>NC_087098.1:16116136-16727500 GCF_963855985.1 Ostrinia nubilalis
TCTCTCATAATCTATGCCAATGAGGGTTTTCGCGATTGAAAAATCCGCCAGATGGCAATACGTAGACGTGAGGTCCAAATGCTGCATGATTGGTTATTTTTGACATGACATTGACAGATATCCACCAATCATGCAGCATTTGGACCTCGCGTCTACGTATTGCCATCTCGCGGATTTTTCAATCGCGAAAACCCTCATTCATAGCACATTAATAATAGACCAAATGAACTTTTATAGATTGTGAAAGAGAAAATAAAGATTTTATTATTTTATTAAAATCTTGCCACGAAGTAGTTTTTCAGTAGAAACCAGGATTGGATAATCGCTACAGGCAAGTATCAGAACATTTTATAAATATTTTTAATCGATTATATCCTTGTGAATCGTTTTAATAAATTGTCATTTTACTTTTTCAATTAAAACTTTTTCAATCCCTAGTCTTGTCAAACTGTCATAATGTCAACAAATTATAAATGTCACGTCAGTTGACTCAATTTCAGTCTTCTGTGCGTTTATTGTATTTTTATTTCAATGAAATAGTGCTAAAGGGTTAGTACTAAAAGTGAAAGCCTTTTTTCAGAAAGAAAACCAATGTGGTGCCCTTATTATTCATACTGTTTGAAAGTTACAAGTCAGTGATACAGAGTTGCCGACATTATAACTCCGTAGTGATACCATACCAAAGAAGAAGTTTTCCTAAACACACACACTTGTGTTATTTTTATATGTGATCAAATAAAAAGGATTAATTCTACTGCTCAAATGGAATAACTTATCCCAAGAGACCGAATATAAAAAAAAAACCTCTCCATAGAAATTATCACCATCACGAGGATGTGAATTTTTTTGAGAATTTGATATTGGTCCTGTAAGAAAAGTAGTTGTATTTCAGTAGTAGAATCAACCCTTCTTGTTTCATCAGCAAGAGTAACTATAAAAACGCCCTGTAGGTAGGTATTATTAAGCTGAAGAGTTTGTTTAGTGTCAAAGACTGTCACACAGTGTAACTTAAATTGGCATATTATGATAATGAACATAAAAACTTAAATAAATATTTATGTTAATATTTTTTGTATTTATTTATTTTCCCAAAGCTTCACAGTGACAGCTGAAACAGCAATACTGTTGTAAAACTAAACTTGGAACAAACTGTTACAAATATTTTACAAATTAAAATAAAACCGCATGTTGCTTTACTTTCTCGTATAGGTAATAAATGTAATTAATGGCTAGATTATTAATGTTACTTTGTTACCCTCAATAGTGAGGAGATCTTATAAAATGGTAACCCTGATTTTCATTGTCATTCAAGTGCTCTTTCTTCGCATAGGCTTCTGTGATTTGGCCAAGGGCCACACACATTGCGATAACATTATGCGACATTGATTTGACAGCAGCGGAGTGAAGTCTTGCGACTATGCAAAATGATACCCTGTAATCGTAGCGCATATAGACATAGACGGGGCGGGGCACATAGCTCGTAGAGCTGATGGCCGCTGGGGCAGGAAAGTTCTTGAGTGGCGACCACGAGCCGAAAGACGTAGCGTGGGCAGGCCTCCCACTAGGTGGACCGACGATCTGGTGAAGGTCGCGGGAGGTGCCTGTATGCGAGCGGTGCAGGATCGGTCTTCGTGGAAATCCTTGGGGGAGGCCTTTGTCCAGCAGTGGACGTCTTTTCGGCTGAAACGAACGAACGAACGATACGTATTACCACTATTTACCAGACATTACTATTTATTGCATACTCGCCGGATTACACGTAGGAGCACGCGCGTTACAGCTTCGGCCTTGCATTATTATAAGATCTTGTTCCGCCCTTTTACGAACTTCCTCCGTGAGGATATCCCCGCCGAATTCTATGATGAACCTATCAAAAGTAATATTCTGCAATGTCAACCCACCACAAGGTGGACCGACGACCTGATAAAGGTAGCGGGAAGGCGCTGGATGCAGGCCGCTACCAACCGTGCGATGTGGAAGTCATTGGGGGAGGCCTATGTTCAGTAGTGGACGTCCTGTGGCTGAAATGATGATGATGATGATGAAATGAATGAAAATGACAAATCTTCGAACGTGTATAATACCGTGCCAAAGTAATCATATAATTTTGGCACCTTAATAACTATTGCCGTTTTTGTTGTAAAGATCATGCAGCGCTACTTGCGGATATTATTGGAAAGAAAACTATGTGGGCTCTAGATCTGAAGCCGCTTTAACGAACACGAAGTGCTCATACAATGCGGCGTATTTTCTTCCAGTCTTTAGTCAGGACTTTAGTCGAATTAAAACCCCGGTTGAACGTGATATAGCCGCACTAGAATACGATGCTTTTTTGCATAATCGCAAGACTTCGTTCCAGTGTCGACCGAATGTTATCACGATGTATGTGGCCCAGGGGTTACCGTAGCCGCTAAGGTTTGAAACTTCTTGCTTAAAATATTGTAGTCTTTGGCATAGACTACGACGGTAGTCATGGAGATAGGAGTTTGTTATCTCGTGTCAGATGTAAATGGTGAAAAGAAAACTCATGATTCGTGTTATTTTTATGCAATATGTAGGTATTTTATAAAAGTGGAACCCCGAGTGATCTCCAAAACCCATTCTATTATTATATACGATTCGGCTTCGATATCTATAATACAATAGGAGTTTATTTCATGTGTCAGATGACAAGAGTGGAAACAACCTACGATTCATGTTGTTTATTTACGTGCAATATGTGGGCATATTATAAAAGTGGAATGCCGAGTTGTATTTCTAAAACTTGTTCTATTATTTTATACTATTTGGCTGCGACTCGGCGTGACGACAATACAAAACATTTTTCGCGAATCGGTGTTCATACATTCACACAATACATTAGACGCCATGTTGTCATAAACGACATATTATAAAATCGCTGTGATTTAATATTCTTAATCATTAATTTTATGGCAAGTGTCCATCAGGAATCATTGTTCTTACACACAGAATCGTATTATTTCGCTTTCGGGTAGTAATATGTCAAAATTGTTGGTTCTTAGGCGAACAATGTATGGAGAACGAACATTGTCCTTTCCAATGAACCTGGTGCATTCGAAATCGCACCTTACTACTACGCTCACAAGAGCGCAATTTATTTGTGATCAGAATTGATCTACCTCGCAGCTCAAGCGTCAGGGTTGTTTAAGCAAAGTAAAATAAATAAAAACTTAATTTTAAGAAGCAATTATTGTATTTACGATTAGTAAACGTTAATCTAGTGGTGTTTGTATTTCGTACCATCTCCAAAGTACCTATTAATAAACTTCAGTGTCGGAAAATAGACACGGTGAAGTAAAGTTAATGTTTTATTAGCTAAAATAATGTTTTTGCTATAGCTTTTTGCCATAAGTATTTCAAATTTATTTAAAAAAATGCTGTTATTTTTAATTATTTAAATTACTACAGTTAATTATTATTTCTAAATATTACGATTTTCCATTATAAAGACGAATAACAGTGCTGTTGGAACAATAAACCTTGATTGCGACGATGATCGACTGAGCGAGTATAGGTACGCGTGTGTACACAGGCGCGTGGCGGCCATGACTGATTTGCAACTTGAAGTTGTCGCGCGCTGTAGGTAATTATCTCGGCCGGCATAGGCGAGTGACGGAGGCCTGGTATAACACTGTCTAATTCTAATTAGGTTTGGACATATGAGGCTTTAATCAACCAATGATTCCCTGCTTAAGACACAAATCTGTGGGTCCGATTGAGCCATTTGTGACGCCAATGGCGGCTCACAAAGCTTTACATAGGGATGACCACGTCAAGTTGTTACAACCAATATGATGAAGTCGTAACGCGGGTTATTTGAAACGCAATCACAGTCATTGAGTTCCATTCCTTGACAGTGTGCATTAAAAATTATATTGTTGTAGGTATGTAAATTTCCTAAACAAACACAACAAAGGAAATACAAATTCATTAATATACCTAAACAGTCATAAATATTCCTACCACTAATGCATCATTGTCGACACGTTGATGCAGAGAGCAACGTCCGGAAAACGCATGATCGATGCGTTTTAATCAAACATTACTAATATTTGGGACTTTTGGAAGACAATGAATTTTAGGTTTTTACTTAGTCTTACGAGTAACGTATGTACTACTGTCAACATTACCCATCGCAAGGATATCAAAGAGTGTTTCGAAATACTCCGAAGGTCATACTAAGAACCGCCTAGGATGCAACATATGGTATTACCAACTAAATACCGTGGATACATGGGCGTTAGCATTTTTAGAGGTAATGTACCAATCATTAAAAAAAACCTAGTAAAATAACATTTCCCTTTGTACTTTTGAAGAACGCGTACCCGCGCATCTCGTTGATGTCTTTTGTATGAAACTGACCCCCGAGGCAATTTTTCCAATTTAGGCTGTACTGTATTTTAAGATCAACTCAATAAAATTTATGTGTATTAAAAGCCTTTAATTACCCAGAAAAAAATGTACACGAAATTATTACAAAAAATATTTCACCACGACACAAAATTGTCATAGCTCCAACCAAAGTATGTACCATAATTTTGAACTACAAGAAATCCATCGCAATGTTTTTTAGGTAAATTCAAGACTAAATTTCAGTCAAGAGATCTATAAATTAATAAATACACGTAGAAATGTGGTAAGTAGTCTACATAGTCATTATAAAAACTTTACAAAAAGCCTTGCCTATTGCTTGACAAATTCGCACGCAGTTGAAGTATTTCATGGTGGTGGTTACCTATCATTAACAATGGCATGTCACTAATATAAACTATGCATTTATGTGCACAGGTAAATGATATTTACCCATGCGTTTTGTATTATCAACTAACCATTTGTACGTTCGTAAACCGGCCTTTAAATGATTTATGGTACAATTTTATATTCAAAAGAATAACTAAATAGTTCAAGGTCTTTTAGATTAACGTCGTGTTTTGTTTTCTTTTTACGTAAATTAACTGTCGACAAAAAGCTTTGCCTATTTAATTGGCCAAATTGACAGATAAACACATAAACATTCGCGATGATATTAATTTGCATAATAAACAAAGTGGATACAAAACAGTTGGAAAAAAAATTGTGACTGTAGTCTTCCAAACATCATGAATTTGCAGTTTAGTAAGTTTAGTGCATACAACTGTCAGTTTACTTACCGCCACAAACCACAAAATTGCAGTGGCTCATATTTACAAAGTGATACTTTGTAAAACTGGCAAAAGGTGAAATACTTAACTAAAGAGGGTTTCATTCATTTTCATCACAAGACTTATGTGACTGTAGTTACTTAAATCAAGTTCTAGTTAAATAAAGAATGAAATTCAGGTTCTTCATTCATGTTTTAGCATTTTAAGGAATGTCCTGAAAAGGGCTTTATAAACTTTTGCTTAAAGGTCAACCACTACCTTGAAATGGACGGCCGTACTCTGAAATAGTATTGCCAATACTATACAGTGTACACGCTTCAATTTGTTAAGACTTTGGAAGTCTCATTAAATTACCTACGAATGAATGAAATTAATATAAACCTACCTCATATCGAGTGCTACTGAATCTCTGACTCTAGAATTCAGTTCGCCAAATGGACCACTGACGTGGTCTACCATTGATAGAGTCGCTTAATAAATAAATAAACAAATAAATAAATAATTGTCTTTATTGCAAGGAAAAATTGTTACAATTTTGAGTGAATCTTCTGTCATCCAAATTAGGCATTTGCTGTAGTATGGACGACAGTGTCCTCCCCCATTACGTACAACAAACCATTAGGTTAATATTTATAAATCATTTATCTCAGATGCTAAAAGAAGCAAATTACGTATTCCACTAGTATGAAGGCTGCTGACACCAAAGTCCATCAGCTAGCCCAATTTCGCAAGACCACAAAACCAAGTAAACGCTGACGCCGCACCCGTGCACCGCCAACGTGACCGACGACCGGACGCCGAGCCAGCGCGCCATCACGCCACTCATAATCTTACATCGATCGGGTCAATACTATATTTTAGGAAATAAGTTTTATTGTAATTCTTTTATTTTATTTTAATTAAATAAGTATTAAAAAATCGGTTTTTTTTCGATCCTCCGGCTGTGAAATCCATAATTGGCGCAGTCGGTAGGATTCTCGCGGTCGGTTTCGCGCTAGAAGATCTCCGTACGAGCCGCCCGTGTGGCTATCAAGCCGCGCTTCGAGAATCCTGAACCAGAGATTAGCAGCCAGAGGTGTATCCGGACATCGATACGCGAAAAGAGAGCCGAAACATGTACATGTAAGTACACTAGAATCATTCTCGTGTCCTTCCTATTTTTCTAAGTCCTTAGTCCTTCATAATTTTTCACCCACGAAAATCGGGGTCCTGCGAGCCTGCATCAAGTCGGCAGTCTCGTAGGCAAAACTTAGACACTAATAGGTTAGCTAGTATTAACGAAAACATCATGGCAGTCTCTCCCGACGCTATTCATAAGGCCCTCCGCCTGGTTCCCGACTTCGACGGGAACCCCAACGTTCTCACTAGATTCATAAAGATTTGTGATAGAATATGTGCCGATTTCATTGTAGATGATCCCAACAGCGAATTAAATAATTTATGTGTCCTAAACGGCATCCTGAATAAAATAACGGGCCCTGCCGCCACTATTATTAACTCAAATGGAATACCCGAATGCTGGGCAGGAATTAGAAACGTCCTTAAAAATAATTTTAGTGATCAAAGGGACGAAACCGCGCTATATAATGACCTCTCCTTAGCGACGCAAGGGAACAGTAGCCCTCAGGAGTTCTATGATAATTGTCAGACCCTGTTTAGTACAATAATGACCTATGTCACATTGCACGAATCTATTAGCACTACAATAGAAGCCAAAAGGGCGCTCTATAAAAAGCTGACCCTTCAAGCCTTTGTGCGAGGTTTAAAGGAACCTCTAGGATCTCGTATAAGGTGCATGAGGCCGGATAGTATAGAGAAAGCTCTGGAGTACGTACAGGAGGAACTTAACATACAGTATCTTCAACAACGTAATGACAGTATCCCGAGACATTTGATAGCTCAACGCACACCACCTTCCTTACCTACAGGTTTTTCAATGCCTAAACCTTATAGCTATAATAGTGTTCCTATTTTCACAAACCAGGCGCCGCAGCGATTTATTCCGCCGCCGCCTCCGCTACGCTCAGCGATGCAACCGCAACCTTTTAAATTTAACCCGGTACCAAATGTACAGTCCCAACCGCGCATTTCTCGAACACAACAGATGTTCAGTGCACCACCCCCGAGGTATAACCCTCAGAGTAATATGTTTCGATTGCCACCCAGGCAGCATCCTCAGCTTCAACAGCATCCAGCTCCAAGACCTATGAGCGGAGTGCAACATTTTGTCCCTAAGACCTTACCAGCAACTTTATCTGGACACGACTGGCGAAGATTCGGAAATCCCCCGCCAACTAATTATTTAAAATCTCGCGAAGTAAATCTAAATGAATGTGATCCCTCAATGTATGATTCATACTACACAGACTATTATTGCGAACCCGAGTATTACAATGACTTAACTGACTATTATAACTACGATGCGACTTATAACTATGACAATAGAGTTCAATATTATGAGCCCACGGACAATAGCCCGATAGTAGAGTCAGGTAACGAGCCGCAGGCATCTAGTTCCACAGAGCAGGATTTTCAGATAGATCCAACGTTAGACAAGTTAAAATAGAGTTGAATATGCAAACGCAACGCCAACTTCCTTATATTCAGATTAATAACCCGCCAATTAAGTTGTTAATAGACACAGGCGCAAATCAATCATTCATCAGTCCTGAATGTGTTGAGAAATATTTTTATAACTTTCCTTTAGACTTCGACCCATTTGAAGTCACAAATGTGCACGCTACCAGCCGCAATGATTATTCTATAACACTTCCGTGTTTCCCTGAATTTAATAATCAGAATGAGATGAAGTTTTTTGTGTACCGCTTTCATGATTATTTCGACGGTCTGATAGGCCTAGACTTACTTACGAAATGGGAAGCAAAAATCGATCTCAAAGATCAAACCCTCTCAACTCAGTTTGCAGTTAATCCTATTAAGATGTATAATTCTCGTAATGTCAATCTCTATGAAGATATTATCCCAGCAGGCACATCTAAGATGATCAGAATCCCAATTAACGCCCCGGACGGCGACGTACTTGTCGAAGAGCAAATGATCTGTAATTGTCTAATTTCAGAATGCCTTACAACTGTTAAAAATAGCCGCGGAATATTAGAAGTCAGTAACTTAACAAATAATGATATTATATTTTCGCTAGACCACCCAGCGCAAGCGCAAGTCTTTAATATCGAGTGCACGCGCACCGCGCCAGCGAACACGACGCGCGCACGCGATGTCTTATCGCGCCTTAGGACGGATCATATGAATCCCGAGGAAAAGGCTAATATAGAGTCTTTGTGCTCGCGTTACGCCGACGTATTTTATTTAGAAGGCGAACCGCTCACATTCACTAACCAAATAAAGCACTGCATAAAAACTACAGACGATGTTCCGATCTATACTAAAAGTTATCGCTATCCATTTATACATCGACAAGAGGTTAGAGATCAAATTAATAAAATGTTAGAGCAGGGAATAATTAGACCTTCCACATCCGCCTGGAGCTCGCCCATCTGGGTTGTTCCGAAAAAACAGGATGCATCTGGAAAAAAGAAGTGGCGTATAGTAGTAGACTTCCGCAAACTCAATGACAAGACTATCGATGACAAATACCCCATCCCGAATATAACTGACGTCCTTGACAAGCTTGGCAAATGCATGTACTTCACCACGTTAGACCTGGCATCTGGGTTCTACCAGGTCGAGATGAGTGAAGCTGATATACCGAAAACAGCCTTCAATGTAGAGCATGGGCATTATGAATTCTTGCGTATGCCCATGGGTCTTAAGAACTCACCTTCTACATTCCAAAGAGTGATGGACAACGTCCTCAAGGGGCTGCAAAACGAGATTTGTCTAGTTTACCTGGATGACATAGTCGTCTTTGGTAGTTCTCTCCAGGAGTCGATAAATAACCTTGAAAAGGTCCTCCAACGCCTACGGGAATCCAACTTCAAAATCCAGATGGATAAATCCGAATTCCTTAAGTTAGAAACAAGTTATCTTGGTCACATCATCACCCGTGATGGCATTAAGCCAAATCCAGACAAAATCTCTGCTATTGAGAAATATCCTATCCCTGAAACCCCTAAACAGATCAAACAATTTCTAGGTCTAATTGGCTACTATCGTAAGTTCATTCCCGACTTTGCCCGTATCACAAAGCCCTTAACTCAATGTTTAAAGAAAGGCAATAAAATTACATTCGACACTGAATACGTACAAGCATTTGAAAAGTGTAAAAAACTTTTGACCAACGACCCTATATTACAATACCCCGACTTTACTCGTGAATTTATCTTGACAACAGACGCTTCTAACGTAGCCATCGGAGCAATTTTATCTCAAGGGACTATAGGCTCAGACAAACCCATCTCATTTGCATCTCGTACTCTTAACGATAGCGAGTGCAATTACAGTACCATTGAGAAAGAACTTTTAGCCATTGTATGGGCTACAAAGTACTTTCGACCTTACCTTTTTGGACGAAAGTTTAAGATATTAACCGATCATCGCCCTCTTCAATGGATGATGAACCTAAAAGAGCCGAACTCGAGATTAACTAGATGGAGGCTGAAGTTAAGCGAGTATGACTTTACAGTAATCTATAAAAAAGGCAAAAATAACACGAACGCCGACGCTCTGTCTAGAATCGAGATTAATAACGAGGAGATTAGTTCACTAGCCGCAAATCCCTCTGAGAAGCCAGCATCCATCTCTAACTCAGACACTATGACCGCACACACTAGCCATGAACACCCAATTCTCGAAGTCCCAATTACCGATGAACCTATAAATAGATTTCATCGACAGTTGCACATCACTATTGTAGGTGACGTCAAACGACGGCCCGTAGTAACAAAGCCATTTGACACTCACACTCGTATTTCGTTGCAAGTTAGCGAATCTAACTTAGAGTCCGACATTATTAACGCAATTAAAGAATACGTACATCCCAAGGTTAAAACTGCATTACTAATAAATCCAACTCTTGCTATGTACTCAGTTATTCCGATCATACAAGATAAATTTAAGAGTTCATCTATGAATCTCGTTCTCGCCAAATCTGAAATAGAAAATGTTAAAGAATATCTTAGACAACAAGAAATAATTCGCAACTACCACGACGGTAAAACAAACCATCGAGGTATTACCGAGTGCTACCTAGCCCTTTCTAAACGATACTTCTGGCCTAAAATGAAAGAGAACATTGCTAAATTTATAGGTGAATGTACTATATGTGGACAAGCGAAATATGATAGAAACCCAATTCGACAGCAGTTTAACGTAGTACCCCCAGCAACAAAACCTTTCGAAACTATTCACTTAGACTTATTTACAGCTCAGAACGAAAAGTACTTAACATTTATAGACGTTTTCTCTAAGTACGGCCAAGCATATCATCTACGAGATGGTACAGCAGTCAGCATCATTCAAGCCTTGTTACAGTTTTCAACTCACCACGGTCTTCCGTTCACTATTGTTACAGACAACGGAACTGAGTTCACTAATCAGTTATTTGCAGAGTTTGTACGCGTTCATAAAATAAATCACCATAAGACACTAGCTCATGCACCGAATGATAACGGAAACATAGAGCGTTTTCATTCGACTTTACTCGAGCACCTTCGTATATTAAAATTACGAAATAAAGATGAACCTATAATAAACTTAATGCCTTATGCAATTATAGCCTATAACAGTTCTATACATAGTTTCAATAAGTGCAAACCTTTCGATCTGATAACAGGACATTATGATCCTAGAGATCCCATTGAAATAGACCCTGTCCCACATTTGCTACAACAGTATATGAATAATCATAAGGAGCAAATGAAAACTGTATACGATTTGATCAATGATAAGTCCCTAGAAAATAGAACTGCCTTGATAGAAAACAGGAACAAGTCCCGAGAACCTGAAATAGAGTACACTCCAGAACAACAGATATTTATTAAAAACCCCATGGCCAGTAGACAGAAAGTAGCCCCTAGGTATACCCAGGACAAAGTACTAGCAGACTTACCTATTCACATTTACACCTCCAAAAAGCGTGGACCTGTAGCAAAGTCCAGACTGAAACGTATTCCCAAGCATGCTAAATTGTTCCAGGATTCTGCTGATACTCATCCCGATGACGACGTCTCAGGAGATAAGACTTGAGAGTCTAGACGACGGCCCTGGACTTTTACCATTTAAACTAGGACTAACTAGACTCACCACACACTATCATACTTTCTTACAACGCGTTCAGTTAAATGATATAGAAGATAAAATCTCAGAAGTTCAGTCTCAAATACAAACATATGAGACACGACTTCCTAATGATACTTATGTTTTATATGAACTCCAAATTAGTTACTTAAATAATAAGATAAATAAGGTTTTAGATCAGTTACACAGTTTAGAACCTAGCAGAACTAAGCGAGGTCTTATTGACGGATTAGGTTCTGTAATAAAAAGTATTTCAGGCAATTTAGATCAATCAGACGCGATTAAATACAATAACGCTATTAAAACACTTTATAGTAATGAAAATAGAATTTCATATGAGTTAAATAATCACATCAGTTACAGTAAAGAATGGATGACGAAACACTTTGGTATCATCTCACAGTTAGTTGAAAATCAGCATATTATAAATAGCACTTTAAATGTTCTGTTTGATAAAGATCGCGAACATACCGAAAATCTTATTAAGTTCGCAAAGTTCGCTCAACTATTAGCTATAATTAGCGAAAATGTGGACGATTTATCAGTAGAATTAAACACTTTAGAAAATACGTTAGCACTGGTACGTGCATCGAGCACTCATCACTCCATGCTAAAAATAAATGTCTTAGATAATATGTTAGTGAAATTAAGAGAAATCTATGGTAGAGATAGCATCTTAGAGTTAGAAACACGGGAATTTTATGATCTTATAAAGCCCGCTTATTATTTTATAGATAAAGAGATAGTGTTAGTTTTTAAATTCCCGATAGTTGCCAGATTGTCCTATGACCTATTTAAATTGTCCATAGCCCCTAACAAATACCAACAAGCCCTTATCCCTCCTTATCCTTTTATCGCATATAACGAGAATGCATTCGTGTACATTGAGGCAGAATGCCCGAAGTTATCCAACGGCTATCTCTGCGAGGAAGACGTCAACCATCAAGTCCGCACCGCACCTGACTGTATCCAGCATCTCATCTCCCGCCAATCTCTGGAGAAGACCTGCAAACTAACGAACATCACCTTGAATAAAGAAGCAATGGAAAAATTAGATGACCAACACTATGTCATCTCGCTGCCTCACCAAACGAAGATTCATCTCTCCTGCAGCCGAGAAGACTACACTCAGTTACAAGGAAGCTATTTAGTCACCGTACCAATCAACTGCCAGCTGCGCACACCCGAGTTCACTATCATCAACGATAACAACGAGATAAAAGGCCAACCTATGCACATAATGAAGATCCCGAATATTGAAATGCAAGCTACAGAGAAATCTCACATCAATCTGCACTCAATCAATCTTCAGAGTCTGCACAGCATCCAAGATAAAATAGCGCTCCAAACGCCCGTGCAAATAAACGAGCCATCGACGGAGACATTATATCATACTACGATACCTTTCTACGGCATACTATTAAGTGCAAGCGTACTCATCCTCGTAGTCACGCTACGACGCTACGAGATACTTACTTGCAAACGTAACCGCACCGCAGCTACCACGGAGCCCGAGCACCAGTATGAAAGCCCAGATCAATCTGAAACTGAAACACAAGGAAACCCTGGAGGCAGGAAGCTACCAGCAACATTTGCTCTTAAAATCCTCAAATAGTTGCTGATCTGCGGGTGGAGGAATTACGTATTCCACTAGTATGAAGGCTGCTGACACCAAAGTCCATCAGCTAGCCCAATTTCGCAAGACCACAAAACCAAGTAAACGCTGACGCCGCACCCGTGCACCGCCAACGTGACCGACGACCGGACGCCGAGCCAGCGCGCCATCACGCCACTCATAATCTTACATCGATCGGGTCAATACTATATTTTAGGAAATAAGTTTTATTGTAATTCTTTTATTTTATTTTAATTAAATAAGTATTAAAAAATCGGTTTTTTTTCGATCCTCCGGCTGTGAAATCCATAATTAGCATGTCGACCGTGGCCGAAGTCGTTAAACACCTAAGTAGTGCTTTTGTCGCCAAACTGAAGGTCGCGCTTGGCGTCCGAACTTTGTTCCTAGATAAACAAAACATGAAAAGGTAAACAATTTTTGTTTACTATCGCAAAGGTGTTTTTCTGAGATTCTGGAACAACACGTTTAAATTAGTTAGTGCCTATTAGTCATTTACCAAGGTTTCGAAAATACCCATAACAAGTGGAAAACAGTTCAAAACAATTCTAACGTCAATTAAGTAACCCATAACATTAAAATCAAAGTTCCTAGGTTGTCTGGAAAATATTATATCTTTATGAGACTGATTGATTGTCTATTTTGTGCATTTCTTTCTTGTTTTGTACAACATGAAGTATTTTTATTATTGTTTAATTACATAGTACAAGCTTTGCTTAGTTTAAGACTAGAGGCACAGTGTAAAATGTCCAAGGATATTTAAAAAAAATATTTAATTTTCAATTGGCACTTTATTTAACGAGTATATAAAATGATTGATTCGATAGAAAAAACATTTAAAAATGCAAAAAAAGATCTTTTGATAAAATTTCAATCGGACCTGAATAAAAAGCGATTAGCTAACGGTGTGTTATACTTTCTATCATCTGTTAATTTTATGACCTTTCCTTATTTCCTTTAAATCCTATGACACATTTTCCAAAGTCCACCGGAATAATTCAAATTGACAGACGGCTGGTAAACATAATACTTGAACTTGCGTATTGATTTTAAGAAATGTAAACAAACAGTTTGTTGGATCCACCAATTTAATTTGACCTCCGGTTTTCTTGGGCAAATTAGGGGGTTAGTTTAATTAGGAGGTCAGGTTTTATCGGTCGTTGCCGGTGAATCAGTCGGCCGGCGTTTGCGCAACGTATATAAACGTGTTGGAGGTAGCGCCGGCGCAATCGAAAGCTCCTAGTTGTAAAGATCGGTCGGGTTATTGTTTGGGTTGAAGTGGGTTCGATTTAAGTAAATTTTAATTTAAATAAATAATTAATCAAAATGCGTGTGATAATAAGTATAGTCGCGGTGGCGCTGTGCGTGGCTGGCACGAATTCGGGGACTTTGCGTAAGTTTTCACTTAGTTTTCTTAATTTCCAAAAAGAATAGAAAATATCACATGATGATTGGTGATCAGATTATTTTAAATACATTACTTATCATAAATATTTGAATTTGTTAAACTGTATTCTGAAAAATATAACCGTAGTTAACATAATTAGTTAATATTGATTTCATAACGAAAAATGCTTAATACTAAAAATAAATAACCAACAATAATTGACAGACATTGGCGATTTCCTTATTTCACTATTTAAAAAATATAATTTTGATGAGAAACTTTAAACTAATAAGTATTGACTTTGACCCACTTTTTAAGGCGCTACATGTTCGGATGTTAGATAATTGATTCTAATCAAAAGTATAAATAATACATATCTCTGTCTGCGGTTCCTTTCATTTCAGTTCATAACCGAAATAGCATCCTTTGCGAACTCCTCTAGCTGATTCCAAATATTCAACAGTTTCTTTATGTAAATAAAAATAATGCTTCAGTAGTTTCAGAACTATGATAATATTAATATATCGTTGCTGCGTGGATTTCGTTTTGCTACAAACAGTGTACGGACGACGCACCGGCGCATCTTATAAGTACACATACGAGTAGGGGAACCTGTTGAACCTTGGACAGAGTTGTACCTAAAACAATTGTATATATTTTTTAAATTATGCGGTTTTATGAACAGTTGTCTAGGGTATTAGATACGTTATTTGTCAACATTATCGTGAAGTTAGCTAAGATTCGCCGACGCCGTGCAAGTACAAGAAAAAATGGTAATTTATTATTTTACACTGACACAGTGAGTTTTTGGAGGTTTACTTCATGTCAATTTATTAAAAATGTTGCATGTTTGACAAAACGGTTATAGTTAGAATATAATCTTTATATATCTAGCTACTGGACGATATAAGTTTCAGATCCTAAGCTCAAATGGAAGTGGGTTTATTAAGCTTATTAAGTGAAGTAGTCGCAATGTTGTACCTTGACCACCCAACTAGCGATGTACCTTGGTCACTGATTTTCATTACGTTTTAATGAGAATTTTATTGTAATAAAAAAAACATATTATATCGTTATAGATACAATGCCGGAAGACCTGAAAATAGCAATTGAAAGTCTGTTTTTGGTAAATTTTTATGAAATTTCTGATCTTTTTTTTTGATCTTCATATGACTTTTTAAGATTATTTTTGTTGCTAAAGCGGTTTTAATGGATATTTTGCTAGAATTTATGTTAAATGATAAGAAAGAAAGAAATCTAGACTGCAAGTTAAAGCCACTCCAGCGCGTGTTTTGTCCTACACGACATATAACATGTCAACATTCAATAAAATTTCCTACAAAAAATGTTGAAATTTATCATATTTATGTTGATTGTGTAAGGTTAAACACGGGCTGGAGAGCCGGCTTGAAATTACGTGATTTGTTGCCAAAATATTATGAAAAATAATGAGTACAAAAAAGATGTTTGAGGATCTTTTTTTAAAAATACTTTTACTTGGATATTGTTGCTAATAACCGTAATTATGGGTATTTCAAGTAATAATTCAACAGAAAATAAACAAATTGAAGCTAATATAAGCATTTATTTCAATTTAAATAGGTACAACGTACAAGGTCCAAGGTACATCTGGTTTGTTGTACCTAGGACAGTTTTCCCTTTTTTTTTCTAGTAGCTAGTATGCCTAAATTTTTAAAATTATACACAATTTTATGAATGAATTATGTAGTTAATTAAATGATCTTTACATATAAGCGCACTAGACAAGTTTAACTAGCACCATTATTTTTCAAAAAATCAAAATTCGAAAAACTGGCCTAAGTACAACAGGTTCCCCTACATAATGTAGTTGTAGGTGCTGTTTCGCAACAACAAATTTACAGTCTCCTGTAGTGCCCCCTGCACATTATCATTATCTTAACTACCTCTGAAATGTTCTCTACTTCTTACCACCATTTTTTTTTCATTATACTATTTTACCACTTTAGAGATAAAATGTAGCCTGCATCCGCCTTACATATCCAATCTCAGTTTCATAATTTAAAAAAACATTAATGATTTAAAAAAATTATGAAAACGAAATCACTTATACAAGTAGGTATCTACTATCTGTTCATCCTCTTTTAGATAACCTTTGATTGAGCCGATTAAATAATATTACCAAAGGATAAGATGTTCAATCACATGTTTGGAATTTGTATTGGCTGATTAAAGTCATAGCTGAATTGTATTTATAATGCTCCATGTAGGTATGTACACCTCATTCAAAGTCATTATCGATCAAAATCATTATCCAACTTTTATTGCTAGAGATAGATTCAAATTAGATCTTTTATGTAATATTATTATAGGTAACTTTCTTACATAAAACGTTCCTTACTCATCTTAAAATTGTATACTTTTATTTTTACAGGTTCAAATGAAAAATTAGTAACTGCATTAATGAAATATTGACATTTGAAATGATTTGACTAAAAAGTGTGAGTCACTTGCTGCTTCATAAATAATGTATGTCCTGTCCACCTATGTCAAACTGTCTCCATTTCCAGAAGAAAGCAAAAGTCTAAAGACTAATTAATAGTACTAAAACAGTTCAGTAAAATAGACATCAAGTCAATCTCTAAATTAAACCCTTGAAGATTTGCCTTAACCTTAATTAGTCATTTTTAGTCGCAAAGAATTTTACCTTATTACTAAGATGGCAAATTGTGGCCACAACAAAGCCTTGTCAAATATTTTTTGTTAGCAATTTCAATATTTAAATAAGTAGGTAGGTAAATAAATTGCATAAGCAGTTAGTAATTTTCCGAAAGGACGCAAATATTATCCTTTAAGTGTTTATAAAACTCCTACCCATAAACCTATAAAATATAATTTAATATACCTACAAAACTAACGATAATGCTACTTAAACCGCTCGTTAAGGTAATTCAATTGAAATTCTTATAATCCGTACTTACCTATATTATAGTAATTGGGTAGTTGTCCAAAGCGCTACGTTATTAAGTAGGTACTTAGAATCATTCAAGAAAAGTACTAGCTCAAGTAAACAGATATAATATTCTGCTTTCGGTCATGGTCGCGATCACTAAACTACACTACGGTACATCTTAACGTTATAACTTAACTAACACTATACATAGGCGTAAGGGGCTGCCAGATTGCACTAGTGCCCACCCCAAAAATCTTAGAAATAGAAAATCTACATAGATGTTATCTTTGCAACAAAAATGTTGGTATGATTGTAGAGTTTGAAATGCAGTCACTTTGCATAATTTTCAAAAGTTATTTAAGTTATCGAACCCTTTGAGATGGTATTTTATTAAATAGAGAGTGAAACAAATACAGATACCTACCATAATATGTACAAAATGGGTACAAAACATTCGCAGAAACAGTTGTATGGTGGGCTAAAGTAACATTGAAAAGCATGAACTGTGAAGCCGGCCGGCGTTGCCCGGTGATAACAATGACAACAATAATGTCGAGAAAATTATAAGTTCAAAGCTACCTCTATAAAAGATTTTAAAAACCATGATTATTAAAATTGATCTTTATGTTATACACATGCACGATGTTAGTTCGGTCGTTGAGGGCTGAAGAAACCCTTGGGCGGGCTGAAATGAAAGGGTTCAGTACGTACATTAATAAACAATGTGTGTAGGCTTAGGGACTGAGGTAGTGAAATGTGAATAGGCACTCGGCGCTTTAAACTAACCTTATCATCTCCAACGCGACAGTTCCAAACCGGTCTCTATGGTCGGCCCTGGCTAAGGGCTGACATTGGCACCCTATTACCACACTGGCCTCACACTTGTATTTATTCACCAAATTCTAATTGCACAACCGCGACCGCTTCCACGCCATTCATAAAATGTCTCCGTGACGCAAGACCCGGCGGCATTGACTTTGTAAACATTTTTGTTTATTAACAAACAAGCTAAAGTATTCGAGATTAACATGTTTTCAAGAATTTTAAAAAGGTTGTGTCTAACTGCCTCTGAGTTAAATTCAACTTTCAGATATTCAATCGACGGATGTGTACCTATTTTAAATTCCGGCAAGACCGACTTTGAAGGTCTTTCGCTAATGTTATATTCAAGTAACTAGTAAATAACTTTTATTTTATAATAAAGGGTTCCTCTCAAACTAAAAACTCATGAAATTGGTACAAAGAAATTCCGTGCCAGACCAACATCTTCAATCGAAGCAATAGCATAAAAAATTCACTTAAAGGAAATTGCGATCACACAGCTTCTACAATTCAATTATAATGCCGACGGATACTTGGCCAATATCGATTTCAGAGGGATGTGCCGATATTACGTGTCGAAATATTTAATTAAATCCGTTTTTTACTACTAGCCTACATTCTCAATCTCCGCGTAGCAACACAAATCAATTTGTTAAACCACGTGTGCGCAAACAATTGGTTAATTAATAATTACAAAGTAATGACAGTGGGAACCGACGCCATTGTAATCATGGTGACAATAAAGGTTCTATAGCTGACAATTTTCAAGACCTACCCATTGTGCATTGTATTCAAAACTTTGACCAAAAAAGAGACCATGTTTACATGTTGCAACTCAATGAAATGCAGTCAAAACTACTTTTAGTTTTATGGAACACTAGCTTTCCGCCCGCGGCTTCGCCCGCGTGGAATTTTGTCTGTCACAGAAAAACTTTATCGCGCGCGTCCCTGTTTCAAAAACCGGGATAAAAACTATCCTATGTTCTTTCCCGGGACTCAAACTATCTCTATGCCAAATTTCATCAAAATCGGTTGCGAGGTTTAAGCGGGAAAG
Source organism: Ostrinia nubilalis (assembly GCF_963855985.1). Classification (NCBI taxonomy): domain Eukaryota; kingdom Metazoa; phylum Arthropoda; class Insecta; order Lepidoptera; family Crambidae; genus Ostrinia; species Ostrinia nubilalis. The sequence goes on from NC_087098.1 coordinate 16,135,343, forward strand.
CGTAACAAACAGACAGACAGACAGAGTTACTTTCGCATTTATAATATTAGTTGGGATTTTAATAAGTGTGTTTGGCCATGAAATTGTTGCAGCAACAAGCCTTATGATCTCAAGTAAAAGTACCTAACCGGTCGGCTTCTCAATTTCTTATGAAAGGAAAGGGGCAATCTCTGGTTTTTCTTAACTCGTGCTTTGCGACAACTAATAGGATTACAAACGGTGTCTTTCAAACCTTATGATCACACAAAATGATTTTACATGTGCGTCTTGTCTGGAAATCGACCTCTTGAGTGGAGAAAGTCCTACTCCTAAACTAGTGGACTTCGAAAGCCAAGTTTTTGTTATTAACTTTTATCACTACATATTTAGGTAAGTCCTTGGAGTTTTAGTTGGTAGTGAATATTGCTGATTACCTACCTCAACGTCTACCTATTGTTGCTTTTCGCTAAATGATAGAGCACACAGATCATCATGAGAATGATGTAACCCATTGGCCTTGACATGACAACGGGTTTTTGTGTTCATATGACACTCATTAATTAATATAAAACCAGATTCGGGTCCTAACATGTAATTTGTTAAAACCGGTATAAAACCACGTGGGCCCTTTACGAAACGTGATACAGTAGGTATAAAACACTTGCTTGACCTATGAAAACTTAACGCAAAGTTCTTTTTAAATATTTTTTAGGACTGAAGGTTTGCTGCCTTGTCGTGGAATCTGTCCAATTAAATGAAGGCTAGCTTCTTTAGGGCTAGATTTTTATTATGTAGATGCCTATCCCTATGATACTTGATACTTATGTTTTCCCAAAGTGATGGAAGGGCAAGTTACATATATTATGGACGTATACGTATACTAGACGATAAGTGCCCTGAAAAGGGCCTAGGCCTATTCTCGTATTGAGTAGCAATTTTTCGGTCACGTTAGTCTGCAAGAGATCTCCTCCAAACTATGTACGGTCTGGATGATGCTGTTTACATTTGGACTAGTAGGTAATCTTGTTCGACCAAACTCGTGACCGCCCGCGGCGCTCACGTGTCGGCGCCGGCCGACATTGACCTGCTCCACCAGTGTCACGACGGACGTGTCACAACGTTAAGCCGCCTCTACATCGCATCGTGAAAGATGCGAGACGAACATGAACGCGGACAAAAGATAGCCAATTGTTTACGGTCATTCGATTCTTCGCAGAAAATGGTTAGAGGACATACGAGGAGGCTTGTCAACTGAATCAAGATCTAACGGGGTAGGTTGTTATGTAGTTGTTTATAATTTAGATTGTTAGTTGACAAAGGTTACTCCGCTTTTTCCGCCATTTCGTTTCAGCACCAGCCTATTGTCCCGAACTTGTGGTAGGCTATTGGGACGTGTCATGAAGCGCCTAAAATACTATCATTTTGAAGTGATTATGATTCAAATTAATGTCTATCCAAGTAAAATTGTAATATTGTGAAACAGCTAACCCTCACCTACATGTTTTATTTAGTGTTAATTTAATAATGAAATGAAGTTTTCCTTGCTACACTATCTTTATTATGCTAGCAAGTAGCCAATCGAATCAGCCCAGCTCCAGGCAAGACTCTGGTCCAGTGTCAGTCTTGACTATAGCTTTAGTAGCAATGGTAGAGACCGCTATATTTTAAACGTGTATAAGTGTCTTGAAGTGGCTTAAATATTAAAGAATTTGAATTTGAATGCGGACAAGTTTTATCCAGCCTTAACATCTATCGGCGGCAATACCGACGGCCGATGTTACGCAACACGCGTGCAGCCGTGGGGCAATGCACTTCGACTTGGCCTTCGTGGCTGCAGCGTTGTGCAACCAGCACTAGGATGGGTGACCGGCTGTAGCAGTCTTCAAATGTTATTATGCTATTTTTATAACCATGATGCAATGAAAGATTATGGGTTTATAGCGAGCTAAAAGGCTCATGAAGACAGACTATAAAGTGACTTCATAAAACTATAATAAAATACAATACTTATAACAAATTGGATGACTTAAGCGTATTTTCCGATTGTAAATAAGTATTCAAAACCTGACACATACATGGCTTACTTGCATTTACAACTGCAGAATACCGTAACAGCTAGGAAGGAACTACTGCAGATTAAGTACTCAGTCCCATTTAAATTAAATGTGTGTACTTACAAGCGGACACAAAATTGAAAAACATTGACTTTAAACAGTTTTCAAATCACGTTCAGTACGAGTACTTAAGTAGAACAAGTATGACCAACCGCAGAGGGAAGGAAACTATCTGTTCACTTTAAGTATTTTTCCACCCAATTACACTGAACACTGTCCAGCGAGGTTAGATGACAGATCCTCAATACGAATAAGTTGGGCACTTCTGATAGACCAAATGACTAAAATTCCTTCCAAATTGCCTAACTAATCAAACACCGAACAGTATAGTTCTTTATGCATAACAAGGCAGCTAAGTATTTGACCGCATTCATTCCAGCACCAAACGCTAACGCGCCTTTTTTTCTTTCCAGCCGCCTTCCTAAAGGCCTGCTCCGCATCAGACAGCAAGCTCGACCAGTGCATAGAGAAGGTCATCGAGGTCGGCGGGCCCAAGTTCACGGATGGCATCCCAGCGCTGGGCATCGCGCCCCTGGACCCCCTCAAGCTGGGGACGGTGGTCGTCAACAACCCTGCGCTGAAGCTGACCTTCCAAGATACGGTGGTGACCGGACTCAAAGGATTTAGGGTTAATTCCTACAAGTAAGTTCAAAAAATCCTTTCATAATGGAGAAGTCCATGATGTGCCTGTTTTTGTTTTGTTTCGTTACTTTCTTGTTATCATATTATTAGACAGACTTACCTAAAAAAAAATTAGACAAACACAGCACGTGTTTACACATACATGCATTTGCATAACCGATAACTCTGAAAGGTAAGTAAGCAAATAATACACAGAATTGATGTGACATTAAAAATGACTATGCAACTGCGTTTACCAATGCCATTTTAAACCGATAGGTATCCAAAATGCTGTAGCTAAGTACCTACTACAAACGACTAACTAAAGCTACTAGACTTTCATTTTAGGTTACCAGACGTAAGTAAAAGGTAGTTTAGCAGGATTGTAACTGAAAACTAATTTCCAGGATGAACAGCGCCAAGAACAAGGCGACGTTCGACTTCACGGCCAACGTGACGCTGAAGGCGCACTACGAAATCGACGGCCAGGTCATCATCCTGCCCATCAGGGGGAACGGCCCTGCCAAGATCAAGATCAGTAAGTCACAGACTACCTTTTAAAATCATTATTCATTCATCTCCAGTTGCAAATTAACCCATAAGCAAATAAAGTTTAGAGCATAACGTCTTGGGCGGCACCAAAACCAGCACCAAAAAACAATTTCCTCGAATTTATATCCTGCAAAAGAAGTAGCAAGTAGCATTTTTTTTTCACTTAAGATAGGTGGTAGTAAAAGAACGCAAAAACTTTTTTCCCTGCCAAAATGTCAGAATAATGTAACGTACAACAATCCAGTGTTCCGAATGTGTAGAGCTTACAATGAAATTAGCAAGGATCTAGATGTTTTCTCACTTTCTCGTGCATCTTTTCTTAAATTGTGTAGGTGCAAATTGTAAACTAACATGCATGTATTTATTAGAATTACTGTAGGGTATGGTGGGGCACAATGTTACACGGGGTACAATAATATGTTACAAAGCATATTTCTCCGTCCCTTTCTATTAGTTGTATGATAGTTATTTAATTTTTAGCGTTAAGAGTCGCATCTCAAACTAATTTGAAAATTATAAATAACTTGAAAATCGAACTGCCTAAGGCGGGAATTGAACCCACGAACCCATTGGAAGAGCAGTCGCCCGGCAAGCGGAAGGTCGTGGGTTCAATTCCCGCCTTAGGCAGTTCGATTTTTTCAAGTTATTTATAATTTTCAAATTAGTTGTATGATGTTGGTATACACGTTTGTCAAGCTCATAAGAGCTGCTGAACTGAGCCGCTGAACATCATACAACTATAGAAAGGGACGGAGAAGTATGCATTGTAACATTATACCCCGTGTAACATTGTGCCCCACCTTACCCTATCACTTAAATCAAAGCTAGACTAAAACGAATGTTGTGTTCAGCTACAATCGGAGTGCAAATTAATTGTTAATCTTTGTTCAATGTACTTTATTTTTAAGCCATAATTTGCAATCTGTTGCTGTACTTACCTTAATAAATAAATAAAAAAAAAATCTTTGGGGGTTTCACAAGGGTCGATAACTGTTCCACTACAAGTAAGTATTCAAAGTCCGAAAAAAGATAGAGAAGATATCTACTTAGAGCCCCGCATAGCAAAATATCCTGGCTATGTCTGCGAAGACACTAATCTAGACAAGACCAAGTACAGTGACTGCAGACAGCCTTCCATACTTAAAGGATCTAAACCCAATAATGTAAAGAAACCAAAAGTTCACAATGATCTTCTTGCAGCGAACCTGAACATCGTGATCAAGTACGACTTCGACACTCGCGACGGGCACTGGGTGGTCACCAGCTACAAGGACAGCTACAAGATGGACCGCGCGCAGTTCAAATTCAGCAACCTCTTCGGAGGCAACAAGGAACTCGGTACGTACCATGGTGTCTATTGCCCACAGAACGTAGAACTAGAGGTATTGCTTTAGACGAATAAACGTTTATTCGTCCAAGGGTATTGCCCATTATAGGAAGCTTGAGCCTTCATGGGGAAAAATATGCATTTGAGGTCTATTTAGAGATGGGTTTGTAGCCAGCTAGTTTGGATAATAACTGATTATTATCTATTAATAGCCATTATTAGCCATCCATTGGCTAGTAACCCTGCTATTAATAGTTTCTTACGTTTTTTCTTCCACCTTTAAAATCAAATCATTATTAAAATCAAATATTACTCAAAGAAGCAAAAAAGAACTAAAATATTAAAAAACATCAATGTAATTTATATAAACGACATTGAAGTTAAAAAAGAATCTAAAATAAAAGGAGAAACTGACTGACTTAGTGACAGATCAACGCACAGCCTAAACGGCTAAACGTAGGCACTTGAAATTTGGAAGGGACGTAGCTTAAATACCGTAGAGGTGCACTAAGAAAGGAATTACCAAAATTCCCAAGGGAACGGGAATTAGCGGGAAAATCCTTTTGTATGAAAAATCTAAACCGCTTAAGTTAGACGCTTGAAATTTGGCATGTAGGTACATTAGTAAACTTAAAGCTTAGTTACAACAAGGAATTCCCACGGGAACGGGAATAAACGGGAAAATCCTTTTGTATGAAAAATCTAAACCGCTTAAGTCAGACGCTTGAAATTTGGCATGTAGGTACATTAGTAAACTTAAAGCTTAGTTACAACAAGGAATTCCCGAAATTCCCACGGTATTGGGAATAAGCTGGAAAATCCTTTTGTATGAAAAAAGTAAACCGCTTAAGTTACACGCTTGAAATTTGGCATGTAGATACCTTAGTAAACTGAAAGCTTAGTTACAACAAGGAATTCCCGAAATTCCCACGGAAACGGGAATTACCGGGAAAATCCTTTTGTATTAAAAATCTAAACCGCTTAAGTTAGACGCTTGAAATTCGGCATGCAGGTACCTTAGTAAACTTAAAGCTTAGTTACAATAGGATTTTCCAAAATTCCCACGGGAACGGGAGTTAGGAAAAAACATTTGTATGAAAAAATCTAAACCGCGTAAGATATATGAAGGGGGTAAAACGGGATCCACGCGTACGAAGTCGCGGGCGGCCGCTAGTGCTTAATAACAGGCGATACTAAAAAATACATAATATACCCAGAAAATGTCAATAAATAATAAAAGCTCAGATATTTTTTGACTTTTTTTATCGATAAAAATAGGTTTAGTAGTTCCGCCTATTTTCATATGTGCACTTTCTCAAGACTCATACTGTACTAGCGGCCGCCCGTGACTTCGTACGCGTGGATCCCGTTTTACCCCCTTCATCTATCTTACGCGGTTTAGATTTTTTCATACAAATGTTTTTTCCCGCTAACTCCCGTTACCGTGGGAATTTTGCAATATCCTGTTGTAACTAAGCTTTAAGTTTACTAAGGTACCTGCATGCCAAATTTCAATCGTCTAACTTAGGCGGTTTAGATTTTTCATACAAAAAGATTTTCCCGATAATTCCCGTTCCCGTGGGAATTTCGGGAATTCCTTGTTGAAACTAAGCTTTGAGTTTACTAAGGTACCTGCATGCCAAATTTCAAGCGTCTATCTTACGTGGTTTAGATTTTTTCATACAAATGTTTTTTCCCGCTAACTCCCGTTCCTGTGGGAATTTTGCAATATCCTCTTGTAACTAAGCTTTGACTTTACTAAGGTACCTGCATGCCAAATTTCAAGCGTCTATCTTACGTGGTTTAGATTTTTTCATACAAATGTTTTTTTCCCGCTAACTCCCGTTCCCGTGGGAATTTTGCAATATCCTCTTTTAACTAAGCTTTAAGTTTACTAAGGTACCTGCATGCCAAATTTCAAGCGTCTAACTTAAGCGGTTTAGATTTTTCATACAAAAGTATTTTCCCGCTAATTCCCGTGCCCGTGGGAATTTCAGGTATTCCTTTCTTAATGCACCTCTTAGGTACCTAAGCTACGTCCCTTCCAAATTTCAAGTGCTAAATTTGTAAACTATGAAGGGATATGTTTAATCATTAGTATAACATTAATAGCAGGGTTACCATCTGAAATCGGCTATTATTGGCTATTAATGGCTAATAACTGCTTTTAATCCGTTACTAGCCAATTGCTATTAATCGGATTATTAGCACTTACCCATCTCTAGGTCTATTTATTACGGCACAAGCCTTTTGTAGTTATAAGTACCTACGTATTTATAACCCTGGAATAAAACCACATGGAAACTTCACCAATAGGTACCTACACGATGATACAATTGTTTGGCTAGAGTTGATGCAATTAAACAAATGTCTTCATAAAACACTTATGCAGAACACTTTCAAAAATATATCAGATGATAAATGATTTAACAATGAACTACATACTCGTACTTATCAGTTAGTGCCAGAGCACAACCCCCTACAAATGCTTCAACAACTTGAAAACTTCTTACAAAACCTTACTTAAACATTATGAACTGAACACACAACCCTAACCAAACCGTCCATTCCAGCGGAGACCACCCACAGGTTCACCAACGAGAACTGGGAGATCATAATGCAGGAGATCGCGCCGCCTGCCATCGAGGGCATCATTAAGAGCTGTGTGGCCGTCGTCAACTCCTTCTTCGGCGCTGTACCAGCTGCCGACCTGCTGTTGCCTTGAATGGTTGGAACTTGAAACCGATACCTTGGTGGTTGGAACTCGAAAACATGCTTACCCCACCCTACCCTTTTTTTTCGACTGGAAAATGCATGAAACTGCATACTCACTAGCCCGTCGCTGATGAGTTATGTGGGGCTCTCCACCTTAACCCTTCAGCCTCATCTTTGAGGATTCATCATCTGCTTCGTTCTACAGTTCTTTCACTTCTCGATTGCGACTTTTAACCAATCTGAGCCCCGATTATGGTAATTTTTAACGTATCCAATCCAGACGCGCTTCATCGAATCTGCGATACGATTGGTCAAAACAGCTGACGTACGCTGTTTTGATCATTACGCTGACCAATCGTATCGCAGAATCGATGAAGCGCGGCTGGATTGGAAACGTTAAAAGTTACCATAATCGGGGCTCAGCATCATGTTTGAACATCCATAGTCTGCTTTGTTCAAAGATATTGTATGTACCTATAGTTCTTCCACTTCTCTATATAGCGACTTTTAACCAATCAGCCTCATGTTTGAAGATCCATCTGCTTCGTTCTACGATATTGTATTTAGTTCTTTCACTTCTCGATTGCGCCTATTAACCAATCAGCCTCATGGTTGAAGATCCATCTGCTTCGTTCTACGATATTGTATTTAGTTCTTTCACTTCTCTATTGCGACTTTTAACCAATCAGCCTCATGTTAGAAATCCATCTGCTTCGTTCAGCGCTATTGTACTTATTTGCAGTTCTTTGCCAGCTCGGTTCCTTCAATGTTGTTGAAACCTAACCGCTTTTTATTTCTATGTCAGAGCATTCATCGACATGCGATTACGATGTATTTATTGTACCTATTGTACTTACGCCATGCTACTTACTTCTACTAATAGTATTAGCATTATAATCACGGGTAAGTTACTCATATACTAATTACAAATCATTTAGCTACTAAATGGCATACATCATCAAAAACTACATAAACCCATGACCATGAAAACAACAGCATTCAAACTAAACCTGACAAGTTACAAGTCAAGAGCAGCATACTCATACATAAACCTATGCATAAACCATGATATAACAAAAGTTTAATTTATATTCTGGTTTGTTTCGCCTGGAAGTTAAGATCTGAATTCTGTAGAATTCTTTTCTTCTAATTAAGTAAGTATAAGCAATAATAAATACGTCTAACAATAGTTTCCTCTCCAGGTGACACCATCCACAAAGTGATCAACGAGAACTGGGAGCCTGTGATCCGCGACATCGCACCCTACGCCTTCGAGCAAATCATCAAGTCCTGCGTGGAAGAAGTCAGCAAACTTTTCGGGGTCGTCCCCGCTTCGGAACTACTCTTACCATAAAACGATTTCGGGATAGTCTGGTCTCCGAGCACGTAGAATTTTGTCCAATGACCCCAAGCTACCCATCCTTATCGCTCGCGCGTAATTACGCGAGACCGGGCTTTAGTTCTAAACTAAAAACGGGACCGATTAACCCTTTGGTTAATTTAGCACACCTGCAAATGCAGTACTTACATCCAAGATTTAAGCTGATTATTTTCCTGTTAATTGGTTACATTCGATTGGCGGCCTCATTTATGCTGCCTAAGATCCGGTAGATTTGAAAATAATAATATCCGATACGATTTCCACTTCAGTTAATTTATCTGCGACGGAAATTATTTAACCATTTTTGGCTTCCAATTAATTTTAAACTATTTTTAATAACATTCTGTGACAGTTTTGTTTCGATTAAAGCACTTAATTCATAAGTACAATTAACGATTCCAGTATCTCAAGCCAGTTTATAATTTAAGAGTAATATTAAGCAACTGTCCCAAATAACTATGCAAATCAAGTTCACTATGTCTTTTGGTGTTGAAATCATAATTTTAATCATGAAATTCTATTATTTTTAAACTCCCTTGTTTCTCTCATCAATAAAAGATGTTACACAGCAAGATAAAATTCATGTTGGAAAATCTTAATAGGAATTTTCAGCTTGTTATCCTATTCTTTTAGATAATGGAAACAAGATTTTAGACATAGGCTTTGATGATTTGTTAGCAGGCCATAGAATTTGTTTTAGATAAATGTGATAATTATTGTTAAGAATTAGGATAAGGACTGAATTTAGAAATATTAATTTAATAAAAAAAATAAGTACCTACTCTATTTTTTATTATAACATGTGAATTTAAAAATTTAATTTAATAAACACAGAATAATAATGTACAGGATAATATGAAGTTCTCTTGCAAGTCAGATTATTGGACCAAATCAACAAATATGAAATTGTCTTCCTTTATCTATTTTGATCATATTTTGGTTTTATAGTTGTTACACACATAAAACTAAATATTCAAAAATAAATGATGGTTCCTTTCCCATTACACACAATATTGCAACAATTATTAAAATAATCCTTGTGGAGGCATTTGGCTGAAATGATGAAACTATTTTAATAATAAAACAATTTATTAACAAAATATGAACACTTTTATAAATGCAATAATAACAACATTCATGATATAAACAATAAAATATTGCACTTAAATACTATACATTTAAATATTGTTAAGGCACTTCAAAATATTGAATACAATGGCATATTAATTAGCGTGGACACATGGCATGACGGCCACCGTCAACAGGCAGACTTGCACCAGTGATGTTACTTGCCAGCTCACTGGCAAGGAAAGCAATCGTAGCAGCTACCTCCTCTGGCTTGCCAGGACGCCCCAAGGCATGAGTCTCCTTGCTTCTCTCCAAGAATGCTTTGTACTGTTCTTCGGACAGGCCGCCGCGTTTTTGCAACTCAGTCAAGATCACGCCTGGATTTACACAGTTCACCCTCACCCCTTTAGATGCCAGTTCTAAGGCCACACACCTGGTGAACTGGTCCACAGACGCCTTGGACACGTTATACGCGAGCACTCCCGGGAAAGACCGAATTCCATTCACGCTGGATACGTTCACGATGTTGCCCTTGGTTTTGATCAGATGTGGGACAGCCAACATGCTCAAATAGTAAATTGAGCGAACATTAGTGTTCATCAACCGGTCGTATTGAGCTAACGAAGTGTTCTCGATAGTACCTGTCTCAATGATCCCAGCGTTGTTCACCAGCACATCTAACTGACCGTAGTGGTCGATGGTGTTCTTCACGATTTTTTCGATGTCGCTCTCTTTAGTCAAATCAGCTTGTACCGTGAAAGTTGGTGCAGATTTCTCGCAGTCTTTGCTCACTTTCTGAAGATTATCAGCGTTTCTTCCGATCAGAGATAACTTGGCACCAAGTTTAGATAGATAGACCGCAGTCGCCGCTCCAATACCGGAACTCGCGCCGGTTACAATTACTACTTTTCCAGCGAAATTCATCTTTATGTCAGCAACTATGATTTTCAGGCGTATACTTTATTAATTGAGTGGTTCTTATTTATAAGATTATTACGTAATAATACAGCTAACACACGAAAAATAATTCTAGAAATATGTGCAACGCAAGTTGTTTACATATTTTATCATCAGTAAGTTTCGTATGTATGACATATGATCACATTTTTCATAGTGAAACGTGATTGGCTGACAAGTTTTAAGACAAAAGTACGGAAAATTGAAAATTGAGAAAAAGTCCAAGAAAAAAATTATATCTGTATATAATGAGGTATAGAAGTAGGTAAAACATGTTTGAACACTTCCCATTATTTTCTATTCTATTGGCAGTTGGTTTGCACTATATTATATAGCCATTTTTTAATTTATTTATTTATTTATTCCATAACTGCTCTGTGTAATTGAAAACCTACTGGATCTGTCAACAATTTATGTCAAATAGAGGTCGTTCAATGACCTTGAAAATAGTGATGTATATTTTTTACAAACCAAAAAGTTTAGTACAAATCGATATTTCGAAATAAATGCTGTCTCGTCTGCTGTATACATTGTCTTGTCTAGGAGAGATTGTTGCCTGTTGGCCCTGTTGCTCTATAGATTTTTGTCAAAAATTGACACGATATTAGTGACATAACAATGTAAGTAAATTTTGGTAAATAATGGATTAAATGTACAAAAATTTGTAATATTTTTAGGTCTTACACTTTAAATTTTAGTTTATTTAAATGGCGGTTGTGAGTTTTGGACTATTCTTTACTAAATTGTAACTTTATTTGACAAGGTTATCCAATACAATCATCGTACACGATTATGAACTCCGTTGCAGAAAGAAGTAATCCACATACACATAGGACAGGCAGGTGTTCAAGTGGCCAACGCTTGCTGGGAACTTTATTGCTTGGAGCATGGAATCACGGCCGATGGCATTCTCGCCTTTTCTGACAATGATAGAAGCTGTGGCACTTTCTTCAGTCAAACTGGGGCTGGCAAGGTGGTGCCCAGAGTTGTTATGATCGACTTGGAACCAACTCCTATAGGCAAGCAATATCATGCTTATTTCATTCTGTTTGTTAGCTATTAACGTGATGCTTTATATCGTATGTCGCTTAGAAAATTGAATGCCCCTAAGCTACCTTAATATGAATTATTTGATTTAGATGAAATAAGAACAGGAGCTTATCGACAGCTATTTCATCCCAACTCCTTGATTACTGGAAAAGAAGATGCCGCTAGCAACTTCGCACGAGGATATTTCGGAGTAGGGAGAGAAATGATTGAAGTGGCTCTAAATAGAATCAGAATCGCTGCAGAGGATTGCAGTTGCCTTCAAGGATTTATAATATTTAGGTCTTTTGGCGGTGGAACTGGCTCCGGGTTTACTGCTCTATTGCTCGAAGGCTTGGTCAGAGACTATGGGAAACTGTCCAAGATAGAGTTCGCGATTTATCCAGCTCCAAAAATATCACCCATTATTGTCGAGCCATATAATGCTGTACTCACCTCACATGCATGTATGGAAACTGAAGACGTTTGTTTCATATTTGACAATGAAGCCCTGTACGATATCCTAGCAAGATTGTTGGATGTACCTAGACCAACGTACACTAACCTAAACAGACTTATTGCGCAGGTAATTCTTATTCTAGCATCTGTAATTTTGTGCAAAGTACGAGTACCTACCTATTTAACTTTAACACAAACTGGTTTTAGGTCGTATCCTGTATGACTGCTTCGCTTAGATTCGAAGGTTCGTTGAACGTTGAGTTGGTGGAATTCAGAACCAACCTGATCCCTTATCCAAGAATTCACTTTCCCTTAGTAACATTTGCTCCTTTCATACCACCCACACGAGCTATGCATGAGACCATGACAACTCATCAGCTCATGATGTCTTGCTTCAATCCATCCAATCAAATGATCAAGTGTGACCCGAGAAGAGGGAGCTACATGTCTTGCTGCCTTTTGTTTAGAGGGGACGTAAATCCAAACGATATAAATTCTGGAATCAATCAAATCAAAAGCATGCGGAACATTAAATTCGTATCTTGGTCCCCAACTGGATTTAAGGTATTATTGCGTGAATAATTTACAAAAAGTCTAGTTCTCTATTAATTTTACGTTACTACTATTATACCTTGCAAGTGTTCCCAACTAAGGTAATTTACGCTAAGAAATTGATGTTTTATTCCTAGATCGGTGTAAACTATCAACCACCAGTAACAGTGCCTGGAGGGGACTTGGCTGCACTTCAAAGAGCAGTTGTGATGGTATCAAACAATTCTGCAGTTCGTGGAGCGTGGGAGAGACTCTGCAAGAAATTTTCTCTTATGTACGCCAAAAGAGCATTCGTACATCATTATGTTGGCGAAGGTTTGGAAGAACGGGAGTTCTCGCATGCACTACACAATATAAAAGCATTATCTAATGATTACAAAGAAATGGAAGATTGAGTACATATTGTGATTCTGTCAATGTACAAGAGATTGTCGTGTTCTCCAGGAAAATAAAGATTTAACCACAATCAGTACATTACTCGTATCATTTTAATAAATGGATTATCTATTAATAGGTAAATTGTATAATGGGTGTCTCAGGCATTAACGAGAACCTTTTTGTACTTCCGAATTAAATTTTCATAAAATTGCCGTTATTTTTATTAGCGTTACGTTATTGACAACCAGCAGCATAGGCATATACCAGCTACCATTCTTTGCCCAGCACTGTAATCGTAGAGGGTGGATGTGGTCATGAAGCTAAAGATAAAAATGGAGGGCAGAGTTGGAACAAAAACTTGAGTCAAATACCTACTTATATCTATCTCGCTCTCTGCGGCCCTACCTCTCTTTTTAGTGTGAACTGTAGTATTGCTATCTTCTGATTTAAATCTCCTTGTAAATTCTTCGAAATAGCCAATTCACTAACCAAATCAGAAGTTAAACAAATAAATAATTAATATTTGAAACTAAGATTACCTAGTTAAATAAAAAATCACAAAATTGTCGGCCATTTAGGCTTAATGTGTTGGCGAATCAGGGAATTACAATCCCAATTCCTGGGTAATCGGTACCATGTGGCAACATCGGCCCAATCCGGCCCATCATGGCGGTTGTTTACTATTTTGTTTATTAAGCAGTTAATTTCGTTTGAGATTGTTTACAGGAAATAATCATTGTTTTATCACAAGAATTGGTGCAAAATTTTGTAGTGCGTGGTTGCGGTAGTACGTGGTGTCCTGGAAGTGACATAAGATTCCACGCGTAAGTGTTTATTTCGTGATTTCCGACATTGGATCATTGTAAACATTTTTCACATTTTTTACAGTAATTTCTTCCTAAAACGTTTTACCAGTAATTACACTTATCATTTTTAATGATACCTATGTCAAGAAATAAAGATTTTACATTGGTTTCATTGAATTTGAGCAATTTTATATTTTTTGTTTATTTAGAAAGAGCGAGTCTGCCCACAGAGAGCGAGATAGTGATACTTAGTTTGTGCTTCAAGTAGGTATTCGGAGTGCGGCCTCCATTTTTATCTGTAGCTTCATGGATGTGGTGGACAGTTAGTGGCTTAAAAAGGCTTATATTACTTTTCTCTATGATACCCATGGCCGTAATACTTCAATATAAAAAAATGGACAAACTACTGAATTGACAGTTTTGACAGCAGACGTCAAAAATATGAAGTTGGTTTTGCTGTCGATGTTGTGATTATTTCACATTGTGAAATCGTAGTAAAATACGATAAAAATAGTACCTAGAATTCGAACTGCGGCAATAGATTTTAATTTTGCTATGTGTAAAACTTTCAGGACATAAACTATCGTTGTTTTGTTCTCATAGTAAACTGCGCAAGTTTCAAGTAAGTTTGTTCAGTTTTGTCTTGTACCTAGCTTTGTATTCAAGTGGTCATTATTTTGTAATCAATTCAGTACTGTTTACTAATCAATTTACAGTTCGATCACCTGGCCACACAGTTGTTTGATAATAATAATGTCCAGTCTTGTAAGACAGCTTTATAACCTAAAATTGTGTTTTTTGCAGAAATGTTGAGTATCTCTCAACTTTGTCGCTGCGCTCAGCCACTAAGGGCAATGCAGAGCAAGCTGGTAGTATCTGCGACTAGAAATGGCTTCAACTCCAGCAAAATGATCACCAGACAGCTGTGCACGCCAATGAAAAATGGAAACAGTAACAAAATCGGTTTTAGAGTAAGTGTTTATCTATTTCGTTGTATTACACCTAAAGGTAGCACTGAAACATAATCATATTGACATACTCATAGTAGTGTAATTGGTACTACCATTCTATTCATAAATAAAGAAATAAATGCTAGGGTCATTTCGCCTGTTCGCGTCCATCGCCCAATTCGCGTCCATTTTGCCGATCTCCTTTTAAAAATCCTCGAAAACAAGTCAACTAACACACCAATCAAACGAAAAGTCATTACCGCTAATACGTCAATGTATAAGAGGCACGCACACATATACTAAAGTCCTGTGCGTCCAACCATTCCTGTTTAGAAAAATAGTTTAGTCTCGGCTGTTCAACAAGGAAGCTCACACGCGCTGCATATTAGATAAAAATTAGTGTGCAGCGGCGTGTTTGATGGTAAGTTTTATATTGTTTTATGTGAATTTTAGGATAGATAGCTATTTCTACAGTTTAATGATGAAAAAAGGTATAATGTTTATTATGAATTTGGTAATGTTTTTTATATTTAACGAATAAAATAAGGTGGACGCGAATTACTACATCGATTTTACAAAACTTCCACTTTGCGTCCACAATGGACGCAAACTATACCTATCCTCTATAATAATAAACCAAATTGCGTCCACTGTTTTCGTTAAATACTTGCTTATAAAAAAAAATTAAAACATACTGTTTAATATTAATGTGTATAGGTAAGGTCATTTTAAGAATACAAGTTCGCCCATCTGACCCTAAGTGAGCTACTTTTATTATAATTGATATTTTTGTGCTTGTTTAATTTTTTCCAAAATTTGACCTAAAAACTGCCTAAATTTTTTTTCTCGCGTGTTTTTAACCGCTTCTGTTATTTGATATTAATATCGAATATGTCTTTAGTCAAATAAATTCAATTTCAGATCCAGATAATGATTGGATAGCTAGTTACGAGCCGCGAAAGTTTAACAAAGGTACAAACCACGATAAAAATTTCAACTTGGATTCCATTTTAAAAAAATTAAAGGTGATAGTGGATTGCCAATGATCTTAAAAACATCTCTAGCTTGTCTTCTTTCCAATGATATGTCACGTCATGTAGTAATTAGATATTGAAATTCGTCAAAAATTCAAAGTTTAGGGAAGAAAATGGAACAATAATACAAAAGTAGTTGAATGGCTTCTTAACATTTCTAAATGTGGATTTCCAGTAAAAAGCAAGAATTGTTGGATACTGTTCAAAAAATAATTCGAGACGGAGAGTTTAAAAATAATTTCAAAGATGATCGTCCAGGTCAAAAATTGATTGAAAAATGTTTGGCCAGAAATAAATAATTTTTTACTTAAACCAATGTTGAGAAGAATTATTTTTATTTTTTAAAGTGAGTTATAAATGATGATAATGTTGATTTTTAATAATTAAGTTGATTGTTAAATAAAGAAATGTTCAAATACAATCTTTCTTTATTAATTCTTAAAAATATCACCCCTATATTCCTTTTCTAAGCTGCTGGACGCTAAATGGTCCACGGGTGGACGCAATTTGGATTTTGTGGACGCAAACTGGGTATAACGCCTAATTCTGAAGTTTATCTATTTAAAAAGAAAACGCAAGATGTTTCTAATACAACTGAAAGTTAATCTTAAAATAGAATATACAACGTGTCCCAAAATTCAAGGATAAGCCGACGCCACAGGACGGACATAGTCATGACTACTTTAGGAAAAACAAGGAAAAAAATCTATCTCAATTATTTTTTAACTTACACAATAAATTATGAAATTCGACGAAAACTGACACCCCTTATGATATTTTACATTACCACGACCACAATTTTTCAAATATTCCTGTTTTTCTGTTTATATCGGCAACTTAAGTAGTGCTGCTGTTCACCCCAACTTTTAAAACCCCCAGAATCCTTGCAGTTTTTACACAAAAGTTAATCAAAATATGTTATTTCCTTAAAATTTTCAACGATTTTTACATTCACTCCACTTTGACTCATCGTTTTGTAAAAAAAAAGTATGAACACTACTGCGGCAAGTTTTGTATAAAGTTGACGCAACTATCCAAGATTCCAAAATGGTATAATACTCTAAGAAACCTAGTCGCAAAAAAGATATGCGTACCATTTTTACAAGCACTTCGCTTGTTAGTTAGTATGGGATAAATCTTGCAACTGAATTTAAAACCAGTTCTCCTTAACCAATTGAGCTAAAATTTGGTATACTTGTGTAAGTACGATGACAATGCAATATTATGGTACCATTGAGCTGGATGGAGTCTGGAGGTGGCCATAGGAACTCTTAACGAAACGGCGGAATTGCATCTAGTTTGGGTTCGTTGGACTTGTCTTTTAGAGCACTTTAGTGCTAGATGATGTCCAGGGTCCTGATAATGAAGTCAAGAGGTGGCAGAAGCTGGCCATAGGAACTCCTAAACGAAACGTCGGAAGCTTATCGAGTTTGGGTTCGTTGGATTTGTCTTCCCGAGCACTTGGGCCATGAGATTGAGAAACAACTGAAAAGTTTAAAATAAAGTTGTAAAAAAAAAAAACTTTTTTAAAAACAAGCTTGACTTCGTTTGAAAATTATAACTGACTTCATCATCAGGACCCTGGACATCATCTAGCACTAAAGTGCTCGAAAAGACAAGTCCAACGAACCCAAACTAGATGCAATTCCGCCGTTTCGTTTAGAAGTTCCTATGGCCACCTCCAGTCTCCATTCAGCTCAATGGTACCATAATATTGCATTTTCATCGTACTTACATAAGTATACCAAATTTCAGCTCAATCGGTTGAGGAGAACTGGTTTTAAATTCAGTTGCAAGATTTAACCCATACTAACTAACAAGCGAAGTGCTTGTAAAAATGGTACGCATATCTTTTTTGCGACTAGGTTTCTTAGAGTATTATACCATTTTGGAATCTTGGATAGTTGCGTCAACTTTATAAGAAACTTGCCGCAGTAGTGTTCATACTTTTTTTTTACAAAACGATGAGTCAAAGTGGAGTGAAAGTAAAACTCGTTCAAAATTTTAAAGAAACAACATATTTTGATTAACTTTTGTGTAAAAACTGCAAGGATTCTGGGGTTTTTGAGAGTTGGGGTGGACAGCAGCACTACTTAAGTTGCCGATACAAACAAAAAACAGAAATATTTGAAAAATGGTAGTCGTGGTAATGTAAAATATCATAAGGGGTGTCAATTTTCGAAGAATTTCGTAATTTATTGTGTAACTTGAAAAATAATTGAGATATATTTTTTTCCTTATTTTTCCTAAAGTAGTCATGACTATGACCATCCTGCGGCGCCGGCTTATCCTTGAATTTTGGGACACGTTGTATAATGAATACATTACACAAATTTGTCATAGAAATGAGTGCTGGGGCATTTTTATTATCGCCGTCAAACTTTCCAACTGCACTAAATGGACGCGAACAGGCGAAATGACCCTAGGTTGATTAGAAATTAACACACAAATGTTTAATTTGAGTTTTTCAGTTCAAAACTTAGAACCATCAGACTTCAAGCTAGTATGTTATTGAACATAAATTGATGGTAGTCTTTCAGAATATGGACTAGTTTTAAATTATTAATACATAATAATCAATATCTCAGAAAATGGGTTTGTCTTATCTTTGATTAAACCTTATCTATGGAAATGATTAATTGATTGATTAAATTGGTATTAAATTAGGGTTTTTGCGTACCCCCTTTTTTACCCTTACCTTGTGATACCCAGGTATTAGGTTTTTTTAATACCCAGGTATTTCCGATTTTATCAGAAAAAGACAAAATTGTGCAATCATGTTTTATTTAACAATGCAAAGCTATGCTAAATTCTGAAACTTTCGAGTTGAGAAAGGTTGAGAGAAATAGTTATTTGCGGTCTTTTTGGAACTAGGCTTGAACTTTGTTCAACTTCAGATTGATTTACCAAACCAAGGGAGAGGGAGGGAAAGACCAAGGGACGTAATACTAAAACTTCGTTTTTGTATTGCAGATAAAAGAGTTGTTGAAGTCGAACCAAATCGCTGTCCGCCTGTGTGCCAGCGCTCCCAAGCCACAGATGGCCAAGGTGGTCGGCTACTGGCTGCTGGGCTGCAGCGGAATGGTGTTCACAGCGGTCGTGCTAGGTATGGTCGCTGGATACTTGGTCCTTGTGTATTGCGTCTATTACGTCATCAACATTATGTTGAAAACTACTAATGGGAGTAAATAGTAGGTGGACCTTTTGTATCCAATAAATCTTATCTAGTCTAAGAGATATATAGTATTTGTATTTAATGTTTAGTTTGGGAGTTATTCGTTTTATAATGTACAGAATGGAAGTGGTAACTTTATTTAAAAAGATGCAATTTTAAATAATTTTTAATGAAATTATGTACCTGAAAGGCTATTATAATAAAGATTGAGTTATTTATACAGTTGTTTCATTTGCATTTATAATTTTGAGTAAAGGGTTTAAAAACAAAATTATAAAGTAATTAGGCAATACCCTTGACCCTTCCTCATCATAAAACTAAATAACTGTAGGATTACATAACTTCTTATATTGTTGTACCATTTGCTAATCAATACAGACCTGCATTCTCAAATTAGTAATGTGTATATTGTGAACATACTTGAATAAAGTCTCAAACTCTCAACTGCTAAAGGAAAACCAATAAGCTGCTGTATTTTACGTAGGTTTGATTTTGAAATTGATTTTGATTTGGTGTAGGAGGAGTAACACGACTGACCGAGTCTGGGCTGTCGATGGTGACGTGGAAACTCTTGGGCGAAAAGCTGCCGACAACAGAAGAGGAATGGCAGCGCGAATTCGAGAAGTACCAGCAGTTTCCAGAGTTCAAATAGTAAGTTTGCAATGAGAAACATATTATTTTTTGTTTTTGTATTGATATGATAAACATTGTATGTAAACAAACCCATTATCTGTGTCTTGAAAGTTATTGACAGCTTTTTATTGCTAAAATGATAAGGATGCACTATTGACTTTATGATATCAGAATTAATAAAGAACATTCACAATTAATTACTACATATTCTTTATGTGAGCCAATTTTCAATATGTATACTTATTTTCAAAATAGGTTTTATGCACTACTTTTATAACCCTTCAAACTCCACGAATTGATACACGCACGATCTTAATCTATTGCTTGGGGTTTAATTTTATTTTGTTTTATTCAGAAAACAAACAGCTTACAAATACATAAATGTGCTATAACATTTGTCTTGCTTTGTAAATGATAAAATTCATCCTTTTTAATTGATTTACATTTTGCACCAGCTAATTTCGCCCTTTGTGTCCCAGCAAGAATCAGAACATAACACTCAACGAGTTCAAATGGATCTGGTGGATGGAATACGCACACCGCACGTGGGGCCGCGCTATAGGCGCCTGTATGTTCCTGCCCGCCGCCTTCTTCTGGGCGCGCGGGTACCTAGACAAGGCAATGAAGATCAGGGTGGGGGTGTACTGTGCCCTGGTGGCTGCACAGGTCAGTTTGAACAGAGATTCAAGACTTAATAGTATTCCTTCCTGCTTGAAGCCTTCTTCTGGGCGCGCGGGTACCTGGACAAAGCCATGAAGATCAGGGTGGGCGCGTACTGTGCCCTGGTGGCTGCACAGGTCAGTTCAAACGTCGTTATTTTCTTCCCGCTGCCTTCTTCTAGGCGCGTGGGTATCTAGACAAGGCCATAAAGATAAAGGTGGGAGTGTACTGTGCTCTGGTGGCTGCACAGGTCAGTTCAAACGTCGTTATTTTCTTCCCGCTGCCTTCTTCTAGGCGCGTGGGTATCTAGACAAGCCATAAAGATAAGGGTGGGAATGTACTGTGCCCTGGTGGCTGCACAGGTCAGTTTGAACAGAGATTCAAGACTTAATAGTATTCCTTCCTGCTTGAAGCCTTCTTCTGGGCGCGCGGGTACCTGGACAAAGCCATGAAGATCAGGGTGGGCGCGTACTGTGCCCTGGTTGCTGCACAGGTCAGTTTAAAATGAATTAGCAACTGTTATTTTCAGCCAAAACTGTTATTATAGTCCGGTCGCCGAGCACGTAGAATTTCGTTCAATGACCCCAAGCTACCCATCCTTATCGCTCGCGCGTAATTATATTGCTGTCGCGGCTGTGCGACTGGCACCCGCAGTGAGTGTGCGAGCGCGACAGCAACATAATTACGCGCGAGTGATGTTACGAACTGTTAGGATAAAAGCATACTTTGTCCTGGTGGTGGCACAGGTCATTTCAGTTTCAATAGTTTTTACAGCATTTACTAATGTTGATAACAGTTCCTTTTAAGTAAAATTTTTATTACTTTGCAACTTTAAATAGACTTCGGACGCAGGTTGGCCGTAGTAAGGACAATCTGGTCAGGTGGGGATTCTTGGGTGGCTTGAACATAGAGTGCAGGTGCGGTTTTGTCCCCCAGTCGATGAAGCACCTGATGTCGTGCCCTGAGTGCCCGAGCAACTGCACTCAGGAGGATTTGATGAGTGCTGCTGACAACGCCACTCTTGTGGCGGAGTTTTGGGCTGACGCTGTGTAGGTTTGTTGTCGACACGAAAAGAAGAAGAATTGTCAGACTTGTACTATCGGCAACAGTGTTAACTAACCCATTGCCAGTCATGTCATCTCGTTCTATCGCAAAGAATCACCATTTGATGAGAGCGAGAGCAAAAACGGAAATGGATAGTTAACAGTGTGGCCACACGGCCACACTAATACACAACAATAATAACACACAATAGGTACACACGTACTTATTGTTTTAGAAGTATTTCAACTCGTTATTCTCGTGTTCTCCCCAGGGCCTAATGGGCTGGTACATGGTAAAGTCGGGCCTAGAAGACCGCTTCCAAGGCCCCTCGGACGTGCCGCGGGTGTCTCAGTACCGACTCGCGGCGCATCTGTCGCTGGCCTTCGTGTTATACTCGGGGCTGCTGGCTGGAGCCCTGCGGGTGCTCCGCCCCTTTCCAGCTGGCGGGGTGGTGCAGAAACTCAAGGGGTTAAAGGGCATGACGGCGTTAGCGCATACCGTGAAGGCTATGGCTTTCTTTACCGCCGTTTCTGGTAAGTTGATTATGTACTACTAGCTGTGCCCGCGACTTCGTACGCGTTGAAACCCGTTTTTGCAACATATCTAATTTTTGCTCTGCACCTATTACTCGTAGCGTGATGGTATATAGCCTATAGCCTTCCTCAATAAATGGGCTACCTAACACTGAAAGATTTTTCAAATCGGACCGGTAGTTCCTGAGATTAGCGCGTTCAAGTAAACAAACAAACAAACTCTTCAGCTTTATATAATATTAGTATTAGTATAGATTTCAGGATTTAATTAATTTAAGTAAAAACAGTGAAACTATTTGTTATTAATATAGAAAAAATAAAATGTAATTATGCAGAGCAATGAGCCATGTCATCTTTGCATATTTGATAAAAATACTTATGCGCCTATCAGAAGTCATTTTTGAATCTCTAGGTTACCTTTTACATACTTAAAACCATTGGCTTTCCTTAATTTAATTTATCATGTATTTCACTATTTAATTTTGTTCTCCATCTTCATATCATAATGATTAAAAATAATTTAGTAACATAATATTTGAAGGTATTTCAAACAATATTTTCTGTCTAGGTGCATTCGTGGCCGGCCTAGACGCAGGTCTAGTCTACAACTCATTTCCAAAAATGGGCGACGACTGGTTACCTCCAGACATCATGTCCTTCCAGCCACCCGTGAGAAACTTCACCGAGAATCCTACCACCGTGCAGTTTGACCACCGAGTGTTGGGAACTTGTACCCTTATAGCGGCGACTTGTTGCTGGTTGATGGCTAGGAGGGCGCCGCTGTCGCCTGCTGCGAGGAGAGTGGCTACCGCTGTGGGCGCTATGGCGTGGCTTCAGGTAAGATAAGTACTATAGTCTGGTCTGTGAGCACGTAGAATTTTGTCCAATGACCCCAAGCTACCCATCCTTATCGCTCGCGCGTAATTATGTTACTGTCGCGCTCGCACACTCACTGCGGGCGCCCGTCGCACAGTCGCGACAGCAATATAATTACGCGCGAGCGATAAGGATGGGTAGCTTGGGGTCATTGGACAAAATTCTACGTGCTCACAGACCGGGCTTTAAGTTGGGTCACGTTTGCTGAGTAGTGGCTTCGAGGGCGCCGCTGTTGGAGTTGTAGTATTGCTTCAGGTAAGATAAGTTTGGCCAGCGTATTTCTGGCTAGTGGCGACATCATGGACTATTCGCCACCCGTGAGAACCTTCATTGAGAATCCCACCACCGTGCAGTTTGACCACCGAGTGTTGGGAACTTGTACCCTTATAGCGGCGACTTGTTGCTGGTTGATGGCTAGGAGGGCGCCACTATCGCCCGCTGCGAGGAGAGTGGCTACCGCTGTTGGAGCTATGGCGTGGCTTCAGGTAAGATAAGTACTATAGTCTGGTCTGTGAGCACGTAGAATTTTTGTCCAATAACCCCAAGCTACCCATCCTTCCCTGTCCGGGAAGTACCTGGATGCAAGCGGCGCAGGACCGGTCTTTGTGGAAATCCTTGGGGGAGGCCTTTGTCCAGCAGTGGACGTCTTTCGGCTGAAACGAACGAACGAACCCATCCTTATCGCTCGCGCGTAATTATGTTGCTGTCGCGCTCGCACACTCACTGCGAGTGCGCGTCGCACAGTCGCGACAGCAATATAATTACGCGCGAGCGATAAGGATGGGTAGCTTGGGGTCATTGGACAAAATTCTACGTGCTCACAGACCGGGCTTTAAGTTGGGCCACGTTTGCTGAGTAGTGGCTTCGAGGGCGCCGCCACGGTAATACTATCTATACAGTATTCCAACTCGACCATATTTTTGAAATAAATGTCAACAGCCGCGCGGTACGTCACCGTATGACAACATGCGATAGGGCTGCCTACCTGCAGACCCAATTTTCATTACATCTGATCTGATCCTACTTAGAATTTCTATCTAGTTTTGTGAATGTATTTTGTGATTGTAATTTTATTTTTATTTTGACACACAAAATACTTTGTGAATGAAATAGGATAAAAATGCATGTTGCCTTGTCATTAGTAGATTTAATTAAAAAAAAATATTTGTGTTAAGATTTAGTAACAAATCTTATAAATTTGTGACCGTAAAATGTATGCGCCTGTACTCATCACAAAATGCTTGATTATTATATAGGGTGTTAGATAAATAAGTTTATAAGCGGACACTAGCCCATGTTAACATGTGCATATAAATGGTATGGTGAAGTTAGAAAATTGGTATCATCATTTTAATAATTGCAATTTTCATACAAATCTGATTTTATCAATTTTATTTTGTATAAAAAAAAAATAATGATATCACTGACTCCGCCATACCATTAACATGCATAATATATTATGTTAACATGGGCTAGTGTAGGCTTATAAACCCATTTACCTAACACCCTGTATAAATAGGTACTTGTAATTATTTTTATTAAAAAAGCACTTACTGTTTAAAAAACAACACATCGTCCGTTTATTACTGTGGCACATTCGCGACACCCCCGACTTTTGCATGTCAAGCGCATACCGAGATTTGAATTTCGAAGGAAAGCTCGTGTTTCGTCCGTTTATATGAAGTTACAATACTGTATGATAGTATTACCGTGGCGCCGCTGTTGGAGTTGTAGTATTGCTTCAGGTAAAATAAGTTTGGCCAGCGCATTTCTGGCTTGTGGCGACATCATGGACTATTCGCCACTCGTGAAAACTTCACCGAGAATCCCACTGCTGGTTGATGTCTAAGAGGGCTCCATTGTCGCTTGTTAGTAGCTAAGTTTGCTAGAAAGTTGGCTGTTTGTTAGTCAGTCTTTCGATGTTATAGATGACCTAAACTGAACTGTCCCACCAAACTCATTGACAGGGGGCCGCCACCATCGTTCCACTTTATAGTTTCTAACATGGCAAAAATCGGAACCAGCGATCCGGTGTTGACGGTGGCGCTCCCCTGTCAATGTCACGGATAGGATTCAGTATATTCGGTCTATAGCCACTCACTCGCCTGTGGCCTTTAAAACACGTACTCTATTGCCCGTGCTAATGATATAAAAATGAGAACAGAAGGAAATTAAACGCATTTCTTATATTTTTAACCGACTTCAAAAAGGAGGTTCTCAACGGTTGGTTTTTTCATCGTATATCTTACTATAGTTCATTCAACTTATGATGGTGATTTAGACAGATGAAACATTTCGTTTCATGAATCCAACTTCCTAAGAATAAAAATATTGAGGTGTAAAAATCAATCACTTTTTTGTGATTTTATCCTTCCAAAATACAATTATTAATCTTTCTCAATTAACCTAAACAAGAATTTCAAATACTTATTAGTTTATTATTTATTAAAATTTGTGAAAAAATATTACATGAAATGCATAATGCGTTAATCGGAACATTTGCTCATAGGGATGCACAAGAACAATCGCAACCAATCAATAATCGGTATTGTGGTCACCTCACCATCGAATCACAATTATTCTTTCAGGCAGGTTAAAGGTCAGTCAGTACGTGTGCGTTTGCCTTGTATGGCCGGTTGTGTTTTATGCGATTTCTCTACGAGTTGTTTGTCATTGTTATTTGTTGTTTTTATAGAATAAAATGCATAATATTTAATTATTTGTGTTTTGTTGTGTAATAACTTTTATTCCATATCCAGATAATTAAAATTCGTAGATATAATTTTGATTTTTCGTAGATAAAATTAAAAATCAAACAAATAAAAAGTCGATTAGATTTCTTAAGAAAATATTCTCGATTCTAAAAAATATCGATTAGGTTTAAAAGAAGCGCCTCACTAAATAGAAGTGTCATAATCACTTTCTTACGCTGAATAGACTATAACCAACACAACCCCGACAGGTGTCGCTGGGCATCGCAACGCTTCTGACCTACGTGCCCACACCACTCGCCGCGTCGCACCAGTCGGGCTCGCTGCTGCTGCTAACACTGGCCATCTGGCTCACGCACGAGATCAAGCTGCTCAAATACATCCCAAAGTGATGACCGCGTGTTCCGCACTAAAGCCCGGTCCGTGAGCACGTAGAATTTTGTCCAATGACCCCAAGCTACCCATCCTTATCGCTCGCGCGTAATTATATTGCTGACGCGACTGTGCGACGCGCGCCCGCAGTGAGTGTGCAAGCGCGATAGCAACATAATTACGCGCGAGCGATAAGGATGGGTAGCTTGGGGTCATTGGACAAAATTCTACGAGCTCACGGACCAGACTATAGACGTATTATTAGTCGCATCGCCTCTATTATAAGTGGATGCTAGTTTACCTTGGTAAGCCGTCAGTTTTTTTATTCAGTACTTAGACCCTTTCCAGGGCGCTTATACAGTTATACACGTCCCAAATATAGATTGCCCTACCACTAGACAACATATTATGGGCTGGTGCTGTGAAGTGGCGGAAGAAACTCAGTCACCTTTGTCAGCCTCTTTTTCAATCAGATACAGCAAATAATACTTACATTCAACTTAAAACAAGATGTGTAATAAGTGCGAGCTAGGCAGGTAAAGTCCACGCACTCATTATGGTCGTCTGTAATTTGCATTGTGACCAGGCGAATGATATTTTTTTGACACTGGAGGTCTAAGCATATTTTCAGTTGTACATATCTTATACAAAAAATTTAGTAACGATGACATCAGTTTCATCAAACTGTGAAGATTTTTGTTAGTATAAAATCCAATATTCAATAGTTTGTAAAAAAGGACGTCCTGTCCTTGCTATTTCACTTCAATATTAATTTTTAAACAGTATTTTATCCGCATTTATAATTACTTACTTACTATTACATTGTAAATTCTTTTGAGCTGTTTTTATTACTTTAAGACTAGTCAATAATTTTAAAAAGTTGTTAATTTTTGCGATTTTACCGCAATACTTACTGCAAACCATTTTCCTATGATATTAAGTTTCATTAGTAACATGAATATTTTTTTAAGAAAACGACTGATTTCTTTGCTGCATTAGATAAAAGTTATTTAATTGATTAGAATGAAAATATAACAATGTTGTTAACACAGTGTCTTTTATTGAACTTAAGTTTTCATAATGTGGGTAGTTGCATCTGCGACCGCCATTCGCTCGGAAGGAAGGGGTATTTCGGCATTTTGCAACGCTCAGTTCGGCTCGGGACGCGTTACGAATAGCACGTCTCCGTATACTGCTACGGCTCGGTAAAAAAATGACAGTGTCTTGTCGGATTAAACTAAACGTTTTTTTTCGGTTTAAACTAAAATTTAAATTAAACGTTTCGCGCAAGATTATTTATTTATTTGTGTGTTTTTCAGCAATAGTGAACATCCTTTGGCAAAAACGGATGTGAAAATAGTGTTGTGTGTGTGTGTAGAAAACCTTCGTTGACCTTGGGCAGACGGCCACGCCTTTGGAACCGCTTGATGTACCTACTCGTCGGCTCTCTGCAGTTATTTTGGATTCAGTCAAGGTGAGTGCTTTCCTTATGTAGTTTTAGGAAAAGAAGTGGATGAGCGAGTGATAAATAAAATATTAGAAATACTTTTACAACTTTATTTAAATTACATCAGTATCTGTTAAAACATTGAATTTTCACCAGATTACATGCAATAATGAATAGACCGCTAGGTATGGTAGATAAATCAAATGTAGCACCATACAATAATTCCTTAGAGAAAACACTGCCTTAGTGTAAATAAAAAATATGTATATTTTAAATAAAACTATTAAAATTTTACTTCATAAAATATCATAGATATGTTCAGGTTTTGTTCAGTGTAAAATTTTGAGATCGGTTCAAATGATAGTAAACATGAAAGATGCCTCGAAACCTCTGAACTAATAGAACGAATTATTATAAAAATAAGATAACTACCGATAATACTTTCAGTCGAATTCAAAACAACTAAACTATAATATTGCAGTTTATAGAAGGCGGGGGCATCTATTCTCTATGGTAACATTAAATGGGACGAACGAAACCAGTTCTGAAATATATTTAACTACTCTTTTGTAGTATACTCCAATTTCCTGCTAGTAAGTAACAACTAATTCCTGAATTGATGTTGGAAGTAAGGAAGTGGGGATCTCAATGGAAAACCAAACGTGGCCAATTCAGAAAAAGCAATTTTGACTGAAATGTCTCACCATTATCAAAATAAACGTTATTTTCGCAACAAATATCCAAGGAGATAACCTTCAGTCAAAATTATTTCCGAACTGAGCATTTACGACAATAAATATCAAAATAACCTAATAAACTTATAAGAAATTTCTTAAGAGAAAACATTTCAATTTATACCCTAAAATCAGACACATACAGTTCAAAACGAAGACGATTTGCACGTGAGTAGAGTTGTAAACACAGGCAGAGAAAATACAAATGAGTAGGTCATCTTCATAGAAACGCACCGAGCGCGGTTTGTATGTGAGCGCGCCAACACGTATGCGGCGCGCACGCACACACTGACAAAAATTAGCGGGGTGTTGCGCCGAATTTTGTCAGAGCGTGCGTATTGCGCCGCGCTCACATACAAACCGCGCTCGGTGCGTTTCTATGAAAATGACCTACTCATTTGTATTTACTCTGACACAGGTAAATGCGCCTATCTTTACACAACATAAAACGAGCAATTCCGCGGCAGACATATTAGCAGAAACGTATACCACGACAACGTTAAGTAGGAAAAATTGCTAAACCATTAGGTTTGATTTTGTAAAATTTATGTCATCTTTATTCCACAATAACAATAGACCAGGCACATTTTGATTCTCATATTTAAGATTCCAGGGGCTAGTTTGAACAATAGTCCTTATCAATAGATGAGTCGGTAAGTGTTAACTGTCTAATATATGCCTCAGAATTGCCCTTACTTCTACTATTATCGTTAGGCCACTAAAGGTATTTAGCAAACAATATAAAACGTGTACCGTGGATAGTGAAAAAGGCTTATTCGACTTATGAGCTAGTGATAAAAAGTACAATTTACAATCAATCAGTATTCAAAGAGTTTAGATTCAAATGTTTTGGTACAAAAAGGAAAACAAATACTTATTATGGCCAGTATAATAGAAAATACACAAATCCGGCATGGTCCCAATAAGTAGCTGGGTTTATTTAAATAAATATATTGCGCAACGATAACATCAATGTTATAAGGCTAAGAATTTGAATCTGAACTCTATGAATACAATTACATACTCAAAAAAACCCATGCCATGGAACATGAAACATCTCATCTATTTGAATAAACGATGTATGATAGTAGCAGAATAATTGTACAGTATTTTAGTTTTTTACCCCAATATTAAATAGAATAAAGTAATAACCCTCCTTCTGACGCGGTCGGGTAAAAATCACTACTTAACAGAACCAGATATTGCTTTCACTGTGATTTATCCCTCAGTCCATGACATGGGCAGACTCGTCTTATTTACAATACGGTAGCCTCTGCTATAATCTCATAACATCTGAACAGTATGGCAATGACAGGTAATGAATGGTGAGCCTAAATAGTATTCCATCGAGCAAAGTCTGACACCATTCAGCCCACACGATAGCAGAAGACTGATAATTTTTAATGCTGGATCAAATTTGACAACATCGACATAATTATGAATATTTAATCAATAGAATTACAAAGTAAGCTGTTTTTATCTTGGTGAATGACTTGCAAGTGCAAGCTATTCATGCAGATCAAAAGATTGCCTTATTAGAATTGTTGTTAGGTTCGCGAACAATACTACTCGGCTCATGTTTTGACTCAGAACCGGTCTGTAAGCGGATAACAAGTCGCGTTGCCAAATATTGTCCAACTCGCAACTATATGTGCACTGACATTGATGCTCTCTGTGTCGACCGCATTATGCAACAAACTATCATTCCAAATATTACTATACAGTTTTATTTATACATCAATGTAGAAACAACTTCAGTTTAACATTTCAATTAAATCTTATATTACGCATTTTTTATCTACAAGAGAAAAATATTATAATAATTATATTGGCCCGTAATATTTAATGTATTTTTGAAAATTTCCTGATGGCATTAGGCTGAGAACAAAATTCAGATTTATGCAGTAAGTAAAATGTTGAAAAATGTGTTTTATACTTTATAAACAAACAATATGTTCACAGCCTAAATAATAGGTGGACCTATTTTGTTATCAGTGTTATTGTCTATTTTAAAAAAAATTGAATATAATTTAATGGTCATTTATACAAATAAATGATATTCTTCGCTACAACCCAATAAATCTCTTAACCTAACTACTTAATTTAAATATTTTGCAGTCATTCAGATATTATTTTATTTCCAAAACTACAACATGCCTGATTTATATTCTAAAAAGCTGTATTTCAGTGTGGCATGACGACTGTCATGTGACTGTTAAAACGGATAAGCCTATAATGCCCTATTATAGGCGTATCCGTTTTAACAGTCGTACTGTTAAAATCACAACATTTCCAAATTTAGACTTATTCAACATTAACATTTACGGTTCGAGGAGGAATGGAATCAAACTTGGATTTGTCAAGGAATGGCGGGTGAATCTTCAAAGTTTTATCAGTGCTCGTAATTTGACATTAAAACTTAATTTCTTCGATTCGTATTCATTGAAATAACATTTCGTTAACACTCGTTAAAAAGCAGTTGTTGGTTAAATTTTAATGTCAAAATTACCGACACCAATCGACAGAATATGAACTGAACTTACGATAAACTTTAAATATAAGAATTAATTTCCTAAACAGCTTAACAACGTTATAATTTTGCGCATATCAACTCGTGTGCGATCTAACTCTAGTTTTAGTATAAGCTACAGGATGAACAAATTCGTATTCAAATATGTCACTGCAGGGACGACCCTGGGACTGACATGAATTTCGCTCGAGTTAATATGATTATGTAATGTACATGAATGTTTTCATTGTGATGGTTTTATGCAACTGCGAGCTATTAAGCTCATCATGACCTAAAGCATTAAGTTATATCAAATGACTTTAAAAATGTTAGAAAAGCGAAAAAAATATCAGTCC
Organism: Ostrinia nubilalis; assembly: GCF_963855985.1. Classification (NCBI taxonomy): domain Eukaryota; kingdom Metazoa; phylum Arthropoda; class Insecta; order Lepidoptera; family Crambidae; genus Ostrinia; species Ostrinia nubilalis. The sequence goes on from NC_087098.1 coordinate 16,166,312, forward strand.
GCGCCACAGTCGTTGCATTGCTACGCGTGCGACTTTATTTTAAGCTATGAAATAAGGGTAGTCCGAGTACCTATAGTTACACAGTCGTGCAGTTAATGATATAAATATTCTGACATGCTATTTAAATTTTGATTTTGGTTATTAAAATATTATTAATAAAAAATAATAAATAAAACTTTACTACTAAAAACCGCACGCGTCGCTACACCCGTGTGCAAAATTAAAATCTAGGATTGATTAAAATATTCAAAATAAAAAATATGTTATAATTATTAAGTATTAGGAAAGTTCTCACAACATCACAATACATGGCAGTCGCAGCATTGCGCGCGCGCAACTATTAGAAAGGGAACAAAAATTATGTCACAAACAATAATATCAATTTTGGTATGTACTGTTATGTGCAATATTATTTACAAGCGTTATTACCTGGCTATTTACAAGCATTAATTTGCATTGCTTTAATACAAGTATGATTTTTCATACAAATACTTTTTCACTCCACTACCCAAGCGACGAGTGATAAAACAAAATGTTATAAGATTTAGTGTTATATTAAAAAATAACAGCAGTGCAAATGTTAACTTTGTGACATAATTTCTGCAAAACATATTAACAGGCGACGTGTACACTCGGCGACATACAACCCGACATAATATAAAAACTATACACCCCTTGCCGAGCGCACACAGAAGTAATCCGTCGCTCGCATCAGACGTAAGATAATATTTATATTATGATTTAACTGAGTCTAGGGTGCTCACTGTGTAATCTAAGCAAATGTGGCCATCGATGACAATAAAATGAAAACTGGTTCCTTTCCGCATAACATCATTTGATTAAAATGAAGTCTGAATAAAAAGCAGACACTAGGAACTTATGTAGATACTAGCTTTCCGCCCGCGGCTTCGCCCGCGTGGAATTTTGTCTGTCACAGAAAAACTTTATCGCGCGCGTCCCTGTTTCAAAAACCGGGATAAAAACTATCCTATGTTCTTTCCCGGGACTCAAACTATCTCTATGCCAAATTTCATCAAAATCGGTTGCGAGGTTTAAGCGGGAAAGCGTAACAGACAGACAGACAGACAGACAGACAGACAGACAGAGTTACTTTCGCATTTATAATATTAGTTGGGATTAGTTGGGATAATAAGTTAATATTTTGCTTTGGTTTAACAGAAGTTCGTCAGTCGTCTAGGCCAGTCAGGCGAAAGTATACTTTTGTCATAAAATATTTTTCACGCTAACTGTACTGGGAAAAAGGAAATGTCTGAGAGCATGAGAGTCTAATAATACACAGTGAGCACTCATTATTGAATTTATTAGAAGAAATCTAATGAGCCATTCAAATTTTATAACATACCTCTCAATAAATAATGAGTGTTGTATTAAATCTAACTAAAAGTACAGAATCATTCACTTCACACTCAATGTAGACAGTCGTTTATGAGCACATACAACATACATATACATATTTGATTTTATAGTCGTTATAGCAGGGGCGTACTTCGCAAAACTTGTTATCGACTCCGCTCGTCTCATTCGCTCATGAAATATGCTAGTTTGAGTGAAAAAGACAGAAGTAATCGAATATGATAGTTTTACGGAGTAAGGCCTTAGTAGTTAGTACAAACTTATTTAATGCAGTCATCCCAAGATATTATTAACTACTTTGGGGCTTTTTTTAGATTTAAGAACAATTGGTAATATGATGACCTTAGCACTGTTATTTGTGACTGAAAGCACAACACAGGAAGCCACATACCGACCTTTAGAACGAGGGAACGATTAAAAGATTTTTGTAACGAGTTTTGAATCAAATAAAACTTATTCCCACGATCGATAATGCATTATTTCAAAAGCACATACTCCGCAGAAAGATTTTGGAACATTCGATTATCTTTGTCTCTCTCACTCACACTGGAATATTAATGAGAGGGACAGAGATCAAATTATATCGAAACCGTTTTGCGGAGTAGACGCACGAACATTTATTAAATAACAACAGATTACAAAACAAACTAACGCAAAATAGAGATAAAAAATTAACCCCATTATAATAAAATAGAAAATAAAACAAATTATTTTAAAGAAAATAATCTTTACATCCAATGTATGTAACTGAAGCACTATTGTACACATTTAAATATCAAAATAATTTGTAGTGTTAAAATATTACTAACTAAATATTAATGTATGACATGTAATTGAATTGCAATATGCAATATTACTTTCGAGACTGTTAGGAATCGAGAAAAAAATTGATTATGCTAGTTTTTATTAAATTTTGTTTTCCGAATCTCAGTATGGCAACACGTGAATACGTCATATAAGTTGTAGCCACAGACCATAAACAAAAGACAAGAAATAAAAAAAAAATAGCTTTATAGTCATCCGAATAAATAAATAATGAAGCTCAAATATCAGTAGTGGTGTGTTTTTGCAATTTGCATTATTTCAATTACACATTTTATAACAACAATTTAATCGAATCCTATATTTTTTTGTTGATCAATTACATTTATTTTAGATTAATGTCCTGAACATGAATGGCTTTTAGCTTTATTGGTAGACATCTACATATTTAAAATTTTAAAGACCCAATGATAAAAATAGTTCTTTTTGCATATTAAATATTTGTAATAGCAACATGCCTCAGTCCCAATATCACGGAAACTTTGTTAACATCATCACCTTTTGAACTGACTATTTATTATTTTATTTCTTTTATCACAGAGTAATCAGTATTATGAGAAGAGATAAAACAGCCATAAGCTAAAATGGTGTCGAATCTATTTATTTTTTTCATCAGTACTAACGTTTTCTGCTACACATTGAATAAGACTGAAGAAACAAGAAATACTACTTTTATCATTGGTAAAGTGCGCTATCTACGATATTTATAAAGTGGCAACCCTAAAGAAATTGCCACTATTAATATTATACACAATGATTGAATGAAAATAAGTTATAGAGCGCAATCTTGCAATAGTATATCAAATGTAATGTAACACAGCGACCTAAATATTTGTATCCACGTTAACAGACTTTGAAATGAACCTTACTTCTTTATAGTAGCGTCAAATTTGCAAAGATTCGAAAGTTGATGCTAACGATGACCTGCACCAATTAGCGGACCAAAAAATTCTATTCTATTAAAAGAATAAGCTGTACTTAGAATAAATCTAATTTGAAAACCTTCGTCTACTATTGCAAGAGAACGCTGCACTTCAAACTGAACCTAAATCCTTTGTGTTAGGGTTAACTGAAGATGCTTACCAGATGGCGAATCGGAAGGCTGCGGGTCAGTAACCTAAACCCTCTGTTGCAAGGAATATGAACCTTAATCCTTTGTATCAGAGATGTAAAAGGAGCTGTATACTATTGCAAGAGAACGCTGCACTTCAAACTGAACCTAAAACCTTCGAGTCAGGGTTGAATTTTATTATCGAAGATTCCTACCAGTGCGTCTTGTCGACTAGCTGGTCGGCTGCGGGTCAGTCAACGAAACTCTCTATTATAAGGAATATGGAACCTAAACCCTTTGTATCAGAGTAGAATTTTATCAGAGATGTAAAAGGAGCTGTATACTATTGCAAGAGAACGCTGCACTTCAAACTGAACCTAAATCCTTCGAGTCAGGGTTTAATTTTATTATCGAAGATTCCTACCAGTGCGTTTGGCGACTAGCTGGTCGGCTGCGAGTCGGTAAACGAAACCCTATGCAAGGAATATGAACCTAAATCCTTTGTATCAGAGTAGAATTTTATCAGAGATGTAAAAGGAGCTGTATACTATTGCAAGAGAACGCTGCACTTCAAAGTGAACCTAAATCCTTCGGGTCAGGGTTGGATATCGAAGATGCCTACCGGTGCGTCCTGGCGACTAGCTGGTCGGCTGCGAGTCGGTAAACGAAACCCTATGCAAGGAATATGAACCTAAACCCTTTGTATCAGAGTAGAATTTTATCAAAGACGTAAAAGGAGCCGTATACTATTGCAAGAGAACGTCGCACTTCAAACTGAACCTAAAACCTTCGAGTCAGGGTTGAATTTTATTATCGAAGATTCCTACCAGTGTGTCTTGTCGACTAGCTGGTCGGCTGCGGGTCAGTCAACGAAACTCTCTATTATAAGGAATATCAATATGGAACCTAAACCCTTTGTATCAGAGTAGAATTTTATCAGAGATGTAAAAGGAGCTGTATACTATTGCAAGAGAACGCTGCACTTCAAACTGAACCGAAATCCTTCGGGTCAGGGTTGGATATCGAAGATGCCTACCGGTGCGTCCTGGCGACTAGCTGGGCGGCTGCGGGTCGGTGCTGACGATGACTTGCACGACGTAGCCGGGTGTGATACGAGCTTCCTCCAGCAGTAAGCGGTCGCCAAGCAATTTGCCGCCGTAGAACCACCGCTGCCGCCACGGCTCGATATTCTCTTGCGCCTGGGGAGATTAATATACTCTATTAAAGTCCGGTCGCCGAGCACGTAGAATTTCGTCCAATGACCCCAAGCTACCCATCCTTAGCGCTCGCGCGTAATTATATTGCTGTCGTGCTCGCACACTCACTGCTGCCGCTGCCGCTGACGTCGCACAGTCGCGAATATAATAGCATAGGCATAGTGATGTGATTGCTCCTGGAATAGCCAGTTTAATGTGACGTTATTAATAGGTACCAGCGAAGTATGGTCAGATGAGGAAATTGATGCAGATACTCTATAGCTTCTTGAACAGGGATCACTTTAATTTCTTTGTTGTTTGCAATTTAACATTGACTCACTGGAAAGGTTAAAATTATTAGGGGCTCTAAAATGGTTGAGTATAATTTTATAACTCGTTAGAATTACAAACCGTATTTAAGTTTTGCCTGTCTACATCCTCGCACGGTGATAAGTGTGCCGAGAATGGGTGTTTTCTATTATCATTATTTCAGCTTCAGCCGAAAGGCAAAGGACTCCCCAAGGATTTCCACAATTTCTGGTCTTGCGCTGCCCGCATCCAGGTTCTTCTCACATAACGTAGGTTGCCAGTTGAGGAACTATAGTCTGGTCTGTGAGCACGTAGAATTTTGTCCAATGACCCCAAGCTACCCATCCTTATCGCTCGCGCGTAATTATGTTGCTATCGCGCTCGCACACTCACTGCGTGTGCCAGTCGCACAGTCGCGTCGCGACAGCAATATAATTACGCGCGAGCGATAAGGATGGGTAGCTAGGGGTCATTGGACAAAATTCTACGTGCTCACAGATCGGGCTTTAGATGGTGTAAAATGTGCAGTTATCAATAAAGCGGTGTACTCACGTGCAGCTTATTCTTGCACTGCGCGACGGTGTGCCTCGAGTACGCGCTGAGCGTGACGTCACGGCACGTGTGCGACAGGCGCAGACGCAACGCCAGCTCGGCGCCGCCGTCCACTGGCTCCGACCACTCCGCTGGCGAGTCGCGCCCGCTTGCCTCCTTCACCATGTTGATGGGAGGCGACAGGCAGTATATCGGCACCTGGAAGGAGGCTACGTCTTATGGCGTGTCCACACATGCCGCCGGGTTTGCCGTCGGTTTTCAAAATGCCTTGCCAGCAGGGTTCGAAATTATCAAGATAATTACGCTTCGTGATAATTATCGGATAATTATCAACAGTATAAGATACATTTGTCATATTTTTTCATAAGAAATTCTGATGTTACATTGAGAATGTTGCTTTTGTTTTTAGTTACTGATTGTTGTCAAGTTATCCATCGCTAGTCGCATAAAGCGTTGTGGAAAATAGATAAATATTTTGACGCTAGTTAACGAGTGATCGTTATGGAGCTAAATAGGTTTTAGAACTATCTATGTTAAATAACGTCCACCACTAGACGCAAGTGCGGAAATACACGTTCGAAAACTTCGAATACAGTTCACTTTCACGAGCGCATTTTTTTGTTATTATCAACCGATAATTATCCATCTGTTATTATCAAGATAATTATCCTTTCGAACCCTGCTTGCCAGTGTGCCGTCCTGGCCGCCGGGTTGGCCGCACGGCATTTGTGGATGCGCCATTGGACTGCGTTTCTACGAGAGATGTGCGATGGAAATGTGTTGTGCGAGGATGTCTAGCTGTGCTGTGAAATGTGTGGGGGTTTCCACCAAAGCTGTACGAGGAAAATGAGTCGTGGGAGTATGTGTGAAATTGCGCATTAATGTGTGGTACAGTATGCGCAAACCTCGCAACACATGCCTCGCTTGTTTTGTATGCGCAGAAATCTAGCTCCGCTAAGCCATTACCACAAGAGCTGTGCTGACCGAATGGAAGCGAATCTATTGGTTCTTTACAAACACATCCCTCGCTTCGCATCCTCGCACATCTCTGTTGGAAACGCAGCCTTAGGGCCTGTTCACAGCGCGTTCCTAAAACGCGCGCCGAAGCGTCTTTCCATTCTATACATAGCCAGAACGCAAGGGTGTGAAACTAATCGAGTATAGTTTGGATATGACTTTTTTTACTAAGCTCCTCCAAACTATACACGACCAGTACGCATACGCTGCGTACTGCTCGCGTATACTTTGTAGTGACTTAGGTCAATTATCTTCCTCCAAAATATACATCGCCAGTACGCATACGGACTAATCATGTATGTATTGTAATAAGTGCGTGATTACAATTTATACGCGAGTAGTTGCATGCTAGTCATTTTGACTTATTGACCTCTCTTTCTATTACATACTAGCTTTCCGCCCGCGGCTTCGCTCGCGTGGAATTTTGTCTGTTACAGAAAAACAATATCGCGCGCGTATTTTCTCACCGTTTAGACCTACCCTGGACTACGACCCTTTTGTACCCTTTGCACCACCGGCCTGCACCACTGGTGGTGCAAAGGGTATTTTTTAATCCCTTTTACACCACCAATAGTGCCGCCCTACCATTAACTGTAAAACGATTATCTATAATCATATAATATTATTAGTATAAAGAGGAAAGATTTGATTGTTTGTTTGTACTGAATAGGCTCCGAAACTACTGGACAGATTTGACAACATAACATAAAAATTAATAACAACCATTCATACCTACATACAACGAATAATTCCTAAAGTACCAGGGCAACATAATCATAAAGGAACTATATCAAATTCTTCTTGGTTGACCCGAGAAATAAACATGTATCATAAAATAGCACCTTTATGGTTATGTTGCCCTGGTACTTTATTCGTTGTATGTAGGATGTAGGCACGGGGTTTCGTGGGTCTGAAGTGAAATGTTTATAATAGGCACTTACACACACACAAATTAAAACTTTTAGGTAGGTTTTGATTTATTTATAACAATAATTACTAAGTATTTTACAGTCTACTACTAGTTTTACAGTCGATGGTAGCACAGCACTATTTGTTGGTGGTGCAAGAGGGATTTAAAAATACCCTTTGCACCACCAGTGGTGCAGGCCGGTGGTGCAAAGGGTACAAAAGGGACTACGACAAACATTTTAAAACCAAAATCAGCTCAATCGGCCCAGCCGTTCTCGAGTTTTAATCAGACTAACGAACATCAATTCATTTTTATTTATATAGATAGATTAATTCATATCTGCGTGTCTACTATAAACATTGAATCATCTTACGACACGTGTCATTGTTTTGATAAAGGATTTTTTGGTGTTTCTTATTCTGCCATAGAAAATATATTTGTTTTGGGGCTGATATTCCACCAATTGTAGGTATGGAAATATGTCAAAATGATTTTGTTCTTGAGATAAAAGTTAATAAATAAAATAAATAATAAATAAATATCCTTAGACATTTTACACTGCGCTTCTAGTCCCAAACTAAGCAAAGCTTGTACCTATTATGGGTACTAGACAACGGATATAAACATAATTAAATACTTTTTTTTGTAAATATGTACATACTTATTATACATAGAAAACACCCAGTCCAATACAAACAAATATGTTCATGCACACAAATGTTTGTACTGTGCGGGAATCGAACCCGCTACCACTTCGAACCACTACACCAAACGGCCGACCAATACAAACCTAGCATTTAAAGTCTCGCATAATATTGTATTTAATGCGAGTTGAACTTTCTTCTCTCACTCTCTCTCATATTAATTAAATTGTTATTTAATTTGAAATCTACCTAATCAATTTATTTATTTATTTTTATTTATTTATTTATTTATATTAGGGAAACAAACAATTTTGATATACAGACAAATAATCACACAAAAAAAATAGGACAGAAATCAGCAAAGTTTCCACAGTTAAAATTAATACAGAGTGCAGACTAAAAATTAATTAAATAGTAATAAATTATACATTAATTTCTAAATGTCAAATAAATACAATGTCAATTTTATAAAATGTCAAACAGTTAAATTTAATAAAAATTATAAAATGTCAAAAAGTTAAATATTAATAAAATTATATAAATTAAAAACACAATAATTATGTAGGTCAAAATTAATTGATTTAATTTCAAATACCACTTACAATAGTTTTAAAAATCTAGATTTATTATAGATTCAGTAAAATAATAATATTTTATGTAATAATATCAAATAAATGTAATTTTAAATATAGTTCCATATTTTACTGAATTTTACTAAATCAATATCAACTAAACACACTCTAGTCAAGTGTAAGTGGTGTAGTAGAAACTAATCGAGTATAGTTTGGAGATGACTTTTTTTACTAAGCTCCTCCAAACTATACACGATCAGTACGCAAAATTCGTGTATAGTTTGGAGTCACAGATTTACAAACAGGCACTCCGAAATATACACGAGCAGTTTCCTATGGGTGCGTTCTGGCCATGTATAGAACGGAAAGACGCCGCGCCGAATGACGGTGGCACGCTTTTATTCTTCTAAGGTCTACCTACATTGAAGGTAGGTGATGTGCACATACCCTTAGAGCAAAGTGCTACTTTATCTATGATATCTATAAATTATAATGTACAAATTATCAAAAACCCACTGACCCAAAAAAACTACTTTCTAGTTTCTACATTAAATAGTAATGGTAAAGAATTATCCTAAATATTTGTCTTATGAGTCATTGTTTAAAAAACATGTAAAGCTATTTCTATGTTTAAACATTCCTTCTGTCTGATAAAAATGCTAATGGCATAATGATTTAATGCTCCTTTCTCAGTGTGAGATTGTATTTATTTAGCATCACTATTTTTTCCAAAAGTAATTATTTAGTTGACAAAACATTCTTAGGCACACTCGAACATTCAATAATAAAGTTAAGTTTTATTTGTAATGGCACGAATAAATATGAAACTGTATTTGGAGTTGTATAGTCATCGTCCAAATATGGTCAGCTAAACAGGATGTATTTGCCAATACACAGCCAAATATAAATGTTATATTATTACTTTCAATTCAACTGCAGTTCTCACTATGAATTCTTATGAAGAACCATTAGTTTGTTGATTCAATTGTGTGATATGAATGAGTTACAAAAGATAACTGGCCAAGTGAGAATTATAATCATGTTTCCTGAATTTAAATTGCATCACATGATTTCTAGACATATAAATAGTTCATTTATTAATAAGGTGACACAGATAAACTAAGGATATTTTCCTACCTACAGCTGCTACTGATAAAAGTTATTTTCTGAAATTGTTTACTACTAATAATTTTTATTTCTAGTTTTCCAATAAACTTCTAAATCTATCTCTAGACAATACAAATGACCTGAAGGACATTACATTATTCCAAAACTACAATGGAACCCAACAAAACTTTCCTGTGCAATTTTGAGGTCCATAAATAAAATTAATAGCGACGTTTTACCTGAAAATAAAACGTTTATTAAACATACTTACCTTATTCGAAGCCTTTATAATGAGAGTAGTGTCTGTCTTTTCCTGTTTGAGTACTAGTTTTGACGTATAATCTGCCCACGTGACTTCCGCTCCGGTCCCCCCACCGCCTAAGCACGCCTCAATCAACGACACTAGCGCCACCAACGGTAGCTCGAAACTAGGTTTCGATATTCTCGCCATTGTGTTTTATGACACCAGGTAGATTTAAAAAGTAGGCTTCGAATAAGGTAAGTATGTTTAATAAACGTTTTATTTTCAGGTAAAACGTCGCTATTAAACAGTACTGTACCGTTATTCGAAGCCTTTATAATGAGAGACGTGTCTATTATCTCCTGGTGGCGCTGTGTAATCGCCAATGTGATCAATTGAAGAATAAGACATTGATCAGTGAGAAATGTTATGAATTAGTTAGAACTTTAGCTTATCTGTCTACTGAGTGGTAATGTACTGTGTGTAGGTACATTATAATATTTTACAGAACGCAACCTGCATCTGCATCTCCGTAAATTCACATCTAATGCATCGTTTATTAACAACTATGTAATAATGAACTATCGGTTACTTTACGTCATGTAAAAGGCGCAAAAGCTACGTCCACCCTCACTCACAGTATCAGACCGTTGGATGAATTTAATAAGCTTCGGTAGGAGTGAATAATTATTAGGTATGGATAAGAATATTCACTGGTACAGTTAAGGACGCTTGCCGATAGCGGGCGTTTGATGATCTCCAACATTTCCCACATTTAGGTATCAGCTCAGATTTTAATATTTATAAACCTTTACAGGACCGTAGCCTAGGTGGACGGTGTAATGAATAGGTGAAAATAGCTAGCCGGCTATGTTAGGTACGATACTTTTGTATTGCCTGAGTATTCCGCGTTATCGCTGTTCGCTAGGGATAGCGAAGTTTGAGTCAGAATTGATAAAATCCCAACTAATATTATAAATGCGAAAGTAACTCTGTCTGTCTGTCTGTCTGTCTGTCTGTCTGTTACGCTTTCCCGCTTAAACCTCGCAACCGATTTTGATGAAATTTGGCATAGAGATAGTTTGAGTCCCGGGAAAGAACATAGGATAGTTTTTATCCCGGTTTTTGAAACAGGGACGCGCGCGATAAAGTTTTTCTGTGACAGACAAAATTCCACGCGGGCGAAGCCGCGGGCGGAAAGCTAGTTTATAATAATACAGACTTTCCTAGTACAAACTTAGTAAACTTTGCGGTTTACAAACGTCGGTGCTGTGGTAAGACTGTGCGACCATTATCTTTAGGGCTAACAGTGATAACTTGTCAGCTAGATGAGCTTATTGACGGTTAGTCAACCAGCTTAATTCAGAGCAATCTTAATATGTAATTATGTATTATTGTAATTACAATTATGATAATAATGTTATAGGGCTGAACAAGAGTTTGTTTGCATCAACACAAAAACTATCTTTGTGTTGGAGTCCTTTAACCACGAATTCTATGTATAAAATCATAATAACATCATTCTACCACCAATAGTAGCGGAGCATCAATAAGAATGTTGCGAAAGCGGGAAAAGTTATGCAAACGAAGTCGCAAGCACAGCTAGAATTAAATGATAGTTTCGTAGCCGATCTAAACCTTATCAGGTTTCATCAAGGCCCTTAGGGTGGGCATCGGATTTAATTTCGAATGATTTATTTTCATCACCCTGAATGCCGTTGGACGATCGCTCATTTGCACGATGTAATAATATTTATGTAAAAATATTTATGTAATGATGTTTGTGTAACACTAAGTTTTATATCATCGCCAATGTCACTCATGATTCATTGAAGTGTACATACCTAAGTTGCCAGTAGGTAGGTAAGTACTAATTTTTGTGACAATAGTCAGCAGAGACAAATTACTTTATTGACCTAGCGAGTCGGGTAGGTATTAGAATATTTCACGAGGCTGTTGTACTTAAAACAAGTTAACTCGTAAACAGTTGTGTGTGCCACAACATTTTGCTTGTGACTACCTTCGGTACAGTATAATAATTGATGGATTTAAATCACATCAAATACGAATTTTGTAAATTGTACTAAGTAGGTAGGCGAAGGACTTTCGGCCCCAAGCAAAGATCTTAAGAGTGCGGCACATTATCCAAAATTAATTCCAACCATGTTTATGTACTTCTGTGTGACCCTAAGGTCACAGTGATAATTGGAAAAATCAGAGTTAAATTACTTTCTTGGACTGAAGGTTTTGATTTATTCCCTTTAACTCCTCGTAAAAGTCGTTCATACTCATACGACAATTTTTATTGAACCACAGAGGTGCACAAAAGGTCGAATTAACAATATGACATGGTGTCATATGACATTAATAATAAATTATATTTATTTACTTAAGTAGACAAGACGTAGTCATTGACACTATAATAGGGCACACGGAAAGTTCAGTTAAGAGACTGAAGACTTGTGTGACTTTTAGTATGCAATCTTTTCTCCAACGAATGTAATGGCTTGTATAAATGAGAAAATAACAAATTGTAGTATGTAAACTTACTCGGTTTAATATATATTTAGTAAGTACGGTTTACTAAAGTCACTGTTTTCGTTGTACAGTGAAATTCAATTGCGAAATGCGTTACCATGCAGCGTGCCCAATTTGTTTTAAGCTCAGATAAGCTTTATACTTTTGGTTATTGTGGATCATAAGTATTTGGTATTGGGTGCCATGAGCGCCTCAAGTTGGCGGTTAAAATGCTCTTTGCCTCACGCAAATCATGAATTGTAGTGTTATAACATGAGAAGAGCCAATTCTTTAGGATTTGTAACGTTACGTGACTTGATCTGTATGTTTTTGGTAACCGAGACTCGGTTAGGCCATTTTGTATTTATGGAGTTCACCTTTTACTGTTACTAGTTTGTAAGACTGTTATTATTTTGTTTATTTATTTTATATAGGTAAGGACCGACTTCATTGTGTTTATTATCCAGACTTGTGTGCTTTTATTACAATAGGGGCATGGGTTATATCTGACCCCGAAGCAAGGATGGGTCCTGAGTTACCCCAGAATGAAGTCGTCCAATAGGTAAGGGCGCGAATGTCGCGACTCTTTCTGTGCGAATCAATTGTATGAGTCTGTCGGTGTACTATAGGTATGTATAGCAGACAAATACTTATTTTAGTATTCAGTACTTTGTGGTACCCGCCAAGCGTCTATGAATGTATACCTTATTTAAAAGACTATCAGGTCAATAGTTGTAACTTTACTATGGAGAGGCTGCATAAAGGCTTAAGTTTATTTAATTTCTCCAGGCGTTAACTGTTCGGTACCAAAAATTCAGGGCGCATAGCTGCGGCCCCGATTAATTAACATCCTTCAAGATTCTGAAGGTTTAGGGCGATGCCCTTGTATCATCTCGGCAGTAATGAAATAAGCCAAACTGACACGAATCGAGTAATTTTTGCGTAATCTCATGATCTCTGTCTCCACCTTTTACCCATGGCAGGTCTTACATAGCTTACTTTTGTCATGAAATAAAGCATTTTAATTAGGGTTCCATAACCCTTGAAAATTATGAGGATTTGTGGCGATGCCCTTATGTCCTCCCGGCAACATTACTTTAATTTTGCCGTGCTAAATAGAATTTCAGACCCTTTTATAGTTATGCAGATTTAGGGCGAAGCCCTCATGTCTACTCGGCAACTTTACTTATTTTCGTTTGCTGTGGAATAAGGCGTTTGTGTTCTATAACTCTCAAAAATTATGAGGATTTAGGACGATGCCCTCATGTCTTTGAACCGCAAATACAAACGAGCGAGGTTGCTTGGCTCGAAATGTAATGATTTGAGTCCGATTCTCCTTGGGTAATCTCCTATCCCAGAGGGATGAGGGATAACATGAGAGTTTAGAGCGATGCCCTAAGATCTCTCGACGTAATTAAAAATGAGCGAGGTTGCTCGGCTCGAAATGTAGTGATTTGAGTCCGGTTCTCTTTGGGTAATCTCCTATCCCAGTGGGATGAGGGATAACATGAGGGTTTAGAGCGATGCCCTAAGACCTCTCGACGTAAATAAAAATGAGCGAGGTTGCTCGGCTCGAAATGTAATGATTTGAGTCCGGTTCTCTTTGGGTAATCTCCTATCCCAGTGGGATGAGGGATAACATGAGAGTTTAGAGCGATGCCCTAAAACCTCTCGACGTAAATAATGAGCGAGGTTGCTCGGCTCGAAATGTAATGATTTGAGTCCGATTCTCTTTGGGTAATCTCCTATCCCAGTGGGATGAGGGATAACAAGAGGGTTTGGACCAATGCCTTACTAAGACCTCTCGACGTAAATAAAAATGAGCGGCGTTGCCTGGCTCAATATGAGACTCCTTGAGTGTTTGAGTTTTCTCCTATCCCGGTGGGATGAGGGAGAAAAGGTTCTGGCTCCTGGTTTTTCCCTGTTTGCTCCAAGAGAACTTACCCTCGCTACAGGATTATGCTGCTGCGTTTTGGTTACACTGCCATCTAGCTTGCCGAGTGGCCAGTTTGAGTTTTCCACTGTAGGTATTTAGCATAAGGCGAAATCTCAGATCGATCTGCGGAGCAGAGTTGCGATCGTATTGCTGCCGAAAAATTTTCCAGACGCCGCTAGCATCAAATAAACTGCGTATCAGGCTGAATAGTCGATGTTCATCCTTCACCGTTTATTACACAGACTCACTGTTTATCTACACAGTAACAGCATAGAGTTTTCCTGAAATCATAGTTTAAGAAAACCACAAAGGTATTATTATACCTACGTACCGTATCCTAATAGGACAAACTGCACACTTCACTCTTGGGTCATAAGCCATGTGTTAGACTTCCATAATGGCGGTAGAATAGGTACGTCGGTACGCTACCCTACCTAGTGGAAGTTTTCATACTTTCCCCGGATGCATATTGATAAAGGTAGTTTACCGTTTATTTATTTTGTTGATTTATAAATCAACACAATCCGTCCGATGGAATTCGTATGTCTGAAATGGTATTGGTAAGTTGGTACTTACAGCTTATTGTAGCAAGCAATCACATCTTGCGACTATCACATTACACCACACCATCCTTTGATTTGACCTCTACGCCAACTCTTGCTCCTCTTCTGCACGTGGACATAATATTTCCTCTTTCCTTTTGAAAATAAAGACATCTAACGGAAAACCCTTAGGAACAAACACAGCTAAAAAGGAGTGTTATACCGTTAGGAATGAACATTGCTAAAAAGGAATATTAGTTTTAAAACACATCTAACGAAAACCGTTAGGCACAAACATTGCTAAAAAGGAATGTTAGTTTTAAAACACATCTAACGGAACACGCCGTCAGGTACGAACATTGCTAAGAAGAAAAGTTAGCTTAAAAACATATCTAACGAAAAACCGTTAGAAACAAACATTGCTAAAAAGTAATGTTACTTTTAAAACACGTCTAACGGAATACCGTTAGGTACAAGTATTACTAGAGAAGAAAGATAATTATTTAAAATTACACTGAGTTAGATTGAATGCAATCTACCCCCGAACGGTAACACCGTTGTAAAAATAAATTACACTGCGAAATAAGACGTAATCACAGTAATTTTTATAAGTTTTCAGCCAGTACATAATAATTTAGAAGTACTTACATTATGATGGTAATATTTTACCTGAATCACGTCACGACTAGTACCTGTGAGATGGGTCGCGAACTAGCGGAGCTAATTCTACGACCGTCTCGAACGGGAACTAAAACACCAATGGCGAGAATATCGAAACCTAGTTTCGAGCTACCGTTGGTGGCGCTAGTGTCGTTGATTGAGGCGTGCTTAGGCGGTGGGGGGACCGGAGCGGAAGTCACGTGGGCAGATTATACGTCAAAACTAGTACTCAAACAGGAAAAGACAGACACTACTCTCATTATAAAGGCTTCGAATAACGGTACAGTACTGTTTAATAAACAATACAAACTTCAATAATTGATTTGACATCAAATCATTAATTAAATTTGAATAATTTATTAGTTGTAATGCATAATTTATTGTAATAAAATGAAAATTCAATTAATAAACACTTTAGAAATGGTTTCTTTAGCTATTCTAAAGTAGCATACATACAAAATTGTAAATCTTAACAAGGGGCATTTAACTAGGCATAAAGTCCTGATACCTACATGCATTTACTAACAGAGGAAAATTATGTTTTTCCATTGGTTTGACATAATAGCATGTTGAATGTTCTTTAGCAAGTTATCTTGAACAATGGGGGTAATCCAGGTCACATTGATAATGTGTATTGAGATATCAGTGCAATCACCAGCTTCCTGTTAATGGCTTGTAATTGACAGGCCCATAGCATTCAATGTGTTCATAATTAACAAAACAGGAAAGCCCTGACTGTAATTACCTAAATTAACAAATTATATTTTAAGATACATTCTCATTAAACTTGAATAAAATAATTAAGTTTCAACATGAATTATTTTTTTATAATTGATATTGAACAAAATCAGAAATAGCTCAGTGGACTATCACAATAATTGATGCATTGGGAATAACTCACAGTTCATGCTACTATGTTGACTCAAACATTAATGTTCAGTTTAATTTATAGCACAATTGTAGCAAAATGTAAGATAGCAACTATCAGGGTCATGTTCTGTGAATAATTAACATCAATTCCATTGAATATCAGGCAAATTTTTCCTTTCAAGCTCATTATATCAAACTGGCAGGCATCGGATTTATCTTGGCCAATGCTTGGTGATATTTTTTTACTTTTAAATGGTATGGTTGAAACATAAATACCTGGTATCTCGTGCCCCACTCGTCGTAGCACTCTGTGAGGTATCCGTTGGGCACGGACACGCTGGCGCCGTCGAGGATGGCCTGCGCTAGCTGGAAGTCCATCGCCTCGGCCGCCACCGCCGCCGCCCGCAGCGCGTCCCAGATCTCTTTCCGACCTTCGAACGCTGGTGCTGTGTCCCAAAACTCATCCCGTTTACTCCGCAACTGTCCTTCGGTCAATGGCACGTCCGATTTCCACCTTATCGTCTCGTGGCAGAGCGACTGATTCTTCCTCAACCCGCCTGCAACGAAAACACACTCAGTATACCGCCGATACCCGTCTCCACGGCGACAGTGATGCACCACGTACCAGAATTGGGACGTGACACCGTTCCCGAGGATTCTTCTATTGGCCCGCTTCTGCTCCTAGTTATACCGATGCAACCGCCCATTGTGATCACATTCTACAATTACTCTTTTAGCAAATATTTACAAAAAAATATTTAACAAATAACATTTTATCTCCGTGCGCTTCTGTCAAAAAAGATTAGCTGTATATGTTTTGTTTCATCACTAAAAAAAGTTACAGAATGTGTAATTTAAACAACAAAAAATATGTGACAATAATGGAAGGAAATTGTTATTTTATTAACTTATAATAAATTGAGTAATAGGTTTGTTGACTTTGTTGTTAAAGAGATTTTTTTGCCAGAAAAATACTGTAAAATAAGTTGTAATGACAGTAAAACTAAACGCAAATAGGAATGCAGAAAATGTCAACAGCGTTTGGTTTAATTGCTTTGTATACTTATGACCAAGCATTAAAACTAGGAATTTATGTAAATAGGTAATGTTCCATCACACACAGTATACAAGTGAGATATTGAATTTCTAATTGATTGTTGGAAGAAATACCAGAAATTTGAATTTCCTGGTTTGGTTTGGTATGAGTGAGCACCAAAGAGCATAAGTGAGCACAACAAAACGTTTACTACGTCAAAAAAAATGTTGTCAGTGTCAAAGTCAAAGCGTCAGCTGGTTGTTGTTTTTTCGTAAATTTTCATAATTATTTGCAAACAAATCGACAAAAAATTGTGGTAGGATATAATTTTCATAAAAAATCACATGGCGAATAAAGTTATAGCGAATATCGAGACTTTTCGAGTGTCTAATGTAAAGTACCTCCATCATAACCTATTTCCATTTTAAACTGTTAATGTACTTGTTTAGCTAGTGTTTTACAGTTACCCTCTTATTATTTCCAGATACCACCATCAGCATTTTATGTATCGGAGTTCGTTTCAGCTGCTGAGGAGAGTGGTATTCTATCTAACATTTATTCGGCCCCAAAACCAAAGTGGACGCAACTTTCTAATAGACGCTTGCAGAATTGGGGCGGTATTCCACACGCCAAGGGAATGATAGCCGAGACCATTCCTCCTTGGTTGGACACCTACCTCGAGCGAATCCATAGCCTGGACGTTATGGATGGCAAGAGACCTAATCATGTGCTGGTGAATGAATACTTACCAGGTCAAGGAATTATGCCTCATTTAGATGGCTCGCTGTTTTACCCAACAATCACGACCATATCGCTCGGATCGCACATTGTGCTGAAGTTTCTGGAACCTGGTGATGATGAAAATGATGTCTCCATGACACATGCATTCTCTTTGCTGTTGGAACCTAGAAGTTTGTTAATATTACAAGATGAACTGTTCAGCCATTATCTGCATTGTATAGAAGAACTGACAGAAGATAACTTGGATGACACAATTGCTAATCTAAATATGTGTTCTAATAATTACACCACAGGATCCACTATTCCTAGAGATACCAGAATATCTTTAACAATAAGACATGTGCCTAAAACCACCACATTTAAGCTAAAAATTGGTAATAAAAGATGATTTCCTACAATTTGTTTCAATTTGTGTATGTTCACTGAATAAAAATATCAATGTAAGTACATATCAAAATATTGCATGTATCATTGCACCTGTTTCACTATTCATTTATTTACAAAACATTAGAGCAGCTATCCCAATGCAATTGTGTGGTAATGCCTAACCATACTAATAATTTAATGAAGTTTAAAGTTCGATACATGTGTTTGAATATTTTTAAACTTTAATGTGCATTCAGCCTTCCATATTCAAATCGAACGAATCTTTCTATTCCCCCAAAAAATCCAGTTGGCTTAAACTTTATGACAATTTACAAATTATTTGTATTCATGAATTTTCTCTGAGTTTATTTTTAATGATGAATCTTTCTAAATTGTTTTCCAGTGGAAGATACATTGGTAAAAGTTTAATTTACAAAGCCATTCCAAAAAGATATTGTAGCTATGAAGCACCGAAGGATGATTCGGCCAATGAAGAGGAGTGCACATCAGACAAAAAAGCTTTAGATGGCAGCAAGGTGATTTTGAATTTCCTTATCTTGTTTTATTTTGAATTTGATTAACTATAAATATTTTACAGACCCAACTTTAACATCTAGAATCTAATTCTAGATTGAAATTATATATTTTTTCATTGGATCATTACTATTGATGCTAAGATAGATGATTGATACAAACCTCATAAAACACACCTGATTGTGTTGTGTGGAAATCCTTGGAGGAGGTATTTGACTAAAATGAACACACATGCCTGAGATAGGTGGTGTGCAGTTTCTTCACAGCAACTTACAAAATGATATGTAGGTAGCATCCATGAGGCAATGAGAAACCTTTAAGTTTTTTCGTTCATCATCATCATGATCATCATTTTCAGCCATAGGACATCCACTGCTGAACAATAGGCCTCCCCCAATAATTTCCACAATGGCCGGTTGGCGGCGGCCTGCATCCAGCACCTTCTCACTACCTTTGAGGTCGTCGGTCCACCTTGTGGGTGGATGTCCTACGCTGCGCTTTCCGGTACGAGGCCTCCACTCCAGAACCTTGCTGCCCCATCGGCCGTCAGTTCTGCGTGCTATGTGCCCTGCCCATTGCCACTAGCTTGCTAATCCGTTGTTCGTTGATGCTTCAGAAAGGCCTGGTGCTGGGCGTGTACGAGGCCGGCTCCAAGTTCGAGCTGACGGCGGCCGCGCAGGAGGTCAACCAGAAGAGCGGCGGGAAACTCTGCCAGCATCTGAATGAGTAAGTCTAGGAATAGGGATGTTTCCTGGGTCAAAAAGCAAGTTTTAATTAGTCCGTCAGTCAACTTATCAAAAAATACTCTACACGTATTTTTCACTTTTTCAAACTAATGAAAATTTAAAGAGATAAAGCGCGCCTAAGTTCATAAGAAGAGGCCCGTGACGTCAATGCGTGCATAAAAGTGCCGCACGTTGTGACGTCGTGCGGAACTTCAACGCACCATAACTATGTATTTATTTGTTAGATTGACAAATAAAAATATATGTGTCCAATATTTTTTGATATTAAACATGACGGACTAAAAAAATTTTTTTAGGAAACTGGCCTATTGTATTACTTCCCTTTTTACCTATTCTTCACAACTGTCGTCTGGGTTGTCTGGAAGATCGCTTTATAGAGTTACGATCGCCTAAATTGCCGTATCTTTTGTATATTTTATTCTTTTCCTTTTCTTGTCTTGCATGGTGTAATAGTGTTCTATCTTTCATTATCCATAGTTAGCCCACATGGTGGTGTTTAAATAAAAAAAGGTAAGGTTTTTGGTTCATCAAGCAGAGGCGTCTTACACTAAAGCCTGGTCCGTGAGCACGTAGAATCCCGTCCAATGACCCCAAGCTACCCTTATCGCTCGCGCGTAATTATATTGCTGTCGCGACTGTTCGACGCGCGCCCGCAGTGAGTGTGCGAGCGCGACAGAGACATAATTACGTGCGAGCGACAAGGATGGGCAGCTTGGGGTCATTGGACGGGATTCTACATGCTCACGGACCAGGCTTTACTATGTTTGCCTAGTCGTCGGTACAGTACAGAGCTAAACATCAGGCATCTAATACAGATGCAAACTTACGTGCTATTTTGCAGTCAAGCGAACTCAATGCCATAAAGGCATTCTCTGCCAGTTTACTTTCGAGTTAATCAGGAAAAACTAGTTTGGCGGTGTTAAAAAGCAATTTATAATCTGTTGTTGTCGATTGTGCATGGAGTATGATAAAACCAGATACCTGTTAACATTTCTGATTTACCTATAAATCTATTTAAAAACAGATTGAAAAATTGGCTAGCAGAGAAATGCTTTTATTCTGTTACGGAATTTTTAAATTATAAATGAAATGTAAACATAAATAATGACATGTATTGAATTTATTTGGGGCATTTGACATTATATAAAATAATATTGACAATTAATTATGGACTATTGTTAATTTCAAAAGTGCTGTTGATACATACTCGTACATGGATTTCGCATGCCGTAATTATAAATTTATTATTATTATTGACTATGAATTATGAAATGGCCTAATAAAAACGGATTATTTATAATATTATGTAAAATGCATGATTTGATAAAACTATTAAGTAATTGACTATGAAATTTTTGCATGTCTTGTAGACGAAACATGTTGAACCTGATTGTTTTTATCTGACATCTGTATTGTACCATGTTCCTGTGCAAATAAATGAATTTGAATTTAATTTGAATTTAAAAGCAATCGTATCTCTTCAGGCTGTCGTGCGAGCTGAAGCCCGGCAAGGCGTTTGTGGTGACAGGTCTTCTGCCGGAGTACGGCGCGGCGGCGCTGGCGTCGCTGGGCCCGCGCGAGCCCGGCTTCGACGAGCTGGAGCAGCTCGACTTGACCAGGGTACATTCAAATATCAAATTATATTAGTATTTATTTCTTTTGTAACACCAGTGTTTTTCAGTATTTTTCAGGGCACTTTTTCACGCCCCATATACAGGTTGTCCCATAAAAACTGTGACAAACTTAAGGAGAACATGATTAATTTTAGAAAAAAAAAACCCTTTATAAAAGTATCACCGTTTCACAGATATGGATTCTTTTTTCATATTTGATTATTATACACACAACAACAAAACAGGGAATTTATGTATAATAATATGAAAAAATAATCATATCTCTGAAACATTCTTCTTCCTGTCGTTTCGACAACAATCTTATACAGTGTCAGCCCAAAAACTCCGCTACAAGAGTGGCGTTCTGAAACATTGGTCCTAGACTGCATCCCACTTAACATCAGGTGCGATTGTGGTGAAATACCTGCCTTGTTATGCATTAAAAAAAATTGGTACTTTTAGTAAGGTATTTGTTCTGTCTACATGGTCATCCATTAACCTGTCTTCTTAAGTTTGGCTCCACAGATATGGATAATACATATCTACGTTTAGCACAGTTTTTTTTTATAAAACTCTGTAGTTGCCACCATTTCGGGATAACATATCGGCTGGTCGGTGCAAGAAATGAACTCTTGTCAAAAATTCGAAATGAAACCTTAATTTTATGCTCAATTATTTATCTTTGTATCAGGAGAATGTTCGCGTGGGCGTGGGCGCAGCGGTGCGCGCTTTACAAAAGCGCGGCTGCGGCGAGGTTCACGTGGACGCGGCCGGCGCGCCCGACGCCGCCGCCGAGGCCGCTGAACTCGCCGCCTGGAGGTGAGGGCTGTTATTACTAAAGCCCGGTCTGTGAGCACGTAGAATTTCGTCCAATGACCCCCAAGCTACCCATCCTTAGTCGCGACTGTACGACGGGCGGCCGCAGTGAGTGTGCGAAATTCTATCTGCTCGGCGACCGGACTTTAAAATACTTTGTTTCAGCCAAATTACGTCCACTGCTGGACAGAGGCCTCCCCCAAGGTTCTCCCGTTGCAACTGGGGGCAAATGGGAATTAATTTACTTAAAGAATTTTTTTAATTCCCAACTGCCCCCCGTCGCGCGGCTACAACAGGGGCAACTGGAAATTATTAAAATGCACGAAAATTATTTTACCGTTTGACCAGAACACTCATTTAAATGAGTTTTATTTAAATTATATTATTAGTTTTACACTTGAAATTCCATTTTAAAATAATATGTTACTTATCCTAAACAAATCTCACTGGCAAATATTTAAATAGGTTAATAGTTTAAGTACATTGTTATTTAGTCAAGAATATGTATTATCTTATCTTTTTGGAAATAAAATATTTATTATTATTATGTTTGTACGCTTTGGAGATCACGGGTCAAAAGTGGCCCGGTCCTTTATAAGGCTTGCGTAGGGATACAGATCCAACACGTAGAGGCCGTTTTAAGCGCAAAATAATCGACAAAAGTGAAAGTGGTGCACATGCTGGATCTAGTCTCTGACTATATCATGGGATGTAGCCAGAGACCATCCTCAGCTTGTGCACAGGAGCTATTGCAGTTATTGGAGAATGGACTAGGGTTATGGATGAGGGATGGATGGACTGGTTACTGGGCTATGGTTACTCTGCTTAAATCTGCATTATTGGAGTCGCAAAAACCTGTAACCTGATTGCGCCTTGGTAGTGGTTTCTGATCTGGTCCAGTGGTTTCATGCGTGGTTGTTTTGTTGAACCCTGGCATAATTTTCATAATTTTTATTTTTATATTATTTTTATCAGTGTATTTTCTCCTTTCCTCTTTATCATAAATATCTTAATCTATTTAGTTATATTTATGTACTTAAACTCACCACACCCCAACCGTCACGTTGACGTGTTACGCGCGTTCTTTCGTCCTTAGGCTATAGCTGAAAATCAGTAGTTTGCTTTTAAGTAAACCAATTACTGAGCTATTGCCGTTTTGCATTGCTGCGACACACATTTCTGTATAAAGTGTGTACCTATATTGTATGTCATAATGATTTTTTTCTTTTTATTTCTGTCTTACCATACCATGTCATATTGTCCCGAGGGTACTATTTTATCCTATTTTTGGTACTTTCTGTTTGTAATGTGTGTTTCTGTTATGCAAATAAACGTTTTATCTATCTATCTATAGATGGAGACTACGGGACACCTGCCTGGTTCATAGTCAATTATTATTAAATAAAACGTCTGCTGCAGGTTCCAAGAGTTCAAGTCGTGCGGCGACCGCGCGCCCGAGTGCAAGGTCTCCCTGTAT
Organism: Ostrinia nubilalis; assembly: GCF_963855985.1. Classification (NCBI taxonomy): domain Eukaryota; kingdom Metazoa; phylum Arthropoda; class Insecta; order Lepidoptera; family Crambidae; genus Ostrinia; species Ostrinia nubilalis. Next base: position 16,189,961 of record NC_087098.1, read on the forward strand.
GGCACGGAAGGCGCGGGTCTCTGGCGCGAGGGCTCGCTGCGAGCGCGCGCGCAGAACTGGGCGCGCTACCTCGCAGACATGCCCGCCAACAACATGACGCCCGTCGACCTCGCGCAGGTAAACTATCTATCTATCTATCTATATAAATAAAAATGAATTGCTGTTCGTTAGTCTGATTAAAACTCGAGAACGGCTGGGCCGATTGAGCTGATTTTGGTTTTAAAATGTTTATCGTAGTCCAGGGTAAGTAAGGAGCAAATGAGGAAAAATTGCAATGGCTTATTTATTGCCTTTAAGGCGGAACAGAGTTCGCCGGGTCAGCTAGTAATAAATAAAATGTTTATTGCCAATAAATCTTAATACAAAATATTCTTATAACTAGTGGCTAAGGCACTAAGCACTAAGCATAGCTTGTGTGGCAGTAGCCTTTTTAAGTATTGATATCTTTACTTTGAGGACTGGCAACATAAATTCAGGCAATTTATGGTATCAAAAAATAGTAACAAGGCTTAAAATGAGGTATAAACTAAAACTTCATAATAACTCATTTATTTGTGCAAGTAGGCTTTTAAAAACACTTACACGTCCCAGTATTAACCCTACCTCTGCTTCGAGACAATATTATATTAATATTTATGAACTCTAAATCGATATATAAGTATTTCACGCTAGAAAATCAACATTCGATTTTTTTTCCTTAGATGAGAACTATAGAATTATCTACAATTAAATATTAATTGGATCTAAAAACACGTGAAAAATACTTTAATAGACTCGCGAGATGGCGGTCGGTCCTGCTTGGTCTGATTTTGATGAAAAAGGTATAAGGGGCCATCCATAAAGTACGTCACACGAATTTCATGATTTTTTGACCCCCCCTCCGTCCTTGTCACAGGTGGTCACATTTCTGAGACCCCCCCCTCCCTAGTGTGACGTCACATGTTTTGCAATTTCACATCGAAAAATTATTAAATTAACAGCAGTTCCGAAATTACTTTTAATTCCATTTAAATTAAGTACTTTTTTTATGAAATCAACATTATATCAAATATTTGAAATGTGATGTCACGAAACTTAGGACCCCTCCCACCCCTTGTCACACCATGTCACACTTTGTCAACCCCCTCCCCCCCTCTTTTCGTGTGACGTACTTTATGGATGACCCCTAAACCCAAGAAGCGCTACAAAGCACCATTGCCAGATATCTTTTTGGGGTCGTTTTCTATTGAGCAGACGGGTTGCATCATATTTATAGATACTTGGTCTTATGTAACTTGCTTTTATCGATTCTGCAACACATAATTATAACCGGGCCCATAATTTCAGCTTGCTACATTTTGTTCTATGTCCATTACGTTTATCGATGTGGTCAAAGACCCTAACATTTGTCCTCAGGCCGCCCTAGACGTACTATGCCCGCTTGGAGTGCATGTACAAGCGCACGATCGCGACTGGATCACGGCACAGAACATGCAAGCCTTCATGGCCGTCGCGCGAGGCTCCTGCGAGCCGCCCATGTTCCTCGAATGTATCTACAAGGGCGCCAAGGATAATCAGCCGCCCGTGCTTATTGTTGCCAAGGGAGTCACATTTGACAGGTGAGATGTGACACTAAATAGATACCGTGGTTTGTAGCAGTGAAGATCAGATCGCGCGTAGAATATGCAGGACTTCTTCGCGCGAGGATCCTGCGAGCCGCCCATGTTCCTCGAATGTATCTACAAGGGCGCCAAGGACAGCCAGCCACCGGTATTGATAGTCGCCAAAGGGGTCACATTTGACAGGTGAGATGTGGTCTGTAGCAGTTCAGACCAGATCGCGCGTAGAATATGCAGGACTTCATGATAGTCGCGCGAGGCTCCTGCGAGCCGCCCATGTTCCTCGAGTGTATCTACAAGGGCGCCAAGGATAATCAGCCGCCCGTGCTTATTGTTGCCAAGGGAGTCACATTTGACAGGTGAGATGTGACACTAAATAGATACCGTGGTTTGTAGCAGTGAAGATCAGATCGCGCGTAGAATATGCAGGACTTCATGACATTCGCGCGAGGCTCCTGCGAGCCGCCCATGTTCCTCGAGTGCATCTACAAGGGCGCCAAGGACAGCCAGCCGCCGGTATTGATAGTCGCCAAGGGAGTCACATTTGACAGGTGAGATGTGGTCTGTAGCAGTTCAGATCAGATCGCGCGTAGAATATGCAGGACTTCATGGCCGTCGCGCGAGGCTCCTGCGAGCCGCCCATGTTCCTCGAATGTATCTACAAGGGCGCCAAGGACAGCCAGCCGCCCGTGCTTATTGTTGCCAAGGGAGTCACATTTGACAGGTGAGATGTGACACTAAACATGCAGTGGTCTGTAGCAGTGCAGACACGATCGCGCGTAGAATATGCAGGACTTCTTCGCGCGAGGATCCTGCGAGCCGCCCATGTTCCTCGAGTGTATCTACAAGGGCGCCAAGGATAATCAGCCGCCCGTGCTTATTGTTGCCAAAGGGGTCACATTTGACAGGTGAGATGTGACACTAAATAGATATTGTGGTTTGTAGCAGTGAAGATCGGATCGCGCGTAGAATATGCAGGACTTCTTCGCGCGAGGATCCTGCGAGCCGCCCATGTTCTCGTATGTATCTACAAGGGCGCCAAGGACAGCCAGCCGCCGGTATTGAGAGTCGCCAAGGGAGTCACATTTGACAGGTGAGATGTGACACTAAATAGGCACCGTGGTTTGTAGCAGTGAAGATCAGATCGCGCGTAGAATATGCAGGACTTCTTCGCGGGAGGCTCCTGCGAGCCGCCCATGTTCCTCGAGTGTATCTACAAGGGCGCCAAGGACAGCCAGCCGCCGGTATTGATAGTCGCCAAGGGAGTCACATTTGACATGTGAGATGTGGTCTGTAGCAGTTCAGACCAGATCGCGCGTAGAATATGCAGGCCTTTATGACAGTCGCGCGAGGCTCCTGCGAGCCGCCCATGTTCCTTGAGTGTGTCTACAAGGGCGCCAAGGACAGCCAGCCGCCCGTATTGATAGTCGCCAAGGGAGTCACATTTGACAGGTGAGATGTGACACTAAACATGCAGTGGTCTGTAGCAGTGCAGATCAGATCGCGCGTGGAATATGCAGGACTTCTTCCTTTGTGCTTTCAATCTTCAAATCAGTAGGTGACCCCGAAATACTGGGGGGTACCAGGGGGTGCCTTAGGACTTATGACGTGTGATCGCCCCGGGTGCCAACCCATGCTACGCCGCCACTGTCGTCGGTCCGCGGTCCGGTCCACCAGCCGAATCAGCCATTACTTGACAGTATTTTTAAGGCCTTTTGGCTAAGATCAAGTAAGGTGCATCAGCAGTAATTTGTATTCGTACTTTAGAACCTCCGCATAGACACATGATGGAATTTCAATATACTTATCGCTTTAATTCAGACTACGAGTAAGATACTCAATTGATGATCTTTTCTAAACGCATGTATAGCCTGACCAGGAACATAAAAACCCTGGCATAGAGGCGCCTCAATTGCATTTGATAGTGCAACACTGAGTACAGTCGTACCTGTGTTAAATGAAGAATGTTCACTAATTTTGTTTTTTAGCTTTCTGTATTCTCTGTTAAAAATAAAAAATACACGTGAAAGAATTATTTCGATACGTCAATTAGTTTCCAAGATATTGAATTTTAAAAGTGCGGGCGGCGGCCGTCCCGCCATTTTATGCGCGTGACGTCATATTACAACGACTGGCTCATATTTGTATGGGTGGAATCTTGCAAGCTGAATTAAGACCCACTTCCAGGCAACCGATTAAGCTGAAATTTCGCAAACACATGTGATTTGGATGACCATGCAATATTATGATGACATGGAGCTGATCTGATGATGGAGCTGGAAGGTGGCCATAGGAACTCTATAATAAAACGACTTAAATGCATCGAGTTTGGGCTCGTTCGTTTTGTATTGATGAGTATTTTAATTCTATATAGTAATCGGGGTCTAATGATGGAGCTGGAAGGTAATTCGCAATAAAACGACACAATCACATCAAGTTTGGGTTTGATTCAATTTTAATTTCTGTGATGGGTCTGGGTGTTAATATGTATAATAAGTTTGTATTTACAAAAAAAAATATATTTAAGTATGTTTATATCCGTTTTCTAGTGAGCGGACGCTGTGAATGTACGTCACACGGGGTCACGTGACCGTCGGCGGGACTCAATATTTAAGCGAACTTTGAATGCCTATAAAATCATAACTACTGGGTATTTTTGAATGAAATAAAAACTAATGTATTTGTAAATGTAAAAGCTTAACTGTAACATAGGTTTCAAGTGATTTTGCATACCTAGTAACATTCTCAATTAATAGGCTAACTTTATGTATCTGGATTACGGACTAATTTGATATTTTCATAAATTAACGAAAAAATATTATTATAGGTAACCTGCTTTAAATAAATTAAATGAAACCATCAATCGAGCTAGTAGGATTTAGTTTATTATTCATCAATAATCAAATTCAGAACTTGAATATTCAACTACAATGTCTGCTCATGAATGCATCAAACTCGGTACTTCTTTCACAATTCCATAAAATTCAACAATTAGAAAGTGACAAAAAACTTTAAAATAGGTAGTTGAAACAAACCACAGCTAATTTTCATAGTGGACTGTACTATACGATAAACATGTCAGTCAATTTGACAACCTTTGTCGGAAACATTATTCAATGAAAATATTGTCCGAACCCTTAGTATTTCTCTTCGACAAATACTTTAACACATTGTGAACCACTTTTCTTTCACGACTTTAAAAAGATTTTAGCAATTTAATTCACAAAATCAATTGCACACATTTAAAATAAAGTTTGTTTACACTTTGACAGCAATAGACTGACATGCAAGGTGACAAGTCAATGAAGTTTTCAGTTACTGTTGCCATTAAAAGAAATTAGTACCATTAGTTTTCCGCAACATGGCGAGGGTTTTTATGTTCCTGGTCGGGCTATATAACACCGTGTGACATTGCAGCGGCGGGCTGTGCCTGAAGTCCTGCTCGAGCATGACGGAGAATCGCGGCAGTATGGCGGGCGCCGCCGTCGCGCTCGCCGCCATCAAGACGCTCGCGCAACTCAAGGTATGGACCCTTCCCGTCCCCTTTCGTTGCGGACAGAGTAAATACAAATGAGTAGGTCATCTTCATAGAAACGCACTGAGCGCGGTTTGTATGTGAGCGCGCCAATATACGTATGCGGCGCGCACGCACACACTGACATAATTCGGCGCAACCACGACTGGCTCCACGCTAAATTTTGTCAGTGTGTGCGTTCGCGCCGCATACGTGTTGGCGCGCTCACATACAAACCGCGCCCGTGCGTTTCTATAAAGATGACCTACTTGTCCTTCACTGGTTGTGTTTTTATTGGCGTTCAAGCCGTAGATCCTGGCTACACAGAAATTGCAGTAGCCTCGTAGAATCCCATCGGCCACCAGAGCGGGGCAACTAGGAAGAGTTAAACCAGTACTCTCACGTATATTTATATCAACTGCAAGAAAATTTTGTAGTGTCTAAGTTGATATAATATGTATCAGTTGTCACCTTCTATGGGGGCAAATGGGAATTTGATTTTATAATTGAGGGGGAAACTGGGAATAACCCTAACAATTGTTGTAGTGACTAATAACACGTAAAGAATTTTGTAAGAGCCACATATGGAGGCAAACGCGAATACATGTCGTTGGAATTGATACAATTAGGCTGAGTTGCACCACCTAACTTTGAGCGTAACTATAACGATAACCGGTGCTTTTTGTATGGAGTTTGACAGATTTAAAGCCTAAAAGAAGTTACCACTTTTAATCAGATGAGATGCCAAGAGCTTCCTTGTTGTAGGTTAAAAAGTGTTCAGAGCAACCGGGTTAATGAAATGCATTGGTAATTACGACCGGGCTGTTTACGATAGTTGTTACTTCGATAGTGAGTGTAGTGGAAGTTAATAAATGAAAAGAGTGGACTGTATAAAATTAATTGTCTATTCGGTATTTATTTACAATGATATTGAGACTGTTTAGTGCAAAGTCGTTGAAGAGAGTGCGTCAGGATCGTCTTTTTAGATGTTCGCTCTCGACCGAACCGAATATTGCTCGTTCGTTCGCCGAACGCTCGCCGCTCCCTCCGGTCACGCCGCCTGCGGGCAATGTCCGTGAGTAGACAATAGTTTTTTTATGAATGTAGAAATATACAATATGTAACGGAAACACCGTCCGATCCATTAAGGTGTTAATAGGTATCGAGTTAAGATTCCATTTGTGTAATAATTTTCATAAAATATTATTAAAAAAATACCCCATGAAAAATAAATACAAAATTTACAAAAATAAAAAAGCTTACATGGCAATCCGAACGGCAGTGTAGAGGGTACGCGGGAGGGGTAGAGATGCGCCGGCACGCGTAGCGACGTCATAAGGTCATGACCCCCAGCGTCTTAAAGAAAGGCGCGCGGCGACAGAGTGTTAACGCTTTTTGAAAATTACCCCGTTGTAGGGTAAATCATTGCTAAACTTATTGACTTTAAAAATCGATAAAAAAATCGTTTTTATTAATTACGTAATTTTGATACTTGTTTTGGTAATGTTGTTAAAGCTACTTTATGACCCTTTCGGATCGGACGGTGTTTTTGTTACATATTGTATATAGTTTTTTTTTTTTTTAAAGATTATTAGTAATTTGTTATTACACAAATTACTAATACTCCCGTTAGCCCCTCGTATTAAGCTAAATATGCTTGTGTCACGAGTGAGCTCACCACAATAGTCGAGCGGCGGCGGGGACCGAACCCGCGTTCCCCGGATCACGAGTCGGCCAGTCCGACCCCTTCACCGATCGGCTATCGTGGCTTCTAATATTGTCGTCGCAGGTGCCGATCAACGTGTGTGCGTGCATACCGTTGTGTGAGAACATGGTGAGCGGGCAGTGCATGAAGGTGGGCGACGTCGTGCGCGCGCTCAACGGGCTCTCCATACAGGTACCCGGGATATGTCATGAATGTAGAATACAGTTGACTACCGGAACGACGTTTTTCGTTTGTTCCCGTTGAGTCACACCATTTTGTGTAACACTGTTACCCATTGGTAAAAAAATTACCGATTAGTAACACTGTTACTGAATGCCACATTTTTTCTTCCCTTTGAGTAACAGTGTTTGTTTCATGAAATGCCGAAGGCAAATTGGCTACTCGAAGTAGAACCACTAGCACATCAGTCTTAGTCCCGGATTCCGCCAAAGTGAGGAGGAGACTCGAGGAGAGTTGTTTTTGAATAAACAGTCCTATTTTGTTATTTCCACATCACCTCTCCGTTTTGCTTCGGAAATTTGATAGGTTATTTTTTTTATTCCCACTATCCCCACCGGCTGGTGGAGTGGCGATAGTGGGAATAGAAAGTTTTAATAAATTTTAATTATTAATTAAACCGTTATTGGTATTTAAGCACATATCTTCTCTCGCTTTAGTGAAAACCGCTCCAGTCTATGCATTAGTTCCAATATCGACCCTATTTAACCCACGTAAAATACAATGTTAATTTTTCGCCGCCGTACCTAACAGGTGTATGTTTGTTTAGATCGAGGACACGGACATGGAGGGCCGGCTGATGCTGGCGGACGCGCTGGTGTACGGGCAGGCGCTGCACCGGCCCGCGCTCGTCGTCGACGTCGCCACGCTCACACGTCAGTTAGGGAGCATTCTAGTATTACGTAACGCAATTTGGGGGGAGGGTCTCGTAAAACGTTACAATGCGTTACAGGGGCGGGAGGGGGTCTTTCTTACAAGACGTTACGTAACATTGTTTCTTTTTTTTAATAAAAATTTAGGGAATTAAAACTCCCAAATTGGCAACATTTTTCGTTTACGTTTTACGGGGAAGCCTTCGATTGTATTATAGTCATTTTTCATGTATTTTATTCTCGCAAGTTGGCAAACCTTTAGGGTAAAAATGGTCACTTGAGTGTTACGTAACGTTTAGAGGGGGAGGGGGGGTACAGAAAAACGTTACGGTCCGTTACAAGGGGGGGAGGGGGAGTCTAAAATCTTCAAAAATTGCGTTACGTAATACTTGAATCTCCCTTAGCTATCATCATCATCATCTTAGCCACAGGACGTCCACTGCTGAACATAGGCCTCCCCCAATGCTTTCCATGTTACTTAGTTGGTAGCGGCCTGCGTCCAGCGCTTTCCTGCTACCTTTATGATGTCATCGGTCCACCTTGTAGGTGGGGTCAGTTTGCTATAGAGATTTGTAATATTCCAAATATCTAGTTCTAGATAGAGCCCATTGCTAGTAGACCACTCGTAGGCGACGACGAAATTTTATGTCTTTAATTTATTCCCGTTGTCTCCATCGGGCTCGTGTCGCTCCACCAGTGGGTGGAGACAACGAGATTTCAATTAAATAATTAATTATTTTTTTAATTCCCGTTGTCCCCCACTCCTTCAGCCGGTGGGGACAATGGGAATAAAAAAATAATAAATTTTAATTAAATTCTCATCAGTGGGGACAAGCCTGATGGGGGACAACGGGAATAAACCAAATCCAGTAATGTTTCCAATAATTTTTTTGATAAACTAATCCAGGGATGTGTTTTTTACCACTCTGATATATTCAGTGAAAAATATTTTATCAAGTCTTTTAAAAACTTAAAACTCATTTGTTTATGCAAGTAGGCTAAAAAGACTCATTTATTTATGCAAGTAGGCTAAAAAGCACTTTTACTTTAAAATAAACTAGCTGACCCGGCGAACTTTGTTCCGCCTTAATGGCAATAAATAAGCAGACTTTTTTTTATTTCGAACGGGACAAAAAGTATCCTATGTCCTTCTCCTGGCTCTAAACTACCTCCCTGACAATTTTCAGCTAAATCGGTTCAGCCGTTCTTGAGTTATAAGTGGAGTAACTAACACGACTTTCTTTTATCTTCTTCTTCTATTCTACTATATAAAAATAAGTCGGGTTTTCCTCCCTGACGCTATAACTCCAGAACGCACGAACCGATTTCCACGGTTTTGCATTCGTTGGAAAGGTCTCGGGCTCCGTGAGGTTTATAGCAAAGAAAATTCGGGAAAAGGGGGTAAAACAGGATCCACGCGTACGAAGTCGCGGGCGGCCGCTAGTATTAAGGGAGAGTCCGCCAATTTGGACCAGTTTTTTTCAATACCATTTTACACATACTTTTCTTTTGTTTTTGCTAATGTCCATGGTATATAATAAAAGATACATTATTCAACTTACTATTTCATAAGTATTAATTAACATGATTGTTGTACATTTAGCACAAATCAACAAAGTACGAGTTCAGAGCTTCGGTCCAATTTAGCCAACCGGTTCGATAATTTGTACCACAGGGTTACTAAATTGGATTTCAATAAATTTCAAGCCTATAAAAAAACTATGGCAAAATATTATACGATACATTCTTAACAAATTAGGAAACGAAAAGGAACAGTAGTTAATAACATAGACAATCGATATTGTTTTACACGTTATCGCGATTTTGAGTACAAGTTTTGTAATTCCAATTATCGTAACGCACACTTGTACCTAATCTACTTTGCCAGTCTTTTGCTTTCATTTATTGTTAGTCAAACATAACTACGCTATTATAACTTCAAAATATGATTTACTAAAAAAAATTCAAAATCCTTTGGTAAGGTTCCATACAACTTGATGTGGTACAATTTAGCCGACTAGGTGATAGTGCTTTTAAAAAATCGGAAAAAAATATAGCTTATAAGTACCGAAAAATGTTTCAAATAATTGTAATCCACACTAATTTACGCTTCTAAATAATATATTAGAAACACCCTGTGATTAAATTTAACAAAATTACAAACTAAACATGTAGTGTCAAAAGTTACTTGAAAACAATGAAAAAATACTTTTCAAAATAAAACACACGTGTTTGTTGTCACGGCAAAAACCACATGGCCGATATTAATTGATTTTAGTTGTGTATCGCTGAGTGTTGCAGTTACAGACATTCAATAAATACTTTACGAAATATGAGGGTGGTACAATTTACCCGGCGGTACAATATACCGAACTCTCCCCTATATAGATGTATGTTTGTGCTTGTCCAGACGGCGTGCTGCTGGCGACGGGCGGCGGCGCGTTCGGCTGCTTCAGCAACAGCGCGCGCGCCTGGGCCTGCCTGCAGCGCGCCGGCGCGCTCACCGGCGACCGGCCCTGGCGCTTCCCGCTGTGGTCCTACTACCAGCGGCAGATCACCAGTATGTACCCTTCAGACCCTTCCACTGGATAGACGCCATCACAAATGTCTCTTATTCTCAGTGTCCGTGAGAAACGGAGGCACATCGGTACGAGAACTACCCTCGGAAATGATATCGAACATCCCACTGTATACCTCGTCAGGCAACCACAAGAAAGTGTCTGAGAAGACTTTCCAGCCCTACCAATCTATAATATAAAAATGAATCGCAAAATGTGTTGGTAAGCGCATAACTCAACAACGCCTGGACCAATTTTACCAATTCTTTTTTTAAAATGTTTGTTGAAGTCCAAGGATGGTTTTTACAGCGAGAAAAGTTTGAATAATTTCCGGGTAAACCCTAAAAAACTCGAAACTTCACCCCTAAGGGTAAAACGGGGTCCACGCGTACGAAGTCGCGGGCGGCCGCTAGTTAATAATAAATATACTTGGTCATATTTTACACGAACCTTAAATCTGTACTAGGTTGAACATATTTTATGTCCCTCAAGGTCTTCGCGTAGTGAATACTGAAATTATGTAATGTTTTTTCAAACATGAGTGAATTATTAATCTTACATGAATTCACAATATTAGTATTTTCCCATTTGCCACTAGTGGCAATTGGGAGTAATTACGCTGGCATTCGCCCACCCGTAATAATATGTTTGGAAACGAATTAAAAGTATTCATAAATAATGAGGGTTTTCGCGAATGAAAGATCCGCTAAATGGCGGGACATGGATGTGAGGTCTGACTGCTGCGTGTTTGGTGGATTTTGACATATCTGTCAATGTCATGTCAAAAATAACCAATCATGCAGCATTTGGACCTCGCGTCTACGTATTGCCATCTGGCGGATTTTTCATTCGCGAAAACCCTCATTACTTCAAAATAAATCAAAAACAACAATTCGACATAAATTAAGTCTGATTCCGATCCGATTGTTATTTAGTCATTCGATTAGTTAGTTGACTTAAAAACAAATCAAAAGTGGCTTCGAAAGTGGGTATTTCTACAAGTCTGGTGTAACATTTTGACAGCTCATAAAATGTTTCTCAATTGACTTGTGCAGTTGGTGTCCGATTCCATTCAAAGAAAAAAAACTTCGCTTGCCTACCCTTCTCAACAATAAGTTTATTGCAGACGACCCATCTGTCGACCTGAGAAACAAAGGCTCCGGCAAAGCTACTCCTTGCATCGGCGCTGCCTTCCTCAAGGTAAGAAAATATTTTTTAAAGCAATCAACTTTTCCAGGTAGATCTCAAATAGGTGATGAATGAAATCTACCAACTCGTTTGTCCAAATCAAATCCTCCAATCTAATCTCATCCAAATCCAAGTCATTACCACTTAAGTGTAAATGAAGAGCGAAACAACTTAGATATTCTGAAGTCGTTGCCTTAACCGACGTAACGAGCATGCATCCCGGGCGAGCTCGGAATATTGATCGCAGCCCGCGGGGCGGGACGCGCTGCACTTCGCCCAAATTATGCAGACTATTATCTGGCCCACTTTGCCCAACTTTCGGGCCTAATGTCACAAACGGGCATTCCTTTCATTTGCACATTAATGAAAGGGAAAACCGTCCGAAGTTTTCCGAAATGAGGCCTTGCTTTTAATAGAACTTTGTGTGAAAACGAGTTTAGGCCTACCTACCTATTAGTAGTGTGTATAGCCTGACCAGGAACATAAAAACCCTCGCCATGTTGCGGAAAACTAATGGTACTAATTTCTTTTAATGGCAACAGTAACTGAAAACTTCATTGACATGTCACCTTGCATGTCAGTCTATTGTTGTCAAAGTGTAAACAAACTTTATTTTAAATGTGTGCAATTGATTTTGTGAATTAAATTGCTAAAATATTTTTATAGTCGTGAAAGAAAAGTGGTTCACAATGTGTTAATGTATTTGTCGAAGAGAAATACTAACGGTTCGGACAATATTTTCATTGAATAATGTTTCCGACAAAGGTTGTCAAATTGACTGACATGTTTATCGTATAGTACAGTCCACTATGAAAATTAGCTGTAGTCTGTTTCAACTACCTATTTTAAAGTTTTTTGTCACTTTCTAAGTTTTGAATTTTATGGAATTGGGAAAGAAGTACCGAGTTTGAAGCGTTCATGAGCAGACATTGCAGTTGAATATTCAAGTTCTGAATTTGATTATTGATGAATAATAAAATAAATCCTACTAGCTCGATTGATGGTTTCATTTAATTTATTTAAACCAGGTTACCTTTAATAATATTTTTTCGGTAATTTATGAAAATATCAAATTAGCCCGTAATCCTGAATCCTGATACATAAATTTAGCCTATTAATTTAACACATGTACGACTGTACTCAGTGTTGCACTATCAAATGCAATTGAGGCGCCTCTATGCCAGGGTTTTTATGTTCCTGGTCAGGCTATAATGAATTCTATTTTTTTTAATACTACCCACATTATTTTTAATATAGGTGTGTAGGTACTTGGGTTTATTTATCTGTTACGTATTCTACCTACCTTTAATAATTCTGTTATGTAATTTAACAATCTGAACTTGTGCTTTTCAAATACACGCGAAAATGATGGTGCATGTGTTTCTATGAAATAATACCTTCGGACGAGTCGTGAGCTACGAAGGTATTTCATAGCAGTGGCGGGGCAAGACCTAAATTTGATGTGGGCAAGACAGATTTCGCGAGGCCTTTTTCTGTGGCAACCTGAAGACGGATTTTATATAAAAAAAAAAACGGGTCAACGGTCTATTCATTGACTAGTTTCTGATTTCTTGATTCAGTGATTATTTTTAAAGGAATATTGCGCCAAAGAATAATGTTCGTCACTTAAAACCGTGTTGTTGCTTAATTTTGTGTCTGATTATGGCTGAATTTGTTTGGAAAAAAATATATTTTTTTAACTACATTGTTTAGCTATCAAGAATTTTTATTTAATAGTCAATGTTTGCATTTATTGTCGTATTGTGATATTGTCATCTCCACCTTGTATACATTTATTCAAAATTTTTGATGCGCGAGGCCCCTTGTTCCGCGAGGCCGTAGGCGGTGGCCCACGTCGCCTACGCCTTACGCCGCCTCTGTTTCATAGAAATACATAGAAACCACTAGTGTCGCCTGGTGCTGCTGCGTGTAGTCGGCTTGCAACTTGAAGATACAATAGTGGCCTTTGCCACATTTGACAGAAGTGCCATCGCAGTCTTCCGCTAATATAGTTAAGTATAATCGAAGCGGCGACAGCGTAATGTAGCCGTGAATAAATCTTTTAGTAGTCATTTATAAATAAGCAATAAATAGCTTGTATTGGCGGAAGATTCGGGTTGCCATTTAGCAGAGTAAATACAATACAAATGAGTAGGTCATCTTCATAGAAACGCATCGAGCGCGGTTTGTATGTGAGCGCGCCAATATACGTATGCGGCGCGCAAGCACACACTGACAAAATCAAAATTCGGCGCAACCACGACTGGCTCCCCGCTAAATTTTGTCAGTGTGTACGTGCGCGCCGCATACGAGTTGGCGCGCTCACATACAAACCGCGGCGTTTCTATGAAGATGACCTACTCATTTGTATTATTACTCTGCATTTAGTGTGGCAAAGGATTTAGGAAAGTATCCAGTGTTCACGTTCTTCGTTTCCAGAACTTCGTGTGCTCGGACTGGTTGCACCTGGACATCACGGGCGTGGGCAAGGTGGCGCACGGCGCGCCGGCCTACTTGCGCGCGCGCCGCATGACGGGCCGGCCCGCGCGCACTCTCGCGCTCGCGCTACAGCACGTGGCCGACGCCTGCCGGGACAAGGACAAGCCGAGCCAGCCGGCCGAGGCTTGAGTGCACAAACCAAATGGCAACGAGTACACAGCGGGAAATAGACAGTTCGACACCATACTCCAATAATTCGAAACCACAACTTTTATAAAAAGACCCTTCATTCTGGTCTTAAAAAATTAATTAATTTTAAATTACCTGTAAATTACGATTTTTGATCGCATTGTAATTGAAAAAAGTAGTTTAATTGAGTTGATAAAATCGTGCTTCGTCACTTGCTTGTGGTGCCATACAAAATATATGGGAGAGTTTCGTTTTGACAGTTTTAAAAAGTACGTCAATTGATTGGTGGTGTCAACATGTCTATTGGCCAAGTTCTTCTTCTTCTTTTCGTGTCGAAAACAAACCTACAGTGTCAGCCCAAAACTCCGCCACAAGGCGTTGTCAGTTGGCGTTGGCCAAGTAATGGTGTTCGATTACTTTCTCCGGGTTATTCCACTATTCCCCATTGACAATCCCCGTCAACGGGGATAAGTGAACTTTTTGTTCATCATCTCATTACGGTCAAAATAAAATCCTAATGTAACGGGGATTAATGAACTTTTTAGTTCATTATTATAAGTTCCAATTGGCGTTAACGGGGAATAGTGAACAAAAAGTTCACTTATCCCCGTTGACGGGGATTGTCAATAAGGAATAGTGGAATAAGCCCTTTCTCCTTCCCCCACCTGGGCGTCGCCTATACTTTGGTGCGCGGGCTAGCGCTTCGACTTGGTCAATTTTCCGCATAGTGTACTTGCGCCATAAGAGGTACTTCCCATTTGCCCCACTGGGGGCAACTGGGAATAAATTTACAAAAATGTCCCCGTCTCCCCCACTTTTACCAAATAGATGTTATGAAAACAGTATGGAAATCAATTTAGTTATTTATAACGCCATTTTTTAGTTGGACATTTTTATAAATAAATCGTCAGTTGCCCCCAGTCAGGCGACTGTTGTGGAGTCAACTGGGAATAACCCAGCACGTTTAGTTAAAATAAACGCTGTGGCATCTTAAGTAGAGGTAAGGTGCATTTATTTTATTATATTAAAAGTATGTTGGAACCAAAAATGTAGTGTGATTTATATGTGAATATCATAATAGTACAGAAACAATAAAAATAGCGGCTGATTACTTACAGCTACATAAAGATGTCACAGTGTTAAGTTTAATGTGTTGGAAACAGTATTTTTACGATCTTTTAAAACTCCTGCCAAGTTCCCTAGCGTTTATTGAACATCAGCAAGTAAATACAATAATTTTTGGAACTTGGAGTACTCTCTCTAGTGTGTTTTCTAAATTGGCCTGGATTTAAACAAATACAACCTTTTAATTTAATTATGAATGTGAACGTGCAATAATGCGATTCCTGAACGGCCAATGTTTATCTCTTTTTACAAACAAAATGAAACAATTTCGCAATCCAAATAACGTAGTTAGTTTACTAAAATTATTTTAGAATCAAAGGAGCTTTGGTAAACGTAAATCATTTTCGTAGTTTGTTAATGTTTGTTGTTATAAATGCACATTTCTGAATAAAATTATTTAAATTAAAGCCTTTGTTTCAATAACTAAATCGCAAATGGTTTGGGTATCCCTAATAGAAAATGATAAAAACCTCTGGAAGCAATAATTGTATAGATTTATATTTATAATAGTTGACATACTAAATATACATACTTAACATAAATTATTAGAATTATTTAAGTACTAACCTAGTTAAGTTATAATTGAATAAAGAAGCGAGATGCAGTTAGTGGGTGAGGGTGACGGACGGGTGACACACACGGGCAAATGAAACACCGATGCTTATTGACCTAAAAATGAAGAAACATTTATTTTCAGTATGTCTTTTGTAAAATTTAATAACAGAATGAATCAAATGTGGTAAGAGAATAACAGAGCGGATTACTTTCCATTTCGATAGAATTAGTTTCACCAACAATAGAAATATAATATTTATCAAGTCATTTACAGATACAATAATGCAGTACCGATAAATCTAATTTATTCGTTTACTGAGTTAGTTCGATTTAAACATTTATTATGACCATTAATGTACAGCCGGCGGCGAACCGCCGCATCACTTACGGGACAGTATTTTTTTTTTGGGATTTTTTAAATTTTTAATCTTCACGTACTTTATAAATATCTCATACTTGAAAAAAATTTACATTAAAATGTATCGGAAAGGTGCGGGCCGTGCCGCATGCAAGGGGCGCCCACACACACACACACACGCTCGCGGCGACAGAACATCACTTTGCGACGCACACCTATTCGTTCCCTTTGTACCGCTACAGTTAAAATTTTTCTTACATAGTAAAATTAACGGAATACTTTAAAATCTAAATAAAAATGAGAGGCGGAGGTCGCGGTCCGAGCCGCGCCGCCCCCCCAACCGAACGATGACAGAATATCGCAAACACTAGAGAAATGCAGGTCCAATACGATGGTAATATTGTGTGTCATGAAACAAAATGTATATTTAAATTCTCTGCTTTTTACACACACACTAGCCGGCGGCTCACTTCGACGTCATCATGGTGACGAATTCTGAAACAGAAAGAGAGCACGGGTCAGTGCTGCGGCGAGCGGGCGGCGGCCACTGTTAACACAACCAACTAGAGCACGACAAGATCCGACAGAATAGAGATGCATTAATAAATATAATAACCGCTATTAGACAGATGACCACTATGTTTATTGACAAAACAAATAAATTCAGAGGAACACCAAACACATGCCCTCGCAAATAACAACGAAAATATACAAAGCGCAAGGCATGTACTTGATGGAAACGACGAACAACATAAATAAACCGTAAGAAATGTACCTCGTCATGCCACTACAAGGGGATTATGTGAAATACCACCCTCCGGATGTTGGCAAATTAGTAAAAATCAGTGACAATGATAATGTAGCAGTGCTGTGTGTCGCGGGAATTGGTTGCTGCTCGTGGGCACAGGTGGTATTTCCAAGAACTAACAAACATTAGACACATGCACCAATCTACAGGACGCGTCCTGCCGAGC
The DNA here is from genome assembly GCF_963855985.1 of Ostrinia nubilalis. Taxonomy (NCBI): domain Eukaryota; kingdom Metazoa; phylum Arthropoda; class Insecta; order Lepidoptera; family Crambidae; genus Ostrinia; species Ostrinia nubilalis. Next base: position 16,207,054 of record NC_087098.1, read on the forward strand.
GGACGAGTGCAGCCTTGTCCTACAGACAACGCTGCACGCGAGCCGTCCCAGTGAGTGACAGAGACACAACTGAAGAGTCAAGTGTGAGATCCCAACGAGAGTGAGCGGGACGCGGGAGGGGAGCTAACATATCAGGAGGAACAGTTAATAACGAGCAGCAAACCATTCAGATAACACTGGCAAGTACCTAGGCTCGCACCGGACTCGACGGAGGCGTAGGGCTCATTGCTACACACTACCAGGGGAAATCGGTTCGAGATCACAGCGTTATCGTAGAGTCTTTTCTTATGGTTAGTTACGAGACTAGGGTGCCGGCAGTGCTAACGACTGCCGTCGCCGCGGTTGAATATGATTTGGGCGAGTGCATGGAAGTCTGCAAGAGAGAACGCTGGTCGGGTGATACAGTACACATTCCGCCTCACCCGTACATGCAGTCGAGCTCGCGACAGGCTTTACACGCGACTTTGCAGCGACTGAGTATACGGGTAAGCATACAGGATCTCGTCGTCATATCGCTCACGGGAAGCTTAAAACGGTATCAAACTGTCTTCGAAGACGATCATTTGCTTAAGAGTTTTTAAAATTAAATTAAATTAAACAATTAACATTACAATTTACATAATTACATTAATTTCAATAATAATTTCAATAATGTCATGGTTATTTTAGTGAGTTTAGATACTTTATCAGACAGATCCTGATCGAATACCAATTTGAACCGTCAAGCGGCCACGTGGACGACACGACGAGGAGTAGGTAGCGTGAAGGGCGGTGATTTGGGCCGCGTGGGCAAGCGGGCCACGCACCAAGCGGTTCAATTCTACCTCGACACTGACTAAGTTACTGGTACAATTAAATGATAATTCAACGATGTCAACGGCACATTCTACTTCTGGTAAATTCGATCTCAAAACATTACAGTTAACTACTTCTGCAAGCTTGTAGTCATGTTGATTTTATCTAAAGATTTTACGGATGATGATGATGTATATGGTTGTAAAATCAGAAATGCCTTGGTATAAGATCGCGAAGAATCCGAATTCATAAATCACGCGTAAGATAAACACTGTAACTGCGCTAGTGTTGACGGTGAAAAAAACCATCGTGAATCTTGTGGACGCAAGCAACACCCAACCGTGTTAGTGTACTGCGGCGGCATGCTGTGTGTTACGAACTTGTCATTCTAGAGGGTGGTACATCAGGGGAGAGCATTCTTTGGTAAATAATACAGCGAGACAACGTATACATAACGAATAAAAATATTCTACTTTGATTTTCACACAAAAATCACAAAATACACTCGACAAAATGTGAACTTGTTGAATCGGTGACAAAAATTGTTTGAAAACTAAATTGTATCGCAAGAGCCGTTCGAATGGGAAATGTAAATACACAACCGCCGCGATTGTCCACGTCGAGTATTTGCAAACATCTGCAGGAGTAATCGCACACTGCGTGCGAAGTGAGCCCCGAACGAATCCAACGCGGAACTAATCCAAGCCATTATAGAAATCAGAGAAGCGTTCATAAATGGTGGCTACATGTATGCGTTCCGAATATGATTGAATTTATAATATAACAAAACCGTTATAGAAACGCTTCTCTCATTCCTCAAGAGCTTATAATATCAGCTGGGTTACCCCCTAATAAATCATTGTCCGTATTTTCGGATATTTTCATCCATCTCACTTGTGACAACAACAGATAATAATTATTATGTATACGGCAATAACTTTAGGGAGTAGCCTACTGACATGATCATTTCTTCAATAAAACGTGATTCTATGATTGGGTATCATTTTATACAACTCCGAATCTTATTTTTGGCGTCTCTTTTCCAAATTATTCTGCGAAAAAACTACATAATTTAAATATGTATAGCCTAGCGGTACCTAACTCTTATTCCAGTCTGATTAAGTAGTGAGAACATCTAGTCCATTAAGCAGTCAATATATTTATGCATTACTCGGATGAATGAACTTGCACAAATTCACAAATCTGGAGTACCTTTTCTGATTGACTGGCGCATTGAAAGGTGCAGAGTTAATTCAACCGTGCAACTGTGCACACTAAGGTCCGGTTTCCACCAAAGCGGTGAGGCGAGGAGATGTGTTGAATAGCCAATGAGCTTTCGTTGTATATCTCTGAACAGTAACAAACACATCTCCTTTCCTCTGCTTTGGTAGAAACCAGGTCTAAGGGCCCCGGCAGACGCTATGCGGGCCACACGAGCCGACAAGCCACAAGCGGTGCGCACTCACCCTCGTAATTGACTTGTCCGTCGCCGTCGATGTCTGCCTCGCGGATCATCTCGTCGACCTCCTCGTCGGTGAGCTTCTCGCCGAGGTTGGTCATGACGTGGCGCAACTCGGCGGCCGATATGAACCCGTTGCCGTCCTTGTCGAACACGCGGAAGGCCTCGCGGATCTCCTCCTCGCTGTCGGTGTCCTTCATCTTGCGCGCCATCATCGTGAGGAACTCGGGGAAGTCTATCGTGCCGTTGCCTGGAAAACGATGTTGAGGTTTTAGGCGGATCTGGAATTTGATTCTATCGACCAGATAGAACTAAAGCACGGTCCGTGAGCACGTAGAATTTTGTCCAATGACCCCTAGCTACCCATCCTTATCGTTCGAGAGTAATTATATTGCTGTCGCGACTGTGCGACTGGCACCCGCAGTGAGCGTGCGAGCGCGATAGCAACATAATTACGCGCGAGCGATAAGGATGGGTAGCTTGGGGTCATTGGACAAAATTCTACGTGCTCACAGACCAGACTCTAGAGACTAACTCGTACAATGAATTATGCGCTTGTTGACCTATATTTTTGTCGAACAATAATTCGAGTCAAAACGACGTGAAAACCAAATGTGTGACAAGATCAAATATTAATTGGATTGAAATATTCAAATGATACGTAGGTAAAGTCGCATCTAAAGTTAGGTTTTGCCGTTTGTCAGACACGGGAAAATTCATAAATTATTTGTTTGTTAAACGTTGGAGAGGAAAACACATGGAATTCTGATAGGTACTAAAATAACTAGCATATCGATAAGTTTAAACCATTTAATTAATTATACTTTTATTGTAACCAGAATACCAGAACATTGATCGGTTCAAAAACACATTATGCACTGTTTTCTAAGTCAGTATTGAAGAGCAATGAATCCCCAACCTTATGTTTCTTTTCTACTTTTATCGAATAGTTTATGATTCAGGCATCATCAATCAATATACGTCTTCATCCTAAAAGATTTATAGAGCGAATGAGAAAACATAATGAAGGCGTATGATTGCAACGACCCATCAAAGTCCCATAAAATATACGGCAGTTAATCTACGAGCAGGTTTGTTTTGTTAGTCGATAAATATAAGGTTCTGAGAACCTCTCAAGACAATGCCATGACGTCACGTGTTCTTAAAGTAAACCGAGGCAGCTTGATCATCTCAGCTATGTTTGAAACATATTTTTGGTGTGTTGTTGGATCATACTGGGATTTTCGTTTTGTGTAAATGAAAACTTGAAGCATTTAAGAGGTGTAAAGTGCAGGAAACAAGTGTAACGAGGTGACACGACGACTTTCATCGGGATATAAACACGTCGCCATATTATTACATTTTGCTAGTCGCGCTTATGGACTGGTAATAACGGTGTTGACAGAACGGGCGTTAGCTCTTGCTCATTTTGACACAGCTATAAAAAATATAGCACTAGGCATGATCATACACGAGTGACGCAAGGCAAACATTGTGATTCGGAAATGTTTTAACGAGTACACGTTTGTCATGTTTTATGTCCGTCGTAAAACCCTATCGTGTGCGTGGACTGATTGCCAATGAAAAAAGGTTACAAACAATGCTATGACTATACGTTTATGTATCTTATTAGCAATATTCGCAATCGGTACGCCCCATATCGTCCGATTGAATAAAAATAAATGGTATGATGAGCCACGACGAGGCTATGCGATAAATTCGAGCATCACCGGCCGTGCACTGAGAGGGTGAACGTTCCTCGCGAGTCGTTGCAAAAATAAGTGCGGGTTAAGTTTGGCCGTCTAAATCTGGTGCAACCTTTGCGAGGTGGTTCGCGGGCTATTTATAGAGCGGCGGGCTTTGAGAATGCAGGCCGCCGGCCTAGCCTAGCACCTGGACGCGGCAATGCGATGGTATCTGTGCTCGTGGCACCGCCAATTGCCGCGGCTAAATGTTCCATCGTGATAGGAAGTACGATAGCACATTGCAAATTAGCAAGTTACTTCGTCATTGATGCTTAATTGTCAGTTGCAAGAATACTGTCGAGGATACTGTAAAATCATCTAAGAGGCTTACGCAATGCTATAATAATAAATAAATAAATAAATCTTTGGACAATTTCACACAGCGCCAGCTAGCCCCAAAGTAAGCAACTTAATGCTTGTGTTATGGGTGCTAGCTTAACGGATATACTACTTATATACTTTTTTTTTTAAATACTTAAATATTATACATAGTCACACCCAGACCCGTCACAGAAATTAAAATTCATCATTTCAATTTCTGCCCGGCCGGGAATCGAACCCGGGACCTCTCGACATAGTAGTCCGTTCTGAACCACTACACCAAACGGCCGGCATAATGCTGGTGAAACGTAGACAACAACCATGGTGGTGCTGAATGAGAGAGTCATAACTAAATAGATTTGTCGTTTCTATGAATCGCGTTAAAATTACTCTGCTCAAGCATGCAGACTCGTGCGTGGAGCAACAATGGAGGCTCTCCTTGAACTCGACTGTTTGTTGTTTCTGGCCGTCTGCTCGCAGCGCTCCGTCGTGAGACAAAAGGATGCGAGCACATGTCAACGAACAATATCAATCATAGTTGCTTGTTTAATTGGCGGAATATTGAGCGACTCAGCATTGAAAAGCTGTCGAGACTGTCGGCGAGCAATTGATTTAAACGAGCTGTTTTCTTAATTGTTAATATTTAATCAGTATCATATAGTTTGATGTCTTTTGTAGAAAGCTACATTATGCTTACCGGCTTTTGTACAAAAAATATTTTTTAAATTGTTTCTATCCTAAAAGACATAACCCACCTATATGGTCTTTTCAAAGTTCTTATTGTATTTTAATTAGTCTGTTAACACGAATCGATGTGTAATAATTCCTCGAACCGACGTAAGTACAGATATCGATTTACAATTCAAATAGTACCTATTATTAGTACAGTTTTAGTTATACGATATTTCAGAGAATCTAGCGATAAATAACGATTATCTTGATTATGTATGTGTAAGGTATTGAATTAATATTGCTTGTTTAATTTTCAAGAGTATAAAATCAATCCAAAATGAAGGCAACTCGGGTGTTAAATTATCTACTAATTTAAGAGGGAAAGTGAGTTTAGTAGAAAGATACAAAGCATTGCCAACATTATTTTTCGTTAGGCGCAAGTCCCTTTAGTTAGCCCGCGGCTTAGATGCGGTCGCTTCGCACACTTCGCACTCATCCCAGGCTGGGTTTCATGCGACAGACGATCCGGCTCGGCACGTAACCAGAGCCAGCAGGACGACCGGATCGATACGCTGATGTTGCCAAGTACTTGGCACGCCTCTCGCCGCAACCCAGGAACTATTATATTTCAGACGCCATGCGATTTCATCGGGACATTCTTGTCCGTGTTATTGAGATACTACGACCGCAATATTATTACTCACACTCTAGCTTTATACTCAAGTGTTTACGAGCAAAGAATTTATATTATCTAGTTTTTACACGTAACCATGTTTATCTGTTATTGATTGATATGGTAGTAATGATGATAAATCGTCGATACCGTTGGGAAGTCGACCGGAATCGCAATCAAACGTGCGCGCTGCAATCAAATCGCCAATCTGCGGACATTTGTGTAAACATGCAACGATTTCGGGGAAAATTCGCTTTTAGATTGGCGAGTTATGGGTCTATAGTATAGTGTACACCCACGGGATTTATCCGAGCTAAAACCGGAGATGAACGCAGCCGGCCATTGTCTTATCGGATGGAAATATACATAATTCAACGGCAATTTACAAGGACATCCGTGGCCAAAGGCTTGTTTACGCTAACGAGGATGATATCGCATCGTGTGGCTCAATGGTTTATTATAATAAGGAATTTCCTGCATAACAACAATGTTGTCATATTTTTATTAATTATAATTAGGTTGAACACACCACCCATGTATTGAAAGCTTCAATTTAAAATCGAATAGTATTATCATAATGTATTTTTGATAAATGATCTTTTAGGATGCTCCTGGTTTTACATCGATAAAAGTAGCCGTTTCTGTAAATACAAAGTACTAATTTTCGTTATGTAAATCGTAAGTCAATAGTCTGTCACTGTAATGCTCAAGGCAGCAGTGAATTTGGGCGTTGCTAATGTAATACAATTGTCGCGAAGACTTACAAGCGGCAAGGACACGTGAGTCAACATAGCGTCAGCAATGTTTAGCGGCCCGATACATGCCTTATTTGATGCGTGATAAATAATTACCCACTTCTCGAGTCACGCAAGTATTCGATCATACTTGCTAAAATAAAGAGAATTAATCCCACAGAAAAAGTTCAACTAGGATGATTGATGATACATCTGGCCAAACGGACGCCCATAAATTTTAAACAACAATAGAATTGGCGAGAGAAACATGCGGAAGAAGCTGCAATCTCGCGTACTGCAGAGCAACCGCAACGCTCTCGAAAGGGGTTATTGCACGCATAATATGTGGATATTTGGGTAGTTTATTCGAGGTAAGACTGCACTAAAACAAAATAGCATCGCGCGTAATTTCAGGTGGCATAACACAGAGGGCGTTTTCGTGTAAACACTCCAAAACTTAGGGCGATGCTCTGTCATGGATACATGCGCGCTTTAGCTAATAAATTGCGACAAACATACTGGCAAGGAGCCAGAGGAATATGCAAATTCATTTGCAATCTACTGCGATTCCAGACGAGTCTTTTACATTTGGTTACGTTCCTTGTCAGCACCATTTACCGACGACTAGAATTACCAAGCTGCATTCCGTTCGGTTCCCGCGACCGCGCGCTGCACTTTCGCAGAATCCTCTATTTCGAGCTCAAGTCCCGATTAGCATACGCTCGTAATGAAACAGATTAGCTTCTAAATAGAACAGGGAACTGATTCGGCGAGTGATTCACAATCAGAAAGGGCAGGGGAACAATTAGGACAACAATGGGTCAGCTATGTACGGGGGCGGGAGCGGCGGGCACCCGCTGCTCGCGGTTGGCGGCCGACCAATACAAAAGGGGCGATTCAATACCGCGATGTAATCCTTTCATAGGAAATCCCGATGCAACGTTTTCAAGTGGCGTCTGGAACTATAAACGGTAGTCGATACTCATTCAAGTCTCACAACATAGTTTCAAAACAGTACTTACTTCGGCAAGAACAAGTTTTTTGATAGCTAACCAGTTGGAGAAACGATTGATTCATCGGGCTAAGCTTTAATCAGGCCTCAAGAATGTCACGAGTCTACCCATTGAGGCCCGTCGCCGCCCGCCACATTCAATTTCGGGTTTCATACATTATCCGCCATTTTGGCTGATTAGTAACAGACAGTAATTTGCTCGACACAAACCAGAAGCGTTTTGCTGAAATTCCTTCGGCTCAGGACAGTGAATTATTCAGCTACCATTAGGCTGAAGGGCGATAAAATGATATACCGGCTTGTTAGAGCAGCAGGTAAACAAATGAGGATACCTATGTGAGGAAAGGACTAATTGGTGATACCGAAAATAAAGGCACAAGAGTACGAGGAAAATAAATGTCGGCTCGTAGCGTAGATGCCTGTGAAGGACAATATACGGCTGCGCACGGGCGCTACATAGTAATGGGACGAGAAAGGTCAGGCGTTGATGTATTACCTCCATAAATTTTTTGCTTATAATTCCAGCTCTTAGTGGCTTATTTACTGGGAAATTTGTTCCATTTGTGCCGCTAATGCCGCTATGCGCTAGTATGGTTTTAAAATTCAAACTATGGTAATAATTAACGCAATTAGTGTAGCTAGCTAGACTATTAGTTATTTAGTATGCCTCATGCTTCCGTTCAAATCTCTAGTGACATCACCTCAAAGGCCACACCTCATAGGAACCTATTGCTCGATTAATCAACGTTATTACTGTGAGCTTACTGTATTGTTTGTTATTGAGTCATAAATTCATAATCTTACTCAGACATTTAATGGAGACGAATTCTTAAACAGTCTTCTTACTGTATCTATTGTTTATATACTATAGGATAACTTTTATAACGTTAAAATTGCATTGAATACATTGGACAACCTTGAAAATTTTGCAATATAAAAAAAAGTATAATGGTCATCCGATCGCAAGCCAGCTATCGGTTCCAAGTCGATCGATGGCGGGTTTCTTGACCGGCCTGTAACCTATTTTTATTGTGATCCCGGATTAGACGCGTAAACAGGCGCATGCGTCGTGTGAACTACTCTCCTGCGATAAATCATAAGTCTCGATGTCGATCAACGCTGCACTGCACCGCACCGCCACTGATTGCCTTTAAATGCAGGTCACTAGATCGATTGACGTTGAACTGATTTGATTCAATGAGGACTACATTTTGCTTAGATCAATCAATGGTTGTTTACTCGTACGCACGTAGAGGCCTTCATTCGAAGTCTTGAACTTGCCTTGCTCATCTATATTCTTATCGGATCGTAATTGAGGCATACAAATCGTGTTATTTAAGGCTAGAGGCTGAATAGGGTCAATCGAAGCGGGAGACGCGGATTGTCCGCGGCGACACAATCGCGCTAATTGGTCGTTCGCCTCCGCGCTAATAGTTTATCTGACGCCGGCTGAATGCTCTACGGGTGCGAAGCCCACCTGGGAGGCGCATTTGCATAATGACTGCCGGCGATTGCGATTTGAAAAGCTTTAGTCGTAAATCTGATCCGCTCGTCGATGAAAAGCCGTTGCAAATAACTTGGATTACTCGGGAGAGAGAATTATTTTTCAGTCTAGCATCGGGTGGGCTGCGCGCCCGATCCCCCGCGACACGTGTCCGTATTGATCGCGCCTCCCCCCGTCAGCTGACGACATAGCTCGGATAGCACTTCTCAAATTTTATGCGGCCCCGGAGTGAAATTGACTGCATCAGCGCCGGTTCAGCGTGCTCTATCTCCTCATTAAAAGTTATTGACTGGAGACGATCTCGAAGCTCGCGGGAATTCCCCACTTCATTTTCATGCATGCCTTTTCTCGACTTCCATTTTGTGATAATTTTATGATAGAAAGTAATGAGAACAAACGAAACAGCGGAGCCAACTCTTGAATATAAATCGACGCTGTTCTATCGACGAGACACGAATAGGTACAATCTAATGATACAATCTCAGATTGATAACGGCCAGTGCTAGTTCCAAAGTTCTTCCGCTTGGATCACGGCAGCGGTCAGCTGTCGATGAGTCGTCAAGTAAAGCCGAGTTTAACGGTCGCCGGCATTGTTCCGCAAATAGCGTTGGTCGGCGCGCGCGCTGGTGAAGGCGCGAGTGAACGACTCCTTATCGCGCGTCCATGACATCACCGCCCAAATCATGCCAACTATACGACTGTAAATTTAAATTAACAGACTTTTGTAGTGGTTTGCATAATAAATAGTGTATTATTAATTGATATATTAGTATGTATTGTTCTATTGTGTAGCCGTCACGTTACTGCGGAATTTATGATAAGTTGCATTTCCTCGTGAATGATACATGTTTCTGGCAACCGTCTCTCAAGTCCGTTTCAGCATTATCGGTCTTTGGTTGCGTCGATCAGTTCAGCGATCCCGCACATAAAATTGCACTCGAAAAGACATAACTTTTGGGAATGCTCTAAAGCGGGGGTCAATGAAACTTGGCGATGCAACGGTGCCTCCGCGAATTCGGTCACTAGCGCCAGCGTCCACGGGTAAAAAACCCTCGAAAAGCTGCGACCGCACTTATGCCAATACGCTGGCACCGTTGTGTTCGTTACGACGAAAATAAATTGCCTGACGTAGTGTTGTCAAGCAAAGCTTTTTTATCACTTGTTCAAAGATACGAATACGACGGACGGCCAGAGTTTGTGTGTTGAATGCATGCATCACTTTTCGGGAGATGCGTTTGACATTGACCGTGTATTCAAATGGTATTAAAGTAAAGGTAACACAGCCAATTTTTGATTTCTTCGAATTGTAATATTCTACTCAAACACTTGAAACGATATTAAACAAACGTGGCAGGCCAGGGCATGCGTTCAATTGAATACTAAGAGGGCATAAATAATTTGATTCTCGTGTGTTGATAGCCTTGCGCTCGGGATCGGCGATGGTGGTTCTAGTATTCGCGTAGTAGATACATATTTGCCCGATTTGCCAAGAGCGAATGCAGCCGACTTGTAAACAATTTGGACTGGTAAGGAGGATCATTAAAATAATTACAGCGGCGGGCAGGCGATCGTTACAGATGGAAACTTGCCCAAAACAATATTTATTGTTTCTGATCTAATGAAATTGCACACTTAGAATAAATGTCGCGTTATAGACGTATTGAGCGTAATGGCCAAGTGGCAGTGAGTCTCGTAGAGCAATAGACCGCCGTATTGTATTGTTTGTTAAGAGTTATGATGATCTTTTGGCAAATTACCGCCGTTTGTTCTTGTTTACCAGGTTCTAGAAATGACAGCAATTTAGCGCAGCTCACTGGAAATTGGATCCAGTCGAGTGACGCGTCATTGAAGCGAATCTAGAGTAAATTAAGACAGGTATTAACTTGAAAATGCTAGTTTTTTCAGAATCCTAATTGACTACGTGCGTAAGTCAATTAAGAGCAAAACAGTTGGAATAAATTGAAACTATCCGTCTGAATCTTAGACGGTCAAAAGTTTCCAAATCTCATTGTATTAGATCGTACTTTCTCACATGGCTAAGATTTCCGAAATATGCAGCATTTGGCAAGCGTAGTATGCCATCAAGATCTGCTACAAAGTAGCAAGCAATTTAGAATTAATCTCTGTTAGTTCGAGAATCTCCGAGGTCACTTGATTTTGTATACGTGTTAATGAAGATCATTACTAGTGGGCACTGCGGAGAACCGTACATAATTTTCTTAGAAGTAGATAGTATCTTATGGCTTTACCAGTATAAGAATAAACCATTCGATTGGGGGTTATTGTGCGCTAAAGAGGCCTCTATGGCGAGCTAATCTCTTTAACAATCGTAGCGGCAAGCTCCAGGATGGGTCTATCGGCGCGGCTTCCTGCCTGTGCCGACGAATTGATTCGCAGCGGTGCCGGATGCTCGCATTGTTATCCGCGATACAGTGCGCTAGCGGTCGGTACCAATGTCACTGTCACGCCAAATGATCCCATATTATTATCATGAACATGATTTTCAATTGATAACTGTTTACAAAATGCAGATAAATTTATTGTTATCATAATTATTTGTTTCAGAAATGAGGAGATCCGTAAACGAACTAAAGTCGCTGACATAGCCCAACGGATTAGCAAGCTAAAGTGGCAATGGGCAGGGCACATAGTACGCAGAACTGACGGCCGATGGGGCAGAAAGGTTCTGGAACGGAGGCCGCGTACCAGATAACGCAGCGTGAGACGTCCACCTACAAGGTGGACCGACGACATCGTAAAGGTAGCAGGAAAGACGCAGGCCGCTACCAATCGATCAACATGGAAAGCATTGGGGGAGGCCTATGTTCAGCAGTGGACGTCCTATGGCTGAAATGATGATGAATCATTTGTTGTCTGATACCACTCAGTAGAAAATTTTGTTAATTTGGAACTACCTAGCCGTCGCAGTTTTAAACGTTCAAGCTGTTGCAATGTGCAATTGATTGTTTATTTGATGATACACACAACTTTCAACAAAAACATGCTATTTGTTATTCTTAGTTTGATTTCATTTTTAATAGTCTAAAATTATTAATGTTGCAAGGTAATGTTGGCACATTGAATCTGGTTTCAATGTAATTTCTAACGTGTTCTTTTGCACGCAGCCTGCCTACGTACTCGTGTGACATGTGAAAGCTGCGGTGAGAGCCGCCGCCATTGCGTAGCCAACCAAATTCATTAACGAGTTCAACGACAATATCTTACATCTTTAGAAACAATGTCAGTGTACGATAAAACTCTTTGGTAAAAAAACTTAAGACCACTGTTATTCGTACTTCAATATTTGCTTCTAGTGTTTATACAAAGCCATTTACAAGAGTTGGATTCTGTAGGCGTCGAATATAGATAATTAAAATGCAGTTGGCTTAACAATGACACTTTGATTGTAATTGTCCTCTAGATAGTCCTCCATAATTAGCTCAATTTAAAATTGTTTCATCATCGTAATCAGGCTGACATTGACGCGAATATACCCTACAGCACAGGACGCAGCAAATCCGATACTTTAAGCCTCCTGACACCCGGCGCGCTGCGCATAAGATCATATTACGATTGCCGCAATTATTGCGCTAATTGATACAGAGACAACTGCACCCATTTTGCATGTTGACATTTATGACAAACAATAATTAACAAATGATACCAAAAGATATTCCTGTAGCGTCGTAGATATGAAATCTAATTGCAAGTAGACCGCAGAAGTTTTAGCGAATGACTTCGAAGCTAAAAATTAGGGCAGTAGCGAATTTGTTAATCCGATAAACCCGACTTATCGATGTGCTGATACCGTCGAGCGCTTAACAGTGGCATTAGTAAAGGTGAGGGTGATCGACACGGCTCGCGCTATTAATATTGCATCGCGGCGCGGATTGATAACGTAATGTCAGGGCCGGCGCCGGCGCGGGTAAATATAAGTTGTTGTAAACAAAACATTGACGTATTGCCGCCAACGAAACCGAAATAATTCGAGAGTACCTCCCGCACGCGCGTGACACACTACCCGGCAAGTTTCAGATATGTGTCAACTGTCAAGTCCGAGCACATTGATAGTGCTGGGATTACGACACGAGCACACGGCCCTGCGAGTCGTTTACGGAAATGATAATCAAGGCCACATTGCAGACTAGACTTACGAAATTTACAACTATGAAAACCCTTTTTGATGAAAGACAAACCATTTGTCACAGAAGCATTCTGGTCATATATGTATCTTATTGTTTAAAGATCCGAAGTTTGTTATTCGAATTAGTATACCAGATAATATTATTCTACTGTTTGTAGCTATAACAACTTGTCTAAAAGAATTTTTATGCCGTGCGTAGTCAGAGTGTGAATAATTTAGTGAAGTGCGGTCGGGACTGACGGAAGAGCGTAAAATCTTCAGGCGTTCAGTATTCTAGATTATGATGACTGCCGCTTGTGTCTGTCCTGAATACACAATGTGTCCAATTCCGGGAAGCTAAGACCGTTCCAAAACTGACTAAATTCAGTTATTTGCCGCTATTGCGTGATTCAATTCTAAAATAGACAATGTTACAAGTATTGATCAAAATGGTTAATTGCTTTATTTATGACGGCAGTGTCTTGATTTACTGAACAATATCGGAATAGCGTTCGTTAAACGGCTAAAATATTAGACGTGGCGTCACAGTAGTAATTTGTTTTAAATATTGGTGAGAAGAAACCAAAGAATCTTAGTTTTGGCGAGCCCTAAAGTATGCCAAACAACTATAGGCAGGGCGATGAATGATTAATTGAAAGCTAACGACAGCGCTACATATTATCATTGTCGAATGATTTCTCTTCATTTGAAACGTAACTTCCGTTCTTAATATTTTTGTTTAATAGTTAACATTTTTACCATATCGTGTCTACGTGTGTTAAGTTTTCAACTTCTATCGACAATTAACTGATTGGAGGCACTGCTTCAACTTTGACATGTCCGTCATTAAAACCAGCCTAAATACTTAATTGCGACCTAGTCTTGCTCCAAATTGATCGATTGAAGTTTTTAGTGGGCCGACCAATTAACAGCGGCCATTTCGGGGCACGGAATGACTTTAAAATTGTCTCCAACTTTGAGTTCCGCCGTTTAAATTCTATTATGTCGTCGACGTAGGCACATCTTCAAACTTTTTTTACTGCTGCGGGTGCTTGGAAAATTACTACTTTAAGACATTTGACTTTGGAAAAAAATACTTTATGAGCGTCATGAATAATAAAGTCCATTGCTTTTAATTATAACTATTTATTACTACTAAACAAGAAGATTTTTATTGATAGTTTTTTCTAAACATATCAGCATTTAGATGACACGGGTTTATCAAATTATTCAATACAGAAAATCTGCGTTATCCCGTATAATATTGGCATATTTTTGCTAGAACACTAAGTTCTTTTTTTATGAGATCTAAATTACCTACTAAGTTATTTGTCTATGTAAATAGTCTCGTGATAATAAACCGTTATCAGGGAGGCTCCTACATTCGGGTAAGCCTGCACAAATGTTGACTCGGCGAGTCACCGCTCGGTCTTCGTGTTTGTCTAGTGTGTACGATGTTATTGCTCCGTTATCGCTACGTGAGCACTTGTGCGCTTGCCTGGATTTTCAAAACAAAAACTTTATGATTTTACTTTATTTTTAAGCTGCATATTATGTTTTTAAGATTCCCGCTACGTGTCAATGAGAAAGTGACTCACTGGCCAAAAGATTTTTATTGCACTGTAATTATTTTGATAAAATAACGGGATTTGTTTGAGCTCTTAAGATTTTGATGCTTTTATTTTTTGCTTAAAGAATGCTTTCGAGACTTCACGTTTTGCGTTTTTGTGATAGCGCGAGATCTCGATAATAAAGTGGACACATAAAGTAGCTAGAGACGTCCTAGAGATGTCTTTTGCGTTTTTAATAAACCATGCTGCTGTACGTACCTACATTATCGAATAAGACCATAGCAGCTAGGTACCATAATACCCAGGATTTAGTCAGTATCATTCTTGGAAAGTGGGGTATCATTAACTGATAAATTGTTTATTAATGATTAAACGAATTAATCATAATGTAAAGAGCAATTAAACAATGAAACAATAGCCATAATGGTTCAACTCTGGAAAATACAATTTTGATCATGTTTTTATTTTAATTAGCTGTTTACATAATATGCAGCAAAACACGTGATACTATGTCAAGATAATAAGTGGCAATTACTTTTTATGTTAAAACAATAACGTTTGCTTTCAGTTAATTTAAACAGCAGCTGGGTAATAATAGTAGATTCTTATAAGACTTTATTTATTTTTTTAAATGAAGTTGTGTACGTGAACTGTGAAATGAGATATGTATTAGAAAACTTATATTATTGAAATACAATTATACAATGAAAGCCAGTTTTTTATTTCCATCACCACGGATGGAATTTAGTTTCAAATAATAGACCTTTTTCTTTGCGTTTTTACGAGGAAAGGGCAAAAACAATGGCGCGTTAAGGACTCTCGATTATGAGAAACAATTTGTATTATTATAAGCATCGTCGGCGCTAAAATATCGGCCATAATAGAGCTGGACACGCGAGCAATCGGCTCCCACCGAACCATCGTCGATCGATTACAATGACACACTTTTTGCATCTGTTCCACGAGCATTCGCATCACGCGAGGACAGGCTTTTCTTTTATTTTTATGGTATTGAGAAAAAAGTGTTTATGTTCATGACAGGAAAAACAATGTTGGCATGGTGTTAATTGAAAGAGGTTGAGGATGTAGGTCATAACATGACCTACGTCTAGAGAAACTTTTAGAAATTTGTAATGTAATTAATTCTAAACAAGGTAAGTTCTAATGCTGCTATACATTCAGAACGTATGAAGTTTTTAAGTATTAAATCCAATATTAAATGCCTTCGTGCGTGACTTATCGATTTCACTTAAAATCGATTCAATCAGTGCGAAAATTGCAATCAGTGGTCGATTACTAGAATAACAAAATGAACGGAAAATGAGACCGAATGGAAGGAACCTCATGGTGGACAATTGCTTATCACATCGACTGTAACTCAAGTAAAGGATAAGGTTTGTTTTTAAAGGTTCTAACTGCTGTTCCGAATTCCGATAACAATCAGTATGATAGATTTTAACTTAAGAGTTGGGAAATTGAAGAATTCTGGTTAACAAAAGGTCTTAAATTATGTGAATAGGTTAAAAGACATTAGGGGGCGTCCATAAATTACGTGAGACTTTTAGGGGGGGGAGGGGGGTCAACGAAAACCTCACTAAATCTCACGTGGGGGAGAGGGGGGGTCTCGGAAAATATCACGTAATTTTTCCCGCAAGAAATAGAGTAAAATTTCCAGAAAACTGGGTTATTGAAGTAAAAAAAAATGATTTTTTTATGATGATAATGACAATTTATTTTAAACCGTCTAATCAAATTAAACTAAAAATGCCTCCATCTGCATTTGTGAACACTAAAGATGCAGAATAAATGTCGAAATTAAGAAAATTCGAAATAAAAAAAAAACGTCATCGGCATCGCTATTGCGTAAAAAATTGGCCAAGTGCGTGTCGTGCCACGCGCAGTGTAGGGTTCCGTAGTTGTCTGTCGTTACCACAATATATTTCAGAAGCATGCAATTACTTCATCTAAAGTCACTTTTCATATTTTCTTCTAAGGAATTTTTACTGGTTAAGAAATTGTATAATACATGTTCAAATGACTATTACTCTTAAACTAAATATTATTAATGTATCTTAACCGTTATAGTTTTCGTTGAAAAAGTTCATCCCCACTTTACATACAGGGGAGCTACCCTAGAAAATATTTTTTTTTTTTCAAAATTTTATTTTACCGTTTTGTCGGCGTGATTAATATACATACCTTCACAAAATTACAGCTCCTCAGTGCCAATAGTTTCCAAGCGAAACCTCGGACAGACAGACGGACATATCGAAACTATCAGGGTTCCTTGTCGGGACTACGGAACCCTAAAAAATGACATTAAATACGTATGAAAATATTATGTATTCGTAGTTAAAGTAACCAATAGTCAAATTTGACAGATGTCAAATGACAAGTGGTTAAATAACAGAAAAAATGTTTTTATAACAATGTTTAACTTGACTTTCAGTACATTTTTTAACTATTAGTTTACATTTTATTAATATTTAACCATTAGTAGCAAAATTTAACAATTACTTTTTTTAACTATGAATAAAAAATCTGGTCCTAGGTTGAAGCAATTGCTTGTCTTACTAAACGACGGGAAGCTACGGAACCCTGCACTGCGCGTGGCACGACACTGGGTTGCTGATTTTTTCATATTTAAATCTAATAGACTCGAAGCATAGACATTGAAAAATAGGCATTTTATTATCACGTGAGATTAGGGGGGTGGGGGAGGGGGTCAGGCAAAATCTCACTAAATCTCACCAAGGGGGGCGGGGGGGTCGAAAAATAGCCAAATTTGTCTCACGTAATTTATGGACGCCCCCTTAGCTTTAATCTTCTATTGTGATTTTAATGTCATTTGTCGTTTAGATAAAGAACATGACTCATATGGATAGTTAGGATAGAATCGACAGCAACAGAAAAAGTAGGTAAACATGTTTTATTATAGGCAATTGGGCATAGAATCATCGGCATTTAGATACGTTATCAAAATTACAGGTTAATAGCTCGTTATCAATCACACAAAGATTGCATCATCACGTCGTTACATTTGCGGTTATACAATTTTCACAGATTGCGTTAAAATTGCATTGAACCAACATTTTTTACAAAATCGCATTCAACAATAATTAACTACCAATTAAGTATTGCAGAACAAAAAATAGCCATTTTAGTAGAATACTAGTTACTGTACTGTTATTTAAGCAGACATCTTATCTGCAAGACTGGTATTTAAAAATCGACAAGACTTGATAGCCGGGGCTCGACAAAATTAAGGCGGCACGTGTAAGGCTCATGGCATGAACACCAAAGCTGTCGTTAAATCACAACGCGAATGATAACAAAACGCTGATACTGATCAAAAACCGATTTTAAATCCTACATAATTTGTTTACTATATTATATTCGTAATCACCGGTTGTAGATGTTTCACTCATTTTTAATGACATATTGATCAATTAACTGTAACTTCATGGTTCTAGTCAATATAATTATGTGAGATTTGTGATTTTAGATTACACATAGTTGACTTTTCAAATGGTTAGCTAACTAAATGATCAAACGTGCTATTAGTCGCCGAAGATTCCATCGACTGCTTTATCAAGTTGGATATCATGTATTTATTCTAACATGTCGGAATAAAGATGACCACTCACCGTCTGCGTCAACCTCGTTGATCATGTCTTGAAGCTCTGCTTCTGTGGGGTTCTGTCCTAGCGACCTCATGACGGTGCCGAGTTCTTTCGTCGTGATGGTGCCGTCGCCATCTTTGTCGAACAGTGAGAACGCCTCCTTGAACTCGGCGATCTGTTCTTCTGTCAGCTGATCCGCCTGGAATGCACAAATGGGGCGTTAGAAGTTCGGTATAGAAATAGGCCGATTCGAAGCTACATAGTTGGAAAAGTAACTGTATAATGATTTAAAAACTAATAGAACGGGACCTCATTCGACAAACTGACAAACAATAGCAAGTAGTTCTACATTCATCAACGCCCAAGAGACGTTAGAAACCGACAGTCCACGTGATCTATCGAACCAAATAATGCATGGAAAGTGAACAACGTCAGAAGAAGCCAAAGAAATTCCGCGTATGCAAGGCATAATAGGGTATTATGCTTTGTAGATGAATAGTGGAAGAATAAAAGGCACGTACACTGGTCACGACCATCTTTGTGGAGTATTGGGGCTAGAAGAGCCTCAGACGACGGGCGCGCAATAATGTGCTTGCTATCAGGAGCGCGATAAGATTGCGCGCGATTATGTGTAATTACCGGTGTTTGGCCTTCCACGTCACACTGCGGTCTTTGCGGAGATATCGAGTTGCTGCATTACAATAAACTTATCAATTGATATTTTGCGATAATAACGACCGATATTTATTTAATAAGCCGCGCACACACACCTAATTATGTGTCAACTTTACATTTTATTTTATAGTGCTATCAAAGATAACCTTGAAATTTTGTTACTTTGTAAGACATAACACACTTTTTTTGTCAGTAATAGTATAGTATGACTATTGTTAGTTACTTAGTAAGTACAAAATTAACTATACAAAGTTAGTTTTTGATACAAATTGTGTACTGGGTCATTCCATCGTTTCGGGTGTTACGTTCGTACACACATATTCAACAATTTCATGTATTTTGAAATAGTATTTTAATAATGTTAGTACCTTAATCTGTCCGTTTTTAGTTGTTTTATTTAAATAATAAAGTTTGTACAGCTTAGAATGTAGGATAACGAAAATATGAGTCGAAAAGTGTGCGTTTCGGGCGTTACGAGATTTTGCCTCTATGTTCCGACTGTCGCTGCATTTACTCGAGATTTAGCGAATTTTCTTAAGGAATCATACCTAAAACTTACAGGACTTCTAAAGTATGAAATTTACAAACCATGTAACATATAATCACTGTTAAATAAAACGTTTTACTATTTTTTTATACATTTTTTCTTTGTTTCGGGTGTTACAATGGTTTTGTTTCGGGTGTTACGAGTACGAAAATTTAACGCGTTTTATCGATAAAATCGGTGTTTTATTAGTATCTAGGTACTACAAAATAAAAAGTACAACAAATAAACACAATTAGAGCGAATTCTGGTTTGAAATTACGAAGCAGCTTTTTTTAAAAAATATACAAAGTTCAAGTTTAATTTTTCCTCAGAATATAGCTTTTTCCATTGTTTTTGGCTTGAAATAGCATTACTTTAATTTCTAATTACGATATTTATTGGAAATGTCAAACATCGACACTTTTTAGCAATACCTTAATTTTAGTGTTAAGTCGACATTTCAAAAAAGTCTTAAATTCAGAAATATGACTCCATTTCCGATTCCAGCGCTCGACCCTCACAGTAATACTTTTTCACTTCTCCAAGCAATATACACACAATATCGACACATAAATAAAAATGTAATACCCGAAACGTTTCGGGTGTTACAGTTTTTAATCATGAAAGAAACATACTAAATTAGTATCATGCTCAGATATTAGTTAGTATTTGAAATCATTACTACCATGACCTTACTTTTACCAAATATTGTTAACCTAATCCATGTGTAAGGTACAATAATAAAACAAATACCTGTTTTTCTGTTTCGGGTGTTACATCGCCGAAGTAACAAGAAAACACACTTAAAACTTGATGATTATCAATTTTTTTGGGACTATGACGTTATCTACCAATACTATGATAAATACCCTCTAATCATATAGTGGCAAAACGTTTCACAGATTGATAGTTTTTTTTTAATCGTATTACTAATAATTAGAGAGAAAATGATCATTCAGACAGTTGACTTAAGTATAGACTTTGAAGACTAATAACTTAAAAATCACTTGTTTCTTTCAGATTTTTTTTGTTGCACATTATAATTTGGAATGTATACTTTCAAAATTCATCAGATTTAATGCGAAAAGAACATATTTAGTTTTTCACCCTCGGTAACATTTGTCATGGAATGACCCTACTGTGTTTTCTGTGAAATAACAATGCTTAAATAAAAAATATTCTAAACCACCATTCAAATACATACCTACTTTGACAACATGCCTACTATGAAAACCTGATAAAATTTAATTTTAGCGCTTGGTTCATATACCTACCTAATTTATTTTAAGATATGACATGAATAATTCAATTTACCCAACAATTTACCTCTAATGAGTTATCCTGCAAGATAAATAACACTGAATGTAACAAAAACTGGTGTTTAACAGTCTGTTATAATTAGCAGCTATAGCAATAATTAGGTATGAGAGAACCATTGTTTGCTGTGGTCATGTTAGGTATTCGATTTTATCAGTAGCATACCTCAAACATTGTATAATTAGTTAGTTACAAGCTTATGAAGTTAATTCTAATTTATACTAGACTTCGTCCACTGATATTCCTGTGAAATTAAAGCTTACCTAGTCTATGACCATTAGGCAAGCTTTCTACTACAGGAAAAATAACTGGGTTGTTAAATTAGTCCATGAAATCATATCATTGGCCCATTTAATGTCCTGATGCAGTGGTAGGTGACAGGGACGTGTAAAAGTGCTTTTTAAAAGCTTACTTGCATAAATAAATGAGTTTTATGAGTTTTTTTTAATTAATTACAATCCTAAAATCAAATCTGAATTAATAAATAAACTATCTACAAACTAGGTAAATTAAAACTGTTTAAAAAGTTTCATCAATAAATTTTATTCAATATCAAGAATGGTAAATATCAATTTGTTAATAAAAATTTTCAAACTCATTCTTTGT
This sequence comes from Ostrinia nubilalis, assembly GCF_963855985.1. Classification (NCBI taxonomy): domain Eukaryota; kingdom Metazoa; phylum Arthropoda; class Insecta; order Lepidoptera; family Crambidae; genus Ostrinia; species Ostrinia nubilalis. Next base: position 16,228,410 of record NC_087098.1, read on the forward strand.
TTATGTATTACCTACATGATATCCTACATTTGTGGTAGGTATTAGTGCATAAATGTACAGTTTATTTACTAAATACCTAACTAAGAATATCTAGTATTAACTTTATTTTGTATTTAGTATTAGAATTACCTACCTAAATAAATAAATAAATTTAGCTAAACCAAATTATTTCTACCAAAGATTAAAATAAGACAATAGAAAACAACTGGGAATTCATTTCGAAGTGTAGCGTAACCCTAAAATAAAAACAAGGTCCTATTGACATTTAAACCTATCAAGTAATAAAGAAATTCATAATTTAATTTCTGCTCACTATGATACAGAAACAAAAAAGATTTTATCTGTTTAGAATCCAATGATAGCGTCCTAAATTGACCAAGGCAAAACTCATTATACTTTGATTTTCAAACAATGTAAACAATTATTGAGGATAGATCTTTACAAAGATCGCTCACTTACACCTTATAACTGTATTACAATCAAGAAGATATATGAAATTATGTTTATTTGCACAATCTCAGGTGCAATTACACGCAACTGTTCAAAGGAAAAATGTTTAGAGAAATTAAATCAGAAAACCTTACCATTGCTGCTAGCTTCCAATTAATAACACTTTAATATCTGTCTAATGAGACTAGACAACCATACATCAGTTCAGTACATTTTTCTGTGAGTCACAGGCACCAAATAAGATAATACTGGTTCTCAGCAGACCAGTTTGCCTTGAATAGGAACACTCAGCAATGTGGAATAATAATTGAGAGAGCAGGGACTGAGATCGGCCAGGTGCGGACCCGACCGTATTTACATACCGTGGAGGTTGTCAACAAAAGGGTTCGCGAAGTAAATACGAGGGTTGCCGGCGCGCTCGCTCTCACGCGCCCCTCGCACACCAGCTGCCACTTTACCGGTACCTTAGCGAACCGCGCAGCCTCTCAGGCCGCCGAAGAAACCCAAAGGGACCCGTAGACCGAATTGCGTATGAAAATATCGGTTACGATGAGTCAACGGGCGTTTGACAGTTGCGCCCGGCGATCGATCCGCCGTCAACAGGGCGCGACGCGGCCCCAAACACAGACGATCGCACGAAACCACTTGTTTCCTATGCACAGCAGCCGAACGCCATTTTACAGCGTCATCGCCGCACCGGCTTCTGCCTCAGTAACGTCATTATTTTCACCGGCACCACCTACGAGCTATGGCGATGGACGTTTCTCGACCCTCTTTAACGCAAACTTCCAGGCTGTCATTACACATACGACATTCACGTCGATCACCCATTCCTTGAAATCCTTTCCTCATCCTGACTTCAGCTACGTCGCCGTTCCGCAATGCGGTAAAAAACGGCCATCACAATAATATAATGGAGGCCGTCATCACTATAAACACCGTTGCACCACATCCCCGAAATACGCCCAGAAAACGATAGAGGACAATCCCCTGAATGCACTCCCGGCACCTTCCATCCGAAATAACACTCACCATTGTAGATTAACTTGGATTATCTGGAGCTACACTAAAAAAATCACAGACTACGCCGCAAAAGCGACCACACGAACCGACGGTTGAAACGATACTGCCGCCCTCACTCGCGCGAGCGGCCGCGCCGAGAAACTCGCGACCGCGATTCTCGTCGAGCTCGGCCGCGAACCGTGTTCCGAATCGTCTACTCGATTCACCGTATTTTCATATCCGTTTACGATTCCGAGTATCGCTTAGCACTGCGCTCGAGAAGTTCAGTTTTAAACGCGAATCTCTCGAACGTCGTAGTCCATGTCTCGGGACGCACGGCACGGGATTACATTTAATCCGCAAAGGATAGTGGGTTTTATATCGGGCGGGTGCGGCGGCGTGGACCGTCGGTCGGCGCGCGCCGATTGGCCGCCGCGCACCTGCAATGCGTCACTGCGGGCGCGGGTGCTCGCGGCGCCCGGCGCGGCCCGCGCAAGCCGCGCCGGTGCTGGCGCTGCGGCCGCTGCTGCGCGCTGGCCGCTGGCCTACATCGCAGCCGGGCGCGCCGCAGTCCCGCCCGCGGCCCCAGCGCTAACGAGATAAAGCGGGTGACGACGGTGCTGACTGCTGGCTTAGCGACAGCACAAACCGCTTTGCTGTCAAACAAACCCTTTGTATGACTATTCAAACTTATCCTTTTAACTATCCTGATAATACGAAATTCAACTATGTAACTACTAAATCATAAATAACAATGGCCCTAGAATAACTTGTTACCAGTCCAAAATATAATCTTGACCTACCAATAGCTCGATCTCACGATCTTTATAATTTGAATCGATCTATAAATTAATCGATTTCGGTTTTGTCGATTAATTGATCGGTTTTACAGATTAAAATTGACTGTCATCGCAGCACTATTTTTTTTTAATTTGTCATTTTATTAATTTCAAAGATAAAACCGCCTACCGATAGAATAATTTATTTTAGAGCACCTACCCTCGAAATTGATAAAAAAATGTGACAATAAAATTTTCGTTTCGAAACCACTTTACACACTAAATTGCACTAAACATAATTCCTAGATAGAGCTAAATGGTTTCGAAATTACAGTGTCACATCTTGGTCACATCACGTCACATTTGGCAGTATTGTCTAGGGAGGCTGAACCAGCTGAACGAGCTTCCAGTAATAGGTTTGCATGGGTAGGTCTAAGGGGTAGGTATAGGTACCTATTGAAGAAGTTAATTTTGTTATTTTAAAACCAAAAATATTTTCCTTTGCCAGTCATACATACGGACTTCGTCATCATTCCTATTAGATATTGGATTCCCAAGACTCGAAATGTAGGTAAACACGCAATATTACGTTCACGCAAACACTTTGGGCGTCGGCAATTTGAACTGTATTGCTTTACAATACGAATTGCGAAGAAGTGAAGGACTCGCTGAATGTAACTGGTAGGCTTTAAGAATATAGTTCACTGCATAGAAGGCATTTTGTTCCATATTGGAATTCCTAGCTCCTACACAGATGTATTGGAATATTAGACATTCCTTTGGAAATGTTTTCTAGCGTTTACTTACGTTGTGCAACCTTGATGCGCATACCTACTTACTTACTACACAGCTTTATTAATCTAAGCTTACACAAAAATGTCTTCGGTTACTTAGTTAGATTTGTCAATAATAACTTTGAAGAATGGAAAGTAGGTTTTCTTTACATCAAGGTATTTTAAATCGTTATTATGTAGTTATTCTGAATGTTCATTGCTTAATACCTACTTTCGAATCGTATTGTTACTGCATAGTTAGATTTTACCGACCGATGTACACTGATTAGATACTTTAGTTAATAATAATCACAATGACGTCAATAGTATCACAGATAATATAATATAGTATTAACAACAACATTGGACACAATAATAACAGTCTGACTCTAGACTGATAAAATACTGTTTGTATGGACCATGGAACATCATGATAAACCGTAGACAGATATGATAGGCAGACAGACGTCTTATTGTCGTTGCATTAGGTGCTATTTTACAACAATCAGTCAACAATCATGTACATACTTAAAGCGTTGGCGACTGTTCATTGAATACAAACTGTGTGTAAAATCACTGTCCTACTCGTATACTTTTAATTTTAAACATTTATTATATTGTTTAATAAAAGACTTACCCAATGTCTAAGCGAGTCGATTTCCTGTGATTAATAATAAAGCAATTTTGTCTTGCTAGTTATTGCTAAGTATTTTCTAGTAGGCGCAACTTAATACTCAATACTCAATAGTTTATTGCTTCCATAATGTTTACAAAAGGTGTTATTGTTAACTTAAGCTTAATTTATTAATAAAATTACACGAATACCTACCTACCTACCTTATAATTATGATAAAGAGCATTTTTAGCATCATCTTCTTCACAATCGTTTAATATTGATAAGCTTTATTTTGAAATAGAAAACAAATAGAAAGAATACTTTAGTGAAGTTAGGTAGGCATAAAGTATGCCAAACTTTATCGTTTTCAACATAACTTTTGTCTACAATCCGCAAACTTTTGGAAATTGCCTTTTCTATCAAGGTTGATGAATTGTAATAAGTAAGGATTTCATATAGAGGCGTTATGCCCACCTACTTACTTTGCAAGTTTGTTTTGCGGAGTGATTTTCACAGAATTACCAACTTTCCTTGAAGCTGAAGTTTTATTGGCGCGTTACGCTACAGAATTCTTAAATAAAAGTAGGTATAGGATTTATTTGTTTTATTACTTAAATAGCAACAGAATCCTAGTTTACATTTATGTTTACTTAAAAGCGTTTCCTAAATAAACAGGTTTACGTCTTAAAAGAAATTCCAACCCAATTTAACCCTGAGAGTTTGATTTTCTATTTTTTCATTTGTTGTTGCAATATCAAACTATTATAAATAACTTAATTTAACTTTTTAGTCATCATAGTTTAGTCATCATAAAATAAATGCTAACAACATTAAGTACAAAAATGTTTTGCGAAAGTTCTAAGTATAGGGCCTCTACTCTCTGCCTACTATACTCTATTTATTCCTTACCACCTCCCTGCGGGTATTGCGCATTTATTCCACTGTATGCTTATCTTCATCACTGCCGTTTGGTTATTTGTGGTCATTTGCGTGGCCGAGTGCTGCCGCTAATGAATTAGTTTCGTTCACTAATTACGAGTGTTCGCGCGGGTGCGGCAGGAAGCCATCGTTTTAATTTGAATGTGCAATTTTCGCAATTACACCTAAATGTTAGTGACGAATGGTTTACAGCGACAAACAGTTTTTTACTCTACACGTACTACCTAAATACATATAAATGCTATTATATTATGGTATTTGGTTATAATCTAGGCTGTAGGTACTTTAGCTTGCTGTCTAGTCTAGTATGAAAGAGAAAAGTAAGTTTTCAAACTTAGTAGGAAATCTTCTGTAATTTTTGTCTACAAGGCGCTGTTAAAGCGGCGTCAACCATCAACACGCAGCTCAGACGGAAAAAATCATAAACGTCGGATAACGAAGTAACTCAATAGGATCCGTTTTTCCTTTTGCAATAGAGAACCCTAAAAATGGGGATCATGTTTCTCAGTCGCTATTCTTTAAATAACGACTGGGAAACATGATCCCTTAATACCACCGAGCAACGATTTCCATCCAACAGCTGCCCGGCGAAAAGGCCTGTAAAGGTAACACCCGACGCTCTTTGACCGGCGTTTTTGTCGGCTCGACAGGCCTGGTATCCTTTTTCTATCAAATATGTTGCCTGTACTAGGTATTTTCATTTATTTTTCCTGTTCGGGCCGATGTGTACCTACTATTTCATTTGTTTCATAATATAAGTAGGGTTGTCTTGGGAATTTGAGAAACTTGTTTTTAGAGTCATAAACTCTAGATAAACTTAGGTACCTACGTTATAAGTGTACTAAGTTGGTTATTACTAATGTCATCTAAAGTTACTTTGTTAATGCTACATAAATTTAAAAATAACGAGTAGGTAATAAGAATCCCTTTAAGAGCAAGTGTGCTTAAATCAGGAAACTTTGTAGAGCCATACTAAGTAGGTATGGCTGGCATGCAATGTTGGCACATTTATGTAAGTAACTAAAATGCTTGGCTATTTATAGTAATGGTTCATGTGTAGGTAGTAGTCGAAGGTTCCCTCACCTTGAACTTTTGGTACCGCTCAAAATTTGCTTCCCCGTCCGTTATTTAGGCAAACGACTGCACCGATCCATTTGGTTTATTACGCAACTCGCATTTCATTAGGGCTCATCACGCGACTGCGGATGTCACCGGCACAATTAGCCTCTCCCCACTTTTAGGGTATACGTTTTGGGTTAGTTCCCTACTTAGTTGGTGGACCGACGATCTGGTAAAGGTCGCGGGAGGAGCCTGGATGCGGGTTGCGCAGGACCGTTCATTGTGAAAACCTTGGGAGGCCTTTGTCCAGCAGTGGACGTCATTTGGCTGAAACGAACGAACGAACGAACTTAGTTATATTAAAGTTACCTAATAAATAGATGTTTGCTGTTAGGTACCTAATTGTTAAAAGTTAGCCTGACACACACAGGAAATAGCTAAGGATTAGGTAATTAGTTTCCAAACATCGTTTTCTCGTCTGTAGAGCTTCCTTAGAGCATATTAAAGGATTTGAGACGCGATATCTGATTGGCCCCGCGACAGCAACGCACACCAGCTGGTGATAACAAAGAAGCGGAGCAAGGCACGAGAATTCGCATCAGTTGCACCACCTTAACTTTCACCGTAACTATAACTTTAACCGCTGCCTTTGTATGGAATTGACAGACTTTTGCTATAGTGCAACTCAGGGTTAGACGTTTTTTGTAAAAAAAATTCTGTATGGGAATTACCTAAAAAACAACATACTTACATCTAAACGATTTGAATGTAAAGATTTCAGTCACTACTGAAATCTATTTTCATACAAATAGTACGTAGTCACGTATTGCTTAAGTATTCTTTACGAGTACTTAGTTAACGGTCTTTCTACGACTGAAACACAAAGTTACTGGGTAGATTCAAACAGGCGCGGATCCACTGTTGTGGGCACTGTGGGCATGCCCACAACCCTAATTTGCTTGTTTTAATTATGATCTATTGATAAGATCGATAGGCATGTATGTATGTCCGGGCATGTAGTGATCCAACTCTCACTTCGCTAATTTTTGGTGGCTGTGCCCACAACCTTTTTTGAGGGCTGGATCCGCGCCTGGATTCAAATCATGACCGCCAATTCATCTCAGTCAATTTAGGCTGTTACTATGAATGTATACGAAAGTATGAAGTTATGCTATAATCGCACGCTAACAGTGATTTCATGAATTCATAAGCGGCTCCACAACACTTCAACACCCATCGGCCGTCACGAGCAAACAAGCAGCTAACAAACTACACAGCTAAGCTGCTCAATTTGTCACTGGAGCATGACCTACCTCCAGCCTAAAGAGGTCGGCCAGTTGGACAAGTCCCATGACTGAAGTCTTGTTCGCACTAGTCGAGTGAGTTAGTAGATCAACTCTCCTTTAGCAACTAAACTAATCGCTACTGTCCAAAAACCGTTCGTATTTCGGTCGAGTACCAGTTTAAAAGGAATTACTTAGTTAGTAATTTTTATATGAAATCGACTAAATCGCTTAGCTAGTGAGCGAGTGGGCAGGGACGCGTAAAACAGTATGGAATAATAAAATAATAATTTAAATACATTGTTAAGGTGGTTAAGGCGACCAATTTTTTTGGAAAAATGTCGCCATATTTTTGTTGGGTACCTACTGCAAATTATGGAATTATGTGTGGGAAAATATTTGGTTATACTGATATTCAAGTTCTGAGCTGCTGGTATTCCCCGGGCTACAGTCAGCGCCGGCCAATTACGCAAATGGCGGCCATTAGGTACGTGTTGACTGACAGCGCGCGGTACGGTAACAAGCCCTGAACACTGCAGGACCGCATCACCAGTAGATAATATACCTGGCTAAGGCATCATTTTTAAACTAAAGAACGGTTACAAGACCATAGGGCTTGATCGACAAGCGGCCCAATTACAGGGGGTTTTAATTTCGAAATTACTCCACGGAGCGAAGTAACCACTAAATTTTCTTAAAATAAACGCCGGAGCGAAGCAATTAATACGTGTATTTTTATTAGAACGTTCTTATGTCTCTAGCAAACAATGTTTGAGTGGTATAGATTTTCCATGCAATTGAAAACGACACACCAGTTGCACGTGTTAGAATATATATACCTACATACCTGATTTATATTAATATTCCATGGTAAATATGTATAATTGGTACACTTTTTAACTTGTTAAACACTACACACACAAAACATTGCACAGCCGCCATATTAAGTGACAATAAAATTTAGATTTATATAATTCGTAAATTAGAATTTATTGAAGGTTTCTGGTTTCTTAATAATTGAGAATTTAATTTAGATCTCGGATTCTAAATATGAAAAGTATTATAATCCTGTTTATGATATATTGTAAAATGAGAAACTCCAACTTCCGCTTCCGAATAAAAATAGTTATAAAATCCTGTGTTCTGATTGGTCGACTGTTCTGATTGGTCGTTTTAAGCCGACCAATCGGAGTCGAGTAAAAAGAGGGAGAATGTGGGTATAAATAGATGGAATTTCTCATTGAGAGGCAGTCTGGAAGGATCTTTGAGGTGATGCTGACCAAAGTTAAGTATACATTGTTATTTGGTACTATTATTATGCTTGTTGTGTAATTGTATTGTGATAATTGTGATATTGTATTAACACCTGGCTATGTGGCTGCGCCAGGCCTATTATATTGACACCTGGCCAATTGGTGGTGACATGCCACGGGGTCGGGTCGGTAGTTTGATGACCAGTATAAAGAAGGACAATGCTAATAGTTGCCGGTTATGTTATGGTACAAAACCTAAGTCGTAACCTAACCTAAACCTAATTCTTAACCTAACCTAAACCTAAGTCTTAACTAACTTAGAACTTGTGTTCTGTGTGTTTGATTATAATTCTGGTTATACAAAATACCGTCAAAATGTTAATAATAAATAAGACGTACTTACTGCTAGATTACTCATTTTTATATAAGTTATAAATTATTGTAACTGGTTGAAAAGAGGCTGACAAAGGTGACTGAGTTTCTTCCGCCACTTCTTCTCAGCACCAGCCCATTTTGTCCCGAAGTGGTGGTAGGGCAAGCTATATTTGGGACGTGTATAAGTGCCCTGGAAAAGGGCTTTATACTGAATAAATCATTTGAATTTATAATTGGATTTTTAATTTGGAACTTGCTTATTTATTAAACTACAGTATTATAGTTCTATGTATTTCCACGGTATAATACGATTATGATAGGAATATAACGTAAAGTATTTTATGCTAGATTTTGCTTATTTTTATTCTTCTTTTTGTGGTAACTTTATTAATTAAAGAATCTGCTTTAATACATTTATATTTACTAATTTACAAATGACTAATGCTCAAAAATCTAACATCAGAAGTGGGATTCGAGCGTTTTTGCTAATACTTCCTTGTCTAAGTTTCAGAATGGCACCTGCTCTCCGGATAGACCTCAAAACCGAATAATATGCTGTTTTCCCGAATCGAAGACCTGATGAAAACGCGGCGCTGCAAGTCATCGAGTCAACAACCAGCGACAACGGTGCAGAAAGGTGATAAACATCGAAAAACGATCGACAGAGTTTGGATGAAGCAGCTTGGCGACCATCGCGAAGGCCGGTAAGGCCCTTTAGGGCTTTTCTTTAGTATATTATGTATATTAAGTCGAGAACCTGTAACACCTATCTGAATTGATATCATTGTAGTTCACAGCGAGTTATATCAAACCTAAGATACGTCTCTCAGAGCAAAATTATACTAGGAGTAAATCTTTTTAATAGAAGTCTAATTAGCAGTGTAGAGTATGACAGTGTTGTTTAACTTGCATGGAAGGTCACCATGGTCCTAAATGGGAGGGCTATTTCGTCGGATTGAAAAGACAATGCATAAGACATTTATTTCAATAATCAAAATACATTGTGTAAGAAAGCATAAAAAAAAAATAGTTTTGATATGAATTTTTCACATAGTTACATACTAAATAAATACAATTTAAATTCTAATTCTATTGCAATATTACAATACATTTGAAAAAAAATATTATAACTGATGAAATAGGCTAGTATAGTTAAATTTCAAATTCAACTCGACAAAAATATTAGCATGATCCACTACGCTATATTTTTTTTCTTTTTTTTTCCGTAAGAACATCTCACCGCCCCTAGGTATTCTTTCTTATTAGTTTTTCCTTTTTGTTGTATTCTATTCGACAAGTCTTTTCTTCTAATCTCTTGGCGTTTTATCCTTTCTCTTCTGTAGTCTGCTGTGTTAACTTTTCATGCCGTTCCGACTCATAAAATCCACGGAAGGTTGTAGACATAATCCTAATTTTGGTTAATGGTTTTCCTAAATTTAGTTTACTTCTACTATTAAAAACACTTGGTTCATTACATGATTACTACCGGTACATCCATCAAGTGGAGCGTAGTATTTGTACTCTCTCTGACACATATCCAACACAATAATTGTAATTAAATGTCAGATTGGCCGAACGTATTATGAAAAATTTAACAATAAAATAACAATACTATTTCAAAGTCTATAGGTTTTTTACAACATTGTTTGCTAAATTGCAGCATTGAGACAAATATACCATTATACACAATAACCGTTTAATGATGGACATATTCGATAATTATTATACATTGATGCATTAGAAAGGAATAGCAATATACAATAGGTAATATATCTTTGAAAACAACCTACCTTAGATAAATATTTTGAATAATGCCAAAATGCAAATCGTAGACAATCTGCCGATTCACTTATTTAAACGGCCCTAATGATAATATAAATAAGGCCATTAATTTTTTTTTAGTACTTGTTATTGAATGTACCGCATAAAGAAAAGCGTTTAAATTTTCTTTATTTTGATGAGATTATAACGCTCATTTTGACGTAAAAAATATTATACCCTGGAGTCGGTGTAGTTGTACCTTTTAAGGCATTGGTTTAATAATGAAGGAAATGTGTTTATCATTAGTATCTAGTTGAATTACCTCGGCGATTTTATCGGTACTTGTGTTGATACTATAATTTAATTCATGAGAGGATTTGTCACTGGTACAATTTCACTGCATTTTACCTCATGAGGATTTGTCACTAGTACAATTTTCTTTAGTTATTGTCAACAAATATACCATCCCGCATCTTTTTTTAATCACCTTAAATAAATAACCAAAATAAAACAGTTCAACTTTCTTTCTGGGAAAGGAGAAATAAGAATATTTTTGATGGACAAGTACAATCGATTAAAACAAAATGTAATTATATTCAAACCATTTTAAATGTAAGCTACTTAAATGACAATTAATGACTAAACACAAAACAATCGTGTAAAAAAATATATATCTCTTTTTGTCAGTGCCCTGATAGCTGTCGATGATAGCTGATGTTATTGCATTTCGTATTGTTCTTGGACAATCTCTTTCTTGTTAGTAGCTAGAATAGAAATGAAAAAAAAAACATGATATTATTAAACAGGAAACATTTTTTCACATTATAATCAGGCTACTAGTTAAGTATAGATTGTTTATCTACAACTTAACCTCCCTTTTTCAAAACTTTAAAATAACTCTGCATACATATTATTATTGCAAAATTCAACACAATTTTTAGTAAGGGTCTGGTAATCTATCTATATATATAAATAAAAATGAATTGATGTTCGTTACTCTGATAAAAACTCGAGAACGGCTGGGCCGATTGAGCTGATTTTGGTGTTAAAATGTTTGTCGTAGTCCAGGGTAGGTCTAAACGGTGAGCAAATAAGGAAAGATTTGCTTATTTATTGCCTTTAAGGCGGAACAGAGTTCGCCGGGTCAGCTAGTTTTAAAAAGGGTCCAATTTTGTGTGAAATGGTTTCAGTTTCCTTTACAAGGCTTTTCGAGACAATATTAACATTGCAAGTAGGTGATTTGGTATACTTACTTGTCCCAAAACCATTGGTGAAAAAAGTTTTAGGTATCTTAAAATTCAAAGGACCTTATTTTATTTTTAATTCAAGTAATAATATTGCATAGTCAATATTTATAATATACCTAATTGTTTTGCTCTGAGAGGAATGAAAATTAGTGTTAATTATAGTTTCATAAGAAAATAAGCAGTATTGGCCCAAGGAAATGATTAATAGATGTCAGGGCTGACAGAGCGATTGTGGTATTTTATAATTGGTAATTATTATGTATGTGCCAAACGCAAATATAATGTTCAATAAGAAACTCTGCCTGTGGCTGTGCCCGTGGCTGTGCCTGTGGCTGTGCCTGTGGCTGTGCCCGTGGCTGTGCCCGTGGCTGTGCCCGTGGCTGTGCCCGTAGCTGTGCCCGTGGCTGTGCCCCTGGCTGTGCCCGTGGCTGTGCCCGTGGCTGTGGCTAAATACTTGTGCCTGTGGCTAAATACTTGTGCCTGTGGCTAAATACTTGTGCCTGTGGCTAAATACTTGTGCCTGTGGCTAAATACTTGTGCCTGTGGCTAAATACTTGTGCCTGTGGCTAAATACTTGTGCCTGATGGCTAAATACTTGTGCCTGTGTCTGTGCCTGTGGCTAATACTTATGACTGTGGCTGTGGCTGTGCCTGGTGGCTGTGCCTGTGGCTAAATAACTGGCTTAATACTTATTTATGACTATGCCTATGGCTGTGCCTGTGGCTAAGTAATTATGACTAAATATTTGTGGCCTAATGCCTGTGGCTATTCCTGTAGTTATACATCAGCCTAATTCACATTTGAATAATTATAATGTAAACACTGTATTGTTTTTATAAAATCGAAAGTTTTTATAAAATCGAAAAGTACTTCGAGAACGAAGTACATGTCAGTATGGCCGTGTTAGAATATATATACCTACATACCTGATTTATATTAATATTCCATGGTAAATATGTATAATTGGTACACTTTTTAACTTGTTAAACACTACACACACAAAACATTGCACAGCCGCCATATTAAGTGACAATAAAATTTAGATTTATATAATTCGTAAATTAGAATTTATTGAAGGTTTCTGGTTTCTTAATAATTGAGAATTTAATTTAGATCTCGGATTCTAAATATGAAAAGTATTATAATCCTGTTTATGATATATTGTAAAATGAGAAACTCCAACTTCCGCTTCCGAATAAAAATAGTTATAAAATCCTGTGTTCTGATTGGTCGACTGTTCTGATTGGTCGTTTTAAGCCGACCAATCGGAGTCGAGTAAAAAGAGGGAGAATGTGGGTATAAATAGATGGAATTTCTCATTGAGAGGCAGTCTGGAAGGATCTTTGAGGTGATGCTGACCAAAGTTAAGTATACATTGTTATTTGGTACTATTATTATGCTTGTTGTGTAATTGTATTGTGATAATTGTGATATTGTATTAACACCTGGCTATGTGGCTGCGCCAGGCCTATTATATTGACACCTGGCCAATTGGTGGTGACATGCCACGGGGTCGGGTCGGTAGTTTGATGACCAGTATAAAGAAGGACAATGCTAATAGTTGCCGGTTATGTTATGGTACAAAACCTAAGTCGTAACCTAACCTAAACCTAATTCTTAACCTAACCTAAACCTAAGTCTTAACTAACTTAGAACTTGTGTTCTGTGTGTTTGATTATAATTCTGGTTATACAAAATACCGTCAAAATGTTAATAATAAATAAGACGTACTTACTGCTAGATTACTCATTTTTATATAAGTTATAAATTATTGTAACTGGTTGAAAAGAGGCTGACAAAGGTGACTGAGTTTCTTCCGCCACTTCTTCTCAGCACCAGCCCATTTTGTCCCGAAGTGGTGGTAGGGCAAGCTATATTTGGGACGTGTATAAGTGCCCTGGAAAAGGGCTTTATACTGAATAAATCATTTGAATTTATAATTGGATTTTTAATTTGGAACTTGCTTATTTATTAAACTACAGTATTATAGTTCTATGTATTTCCACGGTATAATACGATTATGATAGGAATATAACGTAAAGTATTTTATGCTAGATTTTGCTTATTTTTATTCTTCTTTTTGTGGTAACTTTATTAATTAAAGAATCTGCTTTAATACATTTATATTTACTAATTTACAAATGACTAATGCTCAAAAATCTAACACACGCGTAAGGTGACTATGATATAGTAGAGCGATGTTACTCAAGGGAATTTGTAACCTTATTTATTGTAGTGGGATTGGATTTAGGCAAAGGATTAGGGAATTTTTAGTTTTAATTTTAAGTGTTCCTTTGCAATATATTCCATATATCGCCGTCGGTATGACGTAACCATCAATAAAATGAAACCATTTAGCGTTGCGGCTTGTGACTGCAGCCCACGTAGGCAACCCCTAACTTCCATTACATTATCGACCGCATTATTTATGCATGCGGTTCTGTGGGTAGATTGAAACCTCGCAAAGTGCCTTCTTGATTGCGTTAATTTTTCGAGATTTAATTTTAAAATATACGTGTTATAAATGCATAATATTCGAATGCAAAAAAATATCATAATTCTAGGCAGTTAAGATTTATTAGCATCGATTTCTCGTAGTCTTGAATACAACGCTACGCCGTAGTATCGTCTACAAAGTGTCGTAGTAATCATGTCCCTAAGAATGGAGATTCATCGTAGCACTCCATTATCGCTTTTAACTACAGATAAGGGTTAACTCCCACCTAGCTCTTGGTCCCCTGCTCTACACTCGAGTTAGCCGCTAAGTCAACCCTGCAAAGGTAACCTGCAGTAATCAGAGAGGTTAACCGTAGCGCGTGGTAAGTAACTTGCTTCTGAATGTATTGTAACTTCCTACTTTTTTATATTTTTAAACCGGCAGACAGTGGTGACTGAGTTTGTTGCGGCGCTTCTTCTCAGCACTTGCCAAATGTTTATCTCGAAGCGCTGGTAGGGCAAAAAAAGAATGAGACATGTATAGGCTCCTTAAGAGCATTTGACGATTTGCAAGTACTAATTTAATTAGTCTAAACAAATAAAGATAATTTTGATTTTGATTTTTGATTTTGTTTAGAATCAAGCTCGCTCCAGTGCTGCAGATATGCTTCCATTGCGATCAGATGCCGCAGTGTTCTGTGTCACATTACTATTAGGCTGCTTGCCACCAGGCGTATTTGGCACGCCGCTTGCGACGCGTCGCCAAACGACGTTTCACTGCAGTGAGATTTAACACACTAAACTTATACGAGTTATTACCCATCAAAAAGATTATAAAACGTATCTTAGATTAACGCTTCGTCGAAATGATCGCGAAGTCGATGCGCCCAGTTTTAACGGTGGAAATGGCAAAGATCGTAAACCGTTACTGCGTAGTATTTGATATCAAAAGACAAAAATATTAAAAAAAAATGGGATGGGATGGGATGCGCTTAGGTAGCTACGTGAAAATTTTATATTTTAAAGTTATTAAGTACGAGTACAATGCCAAAGAAAGATGCTATGATTTTTGAGGTCTGAAAGGGCGAAGAATCCTTTAGTTTAATGTCTACTGGTAATATCCTTTGTTTTATTTCTTTACTAGCTGACCCGGCGAACTTTGTTCCGCCTTAATGGCAATAAATAAGCAGACTTTTTTTTAATTTCGAACGGGATAAAAAGTATCCTATGTCCTTCTCCTGGCTCTAAACTACCCCCCTGACAATTTTCAGCTAAATCGGTTCAGCCGTTCTTGAGTTATAAGTGGAGTAACTAACACGACTTTCTTTTATATATATAGATAGAAGATTTATTTATTTATTTATGAGGTATACCAACAACATTACATACAAAGTAATTACATTAATTGATCCTTTTCAATATCTTTAATTATAGTTTCGCGACCGTCCAAGAACTGCTTGCTCCAATACACCACCTACATTTTAATAATTCTCAAAGGATCAGAATTTAGTTACAATATTTAGTTATATTTCGAAGCATTAAACAGATTTTAGCTCTGCCATTAAAGAAACTCAATTTAGATAACGAACGACCTTTCTGTGCTAGTCTGGGTCCGAGTCTGGGTTTAGGTCGAGACGTCTGGGCAACGTTTATTTGCTATCTCTAATTGAGGTGTGGGATGACTTTTATTTTTTGCAATAAAATAAATTTATTTTTTATAAAACAAACTAAGTACCTTTCAGTTATCGCAGTAAGTGTAGTAGGTTCCTGAAATGTATGCTATTCTTATTTTTAATGTGGATTGAAGCTTAAAACCTCTTTTGAATATAAATAAAAATAAAAATAATTGCTTTATCTAAACAAAAATATCAGGATGAAACCCTTTTTCCTATAGCCATCAAGTTTTATCTTAATAACTAGCGGCCGCCCGCGACTTCGTACGCGTGGATCCCGTTTTACCCCCTTAGGGGTGGAGTTTCGTAAAATCCTTTTTTAGCGAAAGCCTACGTCATAACATCTACCTGCATGCCAAATTTCAGCTCGATCCGTCCAGTGGTTTGGGCTATGCGTTGATAGATCACTATGTCAGTCAGTCAGTCACCTTTGAGTTATATGTCTATATTTAGATACATAATACATTTGTTAAATAATACTTTAGTTCTCGCTAGGGCTTTGGCACGCAGCAGGTGCCATTTGGCGGGGCCCACTGGCCCAGCGCCCAGGGCTGCGCATTACACGTGGGGCCGTGAAATATGCCGCTACTGCCTTCGTGTCTTTCATGATTTTAATATGCACTGCACATAACCTTTGACTTTAGAGACAGACTGCTGGTTTTATTAACACCCCTATAAAATTCTAAAGATAAAAATTAATGGCTCTGTCTTTATATCTGTCTGATTCGTAGTCTACGTTCTACGATCGTAGACTACGAATATTGCGATAGCTACGGTGTGCTACGGCGTAGTCACACGTTAGCTACGTGGTTACTTGCTATTACGAATGGTTATTTATTTTCTTTGCAATTATTAAGTTTACTTTTGTTATGATATCCTTATTATGTAGCAACTGGCAAGTTAGATACCGTAGACAGAACAAATAATTTTACAACCGGGTCGGTAACTACCACCGCGTGATTATAACCTGGACTTTGAACGGCGACAATCTTACTAGATAAGCCGCGCCATTGCCGCCGATGTTATGTTAATGCCAGCGGCGCCTGAGCCGATAGCTGCAACAATAAGGCCGGTCGGCCGTCGCAAGACGCAATGCAGACGGTTTGCATACGCTATGCTGAGCTTCAGCTGGCTCTCAAACTGTACGTCGTCAACATAATATTATGCTACTGCACTGAACTACGATTAAATACTGGTATGAGCTCAACTTTAACAGTGAATTTATTTGACCAAAGATATTTACTTAAACAATATCTTTTTTCATTTCATCAGTTGGTAGGCTCTTGATGCAGGCTATCATCCGGTCAATATGGAAAAATTGGGGGAGGCCTATTTTCAGTAGCTGTGGACGTCCTATGGCCGAAATAATGATGATGTTGATTAAATACAAACTATCCAACTTAGAAAGGTGTCTTGATTTGATGCTAGAAGCGTTGGGCAATATGTGTTGAAATACAAGACAGAGGGAAATATCTTGAAGGTTCGTTTTGAAATCCTATTTTTCCTTTGTAGGCACAAATAAATGTGCATCGTACATTTTGGGATATTGTGGCCAAGAAGCCCATAATTGCGGCTAGGCGTTTATGCGGCCACTTTTCACCCCGCGTGGCTCAGCCCTGTTAATTAGTGCCTGCAACTTGGAATGCGGACTTTGCCTCTAATTCCGAAGCCGAGGGTTAGAACCCTTCTGAAGTATTTCCGTTTCAATGTAAAGGTAACCAGTGTTTAAGGCTTGGTATTTCTGCTAAAGTAGGTATTTCGCGCTGTCAAAATCTGCGCGCGTAATACTTCGCCGAAGACAGCGCGCCAAAGAGCTCTCGCGGCTACACAGTATAGAAATACGCAGTTTAGAAATACGCAGTTGGTTGACTTCCTTCCGTTCAAGCGTCACACTCACAGCACTTTCTAATACAAATCATATCCAAGTGATACAAATTAAAACAACTTTCAAAATTTTTGGGAATATATTTTAGAATCGAATAAATATAGAATATAACTGCCAAAGTAAACACGGTTCAAAGAGGCGTGGCGTCACCCGACCTTCCGGAAGTTCCGCGCCGGCTAAAAGAATTTCAAGATTACGTCACCCGACCTATCGGTAGATCCTCGGGAGCTTGAGCGATTGGAAAAACATTTTATGATCAGTTACTCGTAGTAGCGATTATTTAGGGCTTGGATAATAAATTATAGTTGTTGCAATTCACAAAGCTTTGCATGTGGTTAATTGCATTAATCAGTACACGCATCAATTTTCTTTTTGTTTATTAATAAATAAAAATATCATACTAAAATTGCATACATATTTGTGTGTATTGGTCTGGTTGTTTTCTTTCCATAATTATTTATGTATAACGTATGTACGGGGCTCTGTATCGAAAATCACTATGAGCAATAAGCATCACACACGGTTAGCTGGAGTGCATTACCGCAGCAAAAAACTTGCCATCTTAAGTGAACGGTATAATATCGAGGTTTCGTCAGTACAGTTGCGAACAAAGGTGTTTGTGTAGTGTAGTTGAGTTGAGAGGTCAGATTATTGAAATAATAAAATGAACATTTTATTTTTTAAATACATTTTAAAAATAATTTACATTACAGATAACAATGAGAGGATGACATTGCAAGGTGGTGCCAGTCCAGTCTTAAATCCATTGATATATGCCATGTTTTTGGCTAAAAGATTCTTCTATCTTGCAGTTTAGACTTTTATTACAGACCTCAGACAGTATTTTTGGAAAACTTTTACGCATGGTGGAGGAAGGGACGCTCTAGAGACTCAAGTCTAGAAGGAGTCACATGAACTCCAAGTTTTAAATCCGTTGACATCTGCTGCATCTGCCATCTTTTTGGCTAGAAGATTCTTCTATCTTGCAGCTTAGACCTTTAGCTACAGACCTTAGACAGTATTTTTGAAACATTCTTACGCATGGTGGAGGAAGGGACGCTCTAGAGACTCAAGTCTACAAGGAGTCATATGAACTCCAGTTTTAAATCCGTTGACATCTGCTGCATCTGCCATCTTTTTGGTTAGACGATTCTTCCATCTTGCAGCGTAGACCTTTAGCTACAGACCTTAGACAGTATTTTTGTGAAAATTCTTACGCATGGTGGAGGAAGGGACGCTCTAGAGACTCAAGTCTACAAGGAGTCATATGAACTCCAGTTTTAAATCCGTTGACATCTGCTGCATCTGCCATCTTTTTGGCTAGAAGATTCTTCTATCTTACAGCTTAGACCTTTAGCTACAGACCTTAGACAGTATTTTTTATTATTTATTTGTGTCAGTGTGCTCTTCTAAAGAGTGTAAGACGATTGTATGTAGGTACTATTAAAATGTAATTTTAACTCATTGGTTTTGTCTCATATTTGAGAAATGTACTATGTATCATGAGTAGAGTCTTCGTTTAAAAGGATGCGAACGATTTAAAGGACATTGTCAGAAACCGCCTTAGATTCCTGGGCACAGCAGTAAAGTATCAAAATTAATCTCTTACTTTTTGAATACTTAAATATTAATTAGATTGTAACGGACACTTGAGGATTAGAAAATGAAATAATAAAAGTATTTTATATGTATTCCATAATACTATGACGACATCCGGACATTTTAGGGCGTGGCCTGCTCCATATCCTATGAAGTTCCATAATTTGTGTCGATAAAATCTATGTAAAATCGGCACAAGGCAATGCCGTACTTCATTGTTAGGAATCCATGTAATAGTGATGTTGACTGCGGTCATCATAGACAATAAGATACCGATCTTGTAAATAAAATAAATCGTCCAAATTGCTACAGTATGACTAGATTTTAATTAAAAGTTAAAAATATATTGCACGATACTACAAGAAGCTATCTAATGTGTCCAACTGGTCGAAGGTCATGAATAAAATAAAAAGAATTGTGATCATAACACTGATATAGACAATGACACAATATGGGATCATCTTTAATATATCTGTTACAGTTTCAAAATTCGATGAAAAATCCAATGCCGCTTAAAGTGAGAGAAATGTCTAAAGTTCTAATAGAATTGAAAGTTTTATTCGCTCAAAATGCTTATAACAATAATTGGTAATACATTTCAAATATTAAGTACCTTTATAATGTATCGATAGAACCAAAATGATATCCTCTTAGCTTGGAAAGGGAAAACCCAGGATTGGGGGAGCGCTCCAGGCAATTTTTAGAACATTTCATAGGTGGTAGTAAATAATATTTATTATATTATTAAAATTGAATATTTTGATATTGATAAAATTGAATATATCTTTCGATTCAAATACCGAATATTTTTCAATCGATAATAATTATCGAGAATTGTTAATAATATTCAATTAAAAGTTGTTCAATCCCTAGTCATGCATAGACTAAGACGGTAACCATGGAGATAGTTAGTTTGGTAAGTCACGTGTTAAATGTCAAGAGTGGAAAGTAAACATAGGATTCATGTTATTTATTTACGTGCAAAATGTAAGTAAGTAAATCATAAAAGTGGAACGCCGAGCTATTTCCAAAACCCGTCCAATATTATAATACAATTTGGCTGCGACAACTACAATACAGAACATCTCCCAAATCGATGTGCATAAAATAATATAATACAATACTAGTAAGTAAGAGGTTATGATAACAATATTGCTATCAATAAGTTTATAGAATTGGTCCGCCAGGAATAATTGTTCTTACATAAAGATTTGTGTCATTTAGAACCTAGAAAGTATTATTTCGGCACTGTTGATCTAACGGCGAACAATGTATGGAGAACGAACATTGTCCTTTCAATAGGTAGACAAAATTGATAATTTTTAATTATCAAAAATTTAGGCTTTCTCCAGTTACACTGATATTATTATACTGTGACTCATCAAAGTCATCATTGTCAAAAATATTGACAAATCGCGAACTGTCACGGCCAAAAAACTGACACGCGTCCGTCCTCCGTAAGCGCCACCGCGCGACTGATTGAGATTGTCCAAGCCGTCATGGACGATTTTTTCCACATTTTTTAACATAGTAACTAAATAAGACGCAATATAAAAATTTCATCCGTTAAAAGCCCTCAAGTTATTTCTGAACTTTAGTTTAGTAAAAGATTTAGAATCTCAAATCGCTTATTTTAAAAATAAAACCATAAATAGAAAACGAATAGAGGTAACTTTGGGAATTTATTCTATCGAGTCAACTTCATCAAATCGTGTTTCCATCCGTTAATAGCCCTAGAAAATATCCTCCACTATGCCCAATAAAAATCTTAGCCTTTAATTTTACTGTTTAGTACCTCAAAAATGAAAAATGAAAACCTCATTTTCGCCATTTTCTCTGCTACCCGGCCTTAAGCAACTTGATGCCGGCTTTCGCGAAAGCGGAAGACTAATTTCGCGAATTCAGTTCGAATTTAGAATTGCTGTGTATTTTAAGAGTCGTGTGTTTTACAGAATGCTTGTTTAAATTCCCTTAAAAATAACAAATGCTTATTTAAAGCTATTTAACATACCTATTTTAAATTTCATTATTTATTCATTTAGGTACTTTCCAATAAAAATGTTGATATAAACTTTACCTCTTTAGTCGTTTTCCATTATGTTGTGTCCTGAAATTCTCTTCAGTGTTATTCTTATTGAATTTCTCTTTGTGTGTGTGAGAGTTCTTTTTACTACGATATCATAATGTCGTGTCAAGTATTTTTATACTGCAGTGATTCGGTATGCGTTATTTCCCTGTTGTACCAACCCCGCCGCAGTTTGAGTTACGGCGTTGCAGCTCAGCATTTCATACGCGGCGCATGCAAACGACCAGTATAATTGCACCGGCGTTTTGAATATTAATTATGTTCGCATTTAATTAAAGCAGATAAGGGTAATGGGTTTGGGCGAGGGCGCCGTAAATGGAAAAGTTCTTCAAAGAAATTGCGACGTTGAATGTATGAATGGCGCCGCGCATACCCAGCGAACGCCAGACTTCTAAAAAACGGGCAGACTTATGTACTTACTTATTTTTGTACTAAGTGGTTCCTCCATCTTCGTCATCGTTCAATTTACGCTGCATTCAAATTACATTTTAATGACTGTATATTACTGTATATAATCTACCTACTATAAACTATAAACCTACTACGGAAAATAAATTTTATCTATGTAAGTTTTTACTACAGTGGAGAAGATTGATGTTCCTGCAGATCTTGTTCACATTTTATAACTGGTGAATTCATATTGCAATCTTAATTACAGTCCATACTTGCTTATTTTAATTAGTAACTTAGATACTTGTGGTTTTTTCCCCTAAACTGAAGTAAAACTTTACTGTAAATATTTTTTCCCAGCTGTCGCCACCGCCATTAGCGTGAGCAGTAGATCAAGCGATCCTTGCCCGCAATAATCCGGGGCTCCGTCGTAAGCGCTTGCGGGAGAATGAAGACAAAAGTATTACATTTTCCACAGCTGATGGCTCTGCTGGGATGCTGCCTTTCTTTGCCGACTTAGTGACTCTGCGCTTTGAGAGGTGAACGAAAAAAGCGTGAAGAACGATGGCCATATAAATCACTATTATTTTCATAATTGTAATAAAATTGATTATTGTTCGGGTAGTCATTTTTAAACAGTTTGGTCACTTGGTGATACGAATCTGCTGATAGATTTATTATGAAGACAAAATCACGCAACAATAGGCGTTAAGCTTCGCGTGGTGGTTTGAACCACGCAAAGTATAACCATTCAAAGTTATTTCGTTCACCGTCTATGCTGATGACGACCAATTGAGTTAGAGGAATGAAATTGAGAATTTCGTGGCGTGTTTATTTTCAGAATTGAATACATTGAGAGAAGCAATCGTGCATGTTGATACGCGTTCGAGACGACGAAAGTAAAATAAACTTTAGCTGAACGTTCGCAAGAACATGAAGTAAGAAAACGATGTTTTCAAAATCTGAAACAAGGAAATCATGTATTACTTTATATCATTCTTAATGACAAAGTCAATATTTACTTTTTAGACTCTTGTAGAATACTATCGGCCACAGTTCCAGCTACCCATTTCCGATCTTATCGTCTCGTTCTATTGCAAGGAATCACCATTTGATGACAGTTAGAGAAAATCTGTATCTGTGAGAGAGAGCACTGTATTTCTCTGAGATTCAGAGAAATACAGTGCTTATCTGTCCCACGCGAATAAACATAGTTTACTACCATTAGGTTACAGATTAACATGTATTCTGACGACCTCATAAAGGAAACTGGAAGGCGCTGGATACAGGCCGCTATTAACCGGTCATTAAGGAAATCATTGGGGGAGGATGTTCAGCAGTGGACGTCCTGTGGCGAAATGATGATGGTGATCTATTCCCCGAAGGGACTATCGCTTTAACTGACTGCTATTGTAAGTCGAGTTGCTGGTGCTTGAAGAGTTCTCCAATACATACGGAGGCCATGGTAGTGACGCCGACCGTGACGATGCCCATGGGCTTGAGGCGGATGGGCTCCTGCACGTTGTAGAGCAGGAACAGCACCGTCCGCCGGTTGCTCGTGTCCATGCACTCCCACGGCATGCTGTACACCGCGTCCTTAAGGGTTTCGCTCTGAAATATCACCGTCGTGACTCATGACGTCGTCAACATCTTGATTTCGTTTACTTAATTGCGCCTTTTAGTGTCGAGACTTCTAAACCGTGGTAACTGAACAAAATTACTGATTCAGACGAAGAAACTTGCATAAAATTTTTGCTCAAACATTCTTGCCGCCTTGCCTCAAGTTTTTACTACTACACACTAGTAGTTTCAGATTTCGTTTAATTATAATTTGGTTTAAATGATTAAAATAAAGGTTACATAAATTACCGTCAAATTTTAATAAAACTTGGTTAATTTACCAAGAAATGGCCGAAAAAGTCTGAAAAAGCCTCTCGATTGTATAAATTTTAATATCTATCTTATTAATATTGAATAAGAATTTAACCTGAGTGCCAAGAAGTTCCACAATGACTGAAAGCTGAACCAAAAGTTGGTTTAGAGTTACTGTCAAGGCTGCATATCGTCCGATCGATTCAGGGTCCTGTAAAAGTTATATTATAAATAAATAATCCAAAAAATCTTTAGGAGGAAGGTTTCTTAGAAAATTTTTCTTAAAAAATATTAACTTTACCATTTTTGAACATTCCAAAAGTAGAATACAACCGCTGACTTGATGAAACATGTAGTAGACGCACAACATTGGCCCGAATGCGTCCGATGCTTGAGTCATGAAACTGGAATCATATTAACACAACAAACAATAATAACAAGTAAGTAATGTTAAATAAGTAGTTTTAATTTTTTCAACAGAAGACGTTCTGCGGATAAGAATAGTACATGATAATAATAAAGGTGCTTACTGCATTATGTGCCTGTGATGATCGATGATATCCTTAAGCATTGCACGAACTCTTTGGTTTTCCTCTTTAGTATAGCTCATTTCATCTACAGGCCGGCCGCGGGTTGCTCGCAACTCAGCAGGCGTGGGGAACGTCCTCAAATCGTGGTCCAGGATCTTCAGATGCCCCCACACGTGGAATACGATCACTGACAAGGCCAGGTCGAACCCGCAGAAAGCCAGGAGACAGTCGTAAGACAGGATCAAATTGACAATAGCTATCACAATATACCCCACCAAGTCCGTGTGGTAGTTGAAGGGCAGAGAGTAGTTTATGGAGTGCTCGAACTGGCGGTCGGGAGGCATCTCCTCATTGAACATGCCGTGCCGCACGTTGTTGACGAATGGCATCACGTTGAACAGGAGCACCCCGAAAAAGGTTTCAGCGTGGATCGCTACCACAAAAACTGCACAGATCTTGTAAATGTATTGATATATCTGAAATTGGAAATGATTAGTATTGTACAAAATACTATTTGTCGGAAAAAGAGTTGGTACAAGTAGGTTAATGAAATGAAATACTTTACGTGTTCAGAATATTCCGTCTTATGCCTGTGGTGAAAGAGATGCACTTCAAGAACAAACTCCTTGATCGCTTGCCGATATGACTTAAACCAGAAAATTGTAATTCTTTGCTGAAAAAGCATCCCACAAAAGATACATTAACATGCTGCTAAAAATGCTGTGGTCGACAACATTTCAAGTTTAACTTTTTTAATTTACAAGAACAAAAGAGAGTTCAATAATTTTTTTGTATTGTTATCAATATTAGTCTCACCAAGCCGACCACATTCAACGAGACAGTCACGTACGTATTCCCCATTTCGAAAAAGCTGAGTTTGTTGATATGTGTCTTCACGTAGATAAGGCCGGTCACCAGCACGATCGCCCATTCCACGAAGAGGTAGAAAGTTCCTCTCAGGGGTAGAGGCTTGACGTCCTCGCCCAGCAGCTTGTATGGCCAGGAGCTGATCAGGTGGAGAAGGTTCCTGAGCATCTTCATATAGCGGAGGTCCATGGGCTGGCGGGCGTTGCTGTGAACGCAAATGTGCACCGTTCCGTGACAGTTAAATCTGGTGCTGATTCGTCGATCTCGATGCCTTTATTAATCTTAATAAAGGCCTATGTAGTTAGCATTTTTCTGCCTATAATGTCTAATGCCATTTTTGTAAGTAAATAGCGACTTACCAGAAGTAGGTCTTTAATAGGTACACGTTTTCTTTTTTTTAAAGCTTTTAAAGATACTTTTAAGTTTTAGAGCTTTCCTTTACATTATTATTGTAGCTCCAACGCCATTCACTTATATTGACTTATTTGTATGCCAGTCAAAGTAGATTGAAAGGAAAATAAGTGCAGACTTAACTCCCAGATGAAGTGAACCTCATTCCCTAAACATAACACAGCAGTGTGTGTATAGTCGGCGACCAAGGATCCTCAAGCCTCGAGGGAATCGGCGCCCTCCTGGCCTACATCGGACCCCTGACCCGGCGTACTCGAGGGCTAAACTAATAAATAAGTCATTTTACGTGTACACGTTCACGTGTAATCGATTTACTTACAATTTTAATAGTTTGGAAGTTCCTACGTAGTTAGAATGGATTGATTTTGAATGTGTCAACTCGTGTGATTTGTTTGAACATAACTTTTAAAAATTAAGTTAAACTGAAAATGGTTCAAACGCTCGTGAGATTGTCTACGAATCCAATAGCAGTTTCACTAACAATGTACTATTTTGAACTATGTTTTCATTTTGTTATTTGCTTGAGTTAACTACGGATAAAAATTGGGCTTTTGTCTAATACTTACATATCATCTTGATTTTCAATTTTAAACATTTCTCACATTCGATCACACTCTTTATTTTTTTAATTCTTCTTGCACCTTGAATAGGCTAATACTGCTGTTTAATCAAACAGATAATACGAATATTTTTTTATCCTTTAAAATATACTTACCAATAATTAAGACTTAATGTGATGTTAATTAGATATTAATTATGCGTTGCAGTTAACACGAAGGTTAGGTATACGTTAGTGAAGAGTAATTAAAATACCTAAGCTTTAAACATTTTCTTTAGTATAAAAATGTTAAATATTTGTTGTTTAACTTAATTCACAAAGATTTAAAAAAATAAAATAAAGAATGTGTACGAAAATTACATGATGCTCGAGAGATTAGAGATATCTACGAAGCTGATTTAAAATAGATACTTATTAACATAAATAAAAGTTTTTTCAGATGGTTAAAGATATAAGATTAAAGATCAGAAAAGGCTTGCGAATGCTTGTTACTTTCATTTATTACACTACATAATTATAATTAACATAGAAATAATCTCTTCGCAGAGTGTAATACAACCTTTTCAGTCTTCATATTAAAACCTTTGAACATAAAACCTTTAAATATAAGGTGTTATTTTTTATACTGATCATACTTTACCAACGCATCTAATAAAATCATACAAATACAACCCAAGTGTTTTTAAAAAAAAAAATCAGGCTAGTTTTCGAGGAAAACGACAAAGAATGTTTCGAAAAAAATAAAAAATAAATCATCCTTTGAGCGCGGTGAGTATTCGTTTACGCACTAGCGTCTTTCCATTCTATACATAGCCAGAACGCAAGGGTGTGAAACTAATCGAGTATAGTTTGGATGTGACTTTTTTTACTAAGCTCCTCCAAACTATACACGACCAGTACGCATACGCTGCGTACTGCTCGCGTATACTTTGTAGTGACTTAGGTCAATTGTCTTACTCCAAAATATACATCGTCAGTACGCATACGGACTAATCATGTATGTATTGTAATAAGTTCGCGATAACAATGTATACGCGAGTACTTAGTTGCATGCTCGTCATTTTGACTTATTTACCTCTCTTTCTATTACATATTAATTCATAACTGCGTGTCTACTTTAAACATTGAATCAATTTCGACACGTGCTATTGTTTTGATAAAAAGCTTTTTGGTGTTTCATATTCTGCCATAGAAAAGATATTTGTTTTGGGGCTGAATAACTCTTAAATTAAGAATTATGTATGTCAAAATGATTTTTGTTCTTGAGATAAAAGCTTAGAAATAAAAATAAATATCCCTGGACATTTTACACTGCGCTTCAAGTCCCAAACTAAGCAAAGCTTGTACTATGGGTACTAGATAACGGATATAAACATACTTAAATACTTTTTTTGTAAATACATACTTATTATACATAGAAGACACCCAGTCCAATACAAACAAATATCAAAATAATATGTTCATGCACACAAATTAATGTTTGTACTGTGCGGGAATCGAACCCGCTACCTCCGGAACAGTTATCCGTTTCGAACCACTACACCGAACGGTCGACAATTTTAGTTAATAATGCACGTTTAACTTTCTTCATTCACTCTCACTAATAAATAATTGTTATTTAATTTGAAATCAACCTAATCAATTTAATTTCAGAAACCACTTACATTAGTGTTATAAATCTAGATTTATTATAATAATATGTAGATTCAGTAAAATAATAATATTTTATGTAATAATTAATGAATTTAAAAATGGCATCACCGTACGTGATCTACATAGGTAGTTCTTATTTCTAATCTCGAGGACAAAGCACGAGCATAATATCTAATAAATGTAATAATTTTAAATATAATTCCATATTTTATTAAATCAAATAAACTAAACACACTCTAGTCAACTGTAAGTGGTGTAGTATAGTTTGGAGCGAAGACGGAATCCATCCACCATACAAACTATACACGATCAGTACGCAAAATTCGTGTATAGTTTGTAGTGACCGACTTACAAAGAGACACTCCAAAATATACACGAGCAGTTTCCTATGGGTGCGTTCTGGCCATGTATAGAACGGAAAGACGCTACGCACTATCGTAGTAGCCGGCCGAGGGCAACGACCGCTGCCACGTGCCGCGCCGCGTGAGTCGGCCATATTGATATCGCTGCCAGTCGCTCCGCGCCCACAGCCCGCGCCGAGCCGCCGATCGGCATGCGGGAGCGCAACAACATAAACAATCGTCCCAGTCAGTCCAATGTTGTGCCCAAACGTATTGCAGTGTGTGTGTGCGAGTTATTACAATGCCGCGCTTGATAAATAACAAAACGCAGGTGAAATTATGTTTCGGGCACACTAACTGGCCGACGATCGTGGCTAGATTAGACAGTGCAAGACAGTGTTTACGTGAACAAGCGTGAACATTCAACAAAGGCTTGACATTCAAAATGTATTGTGATTAGTGTAATAATAACCTAGGAACTTTAAATAACAACATTCAAAATAGGTAAATGTGTGAATAAGTAAAATCAATGAATCTAAAGTGTGATGGCAAATCATAATTTAGGAATTAAAACCAGGAAAATTGATCAGTGAGTTTTATTTACAACACCTATTCATATTCAATATTAGGGTGCATTTCCACTGACGCGAAGCGAAGTAGTAATAGGTATGTACCTATCAATTTTTTATTACGTCTCTAAATAAATTGCGTAGGCATTACGAAACCGTAGATATTGAATTCCAATTTCTATCCTTTTTTAAATTTCTAGTTTAACGCGGATGATTCGCCTCGGTTCGTTGGAAAAGTCCCCCGCTATTACACTAATGAAAATACACTTATTTACCTACTTATGTGGCTAGATTTTGTTTCTCCCAGCGCGTAGTACCTATTAACATGACGTAACATCGTACATACTCACGAGTGATAATTTTTGGTAACGTAGGTTTAGTGTAATCTAACCTTTATGTGTGTGAACGTTGAATGAACGCGCGCGGCCATTGTTCGTACTCGTATGAATGAAATGAGTAAAGAAAGAGAGAGAGGCAGTGAGTGAAGACAGGATGGTTGTAAAAATAATATCTTTTTTTTGTTAGGAAAAGTAAAAACAAAAACTAGCCTGAATTTTTTTTAAAAACACTTGGGTTGTATTTGTATGATTTTATTAGATGCGTTGGTAAAGTATGATCAGTATAAAAAATAACACCTTATATATTGTATTTTAAGTAACAACACTAGTATTAGCATAAGGCTTTGTTCTCAGAACACAATAACAGCCTGAAAAAAGGTCACCTTTTATAATACGCGTGGAGCAATGGCAATAATTAAAAGCAATTATCTTTTTATTAGCTTTACTAAAATTTAATTTTTAAGCCATGAAACAAAAATATAATTTTGTGAATGTTTTTGTTCGTTTGGATAGTAACTACAATCTAAAATGTCCTTATTTACTTTGTATTGGTACTGTTTCAATAATATTATGGGCGGGTTACAGTTTTTTGAAAGGTCACACAAATGTTTAAAGAAGTAGTTCTATTCTAAGACCCGAAATATTGAATTTTTACCAATATCAGATTTTACAGGGTCCATAATTGAATCTTACTTTACCAATAACACCTTTTGTAAACATTATGGAAGCAATAAACTATTGAGTATTGAGTATTTATTATTAACCACTCTCCACTGTCAGCACTCCCGTTTCTCCAAAAATATGGCAATAAACAGCAAAATATAAGTAAATAGCGATTTAATTAAAAGATAGATGATTAAAACTTTAATGCAAATCTTAGGTGAATGTTCGCAATAGCATGAAGTAGGAGAATGATGTCTTTATAATCTGAAACAGAAAACATCACTTGTAACGTTGATTTTAACGTAGCAACTAGGTATAAAGGCAATGAAAGCTCTTTGGAACGATTAATGGTATGGGGAAGAGAAGGTCAACATTTTGCGGCCGATCACACACTAGATGGACATATCTCATTAGATGGCTCCGAAGTGTTCTAACAAATGTAGACCCGGCGGCTCATCGAGATAGGCATCTGTGGTATTTAATTCAGATGTAATAGTAATACTAATAAAATACACCGTGTTACTTTGCATTCTTGCCATATTCACAGAGATTAAAGTAGGTAACAATACCTATTATTTAAGATAAACAAGAGACTCCCATAAAGAAAGTACACTAAGATTTTAGTAAATTTGGTTTTTCAGTACAAATTGGAATTAACCAATTTTGTCTCGCACGTTCTACAGGTGCAAGTGGAATAAACCTAGTGGGCGTGGCCTAGTTCTTAATTTTATGGCTCTGGGTACCAGCCTTTTTATCCAGTCATAATAACTATTTTAAAATACTCTTCAGTTGATTTCAGATTTTCCTTTCTACTTTACGGGCTTAGGACCGTCAAAAATACGTAATAATTAATAGGGTTTCAATTAATTTACAACATTGTACCCTATTTTTACAAATTAATAAATTAAGTATGAAATGAAATCACCTTATTCACAATTAATTATTTATTTATAAGTTACTACTTACAAAGTTTACGTACTGCGAAGCAAGTGTTCAAAGTGTCATCCGTTCTGATGAAGGCACAGTCTAGCACGGCGAAGCGTAGGTTTTTCGCTTTAGTTTTCGCAACACATAAACGTTTTGTATCACAGTTTCACTAAAACAATCCTTTCATGTAACGCGTTTACACTGTTTATCTCTTCTGCGCATACCAGTCGTTTCAAGTCACTCCAAAAATCCATTGGTGTCAGGTCCGAGGATCGTGGTGGCCAAGCTACTGGACCCCTCGTCCAATCCACTGTTCACCAACACCAAACGTATTATTCGCGCACTTGACGTCCTTATTGTGGGGGAGCACCATCCTGCTGGTAGTAGAGCATTTGGTGTAACGCTAAGGGTACGTCATCAAGCATTTCGTCTAAGACGTCTTGCAGACACTCCAAGCACCATTTTGATTAAATTATTCGTTGTTTGAATACACTTCAGTCATTTTTGTATTATTTATAACGTGATTTGTGTTTGATGGATTTTTCAGTTTTTTACAAGTGTCAAAAAAACATTTTAAAGACAATAGACATTTAAAAATACAATTATTTTTTTACGGATTTGTGTTCAGTATCAGTAATATAGTAACCTCTGTAAATATGGCAAGAATGCAAAGTAACACCCTGTATAATAAGCAATACTTATGTAAAACATCTTACAATTGTTTATTATCCTGAAAAAAGAAAACAGTAAGTGCTATTTTTAATTCAAAACATGTTCAAATGTGTAATTTGATATTATGCAGACGATGGTAGGTACACGTGTCGTAGTGGCACGAACAGAGAGTGATAGAGTAATTTATCAAAATCTGCAATCAACATTATCTGAAAATCGTTGACCACGACTACCCTACCCCGCCAAGAATGTAACCTCTAACAAGAATTAAGTTTTGTACCTACAGTTTAACAAGTAGAAGTCAATCACAACACACACACAACCTTCTATATCTTTACGCTGCGTTTTTTTTTAAAGATTATTAGCAATTTGTTTTGCCCAAATTACTAATAGTCCCGTTAGCCCCTCGTGGTAAGCTAAATAAGCTTGTGTTTACGAGTGGGCTCACCACAATAGTCGAGCGGCGGTGGGATTCGTACCCGCGTTCCTCGGATCTCGTGTCGGCCACTCCGACCCCTTCACCGTTCGGCTATCGTGGCTATACAGTGTGAGTCACGTTAAAGTGTACATGTTGTGATAGGGATAGAGACATGCAATTTTTGGTTTTACAAAGGGAATACGATAGAGAATAATACACAACAATAAAAACCACCTGTTATAGGGGCATTTTTTGGAGAAATTTATCAAATAACCAAAAAAACACGAATTTTTAAGCAGATTTTTTTCAAAAAGTATCCTTTTGTTATTACTTGTTGGCATTTTTTGTGTATTGTATGTATTTTTTTAGTATTACCTGTTATTTAGCATTATTACTGTTTTTATTTTATCAGGATATACCGCTTAGTTTAAAAGTTATTACGTTTTCTTTACAATAAGTAATTGGAAGAAAAAAAATTATATAAAAAATAAAAAATAAATCTCAAAAATTGTTTTGACCACTTTTTTGTCGATAAAAATAGGTCTAGTTTCATCTATTTTCATATGTACACTTTAACGTGACTCACACTGTATAAGGCTTTGCCTGAAGAAAAATTTAGTGAGCGTAAATTGAAATACACACGGTGGCCATCGTCTGCACGCCGATGGAGACGATGCCCATGGGCTTGAGGCGGATGGGCTCCTGCACGTTATGCAGCAGGAACAGCACCGTCCGCCGGTTGCTCGTGTCCATGCACTCCCATGGCATGCTGTACACCGCGTCCTTTAGGGTCTCGCTCTGAAATTGCATACACTGCTAAAGAAATTGGGTAGATTATTCAGACAGCTAAATCCAATTCAGAAAACAAAAGAGTATAATAATAAATAAATACTCTTTATTGCACACCACATAAAAAGAACAGAAAGAAAAGGAACACATTTGTTGGCTGTAATATAAAGACAGCATGCAGGATATGGGGCAACTTCTTCAGTGAAAACTGCAGCTTGGGACCGACACAGTATTGGTACGTAAATACTAGCAATGGCGATAGCCGCAGCAACATATTGAGTTGATTGACGACACGAAAATTTAAATAAATGGAGATCACAGCTCACCTGAGTACCAAGAAGTTCCACAATTACCGAAACCTGGATCAAAAGTTGGAATAGAGCTACTGTCAATCCAGCGTACCTTCCCAAAGATTCTGGGTCCTGAACAGTAAAATATGTTATTATACATTTATACTTTGCGCTTTCCTACTATCACAATGCGCCCTTATTTTAATTCATGTCGATTTATGAGGTCCAAATGAAACTTACCAAGCTTGAACATTCGAGTAGGAGAATACAACCGCTGACTTGATGAAACACGTAGTATAAGCACAGCGTCGGTCCAAATGCCTCGGATGTTTTAGTCATGAAACTAAAAAAATCACAGATAAACTTTAACTATTGTAGTTTTTGCACTAACAGTAATACTAAATAAGTACACTGACTTATTTGCATTATGCACACAATATTTTAGTTTGGGTCTGTAACTTGTTGTGGTGACAAAAGCGAGAAGTATAAGGCTAAATAATTCTGATAAGCTTTTATTTATTCTAGGACACTAACCGCATTATCATTCCATGATACTCGATGATGTCCCTAAGCATAGCTGCAGCTTTCATATTTTCTTCCTTAGTATACATTAGATCATTTCCAGGCTCTCCAGGCTGGTGGCCGCGCATCTGCACCGGCGTCGGGAAGGTTCTCAAACGATGGTCGAGGATTTTCAAGTGTCCCCAGATGTGGAACACGATGACAGCTATACAAACGTCAACGCTGCAGAAAAACATGCCGCAGTCATAGCTGCAGATTATATTGATCAGCGTCATGACAATGTACCCGATCAAGTTGGTGTAGCAGTCGACGTACGGCAGGGAGTAGTTGATGGAATGCTCGAACACCTTGCCGGCCGGCAGCTCCTGATTGAACATGCCCTTCTTGTAGTTATTGAGGAAGGGCATTAAGTTGAACCGAAATACTCCTATTGTTATTTCTACAGCGACGAAAGCAACAAAGATTGAGCAGAGTCTGTTTATACGTTGATACACCTGGAATTAAAATAGCGATTTATCATAAAAATTCACGTACGATAAATGATGAATAAATAATACCATTTAATTTACATTTTCAGTATACTTCGTTTTATGTCTGAAGTAGAACAAATGTGTTTTCAAAACAAATTCCGTTATTACTTCCCGAAATGACTTGAACCAGGCGATAGTCACTCTTTGCTGCAAGAAAAATGTAAGATAGGTAAAACATGATTATAAGGTAAATAAAGCCTGCAATAATGCTGTAGTCTCGTCTGTAATAGCCCCAACAACTATAGGCTAAATTCAACCCAGGGTAAAGAAAAGGAACAAACATGCACGATTTGTTACCCAAAGATGAACTATCACCATCGATATTCCTATCACTAGAAGAATTGCAATTAAAAAACAACTAATTGTCAACAATAGTTTATCCCTATGTTATATCAACGACTTTATATACACTGTTTGTGAGGTTCTCATAACAAAATAAGTGAGTATATAACCATCTCCACACTCAGTCACTTTCAGTTCTTTAGGTTATTCGTCCTTACCGTAGCGACTACGCTCAGAAAGATAGTCAAGTACGTCTGCCCAATTTCCAAGAAGGGGACCACCTTGTAGTGGCTCCGGACGTAGAACAGGCCGCCGATGCCGACGCCAGCGCCCTCTATGAACAAGTAGCGCGAGTCTCGGAAGCGCACGGGCTGGCTGTCACGCAGCTGCTGGTGCGGCCAGGAGTCGATCATACGCAGCATCAGCCGGACGAACTTCATGTAGCGCAGGTCCATGGGATGCCGCGCGTTTCTGCAGTTGTGAGACAATCCAATGTTTGTGGAAGTCTGGATGTCGCATTTTTTTAAAAGAATGTTAGCAATTTGTATTGTATTAAAGCCCGGTCTGCGAGCACGTAGAATTTTGTCCAATGACCCCAAGCTACCCATCCTTATCGCTCGCGCGTAATTATATTGCTGTCGCGACTGTGCGACGGGCGCCCGCAGTGAGTGTGCGAGACCAGACTATACTAATAGTCCCGTTAATCCCTCGTACTAATCGAAATATGCTTGCGTTACGAGTGGGTTCACCGCAATAGTTCAAACCCTTATAGGAATGGTAGTTCCGTGCTATAACTATCAAATTACCTAATTGTGAAGTAGATATAGGTACAAATACAATGTAGGTACTTACATATCGTTTTCATTTGCAATCTTAAACATTTTTATGAATTCTTTTTGTTTCTTTGACAAATAATACGCTTCACTTTATGAAACGAAAGTCATAAAGGCAGCAAAGAGTGTTCTCCTTCTATAATAACGCAGGTATGCGTTTAATTAAGTCTCGTCACACAGCAATATTAAAAAGTGATTCCCTTCACAGGCTGTCATAAATTTTGATAAATAGGTATAGCATTGACTACGACACAGTCCAATTGTATTGTTGAAAAAATACATCTTTTTCATTTAAAAAAGTGAAATGTTCTGGATTCGATTCACGTTTCTTCAAGTAAGTAGGTATTTGTACAATAACTTCTTTTTTTCTAAATGCATGCCAACATTGCCAACAGCCAAGTCCGATGGAATTATAACGCTCATGCGGCTCATCAGGCCTCACAATAAGGTTGTGATTTCCTTGTTACAAACAAACACGACGTGATAGAAAAATGCTGTGTTCGAAGAACTATTTGAATTTTTAGTCTTGATTTAGATTCATAGTACAGCCACGTTACATAATATGGGCCTAAATAGGTGTTGTTTGCGGTCCGGGCTTGTTGGCAACCGGGAACAAATAGCCGGGGTAAGCCGGGCAAAGGCAACTACTGAATACATTAATG
Source organism: Ostrinia nubilalis (assembly GCF_963855985.1). Taxonomy (NCBI): domain Eukaryota; kingdom Metazoa; phylum Arthropoda; class Insecta; order Lepidoptera; family Crambidae; genus Ostrinia; species Ostrinia nubilalis. The sequence goes on from NC_087098.1 coordinate 16,263,744, forward strand.
ACATGATGAATGCCGCCTCCTCGGGCTGAATACATTTTGTTTACTCGTTGAGCAGTTTCAGCCTACGCGAGTTTTGATCATTTAGTATGTTGGTTTTCCTTTTGGCAAAGAACAAAACATGAATTCAATTACAGACTCTATTTACATTTACAGCCTTATTCCCGCACAAGATACACGTGCCGTGAAAGTTTCAGGAAAATCGCGAAAAACTGAAGATAAAGAAAAGTGGATAATAAATAATAATAAACGACATTTTTGTATTCTGCTTTGTTTCATAAAATTCGTTTACTGAATCAGAAAATGGTTTTATAAGTTATAAAGTATTTAGAAATGTCTTGTCAATGTCTTATAGAAATTGGGTAAACAATGATTCATTACAACGATAGTACCTACTACCCAGTAAAACTCGTAAGACGATGGTCACTACTCAAATAGAAATGTAGACCCATAAACTTATTCAGAAATACTTTATGACTTAATGTTCTCCGTTTAAATATTAAGATGGAGCTATAACGCCTTAAAAGGTCGGCCAGAAAGTGTTCGCCAAACACTCGGGGCGCAGGGTAATTTGCCGCGCGCCCGACCGGCCAAAGGTGGGGTAAGCAAAAATTTTAGTCTCCCTACGACAAAAATTCTTGAAAGATGAAAGGACATCATCCATTTTGGACCAAAAATCAAAAGTGCCGGCCAAAAAATAAAAGTGCTGTATTCTGATAGAATACGTCCGCCTTAGCATTTATTACTATGGCACCAAAGCTGTAGCACCACTGTGCATCGTAGTATTTGAGTTCTAAAAATATATGAAACGACTGACTTTGATCTCAAATACTACGACGCACAGTGGTGCTACAGCTTTGGTGTCATAGTAACAAACGCTAAGGCAGACGTATTCTGTCAGAATACAGCACTTTTTTTTTTATTGGCCGACATTTTTGATTTTGAACAAAAAATGTATGAATCGTCGATGAATTTTAGATCTCAAATACTCGACGCATAGTGGTGCTACAGCTTTGGTGCCATAGTAACAAATGCTAAGGCAGACGTATTCTGTCAGAATACAGCACTTTTTTTGTTGGCCGGCACTTTTGATTTTGGACCAAAAATATATGAAACGTGGATGATGTCCTTTCGCCTTATTATATGTCCATCTTTCACTAGTTTGATGATGATGGAATACGTTGTTTTAAAACAATGAAATTGATACTGTTCTCTGAGCACAAGGTTCACCATAAAACATCCTAAATTTTTTGTTCACACACAACACCATTCTAGGATGGTGAAGTGATCTAAATGCCAGTTCACTAACTAAAAACTATAGTGTATAAACCTTGATTTATATGCATAGTCCTTTAAATAAACCCGTACTTTGTTCGGGGCAAGGTTTACTCGTAATATGAGCACGGTGTAGCTTTGCTATACGTCAACTCCCATGGGGCCTGGGATTGCGTGTCGCATGGCACGCGGCGCGCGATATCTGGGAGCGAGCTTAATGCTTTTGTAAGCTGTACTGATTACTAAAGGTTCAGCCAAACCAACGCGATCAGCCGGCGTGCAGCGATGCTGATTCTGATCGCCATCGCTGCACTCCGGCTGATCGCGTTGGTTTGGCTGAACCTTAACAGTGTTCCGTGCTTAAGCCGCGAGCCGCCTTCGCATCTTACTAAGATGGCTCATAAACTCTGATACGGCAGTTACACCTTACACGATTATAGCTAGTTTCAATGCAGATCAAAGAAATCCTCGCCCTGTACGCAGCGAACCCCGCCATTTATAATTCAAAAGTTAATTAAGATCGATTCACACGGTATGTCGAATTGATTGACAGCTATTGGGTCGTCGTAGCAAGTAATAAGCATGATTTCATTATTAATGTTGTATAGTGGGGCAGGCTTATGACCCTAGAATCAATCAAATATACGTATGCGTGGCGTACATGGCGTGTATGTAATGTTATCATTTGAATAACTCTTCATCTAACTGGGTTTGAAAGCTAAATTATTCTCTAGTGGAGTCCCATAAACTAGCTGATCAATATTAAATAATAGGCACCAAGCAAACATAAATATAATTTACAAATGGTTTTTGCCTGACTAAAGGGCAAACTCAGGTCCAGTTCTAAGTATCAAAAAATAAACTTCTCACTTTCAACGGCCGGCTCTTCTCCCCGAGGACGGCCGGAAATGACAGCCTCCTGCTAATTATTCTAATTATTTCTTGTGGGGCGTTTCATTAATTCGCCCCATTTCTACATTTACAAAGATTGAAACATATTATAGTTGAGGGAACATTCTTTCTTACTTTACAGATAACGCTTAAAAGCCATTTTACCTTGATTTTTCTAATGAACTAGTTGATTTTAATGTTGATAAATAACTGTTAGTTATGATCTAAGCCTTAGGAATTGAAACTTGATTTTAATTCTGACTTAAACTATTAATTAAAAGTCCAGCAGTTACGAATATATGTAGGTATGTGCTTAGCTGAGCTCTGACTGTGTGTCACTCGGTATCGCGAGGAGCGATGAAATGGATAAAAACGCAAATGAGAGGAAGCTTTTCCGTACTTTAAAACATTTTCTTTGAAGATGCTTTTATTACACACACATAGGTATTTATGTTTTTAGAAAATATCTCCGTCTGAAACGTGACTTGAGTCACATATTTTTTGATTACGGATTGGTACAAATTTAATAAAAACGCAGCGATGATATGAATATGAATTTCATAGTCTCTACGAAGTCCTAACATTACATTATTACATACAACTTAATAATATTAGAATGTAAGACATTTCAGTTGAGCAATATCATATTTTCTTGATTATAATATCTTCAAACGGACGAATGAATTGAATTATTATTATTTGGTTTAGTCTTAGACTTTAACTTGCCATGTATTCTTATTTTATTTTAATCAATGTAATTTTAAAATAACAACAACTGTTTATCTGTCCATTTTTATTAACATAATTGGTCTTCCGTGCCGTTTTTCTTACAGTAACATGGTGCAGTAAAGTGCTTTTTTGCATAACCGCATTAATGCTGTTCAGCTATACGTTTCTATAGCTATAAACAAATTCAACCCTACAAAAAGCTCTTCACTATTACCCCAAATCTACGGTGAAGTACGTCTGCTAGCAGCCCGTCGGATGGGCTTCCTTATTTTATTACCGCCTTCCTGCCGCCCGCGCCCGCGCCCCGTGGCGTAACTTAGGGCGGAAGCACACACCATGTTATTATTGATGTGTTTTGTAAGATTTATTGTAGTTTCCAGTTTATTTATTGCTCGCTTCAATCAACTTGATTGTCCTACAAAAAATCAAGACATAAAGACGTGTACTATGTCTGTGACTACAGTTTTTACAATCTACGAAAGAGGAATGGTCGATGAATATTCAAGATGAATCAATGACATTCAAGTTCAAGTTCCTTCCCAACCCGTTGCTAGCCTGAAAAATGTAGATCTTAAGCCCGTTTTCACCATTAATCAGTAATTTTTAAGTGACCCTTAAAATTAGGGATTGATGGCGGGTTATTCCTCCATTTGCCTCTGGTAAATCAGATAGATTTTTCTTGGTGCGCCGCGGAGATGACGAAGTTTAAGTTATATAAGTAGGTACACGTAGTTGCAAAGAACAAAAAATGCTAATACTATAAGTGTTAAAAATGTAGATATTTGTTGTTTCCCCAGTGTACGCGCGCCCTGCTGGGCAAACACTGCCAGTGTGGCCGCGGCCGCGTTCCAGGCTGTTAGCTTTTAATTTACTTTGCGGTCTACAACATCCACGTCTTGGGGAGTACGATGAAGTGATGTATGGGGAATGCATGCACATTAACGTTTTTAGGGTACCGTGGTAAAACAACAAGGAATCGACCGTCTGACCGTAGCTTAACTCGGATACTCTTGCTAAGTAAAACGGTTATTTTGCTGACCAATTTCTACAAACTTGGGAAGTAAAATGATTTATGTAAGTTTTTTTGTGTAACTATGTTAACTACATAATATTTTTTTAAGCATGCAAGCGACTTTAATATCACAGTATTTTTACAGGCGATGTCTAAGATGGCGTTGACCAAATAAGTTGAAACTGGGTGTCAGATGGCAAGACGAACTAAAATACCACACCTATCTAAAACAAGGCTAGGTGGTGACCCTAAAGAGGTGATTGAATCGCTTTCGAAAATTTCTAATTCGAAAACACGATTGATTTCTCTAATGATGGGTTCGGCTTCTGCAGAACCCTGCATCGTTCATGGCTTAACATGTACTTAGCCAGTTTTTATGATGGAAATCACTGAAGTCGGCCTAGATTCGAATATAACGGGAAATAGGGAGGTTGAGTTTTGAGGGAGGCATTATACCAGCCCCGTGTCTAGTTCCAAACACGTGTTGGAAAATGCTTTCTTAATCGATGCTCTAGTTTTAGTAAATAAAACTAGACTCCAATAAAAACAGCACATAATATTTCACCATATCCGTATCATAACAAGTTACTTAGTGGCTCTGAGGAGCGCGATGACGCCATACTTGAAAAAATATTACAATAACATACTTAAGGGCGAAAACACAGACATATTGATATTAGAATGTTGGTTGGTAGGCTATAAGAAAATAGCCACTTCGTAAGAAATCGCCAGCACTACGAAGTCGAGAGCTGCAACTTGAACCAGTGAACGTTACGTCAGTATATTTTGTAACAGTACTCATACGTTAGTAACTTTCTTACACGCTAAAGTGCGCATTCAATATAATTTCTATTGACGTTCATAAGTGCCACTTGTGGTCTAAACTGAATAAATATTTTTTGATTTTGATTTTGATTTTGATTTAATGGGATCCTATAAAATAAAACCGCCTTGCTCTATGCTAACTAAGCGGCTAACCTCATTATCGCCGAAAGGATAAAGAATTGATGGTAATTTGACGTGCGAGCAGGCATTAGGCCGCTCTATTTCAGGCAAGTGTAATCCGGTTTGCCCACGCGCCGCGTACGGCTTCTTTGGGCGGGCGGGAGATGTGCCGCCGTGGTCTGTGCTTAGGGACAGAATTTTCTGAAATGTAGTTTTTCAAGTGCTGGTTCATAAGGGCATTAGACACATTTTACAGTAGTAAAATATATTTTTAACGATTAAATGTTTTTAACTACATATTTACTTAGCTGTAGCTCAAATTCAAATTCTTTATTGCTCCAATTAAATTTATTAAACTTTTATCACTACTACGTTTAAACATTTGCAAAAAAACAATTTTCAATAAACAATGTTTGTTTATTAAGTATATTGAACATTAATAATGCTCGTTTCTCGAAGACGATATCGAAGTTGAAATAAATAGCAATGCCAAGAACTTCATTGCCTATATTTTGTCCACAATAATCATTTTCACTGTCATCTTACCTATATCAGAAAAGTATTCGCTTACCACATAAAACATGACGAAATTGAACAAGCAATTCCCAGGGAGCGTCTCAAATATCACGAATTCGTAACACAAACATGCTTACATGAAAATCTTATTTTCCTACTTCCGCGAAACGGTGTTAGCGATGCGCAAACTGTTTTTGCCCAGTGTCTTATTGCATTCATTGTACATTTACTGGTTTCGGCGCTTTACCTTATTCTGATTGACAAGAACCCTGCCCTGTGGGTCTAGACAAAGTGCAAATTATAATCGCAAACCAGTCGAAAAGTGGTCGAAAAGCCCCTTTTTTGTATGTAGTTTTGACGGATTCGATTTTCGATTCGATCAAAAAGTGCGTTTTGTCTAAGAGGGCTGCTCTTGACATTTTTAAGAGATACAGGCAAGTGTGCTAACAAAAAATCTTATCTAACTAAAATGACAAGTTTGTGCTTGAATCACAAGAATGGCACAAAAATGACACACTTGTAAACTTACTTTCTATATCTATAAAATCGAAAGGTCACCGATTGACTGACTCACTCATCACGAAATCTCAGAAAGGACAAGTACGAGAAGTCTCAAATTTTGCATGGGGGTTCCTTTTAAACGTAGGCGCTCACTAAAACGGGATTTAGCAAAATTCAACCCCTATGGGGGTAAAACAATGTGATCAATAATGTATGAAAGAATATAGTAAGCGGGTGTAGATAGAACAGTGTCGAAAGGAAGAGACCATGTGAAACTACCTCTTTTACAACGGCGTCCCAAAATAGGTACTTCACTATTTGTGCCTATTTCCAAAAAACTGATCTTGTTTTGCGCAGTGCCTTTTACAGGCAACCTCGCCGCCGGTCCCAGGCGGAGTAACGGACTCTGCAGTTAGACCTTTTCACGTCAGTCTGGGCCATAAACGCTCCAATTGTAGCCTCGGAGGACTGATCGTTGTCGCAACTGTAAAGGGCCGTGGTCGGTCAGGTGTATGTTGTTTAGGATTAAACAAGATAAAAATATAAGCAGATTTAGGTATAATCGAAAATATTGGATAAATTCATTAATTCAATTCATCTTTGGTATCTTGGTCTTAGCCTACCGATATTGTAAATAATAATCGCTTATTAGGGTAATGGCAATTGTGTTGAGTGGCTAAAGCCATATTATAGCTAAGCCGTGCTTGAACCTGGTTTATCGGCACAATTGTTTTTCTTAAGAGAGTTTCATTAATTAGATTGAATTAGTAATCGATTTCTTAAGTAATTGAAAAGAAACTACTACTGTTTGCAATCAGCGTTTTTCGCTCCAACTTCCTTTTATTGAAGTATCTCGAGATATTTAATTATCTAGCTATACTTACTGAGAATTAATTAACTAGTAACTAAATTAAGTTTCCTAACTAATAAATTACAATACTAATGTCGTAATTTATCTTAACATCATATTACTTTCACCACATGGGGGTGTTTATATTGCCTCTCGTTTGTGTTTAGTGGAATTAAGCAAACGAAATCCCAAAAAAATACCGCAACGGGATCTAGATCAACACGACAGTACGAGGAGTGCGGCGGCGGCCGTGCCAAGTGCCAAGTGCCACGAGCCAAGAGCAGGGCGAGACAAAGGCTTGGCAATTAACTGGGTGCGTTGGCGGGCCTTGAGTCTGCCGCGCCGCTAGGCAGATTTGTGAACCAACATAGTACGCATGCAAAGCAATAAACTTTCCTTGGCCAATTTTGGATTATGATATCCTATAAGTAGAACATGTGCCTGAAAAGTTTGGTGGTTATACTAAAAGTAGAGTTACTTTCAGTTTCTCTGTGTACCTACGCAATAATACTTGGGAAGTAGGTTTGTACTATTAACAAATTAATACTAATACATAGCACAGTGACAAAATAAATATAGTGTCGTTTCCCAAAAGAAGCTATCTACTTAAAACCAAGACTATTCGGAGGGGTTCGACGGCCGCGCGACCTCGATCCGGTTAAAAGCAAGAGGTCTTACTCTGCAAACAGATTTGGATAACTTCGACTCCAACCCTCTCTACCATTAACTGGAAGATGTTGCCATGTGTGAGAGAGATGGACATAGTTGTTAATATAGAATTGGTTTTGTAGAGTACACCCGCTTGGGGCGCATGCATCTTGGCGGTCACTTTGCCGCGCTGCGCCTGAAATAAATAGGATCCAATGTTCGGGGCCGACGTTTTATGTTTAACATTTTGGCGGTGAAATTAATTGTAATTTGAAATTTTATAACAGTTTTAGGCAGGTTTACGACGTTTTTGCTCGTAAAAAAAGGTGATTGGTTAAATAAGAGACTCGGGATGACATAAATTTAAAAATTTACAATTGAGTATACAAACAGTGGCGTTTGCAATTGTTACTTTCGGAAAAAAACACACAATATTATATTTTCCGAAAGTACAATATTATTACTACAACTTTTTTATAGATTTTTATATTCATAACAACTTTGCGCAACAATAAAATGTATAAAAAAATTATATTTTTCCAATTAAAATAATGGGGACACATCAAAATAAACTGTATTTCACTCAAATGCAGTCCCCCGCAGGACCTCGGTTGGGCCCGCCGCATGAATTTTCATTAACTTAAATTATAATGTATTCTTTCTATTTTTGGGCTGGCTTTGGTGACAGAATCCAGAGTGGGGTGCGTTATTTATTAAAATTTAAATTCTATTCTTAAAAATGTGTTCATTGTTCTCTTTGTCCGCAAGCTTAAATATTATGTTTATTTAGGCTTTATATGTAGATTTTGTTAATACATTATTAGATTATAAGATTTGGAAGGCATCAGTCGAATTAGTGTGAAGTAGTTCAATGCTTTCATTATCATTACTTGCCTGCTGTTATCATCGATACCATAATATCTAGTTTAGTGGAAGTGGTTATAGAAAAAGTACAAAGTAAGAGTTTGAAGCATGTATGTTTTAGCCACGAAGCTCGTAGTATTTCGTAGTTGCTACGAATTTTGCTACGAGCTACGAGATCTTTAAGGGTTATGTAAGCGTAATTGAAATATACTTTACTAAAATTATGTGTAGGTATGTCAATTTGCATAATTCTATTTAAAGTACCAAATAAATGTTTTTCCTTTCTTTCTAAAACTAAACAAAAACTAAATAAAACAATCATTGAGCATTCCATTGTTTCACGTAGACGTTGAGAATTGTATTCATGAGCTATAAAGTAAGAAAAATAAAGATTTCCTTACAAAATATTGTCCCGTAAACAGTTACTGTTGTTTATACCAAAAATCGTGAACTGCTGCAATAAATATCAAAGCACGATCAAGATTGTGCCCGACACGCCGCCCTTCCCTAAAGCTCGATTCGGCATCGGAAAAACGACGTTTCAAATATGTACGAACCAGTCTGCTTTGGAAACAGTGACTGATTTGTCTGCCTTGTAAAATAATTTCGACGTTAGCCACTCTTACTAACTTATCCTTTACTATTGGCATAAGACAGAGTGAGAGAAAGTCGAGTAGAGTAAGTAGATTATCAAAGTCGTTTTTAGTACAGCCCATGTTTACTCAAGCAAGTGGATTGTAGAGCGGTCAAACATTGCCCGATTTTGTCACGCCCATGTCGCGGTACTCGCGTGTCGCTCTTGAATTTTGTAGTAGATATTAACTGAAGTCGTATGTCAAATTATGTGTGTATAAATGTGGGACGTGTAAACGACTCAGAAGTGCTTTGTATTAAGTAAACTGGTGTAACAATCTAATTCACACAATACTCATGAAACAAAGTCTTGACAAGAGAATTTTCTTGTCATTTCATGCCCGCATTCCCATAATAGATCTCATAGGTTGTGCGCTTGTTCGACAAAGCCGAAGAGACAAATAAGCGTCGCGGCCTCTTCAGGGCCTTATTACGGCCTTTGTTCGCTGAGGCATTAATATTCATTCCCAAGACGCGGCTTATCATTAAACAATTTGACTTAATAACTCTTTATTTATTCAGTGGAGAGAAACAATGCCTCGTGATTCCCTCTCGCGGTCCTAAGTAACATTAAGCTTCGACTCTTCGTCGCTTGCCTCTCTAACTGACGTAATTGACATTTTTTTCGAAACTGAGTTATCTACACCATCTTAATCAATTTTGAAAGACGAATCGATCTGTATAATCGCCTGAAAATTTTGCAAAATGTCAGTTACGTCAGTTAGAGAGGCAAGCGACGTCTTGTGGAGCTCTTGGCGACTTAGTAACTTATTCAAAGAATTTTCTTACAAATTCTATAATCTCGGTGAAGATACATTTTGATGGTTTTATTCTAATTTCAATTGAAATTCGCAGAGGAATCGAAAATGTCTTTTCACTGCTAATTACGTAAGCACTTGTCAGTTAGGGATAAACTAATTTCATCTATTTTCCGCTGTCAACCAAGCTTCTAATGTTATGCCGGTCTCGTCTGTAGGACTACCAAAAGGCGAAATATGTATGCCCACGGCCTCCGTTTTGTTCCTTAAATATTAAAAAGGAGGGATCTGCCTTTTAAACTCATTTGGAACGGCTGCTTTGAATATGAAAACATCGATTAGCTTTATGTATTGTGAGATGACTTTTCTTATTTTAATTTTCTTTGGACCATTTTATAAAAAATATGAGAGCATATTATGAGATTCCATGCACTCTAGCCTTCTAGGGTGTGGTCGTGTATGATGTGGGAGGATCTCATACGATCTAATCCAATACCTACTATAGGTACAGACTACATTAACTAAAAGCAACATTTATAATCGAGTTAAAACATTGAGTATACTGAACTAACTTTCTAAGTACGTGTTTATTTAAATAAAACACTTGATTCATGCGTAAAGTTAGATGGAATGTTCTCGAAGTTTTCTTGGGAGTGTCTGTAATGGTAAGCGGAGTGCGCTTCCACACACAATCTTCCGTCATCCTCCGCCATGTGGCTCTTGCACGGCGCATGTGCCCCGCGTTGACGCGTTATGCTCGTAAATTCGTAAATTAGCAAGAAGCCGCGCTCGCTCGGCGCTCGGCGCTCGGCGCGCAGCTCGCTCGTCGATAAGGACATCATTCCGCAGTCCGCATTGTTATTCATCCGGCGACCTCCTTTGTGACGTTTTAGGAGCATGCAATGCCGCATCTCACGTCCCACTCCGATACACACAACCCCACGTCCACCCGACAGGGACGGGAATACCGATGCGTGAGGTTTGCGCCATGAGCTCGTGCCCGAGTCCTGACTGCCGTCTCGCTGGTGAGGCAGCGTTTCAGTGAGAGCAATAAGGACGGACGATGCAGCGCAACAGTTGTCGCACGTACTATCGATCGCTGGTTGAAGCCACGTGCGGCGACGGCGTTCCCTCCTTAAACCGTTTCCTTGAAATTGAATTTCCCATTTGTTCCTTGTGCATTGCTGATTTTACTCTCCAAAGTTGGGACACAATATTAAGTAAAGTGTCGATGTATGTGCAAAAGGATGTAGCGAGTGGCCGAAGGCGTAGTGGTAGCAATTATTGCTTCATTTCTTTTCCGTTGCGCTCGCTCGTAAAATAAAAGAGAATGAAATGCTTCCCTGCTCCCGCCGCAATAGCAACAGATATAAGGACGTAATTGAATTGCTGCTTCATCAATGAGGCGCCGTAACCGCGTAATCCCAATCCCAACTAATATTATAAATGCGAAAGTAACTCTGTCTGTCTGTCTGTCTGTCTGTCTGTCTGTTACGCTTTCCCGCTTAAACCTCGCAACCGATTTTGATGAAATTTGGCATAGAGATAGTTTGAGTCCCGGGAAAGAACATAGGATAGTTTTTATCCCGGTTTTTGAAACAGGGACGCGCGCGATAAAGTTTTTCTGTGACAGACAAAATTCCACGCGGGCGAAGCCGCGGGCGGAAAGCTAGTAAAACAATATGTACTGGCGACTAATTGATATGTCTGTCGAGTCGATGGTTACTCTTACTTTCCAAGGGGTTCGTATCGGTTGCTTAAATAAAGACCCTCCTCTTTGTCTGATTTTATCAACGATTAAAACTCCGGTTCCCGATAATTATTGAAAATTGTTGTCAATAATGTATAGGTTGATAATTACTCGTATGGTTGATTATGTTTACATCTACGCTTGAATATGCTCTATAATAAAACTTTCGGGTACTTTTTGGCAGTGTGTAAATGATGTTAAATCTTATTGATTTTAAGTCTTTTGCCGATATAACAACTAACAAACAAACAACAACAATAAAACCCATTGCTGCCTAAAATTATATCATTTTTAACGTTGAAGAATGAAGTTCCTTGTGGAAGTTCCCTGCTGATGCAGTATAAGTGCAGAGCTCCGCAGCGGCCGGCCGGGTCAAGGCTGCTCCCAGATGGGTGCTCGCTATCGAAGCTGTGGGTTGCCTTTGTTCTAGGATTTTTAATAGTTTTTAGATGCGACAATGACTATTTACTTACATATACTTCTCATAAATAAATAAATGGAATATTCAACTTAAAAAAAGAAACTAAATAAGCATGCATTTGACCCTTCTATTTCTTCTTCGGCTCGTTCTTTGTAGTTGACAGAAACACTTTTAACTTAAGAGACTAAAGATAATTTTTTTCTGTGCCAATTAGCAATTTACCAATTACTAACATCATAATGCTTCCTTACTTGCTTTCTTTTTCAGTTGAACCCAGTTTCTGTCTGCTACCTATACACTAAAATATTATTATGATGCAAATAAACAAACAATTTAAGTAGGTACGTAACATTATATTATATCCACAAAGTCACGACAAAGTGATCGCTTAGCAACACCGTTTTCAGGGCGGTAGAGTTCCTTTGTTTCGTATATAACCTGTTTTTACTTTAGCAATTATTACTGTAACCTCTCTAGCTCTTAGCTGAAAAAGTTAGTAGAATTAATTTGTAAATTCCATATTAATACAAGACTGAAGTATGCCGCGGGGAATCTGCCTCGCCTGGAAACATCTTTGGTGTTCCATTAATGGTACACATCACCAGACAAGGTGTAGATCTGAAGTGAACCTTATGCGTGGTATATTTAATAATCAAAAAGGGTTATCTAGTTTTACTGACGGTACAGTCAATATTGGAGCGAGACCGACGAATTCAACTTGGAACGGTAATGCTGAAAGTTAAGTTGGGTACATAGACGTTTATGTTTGTACGTTTATTTAGCATTCGAGTTTATATACGGAGTAGAATATTTGATGTTCTCTTATTTAAGTTAAGAATTTATTTATAAAAGTATTATTTTATTTGAAGTTGAACTAAATAGATAAAATATAAAATGTTTGTCTAAAGATAGAGAAAGATAAATATAAAGAGATTGATTTGGGTATGGAATATTTGATAGATAATTATTGTAGTCGTCGTGGACTCATGTTATAGTGTCACTCGATTATCCGTAAGTGGACTTTTAAAAACAAAAGTTACTCTGTGCAATATTTTTGAGAATTGCAACTATTACAGCGAAAGTAATTGCACCTTAATAACCTTACCAAAAGATCAATCAAATTCTACGAATACGCAGTAAAGTTTGCGACTGCTCTGAAATAGGGCACTATTTGGTTCACTATTTTTTGCGGGCCAGTTAACTCAGGGGCTTCAAGGTCGCCTCGGGCGCCCTCGGCTGTCGCTGGGGTCTCCCACGCGGGCTCCGGCTGGTACGGCGTAGGTGGATGTCGGTTAAGACCTACAGCGGTATACAAAACATGTGTAGGTTAAGACGTGTTAGGTATATCAGGTAGAAGGCGGCAGAAAGCTTTGTTTTATGAGCTTAAATATAAGCAGAGATGACTCTGTCTAGAGATTAGAAGGGCTGTTGGGGATCATCATTCTTTTAATTGGTCTAATATGGATTAACTAGCCTCTAATGGGTAACTGTTTATTATTACTGAAATAAAAAACGACTAATCGTTCTACAATTCACATGACCAGAATATAAATATTGATAGAAAATATCTCACCTGTACTTTATGTATCTACTAACTATGCAGGAACATGGGCTAAATAGCCTTTTTAAAGAAAAATCTCTTGTCTAGACATTCAGCATTTACATTTCATTTTCAGAACATTATCTTCGGCGATTCACGACGCATTGCGCACATCGAACATTGCTTTCTTTCCGAGTTGAACATGTTTTATAGTGGGCTCATCCAGCATTAATAACGGATCAAAGCGGCTATGAATATGAATGATAGCGAATTCGGCCGAAGGATGAAATACATTTCTTTTGAAGACGACTGAAAGCCCTTACACAGTTAAATAAGAATCAGGGGCCTCACAATGAGAATGCGAAAATTGTTTAGGTTCTACGATTTATTTCCAAACTGAAAAGCTTCAAATATTCACGAAACGGCCTGACATACAACGCCCGTGTGTACGCTCTATTAACTGTGGTCTTACCGATCGTAATATGTACAAGGCATGTTCTAAAGCTAATATACGCTGGCTAGCATTACCTACACCTATAGAATGAAGAAATATTTTCTGAAAATTTGCATGCTTTGGATATAGAGAATGAATGGTAGGGTAAAAAGATTATGAGACATGTAGAGGCTCCTTAAGAGCAAAATGACGATTTTTTGTAAGAACTATTTATTAGTCTAAACAAATAAAGAAATTTTGACTTTGACTTTGAATAAGCCTACTGGTAGATACCTCTTCATCGCAGTGTTACAATAAGTTGTTTATTCAACGAGCGAACATTAATCAGCAAGTTTTGACAAATTGTTCGCTGGCATCGAACAAATTGAATAAATTCCAAAGAGTCCCATAAAAGCACAATTATCTATTGAGTAAACAATTTCTTTGTAACTATACGTATCTGAAAATTATTTGGTTGTGAAAATTATGTGATTTTAATTGTGTTTGAATTATAACCACGAAGTTTTGCAATGCTTCAATCTGCGCGTTTCGGCTTATGGCTCTCATCATCATCATCATCATCATCATTTCAGCCATAGGCTGAACTGAACATAGGCCTCCCCCAATGGTATCCATGTTGATCGATTGGTAGCAGCCTGCGTCCAGCGCTTCCCTGCTACCTTTCTGATGTCGTCGGTCCACCTTGTGCGTGGACGTCCCACGCTGCGTTTTCCGGTACGCGGCCTCCATTCCAGAACCTTGCTGCCCCATGGGCCGTCAGTTATGACTCTATCAATGATAACATTTTAAAATTTTATCATTGTTTCTTATGAAACGGGTTTCAATTTCAAAAGGTGTAATTTATATGGTAAAAAATATTTTTTTAAAAATCTGACCCAGTGTCGTCGAATTGACTTGATAAAAGACAAAAAAGGTCGTGTAAAACCGGGGCGGGCGCTAGTCTGACCGGTGGGAAGCGAGGGATGCACACGTGACGTAATTCGCAATCGATTTTCAATTACCGCTACAACACTTCCGTTAACCTTGCGCCGAAGCCGGCGGCTGCCGAGCTGTCTATAATATCATTTTGAGGTGAAAATGTTAAGCTGTTTATTTGTAAGGACTTTTCTGAAGATACGACTGTTTTATGCTGTTTTCAGCATCACCAGCAGAAGTTATTCTGGTGCGTGCTGGGACAGCTTTTTATTAATGCAACACCTTGGATTGTATTTATGAATCACTTAACCATGAATGTGTGGTGTGTGCTTTTTTAGTTGTCCTCAAATAATAAAAATAGTTCGCGTGCGTCGGGAGTTTGGTAATGATAATGTAACCTTGGCACACTCGCAGGCGGCGGGCTGCGGCTGCGGCTCGCGTCGCCACATTACCCAAATTGTGTTCGACAGCCATGGCGCAATGTTAGCATAAAGTATTGATCCCTTTTCGCAAACGTTTTGATAGACGCACTTTTCAACATTTGGTGTATGAAATTATTTACTGATATCACGATAAATGCTGAGCGGGTGCCTATTGGCACAGTTTTTTCTCACCACTTGTTTTAATAGCCTACATATTATGTGTTTTTGTTGTTTTTTGTATTGTGTCTTTTTTTACTGTGTCAATAAACCTTTTCTATTCTATTCTATTCTACTCAAACATAATCACAATAAACTTGGCCAATGTAAAGTTTACTGAGTTTTAGTTTAGGTAATAAAAATTATAGTCGAATAACAAAACTTAAGTAGGTAGTATAAGTAGTACCACCTAAACACGTAGGTAAATTTATACGAAAATGGCTAATTCGAACAACATTTTGTAAGGGAAACATTGTAAAATGTTAAAATTTCTGAATATTTATAAGTTGAAGTTACCGCAGCGTTAAGTTTGGCTGATTGTTAATGAAATGTGTCGTCATAAAACTTGCTCAGCTTCATTAGCCCGCTTCACGCTCCATCTGAATTTCAATCAGCGCTAGAGGGCGCTAGTTAGCTCCGCCGTTTGACTTTATGGCCGGGATCAAAACGCTCGCCCGATATTAAGGTCAGAGTTCGACCTGAAAGTACTGCGAAACGCTAAAATTATGTCTACGGTTGCAAAAAACGCAAGCACTTATTGTTGGAAAAGATTTACGAAGCGCAAATGTTAATTTGCTGATGCAGTTTTTTGCATATCAACAGTATTATGGTTTCAGCTAAAATGTAAGTACATAAGTATGTGATATGTTGCAC
This sequence comes from Ostrinia nubilalis, assembly GCF_963855985.1. Taxonomy (NCBI): domain Eukaryota; kingdom Metazoa; phylum Arthropoda; class Insecta; order Lepidoptera; family Crambidae; genus Ostrinia; species Ostrinia nubilalis. The sequence goes on from NC_087098.1 coordinate 16,279,735, forward strand.
AGTTTAATACATAAAGTGAATATAGATGCGCCGTGTGAGCCACCGAAGGTCGCAACTTCTGATCGACTCGGAATAGATCCCGCGCTGTTGCCAAGCGGCGGTGCTGGTTTAATTTTCTCTTTTGGTTTAAACTAAATACCTTGATAATTACGCATCAATAACGTATGAGGTATGTATGTAGTAGGTATTTCACGATGTTATATAAACGTTTTTCAGATGATACCACCAACACGTATCAAATTAGAGAAACATTATGAACCGAGTAAAATTCTGAAGTGTAATTATTTCAATAGCTCTATGTTTCCGGTGTGTAGCCTTTACTCGTAGTTTATTCGTGGAATATTGTGTTGTTTTTAATATCAGCCCCGAGGAGAAAGCCGAGTGCCGTGAAAGCACGCGGGCCTGCACGCGAGCGAATGGCAAGGTTCTACTATGAAAACCGATTTCGATGCTGTAATTTCTATCCACTTCTCTCCGAAGCTAGCATGTGCGAAAGAGACGGATGGAGAAACTTGTATTGAAATATTTTTGTAGAGTATGCACCCTGTTTTACACTGTTACGTAATTCGCACTTTGTTAACATTCAGTAAACACAACTTCAGAATATCTTTTGTTTTTAAAGTGCCTATTGGAATTTGATAAGCTTTTTTGCAATTGCAAGATTTAGGTTACGGTCTAATTAATTCTGCACAAAGCTGATTTATTTTTGATTGTTTTAAATCACACTGATACAGAATTGGTTTAGAGTTTACACAGAAAGTACTCTTCATTTAGCAACCGAGGAACAATACATTACACTTAAAATACGACCGCGCTAAAAATCAATTGAAATAATTCATGCGACAGTAACTAAATTATTAGGCTAAGATAGTTGGCAATAGAGGTTTCATAACTCAACATAACCTTCTGAATAAACATATCATGTATTATGAAGGCCCGAAAGGTCCGCAATACGCACTCCCCGGAGACGACCCGCGCTGCGAAGGTCTAGTTTGCTGCCGTTTATTATCTCCTAACCCCAATCTACCTAACCCTTAATGCTTTATCTAAGGCGCAGGCCACACGGCCAAGAGATAATGTGACAAAATGTTTTCAACCTTGGCATACAGTAGCGAATAATAAATGAATCTCATTTTTTGTCTGTTTTTGTAATTGCCAATATTATATTGGCAATTAATGGGAAAAATATTCAATCTAATCCTCCCTTTGCCATTGTAAATTAGGGAGGAACATCCTCCATTATAGGTAAAGACTAAATGACCTGGTTACATCTATACTATCTATCCTCTATACTAATATTATAAATGCGAAAGTAACTGTCTGTCTGTCTCGCTTTAACGCCTAAACCACTGAACCGATTTTGATACAATTTGGCATAGAGATAGATAGATTGAGTCCCGGGAAAGGACAAAGGATAGTTTTTATCCCAGTTTTTGAAACGCGCGCGATAACATTTTTCTGTGACAGACAAAATTCCACGCGGACGAAGCCGCGGGCGGAAAGCTAGTATTCAATAAGTGTTACATAAGTAATGCACAAGTGAGTCATATGGGGTAAAATGTAAGGGAAGTGAAACAACGGCCACACATGTAGTTAGGGCATAAACAGTGGCCGAGTACCTAATGTTATCTTTTAATTCCGACGTGTAGTTAGTTCCGCTGCGACGTCTACCGTCGTGTCGTGCGCGTGTTACAGCAACGATTCTGTCTTAAATTAGGACCATTCAGCTGAAAAACGGAACTAACAAGCGCGTTGTTTGAAACGAAATACTGCTGTTGCACGCTGATTGACAAAGCACCAAAATAAAACTTTGCACGTGACCTACCCATTTTTCCGATACAATGAGTACAACAAGCTAGATTTGGGAGTATTGAATCTATTTCGATATATTTAGGTATCGATTTGAGTTGAACCTATGAACATGAACTTTTTCCATTGCCCACTGGAAAAGCTATGTTTATCTAGAATAAGGTTTGGTATCTACATTGTCTACATGCTAGTAGGTAGTATTGATATCTTAACGATTCCCTTTACTCTAGAACGACTTGCAGAAACATCTCAGCGCGGGGCGCTCGGTTATCGCGGAGCAAAGTTCAAAAAGACCGCAGCGACCGCGGGCGAGGCGCTATCGTCGCAGCGATCCGCGGGAGCCTTATAGGCTGCTGTTCCACCAGAGATGTGCTAAGCGAGGGATGTGTTTGTCAAGCACAATAGAATCACTATGACTCTTCGATGACTCTTTTATAATGCGAACAACTAGGGACTGGAATTCGTTGCCTGCTGCTGTCTTTCCTGAACACTGTAATCCGGGCCTTTTCAAGGCGAGAGTGAATAAGCACTTACAGGGCAGATATGTACCACCCTAGACTGCATCTTACTACAAGGTACGATGGCGGTCTAATACCTGTCTTGTCCTGCATGAAAAAACTATTTCCCTAGCCACGTTCAGTGCAGACCTTGTCCTGGCAGTCTTTAATTTTCACATAATTTTCTCAATGTTCGAATCCCCCTACCGATCAAATATAAAAAGCATGTCCGTTACTCCGTTACCTAACTAAGCTAATTAAGATAGCGACTCAAAGTGAGTCTTGGCCTCCGTCAATAAGAATCTTCACTTGGGTCTGCTGCCCAACCTCTCTCCAGTTATTGATGCTAAAGCAAGCGTACTTGGGACTACCAAGGGGCCGTAGACCCGTTGGTCGCCCAAGGAACCCCTGTGAAGACGAAGTCGCTAAGGACCTGCGCAATCTCTACATTGATAGGTCACATAACACTATTATATCGACCTGTGATTATAAGGATAAACAGTTTTTATTTAAATGTCATATTGCTAATTAAACGACTGCGACAAGCTCTCTTGGGAGCACTAACCAGGCACTGGACTTCAAATAAAATTACAGAAAAGGTGTGGCGTTAATGGCCACTGGGCCTTTGGGAGTTTCCCAAATACATGCGATAATGCTATGTACATAATATATGAATTTGACAAAGTAGCCGTGACCAGGACAAAGTACCTAAAATATTTATTAGACTAATCAAAATTTATTCTATTGTTGGCTACGTAAGAAAGAGATAGAGAGAGTATAAACATTGAAGCCCAACGCGTCATCGTCTAAATCGCCTAGTTCAGCTCTTGCAGTGTAGCATCGGACTGATGGCTCCACGCACAAAGGGAAATAAACTCAAACTATGTTACTCGTTAGCTTTTTCTCGAACAGTGAAAGTTTTATTTGTGTCCAACGTTATTAAGGACCTTTACTTGTTTACTTTTTTCCTGTTTGTTATGCAGCTCTCGCAACTTCTGAGTGGAAATTAATTTCTTCACAGTTACCTGAGATTAAAAATTAAAATTAAAAATTCTTTATTGACCAAAAGTTTTATACAATATTAATAGCGGAGGCTTCCCAGTAAGTAATCGGAGATACTTGTGTTGGGAATGTCTCGCATCTTTCCAAACGGTAAACAAAATTACATAGCTTTATGCAAAATACAATTTGTAGAGGTACAAAAGAGTGAGTGTTGTAATTATGATAGGTAAATGCATGCAAGTGTGTGTGTATGAGTGTGCGTGTGTGTGTGTGTGTATGAGTGTGCGTGTGTGTGTGTGTGTGTGTGTGTTAGGTTATTCTAGTTAGTAAACTTTCAGTCTCTGCGTATGATAAAGTTTTTAACCACTCAGTTACCGTTTTTTTACATGTAAATAGTTGCATAGGGTAGATTTTGAGTATACGATTAATATTATTGTAAACGTAAGTTGATTGACTATCAAATTGTCTTCTAGAAAACGCAGTGCGTGTAGGGGTGGAGGTGGCAACAATGTCATTTCTGCGCTTTTGTTGTGATTTGTGGTCGTATGGTAGTAATTTTTGTCGTTTTAAGATTAGATTTAGGATATAAAGTTTCCTCACTGATAGGAGGCCGCTGATATTATAAAGAGTAAAAGTTGAGAATCGATATGGCTTAAAGTACATGACCTTTATAAGTGACCGCTGTGCTCGTTCAATCTCCAAAAAGTTGGTTTTGGAGATGTTTCTTTTGTATGAAGTGTTTCCAATGGTTTCTTAACATTTTATGTAATTTATTACTACATATATCATTAACTAGCTGACCCGGCGAACTTTGTTCCGCCTTAATGGCAATAAATAACGTGATAAAAAGTATCCTATGTCCTTCTCCTGGCTCTAAACTACCTCCCTGACAATTTTCAGCTAAATCGGTTCAGCCGTTCTTGAGTTATAAGCGAAGTAACTAACACGACTTTCTTTTATATATATAGATTTTTTTATTTATTTATTTGTTTATTATTCATTATTGAGCAATTATATACATATTTGATCCAAATAGCGTCCTAAATCCTCTTTAGGTTTGTCTAGACACTGTTGTTCTCTATACAAATAAAAACAAACGTTTTAGTATAAGCATTCACAACACTCAGATATTATACAAAACATTATATTAGCGAGTGCGCACTACGATGACGAAAGACTCGACGTTCGATCGCCTCGATATAGATACCTGTTTTGTGATGATTTTAAGTCAAGTTACTTTTCTATAGAGTTACTAATAAAATTGTCTGAACAAATTTTAACATGCTTGCAAAATACGAGAAAGCATCATTTTTATCTATCCTGCATAGATGTGTAGGAGTACTTTGTGTTGTAGGAGTACCTTTTTAATATTTTTTCTGAGTTAATTGCTCATTCGCAGTCCAATGTAGTAAATATTTCTGTCTCTTACTTATTAACAATCCAATATGCCAATAACTATGTATAGGCCAATTACTATAGCAATCACCCTACTCGAATTAGTCAACTTTATAATTCAGTTTCAATCATAATATTACGATCTCCAAAACGAAATGAATTAAAAAGCACTTGCAATGATTCTGAAAATCTCTATATGGTGCAAACTGGGAACGAGCTACGAGAAATTCGTAGCGTCCGTAGTAAATTTCCGTAGCGCGTCGTAGCGCACCGGCCATGGCACCGGTTAATGCAGCGCCCATCTGATGGATGGCGGCGCGACGCCATGATTGATCGCGCCGCGGGACAGTTACAAATCGGTCGGGTGTAACAATATGTTTATAATTTCTGGGAAATTGATGCGATAAGGAAAAAGAGAATAGAATAAAAGGCTAGCAAAAAAACCTAAGTAATAATTACTTGTGGATACCAAAAATATACTCAACATCAAATAAATCGCACCTTCCGCGACGCGATCTTTAAAGATTTTCTTCTGACACAATCATGGTACCCCTACAATATTGGTGTTATTTGAAAGCCCAATAAATAAAATTAAAGAAAAACACATTTTTTTTAAACAAATAACAGGTACCATAAATGTGACTTGATAAAAGGCCTCACTTGGGGCTCACCTCTGGGATCAATTAGACCAATTTTTGTGGTAATAAAACCAAATAATGATCTTACGTGTCCTTTTCAACAGATGGATAGCGATTAATCCCAATTTAACAGTTTTTTAGCCATAAAAGTTGGCTCAAGCGTAACTACCTATTTTTTGAAGAAGTGACTCTGGATCCTTCTAAAAACACATTTTTGGGGTAAAAACCTTTCCTTTAATGAAATGAAGTTAAGAACTAGGCTTTCAAATGGAACCAATGTTGGTGGAAAGTGGGGATGCATACGTTTGAGAAGTGCTTGTTGCGGGAGTTGCGATTTATTTGATGCCGAGTGTTACTTAGAATGATATTTCAGATTTTTTAAATTAAATATGCCGTAACTTTATTACAACACTTGTCTGTGAAATTAAACTCAACTACTAGATTTCCAACGTCTTAAAATTCGTCAAGTTATATGACATTGCTGCTAAATAACTTCGGTGGATTTCGTCATAGCGTGTTCAAGGTATTCATAAGGTCTCCCGCCCGTACCTGGCCCGGACGCGGTGTAAATTTTAAAAAGTCCACGAAGCAGCCCGACAAAGGAGCATCGCATAAATTCACGACTCGAGGCGAGGCTAGTGATGGGGTCGCCACCGTTATGGTTTCCAAATATTTATCTACAGTATGTAGCATAAATAAACATAAATATTCATCATATTTCAATGTGCAAAAGCTGAATAGATTGAAATGAGATTACAAAACTGCACCAAAGCCATTGTCTTACTTTATGTTATAGTACTCGTAAGTTTAGGTTAAGCGTAACATTAATATAGATGACCTAAATTTAACTGTCCTACCAAACTCATTGACAGGGGGACGCCACCATCGTTCAACTAATAGTTTCCAACATGGCAAAAATGGGAACCAGCGATCCGGTATTGATGGTGGCGCCCCGTTGTCAATGTCACGGATAGGACAGTTCAGTTATGATTTTGGATCTATAGACCTTTATTGTCATTATTGTGAATCGTTTCTGATGATGATATAATTATGTGACAGCACGTTCCACGAAGATTCAGTTGCTTTGTACTGGTGCGGATATTGAAATGTTTATTTTTACATTTAATATCGATACCGGCATATTTGTTTTGTATACGTTTCTCGTCACTAGCTCGTAGCAACACAAAGGAGCCAATAATACGGGTCTTTACCCGACCGCTCTGCGCGCTCCGACCGCGTTCAAACTTGCGCCAGATTCTCGCGCTAACTCGATGCGACCATTCTAGCAGCTGATTTATTATGATTATCTAAATATACAATAAAAGGAGAAACTGACTGACTGACTGACTGACATATCAACGCACAGCCTAAACGGCTAAACGTAGGCACTTAAAATTTGGAAGTAACGTAGCTTAGGTACCGTAGAGGTGCACTAAGAAAGGAATTCCCGAAATTCCCACGGGAACGGGAATTAGCGGGAAAATACTTTTGTATGAAAAATCTAAACCGCTTAAGTTAGACGCTTGAAATTTGGCATGCAGGTACCTTAGTAAATTTAAAGCTTACTTACAACAGAATATTGCAAAATTCCCACGGGGACGGGAGTTAGCGGGAAAAAACATTTGTATGAAAAAAACTAAACCGCGTAAGATAGATGAAGGGGGTAAAACGGGATCCACGCGTACGAAGTCGCGGGCGGCCGCTAGTTATAAATAATACAAGAAAATTCTTAGAACATCCCTTTCTTTGATAAATTGATATTCATTGTTATTCTTTTTCAGAAAAAAAAGTAAATGCTTTTCAGCAAGGATTTTTGATTATTCTGTAATTAAACTGTCACGGCCACGGTTTCTATCGATAATTATATCCAATCTTTCTTTCAGTGACACCTATTGATTTTAATTTCAATTACTTCGCCTTTAGGACAAACAAAACATTATCTACGATTATAATATGTTATTGAGTAAACAATACTCGTAGCGAGTGCGAAAATTGGGTACTAAGAAATACAAAGGCATTAATTAGGCATGCATATCTTACATATCATAAGTATTAAAACAAAAAAGGTATAAAAAGGTTCAAATGGAATCGCTTCATATTTCAATTTCAAATAACAAACAAAAAACAGGGCGTATTAAATTATTAAAATCAATTGTTTGCTTGCTCAAGATGCTTGCTGCTCACTCAGCCCACACACACAAGTTATTATAGGGCATGATCAAACTCACACTACGGTATGTTTACATCACAGTGTGTGAAAATGGTAAAAGTACTTTTATTAAGAAGATGAAGAGTTTTAACCTCATCATTTTGAAAACGTGGTTTTCCTGATCGAACCATTTTATTACGATGGTGAGAGCTTTTAGACCGTCGAAATGAATTACTATTTAATGGGATACAATCATCGAGAGTGGTTTATTTGCCGCTAAACGCATCTTTACTATCGATAAAGTTAGTACCGCTAAATGAAGATCGTTTCCCTGTAACGGCCAACCGACGGGCATCGTAAAAACTCTATAATATCCGAATGTCTCGTAAACCTATCGCGTCTATGTTTATATTGCCTCTGGCGTTTTACTTTATTTGCGGCAAATAAAAAGGAAATATTATTACAGCCCGTGTAAAAGAAGGGCTAAGAAGTAAGAACAGAAGGTTTCCGCTGACCGCGACTTTTTTGCGTAATGCTAAGCTTTTTATGGGCAAAGAGCGTAAAAGATCACATTGCATACCATAAGCTACATTAGGTAACTTATGTTTATCTTGCAGCTGATAGCTGCCACTTACCGGTTACCGGTTAAAGTAACTTTCAATTACATCATAGTTATTCACTGAGATTTTGTTTAGTGAAGATATTAAATTGATGAACAAAGAAAGGATTGATTACGATAATATAAATTTTTCGCAAACATTAAGTATTTATGCGCAGAATTTGTATTTTAGGTACCTACCTAAAAACTAATAATAGACACCTGTCTATTATAAAAAAGGAGAAGTTAATATATCTTTTTTATTACCCAAACCGGTTTAATAGAAATAAAAAGGGCTGAAAGGATTCATATCGCTTTGTTCAGGCGTCAGTAGGAAATATAAAAGTAAACGCGGACAATATGCCCATTATGGTCATTTAAACCTATTTCCTTTTTATTTATCATAAAAGTTCTTCATAAAATATATCCGTGATAAAAGTGTTATCCCTTACACAAAAATATAGGTACTTAACCATTGTCGTAATGTTTCAAAACCCCCTTTGTGTTTGCAAATACAGGGTGTTAAAGAAAAATTAAACTTATGTTGAAAAAGAAGTGCCCATCAGAAATAAGTTGCCCGTAATTTTTGTAGGTATGAACTGTAAAAAACCTGATGATGTCAAATATAAATCCACCATTCAATAAACCCATATTTTCACAGAGTTTAATTCGCTTCGTATAATAGAGAGGGTTAAAATAAAGTTATATTCGTGATTCGTGTTCTTTATTCTTTCGTCGTTATTACAGTTTTCAAATTAGAGTCAGATTGTTTTCCCCGCTGAAGTTATTTGTCTGTCAGTTGAAGCTTTAAACTATAGCCTTTATAGTTCTGGTGAACTATTACGTGCAATAAAGAGGGGTCCGCGATAAGTGATCTATCTTGCATGCTGAAAGGCTCGCGTTACCGCAGCGCGCCGACACGACAATGACTCGTTCTTTTTAAACTTCCCGCGGCCACAGCCTGGATAAGTACGGCCAGTTCAAATACACAATACTCGGTCAGTTACATTTTATGGCACCATAAAAATATTGATGTGCTAGTCTTTTGTTATGTATAAGAGCGATCGAATGCTGAAGTTTCATATCTTACTGTCATTCACTTTTCTCCGGAAACAAAGTAAAAACCCAGATTATGACAATCTCGCAAGTGGTCAAAGAATTTTAAAAGGGCCATATAATTACTAAAACAGTTGCTTGTGAAGATTGTAAATGCCTAATGAAATGTATTTCAAGAGAGCTGGTTGGTACAGCCAGGCTGTACATGTACTGTAACCGGTAATATGTAAATTATTTCCGGCGGGTCGCGACGGCGGGAACAGAGGCTGAACCGGCGGCCTTAATTAAATTATAAAAGTAATTCTCCCACATCTTTGTGCCGTGTTTTGCAATTACCAACCGCAATTAACGCCCTAAGAAATATTTTCGCGAGAAAAACAACTCTCCCGAAAGTTTTTATTAAAAATAAATTGGAATTTACGAACATTGAGTTCTTCAGATATTTCAGTGACGTAAACCTGTAACAAAGTGCGCAAGTTTCAATTCAATTATCTTTGGGGATGAAATCACCTGGAATATAAACGTAGTATCTTGCAAATACTTTGAAGTTGGGGAAGCAAAGTTATAATAACTTTAGTGAGCTCTTTAATATCTAATTATTTATGTTTTAATATCATGAAAATAGACAAAACTTTTAAAGGTAATTAACGTATGCCACTTAGTCATGGGACATGGGATGGGAACTGTGCAGTTAGGCGTCATGAGAACTTATAATTATTATCACGGGCCAGCTTAAAAGTCCGCCATGTTGGAGGCCCTTGGCAAACGCCTCTCAGAGGAAATGGGTCAGGCGCAGTATGCCTCACTCGCTATTTGGTTTTGGGTTCGGCCGCACTATCTGCATATTCGTATGAGATAAAAACTTACCATAGAAAATAACCTTATTTTTATGAAATCTGCCTCTCGAACTCTTAAAATTTATAATCAGAATTACACCATATGTGTTAAAAGTTTTTGGTAGTAAACTTTTTAGATATTGTGTGTAAGAACAATCGTTCGTTCGTTCGTTCGTTTCAGCCAAATGACGTCCACTGCTGGACAAAGGCCTCCTCTAAGGTTTTCCACAATGCACGGTCCTGCGCTGCCCGCATCAATGGGCCGGTCGCTTACTATGGGTCTCATAAGAAGGCTCAAGGTCACTCACAGGGCGATGGAGCGGGCCATGCTTGGAGTTTCCCTGCGTGATCGAATCAGAAATGAGGAGATCCGCAGGAGAACCAAAGTGACCGACATAGCTCGCAGCATTGCATTGTAAGAACAATATAAAATATTATTTACTAAACATAATATTTTAAAACCGTTAGAAATAAATGTAGGTAGGTAAGTACCTACTAAACCGTACCATCAAGTTAATGGCTCGTAATGTGCTGTACATAATACAGTAGGTTCGGTTCCCGAATGAAGCGTTCACGGCAGTAATTGCGCTAAATAACATAATTAGCCCATTATAGGCAATTTTGTGATCGGCTTCTTATCTATAATTCTGTTTCAAACCTACATTAGTAAATTACTTTCAAATGAAATGAAGAAATGGTACTTATTCGTGGGAACTGAATGGAATAAATGGCCAAATGATTTAAGGTTAATGAAATATTTTTGGTAAGTAGCTTGTATGTATGTTTTTAACAGGAACATCCATGTCATGTTCTTCTAACACTAGTAGTTTCATCTCAATTTTGTCAACTGAAAAAAATAAAATATTACAATTGAAATCATTAGGGTGAATTTTAGGTTTTCAAAAAAGCATTAGGGTGTATTTTCCGTTTGTAAAGTAGTTTTTCAGTCGCTAACAGTGCGGCCGCACCGCCCGCGCTAATGATGGGGTAATGACGTCGCGTCGCGGGCCCCATGTGGCGTGGAGTATTGCCTAATGCTCGCAACTAATGGAACTTCTACAGACGAGTGACCGACCTCACGGACGATCTTCCTTTGTTGAGAATGCATAGGATCCAAAGCTGATTCCTTAGTTTATTGATGAGGTGTTAGGTTTCAAAGGACCTTTTTCTCACAACCACCTGATAATACCTACTCGTATCGTATCAAAGAAATTAAAATACTAGTTTAACAAGTAGGTACTCGTATATCATTATTATTACCTGTAATGTTTTTTACCAAAATAAAAATACACCTACATCGAGTTTGACAGTTCAGAGTGTGCACCAATTTAGGAATATCACACACGAATATATCTCAAGCCTCGCTGAGCTTATCAAACTTTGGCCCCACTTGTAGCTAACAAATCCAACTTCGTAGCCGGGGTAAATCACGGATCATATTGCCCCACCCTATTACAGTCGCTCTCAGAGTCAATCGCCTTTTCGAATTCAACCTTATTGTATAACGGATAAGGTACTTTAGGATTCCTTCAGCTGGACACTGTACCAAGGCGATGGCCTTTCATCCCGAGTAGATGTCGGGGAATCTCGCAAAATGGTGTACTTGGATAGTCCATTGGCGCAGCAGAAAAGATGAGAAAAGCAAGTTTTTTTAAATAAAATAAGTCCGTTGTAAGGTAAAATTGAGCTCCGAGAGGATGAGTCAACAATACATTTAGAAAATAAAATTATTTTCTTAAATTGCATTAGTCCAAATCTAGGCCTTATATTTCTAAAAAGCAATAATGGAATGAGACTAGAGTTAACAGAGACAACTATAGAATAGAGTTACTAAAATCATGTAATTACATAAACTGAGGTCAAGTCGCTACCTGAAAACGAATTAAACGGGCTTTTAGTCTAAGGAGCATATTATCTTCAAGCAAAAAATAAAAATAGCAAAAATGTTTGCGAGAAATGTTTCTGGGTCTATTAAATTATTTACCTTGTGCCTTTATTACGAGAAAAGTGGGTAAAGAACGAAATTACATTTTCTCAGTTAGCGTAAGTAAGAAATTAGGTTTTTTTCCATTCAAATTCTACGAATAATGTAAACGTATATTTACATAGAAGAACATGGCCCGTCATTACCTTTATCGTTTCACAGAGAGCATCATTAATAAACGAATGAATAAACAATTTGGCCCTTAGTGAATTCAAATTAGCTATGAATAATGTTACAGTATCAGCGATAGGAGAGTAGGGTTTCCAAGCACTAATTTTATTGTGTAAAACTTAAAATATGCTTTTACACACGGTTCTAGTAAGCTAATTGTTGACATTTACACTACTACATTTGGTTACCACTTTTAGTACTGTGATTTGACAGATTGATCGACAGTGAAATCGAAACGAAACCTAAATCATAGGTTAGCTTAGTTTTTTCACCAAGTCTGCGATTATATATTTAGGAAGCTAATTAATTATCTTTATTTATTAGGTTTGGTAATATTTACTTACTACTACTTAATATAAAACGTGATGGCAAGTTAACGTTATTACTATCGGTATTACAGTTTAGTTTTATCTTGAATAGAAAGGATAAAATAAACCTATGTAAAGGAGACAACCCTGGTGCTATCAGTCGGTTCATCTGGCCATCCCATTCGGCTGTCAGGGAAACTAATGCAAATTGTTTCCCAAACAAATAGTTTGCTGCGCTGTTACCTACTGCTGTTAGCGCTGCCGGGCGAATTCGCTGAATTTTCACGAGAACTAAAACATTCAAATGCAAACGATGATTATTTAGAGTCATGCTATTTAGATATATTGTATTTTAAGTTTCATTGCATTGTATGCATAAATAAATTAACTTTCTTTCTCTTTGCTCTTCTATAAAACTAAGTTTATTCTGATTATGATTGATGTTGCTTTTAATATAATGAATAATGCAACTTTAAACGAAGCCCAAGTTGACATAAAAGTTAAAAAGTAATTAAAACCAAAGCCATGGGCAAACAACGGGCGCGAGCGTGACGCAGTGGCGTGAGTGTGGTGACGTGCTGTCACGTCGTATTAAAATGATACGAAGGGCTGGCTGCTTCTTTTTGCTCACTGACTGCCAAGCCAATTTTAAGTATTCATGCATAATACACTCCCTGGTTACATAAAAAATAATCTAGTAAAGTCCATAAACACGACGTACCTAGTAAGGGGGAAACATTTTGTGTTCACATAACAATCTATTTCATCTAACTTTGTCAAATATCATTTTTCCTTTTGAATATTTGGAAGCTTCGGTACGCGACTTCAATATTCATAAACTACAAACACGAAACTGATATTAAAAGAACAAGGGAGAAAGTTCATAAAACGTGGTCGGCGCGGGCACGTACCGAGCTAGAAAAAACATCGCACGGATTTAATATAGAACCAGTCACAGCCAAGTGTGAGTCGAAGGCTATTCCGTATTCTGTGTGCGAGATTGGGATAGTTATTTTGGAAAATATTTCTTGAGCAAACATTCCCCTGAATTGAATTCAAAAGTAACTTGAAAAATATCTTATTGTATTTACTTCTGTGGTAGGTACTTCTTAGTCCCTGGTTTAGTTTAGTAAGAATTACTAAGCTTTTTGTCTCAATAATCTCAATGTCATTACAAACAGGCGTAAGCCCACCGCCTCATAATTAGTATTTTTCTGCATGGCAGAGTTCTAAATTGTGGATCCCTAGCCGTGGCGAATACCGGCCAGCCGGCGCGGGCGCTAACTTGGGCAGTAAAACGTCCTGCGCGGATCATACAACTTTCCTCGTTTGGGACCGAGCACGGGGCCTATTGCGACTTTATTAATATTGATGCGTCATTTTGTTCTAATGAAACTGTTCAGTATATGTGCTTTGTCTGATTAAATGGATCGACATCCAAAAAAAAAAATAGTAAAACCTCGGAAAGTTGTTAAAACCTTCAGAATTTTACAAACCATACCAGTTATAATTATACAAAGAATACCAGTGGTCGTGACGCACTCTCTGCCGTCATAAGTTTATACTGAGTAGATGCAATTTTGGTGCTTGTATCCTGCTGTTTAGTTTTATTATTTTCTTTCTTTTTTTCAAACACTAAAAGTAAAACTTTCCTAAAAGCTTCATTTCTAACATCACCTTAAGTAACATTTGAGTTGCAGTTTCCATTTTCTTTTTGTCTTAGACAGAGGTCGGTCTCGAGTGGATGATTGAGAGCCCTCGGACGACAGCACGGTGGCATCGACGCGAAGGGCCCTCCGCCAGGAACTGGGTCACGACGAGATGAAGGTTGGATGTGGAAATTTATTGGACATATCATTAAGTGAAGTGTAGATCTTTATTTATTTATTGCACCGCTATTGGTCAAAGCCGCCACGATTCGGATTTTCGCTTCGTGATCGAAGTAGGTACGACTGAAAACGTCTTAATTACAAAACTGTAAAAAATACAATGTCCTATTTTACTTTAGAATGCAACAACCTAAATTAGATAGCCAAAAATTAGAATTTTAGATTAATTGCACCTACGACATCGTTTACTTGAGTGACATACGAGTAAAATCAAAGTCCTCATAACTGGCCAACGCCTAACATAAACAAACAAGCAGCAGTACGTCACTCCCGTGTAATATAAATGTTCCAAGCGGAGCGTAACAACCGGGTAGCGATCGACGCAACAAAGAATCGGCCGGGGCTGCCACGCGCCGGATCTCGGAAACATAAATAAAACAATAAATAGGCGCCAGTCAACCCACCTATTGTCATGTTCTCCAAGAAGGGAAGTACATTCCATGTGTTACGAGGCACTAGACAACATGGTTGGTTTTTTGTTGAGTCGTCTCGTAGTACACCACATGATAGACTTGCGCTGCTTTTCTTGACATAGAAGTAAGTTAATGTTAAAAACATACCGAGACATGTAAGAGAACATTAAAAACCAAATAATATTTAATCTATTCAGAAACTTAGCATATTTTATTACAAAAGTCTTTACAATTAAAATGGTTTAAAATTGCTACACTTTAACAGTGTCCGGATTATAATTTGTACGGTCAAGACATTTATTGTTTCTGGCAGCCCTACTGCATGTCGTGTCCGTGTATCGTAAAAATTAAAAATAGCCGCCGCTTGGATTTGCATTTTAAACGACCTGTCTGCTGGCATTAGTATGCAAAACTAGCTCTACAATTTTTCCTCAGCTCCCGCCTTACAGCGGTCCGTTCTTTTTAATAACTAAGCTGTTTTAAATAATAAAGATCGACCGGGAATCTTGAAGGCAAACAATATTTTTATGCAACGAGGTTAAATAATCCCCTGTTGGACTTGCTCTTTCTGAAGTTATAGAGAAATTATCTTTTATCGTGTGAAATGTAGTGAAGGCGCACTTTGGTAACTTGTACTCGTATTTTATGGCTCGTGTGTTAGTTTGGCGTCACGAATAATATCCTACAAAAGCCATAAAGAGACTTTCCTTCAGTACAAACAGAGATTCCATCGACATAGGTACCGAATGTGAGGCTTTACACGTATTACCGCGCCGTGTTCCCGAACAAATAAAAGCATGTATTCATTCCCAGAGTTAATGCGCTCGTCGCACGCGTCGGCGCGGAATCGCGGCGGATCGCACATAAACCGCTGCCGACCCTAACCGCGGGTGATAAATTGCGAAGGGCTGCGGGCACAGGGCGGGGAAGACAGACAGTCGAGTGTATTGTAGCTGACAACCAGATTTTTGCAGAATATCAAAGGCTATGTTCGCGTTTATAACGCACACGGGAAAAGCTCCCACAGTTCACTTCATATTTTTGCACCATGATGACTAGTGTAGTGGCGTTTAGTATACTTTTACAGGTTTAGCTTCCCTGAAGCCGCTAAGATAAGTTTGTGCGCATTACGGTCCGTAAGACAGCTTTACAGAAGGTATTGATTCTCTTAGCAAAACCATACAATTTCCAATAAAGCTGCGAACATTAAAAGTGTAAGAATGATTTCTTCTGTGCTATGTCGCGTACGGCTCTTACCCTTCAAATGTTTACGCGCGGGCCCGGGCGCGCAGTGACATCTACATTTAGATAGATGCGGCACTAAACCGAATGTGCCGCCTATAAATACTTTATTTGGAAATCGCACAGTTGTGGTAAATGGATTTTTCCACGACTCTACATTCATACCGAGTACTCGTACTGTATCTAAAAACCGATTTCTAGAAAATAGGCAGCAGCATCAACTAAAATCGCTATCTTTCTTTCAGTTAACTTTTTAGTTAATTGAAGTGTAGAGCTGGGAATGTTGAATCTATACAGTGTGAGTCACTTTAAAGTGTACATATGAAAATAGATTAAACTAGACCTATTTATATCGACAAAAAAGAGGTCAAAAAATTTTTTTTATTTTTTTTTTATTTTTTATAGGATTGTTTTTCTTCCAATTACTTATTGTAAGGAAAACGTAATAACTTTTAAACTAAGCGGTATATCCTGATTAAATAAAAACAGTAATAATGCTAAATAACAGGCAATACTAAAAAAATACATAAAATACACAAAAAATGCTAACAAATGATAAAAAATGATACTTTTTGAAAAAAATCTGCTTAAAAATTCGTATTTTTTTGGTTATTTGATAAATTTCTGCAAAAAATGCCCCTATAGCAGATGGTTTTTATTACTTTTTATTATTTTCTATCGTATTACTTTTGTAAAACAAAAAATAGCATGTCTCTATCCCTATCACAACATTTGCTATAATCGTTTGAACAAAGGCCTGCCACCACATTTTTCTCTGCTACAGGTAGAGACAATTTTAATTTTAACTAAAATGCTTATTTTACTTCGAAATCTTTTGTTTTTATTTGAAATCTAACTTGTCTTTATCAAAATTACAAATCTAGAGCCATTTTCAGTTTCGTTGTTAACGAAGCGTTGAATGGCGCGCCCGGAGAGGCTTAGTTCAAACGATCATTGCAAACGTTGTGATAGGGATAGAGACATGCGATTTTTGGTTTTACGAAGGTAATACGATAGAGAATAATAAAATGTAATAAAAACTATCTGTTATAGGGGCATTTTTTGGAGAAATTTATCAAATAACCAAAAAAATACGAATTTATAAGCAGATTTTTTTCAAAAAGTATCATTTTTTATTATTTGTTGGCATTTTCTGGGTATTTCATGTTATTTTTTAGTATTGCCTGTTATATAGCATTATTACTGTTTTTATTTTATCAGGATATACCTCTTAGTTTGAAAGTTATTACGTTTTCTTTACAATATGTAATTGGAAGAAAAAAAATTCTATAAAAAATTTAAAAAAAATCTCAAAAATTTTTTGACCTCTTTTTTGTCGATAAAAATAGGTCTAGTTTCATCTATTTTCATATGTACACTTTAACGTGACTCACACTGTATATACAGGGTGTTTCTTGTAAGGTGTCAAGCCGAAGGCAGGTGATAGGTGAGGACTAGACCTATCGATTTCACCCCCATGTATGTTCTACGATTTTTCGTAGTTTAGAAGTTATCGTTAATTTTGTGATTTTTTCAAATTTTATGACCTAGTAGGCTTTAAATTTTTTTATCTTTTTTTTGGGTTGACTTTTCTCAGGTTTCTTTTTTTGACAGATTCCCTATTAATTGCAGATGTTTGAAAAAAATAATCACCTTCCTATCTTTGATGAAAGATACAAAATTTTTGCTAGAAACATAAAAAATATGCTTTTAGCAGAACATTCTAAAATTTTCAACTTGAAAAGTTCGAAAAAAAAAAAACGTCCATAGGTCCAAAATAATTTTAAAAACTGCGCAAATTTCTGAACTTTCACAATAACACAAAAAAACATGTACTTAATAGGCCATTATTTTCTGTAATCGCTCCACGAAAGTGGTAAGTCGGAGATTCCGTTACATGTTTTTGATTTTCTTAGGACTAACTAATGTTTGCAATCTCCTAAGTTTACGTTACGTAGAACACATTTAGAGACAATAACTGAACAGAACATTTTTTTATCCACAACGAGGAAGCTCTTGCCCTTCATCTGACCTGATGGATGATCAGCGAGCTTCACCCGGAATCTTAAGCCACAGAGAGAGAGAGATACGCACACACACACACACACACACAAACTCTTTCCGTTTCTCTCACACACTAATAGGTAGGTATATCAAATTTAATCGTAAAGTAAGAATCACCACTGTGGTCTAGTGGTAAGACCACCTATTTAATTTTAGGACAGTCAATTTCTCTGTGGCTTAAGATTCCGGGTGAAGCTCGCTGATCATCCATCAGTTTCCATCAGGTCAGATGAAGGGCAAGAGCTTCCTCTTTGTGGATAAAAAAATGTTCTGTTCAGTTATTGTCTCTAAATGTGTTCTACGTAACGTAAACTTAGGAGATTGCAAACATTAGTTAGTCCTAAGAAAGTCAAAAACATGTAACGGAATCTCCGACTTACCACTTTAGTGGAGCGATTACAGAAAATAATGGCCTATTAAGTACATGTTTTTTTGTGTTATTATGAAAGTTCAGAAAACTGCGCAGTTTTTAAAATTATTTTGGACCTATGGAAGTTATTTTTTTTTTCGAACTTTTCAAGTTGAAAGTTTTAGAATGTTCTGCTAAAAGCATATTTTTGATGTTTCTAGCAAAAATTTTGTATCTTGCATCAAAGATAGGAAGGTGATTATTTTTTTCAAACATCTGCAATTAATAGGGAATCTGTCAAAAAAAAAAGAAACCTGAGAAAAGTCAACCCAAAAAAAAGATTAAAAAATTTAAAGCCTACTAGGTCATAAAATTTGAAAAAATCACAAAATTAACGATAACTTCTAAACTATGAAAAATCGTAGAACATACATGGGGGTGAAATCAATAGGTCTAGTGCTCACCTATCACCTGCTTTCGGCTTGACACCTTACAAGAAACACCCTGTATAAAAGAAAGTCGTGTTAGTTACTCCACTTATAACTCAAGAACGGCTGAACCGATTTAGCTGAAAATTGTCAGGGAGGTAGTTTAGAGCCAGGAGAAGGACATAGGATACTTTTTATCCCGTTCGAAATTAAAAAAAAAAGTCTGCTTATTTATTGCCATTAGGGCGGAACAAAGTTCGCCGGGTCAGCTAGTTTTGAATAAATATGAATGCCCACGGCTGCTTTAAATAGACTCGCCTTTAACACTAACAAACATAAGTCCAGGCTTTCAGAAATGAGAAACTAACGACGACTAAGCGCAATATTATGTAATGGATGAAACACTAGATAACATCAAAGGGCACAGTGAGGCTAAAATTAGGTAATTCGAGCACAAGTTCTTATTTGTATTGCGAATAATGCTGGGACCCCATGTGAGCTAGTGAGAGCATACTTGTGGTTGCTTTGCTTCGTTTTGTTACACGAGTAAGTATTTCAGCTGCCTACATTGTTGTCTTTGAACCTATATCAAGTACCTGCAAATTGTTCAAAGTTATGCCCGTAAAGTCCTGTACCTTTAATAAATTATTCAGGGCTCTTTTAGATTTATCGTGACGTTGACGCGTTTTATGCTCGTTTCGGCACACGCGCCGCATTTCGCGCCTCAATAAACCGAACGCGTGCGCGCGTGTTCCCTCGAAGTGTCGCAGGCTCACGCGTATCGCATTGAGTGTAGCGTGTTTTGCCACAAGGCGTGTGTGTACAAAAGAAATAAAACGCTAATATAAAATTGACCACCGATGTACATCGTGGCAAGAGTAGGTATTATGCCTGCACTAGACAATATTCATCCGTTATTATACTTTGCTTGCACTGACCCAAATTAATGCAACTCTATAGAATGAAAATCAATATCAATGTATGATTTGGTATGAATTCAGAACGGAACCGAAAAATAATACAGAGCTACGTGGTCCAATTATGGCAAGTTAATAACAATGCCTTATTAAGGATGATGTACACTATGTTATAAGTCTATCTGTGGGTAGGTACTGAATAATGACTAGAGCTTCCCGGCTCAAGATGTTAAACGCAAGATATTAAGCCACAGCTGGGAGCCCGCATCCGGGATCCCGCCGACTAATCCCGCAGGAGATGTGCGGCTAATATCGCCTGCATTGCGCCGCCATTTTTACTCCATTAGGATTAGAGAAGATAACATCCAAATATCGGATCGGGTAGATGTTACGAATAAAGGCGCCTGACTCGTATCGATCTAATTCTGTAACATATTTGTGGGAGTACAACACTTATTTTTGCTACAACGCTCTGCTTCTTTGTTTAGCTGGACTTTTATTCACTGCAGCTATAATGGTGCAAGTTTTTGTAATTATTCCTTTGTGAAAGTTATAATGAAATAAATGATGCAATGCTATAAACAATGGATACCTTAGTTGGTAACAATACTCAACCACCGAGGCAACCGAAGGTTTATCAAATATGAAATTTATTTTTATCTGAACTACCAGTGATTGACTTCGTGATACTTTTTTTTTGTGATTGTCCCCAAATATAGGGCGCAAATAAAATCTGTTTGTAGCGCGGTACATAATCGTAAAAAGCGGCCGTCACGAATTTGGAAACGCTTAGATCATAATAGAACTCAAACGTAGCAAGTACGTTTACTATGCACTTACTAGGTCCTCAGACTGACTAAGAGGAGAAATGGAAAAAAGTCTGTCTTATGAGAACAGAGTAAATCAATATGGAAAATTCATCAGACTAAAGTAACAGAAATTGGTTTACTTACAATAACCCGAAAGAAAACCGATCAGTGTATACCGAAACATGGGAAACGTAGTGGCTCTCCCCGCTAAAATGGTTTATTGAAGCATGTTAAATCAGTAAACCGTGTGTAAAAGATGAGCCCACTGCTTAGTGCACTGGCTATGTTAAAAATCCCCGCGCTAATCTGTGGATCTGCGCGGATCCAGGCTTATCGCAGAGCCGCTGATTTCAACGGACTTTTATTTACCCGCCAGGGGGCGCCGCCGGCTGAAGCCCAATCGGATATGACGAATTTTAAACCATTTTACGGAAGGGTGAGCATGATATTCGTCGAACAAGTTTTCGTTGAAACAGGAAATTATTAAATGAGTACAATGAAACAATTATTTTATGAATAGATACATAAAGAGAAAAGCAAATATTTGAGCCCTTTTTGCGTTATACGGGTTTTCACATACTTATTATGAAACATATTCATTTAATCTACATAAAGTAGTTTAGGAGTGCATGTCATATAGCTAAAATGATGATGATCAAGTGGGCACATGTATCTATATCTGTGAAATATTCGTTCGTTCGTTTCAGCCGAAAGACGTCCACTGCTGGACAAAGGCCTCCCCCAAGGATTTCCACAAAGACCACTCCTGCGCCGCTCGCATCCAGGCATCTCCCGTCGCCTTCACCAGATCGTCGATCCACCTAGAGGGAGGGCTGCCCACGATACGTCTTCTGACTGTGAAATCTATCTCTATCTAAAAACTATATGAAGAAGGACATTTTGAACTATAAAATATCAAAGTTTATTAAAACTATTCCGATGCAACTAGGTAGTTTCGCATAACGGAACGAGCTTTCGCTTATGTACGCTATGACTTCGAGCTACGAACGGCGCTTCGTAGCGCGTAGCAAAACGCGTCTACGTGCGGAATAATAATGTTAGTTTGTTTTCAAAACTGTTATCGTACTTACATAACATTCAAACAATCTAGAACTATAACGTAATAGCTCTGTTTACGGCCCCCTCCCGTATATTCCTGTAATCAGGTGGGCAGTGGGGGGAAGGGGGGCTGATTGCGGTGCAAGCGCTAATTTCACGGCCCGCCGCTGGCGCTAGCGAGCGCAAACATTAGAACGAGCTCCGTAAACAGCGCATTGTTTCAATTCCGCCTTTATAGTTGTGTAATGATGTTGATTGTACGACATCATTAGTAAACATCTACCATAACCCTTTATTTGCTGGTAGCTGCATTGCTGTCACCATATTTTGAACACTATGCAGACGAAATAAGGTTCTAAACGAATGAAATGAACATTTCCCGTGTTTACGGACGGATGGTTGCTAGCGGTTTCATACAAAGATAATTAACATGATTTTGTACTTAATCAAACGGTATATCGCGTAGAAATTATTAACAATCCTTATTTATTATTACCCTTAGGTATTAGGTACGTCAATTTGTTTTTTGTCATAAACCTACCTAAATGTAACATGTAAAGTAAAAGCGAACTTACTGAAAATAAAGGATTTATATTCTGAATAGTAATTATATACCTACCACAAAATATAATTTTCTTTAGTATTACACTATGTATGCTCTATAGATAGCTCAAAGTGGAAAGTGACGGTCTAACTTATACCACAGAATAGATATTATTGTTTGAGCAGCACAAAACTGTTGCTTGACATGTTATGCGGAATGCTCCGTACCAAGAACGCCGAATGGAACCAAACCCTTTAACTATTTATATGTAAAATGCTGCAGAATACAAAATAAGACAGAAATAACATTTTCTTCTGACAGTTCAGGTCACCTAGACATTGAAGAGTACATTCGAGATTACATCTCCTAAAAAATTGGGAAGCACCACCCAAAGACATTTTGCCACAGTGGTCCAATCGAGCTTTCCAAAGTTTAGAAATGTTACCTGAAAACGAACTAAGTTAAAAGCCAACTGAAAGTGATTAAGTAGTGAAGTAACCAGGTAAAAACTAGTTGTACTGAACTTAATACTGCCGGTAAGTTACGTTTTGTGTAATTAAAAGTTGCAAAACCAAAAATGTGTCCCAGTATGTGTCCTGCCCCTAGCCTAGAGACAATAACCTTGAAATGGCTGTGGCGTATAATCTGTCGCATAGCCGCGCCGATCGCGTCAATACGGGCGCAGCATGCAAGCCAAGGACGCTGCCAGATAGTGCTTAGCCTCCTGCAATACGCCACCTACTGGCGCATAACGGGCCATATTATGAATATTCTCTAACACAATGCTGGTAGTTGTTAGATTTGAACATGTGTTCAATGCCTTTTGAGAGTTTTATTATGGTGACTTGAGTGAGCTGATGATTTTTAGAACCCGTAGAGCTGATTAAGATTTTAATTTTCTACGATGCAATAACAAACTGATACACTTCTGAAATATACATTTACTCGTGCTTCTAGGCGCTTTCAATTAGGTATATTAATTATTACGCGAGTCACGTATGTTATGTTTCATGTAAGATAAACGAGGACACTTACATTGGAACTCTATATTAGTGCACATTTCTGTTATATTTATTTTTACCAACGCTCGTAAACCGTTACCAGCTAACATTTGTATGTTATCAGCCAACGTACAGCCACAGTGATATGTGGATCATAATAATATAAGATTATCCTGACTCATAACTGGGTTTTAGGACTCTGATATAAACCTCTTCGGGGCATATAGTTTAATTATTATAATAATATGAGTTCATTGTTTACGGTAACTAGGTACATTATTTTAAATTAGTGGCTGGCCGTCTGATATGCACGGTTTTTTCAGTGTAAAAATCAAAAATTGTTTTTTTGCAAGTAGGCCCCCAAAGAGCTTTTTAATATGTAAAACATAGAATATTGTCATTATGTTATGAAGCTGGCGTTCCAAGGCTGTCCTTGCAAAGCCGCAGAGGACGCGCTGCGGTCCGATAGTTCTGCATGAGGGGAATTGCATGCTCGTATGTGTAGCTAGTTACATACACCTCTACGGGAGGGCAGTGGGGAGAGCTGTTTTATCAATGAAAAATCATTAACATTCAAGGTAAACACAACAGTGTTTCATTCACATAAATAGTTTGTAATCTCCATTGTGTTGCGGATTTATTTCAATTGAAAATTATTCCAATGAATAAACAGCATTTAAGTATGTAGAATTGAAATTGTTATCAAACAAGAGTATCATTCGTATGCAATCACATTAACAAGGGCCGAGCCAATCAGCTAATGAACCGATCCCATTCAATAGGTGCGACTGAATGAAACCACTCGAGCTATCAGTTCTACTGAATTTAATCGAATTACTCCTCACTCCACGTTACAAGATGATCTTTATAGACGTGGACATAGAGGAGGATTTAGACTAAGCCACGTTAAAATTGCGCCAAAGGAAGGCCAAGCCACAAACACTATTCGAGAAGTAGGATCACCGAAAATGAGTAAGAAGCGAGCAATGTGAAAGTAAGAAAACAACGAAATTCAAATGGAGCTAAATGTAAGTATAAATTGATTTGGGTAAAAAATTACAGCATGTACAGTACACGGGGTAAAGAGAAAAAGAATCCTGAAAAATGTAGGAATATATACAAATAAATCCATATGATGCATGTAGTTATCCTCTATCTGACTTGACTTGACTTATGGTCCTATGTCCCCTAGATGGGGCAGAGGGCGTCCACAACAGTCCTCCATCGCGTTCGGTCTTGAGCTATGTGTTTGATCTCGCTTCAAGTCTTGCCGATCTTCTTCGCCTCGTCTGCCACAGTGCGCCGCCAAGTTTGCTTGGGGCGACCACGCTTGCGTTTTCCTTGGGGGTTCCAATCCAGAGCCTGCTTGGTGATGTGATCGGGATCCCTTCGGAGAGTGTGGCCAATCCAGTTCCACTTGCGGCGCTTGATCTGCTGGTCGATCGGAATTTCGTGGCAGCGTTCCAATAGCTCGACGTTGGAGATTTTCTCAGGCCAGTATATGCCGAGAATTCGGCGAAGGCAGCGGTTGACGAAGACAGCACGGATTTAACGTTGGACCCGAAAATTTTGATCTTGACCCTTCGGGTCAGTTTCCGTGACTGCCATACGGGGCGAAGTTGTGCGAAGGTGGCTCTAGCCTTGGCAATGCGCGAAGTGATGTCCTCTTCGGTACCTCCAGTCTCTGACACGACGCTCCCGAGGTAGGTAAAATTGTGGACACGTTCCACATCCTCTGCACCAATCCGTAATGGTGTGCAATTCCTCACTCCAGATCGCATCTCTTGGGTCTTCCGGCAGTTAATTTTGAGCCCCTTGATGCCCGCCTCTCGATGTAGGTCATCAATTTTGGATTGCATATCGTGATGCGTGTGGCTCAGCAAACAGAGGTCATCGGGTCATCCTCTATCTGGATTTATGAGGAATATATTTTCCAATGAGGAAATCTACTGATCCGATCCTACTTGCACTGTGCCAATGCTGTTATCGTTACATGACCCAGTTTCTGGTAATTTATTTACAAACACTTTTAAATGCCCATCCACGGACGATGCTATGGAAAGTAATTGAGTTTGGAAGGCCTATTATCTTTTCCGCACACAGTTGAAATACTTGTTAACTTAATTAATCTGTTTCAAAATTGTATCTGTTCGTCGACGACGAAAAATGCAGCAATTTTTAGTTTATTGGCCCATAATGTAAGAATCCGACTTTAATGTATAAAATATACAAATAAGTTTTCAATCACGTTGAAAATTACTAATATTGGGATGAAAAGAAGAATTTGTGGACTAGAAGAATATAGTAATTCTCACTCAAAGGGCTTTGATATTATTGTTTGACGGCATAGCCCGTGCCAATAATCTTAACAATTTTGTAAATAAGATCAAAATGAAATTGTCTGTAAGCTGTCTCAGTCATACCAGGATACCTTCTTAATTAATTTATTTTTGACTACAATACTGTCATTGTTACAGGTAGCAGCAACGTTGGTCGGTTTTATTGTTTGCAAAATAGCTAGTCAGTTGGGACGGACTATACTCGTACACCACCCAAGGGCAGAGCTAAGCCCGGGGTTTCTGTTCAAACCTCACACACAAGGATGAACAAAGAATAAAGGGTTATATCCCAATAAATGCTCTCCGAAAGATTCAAACGGTATGGATTTTTGCCGACAAAAACTCGGTAAATAAAGCTTAATATCCTGGCAGCTCTCAATTTTCGATAACCCGTCCTCAGGCGCAGTAAATCGAAAATTTCAACATTGAAATCCATCCAACATTTCTCGTTGAAGGTAAACCAATTTTGGCGGGAGGGGCCGGCCCCTGGGACCCGGGACAGTGCTGCGTCAATGCTTTCTATTGTAGGACAGCAATGTTTGAGATGGGACTCAATGCAGATAGATTGGTATTATATTTCTTTACCTATATTATGAGCAGATGAGCAGTATCAAAAATATCTCTGTTTGTACCAATGTTTATACTGGTTTTTGAAGATTATTAAATAAAATACGTGAATTTAATTCTGTATTTATGATACATGGGTCTCCGCATTAATAAACGCCTTTGTTTTACCCATTCAATTATGGATCTAAGATCCTGTAAAGTAAACCATAAGAACAGAGAGTGGCGATGACATCAAGATAATAAGTATTGTTACACTGACAAAATAATACCCTACTTCATCTACCGTCATCTTTTGTTTCAGGCATCTCATCAGCATAATAGCTGAGATCAAGTGGGATTACTCCGGGACGCCTAGCTGTGAGGTTGGCAGCACTGGCGCGCTGCGGCCCGACATTGACCCACAGTGCTGCACAGGTGCGTCATTCATGCCCCTCCCCTCCCCGCCCGCCCAGGCTCCGCGGCCCGCACGCGCGTTGCATCAAACTGCCCTGAATTTCAGCTACAGCCAATCGACTTACATCGATGGTACCGAAAGATAAAACTTCGCAATTCGTTTTTTAAATTAACATTTTTGTATTTTATTCTGTTATTATGTACTTATTTTATTTTTAATCTAGAGTAAATAGCGTGTCACAATATCATATTTTTAGGTAGGTAAAAGGAGACTTTTATATTTTAATCCGCTTCAAAAATAAATTAAAGGAATAAATATAAAGAAGTCTAAACATCGAAACAAAAGCGTGTTAAAACATGAAATAATATAAAAGTATGGTAAAAGTGTATCATTAAAATAAAGGGCGAAAATTAAATTAACTTTGATTTTATTTCATTTGGATAGCTTCGCGACTCGATTATTTAGAGGAAAGTTTTTTCACAATACAATTGCTTACTAAACACTTTGTTAGGAAGTTGTTTCTATTCAAGAATGTTTTTCTTTCTTTACAAAAGTTTCAGGGGTTTTTTGTTCTTAGAACAATAAATCTCAAATCACAGTTCTTTGTTTATTGTTTTGGCGCAACTTTATGGTTTTGTGGTCGTACTTCGCCTACATCTTAACAATATACCTAGCGCACAAAATTACAGTAAGAAATGTACAAAACACTTTAACGATGGAAAATTTTCGTCAATGTTTATAAGAAAGGAAGTAGGTATAAGTCGACAGCACACTTGGACGAATAAACCACTGGTGGTAGTGGTTTATTATAGTTTATTCGTCAAAGACACCAGAAAAAAAACCTTTTTGTAAGTAGTTTTTTGTATTGCGATTGCATAGTAGATCACTGTATCAATAGATGAATAGACGAAACATTTTTGTTTTTACAAAATTCCATGAGTATCTAAGTTTAGTCTTTTAACGAATAAGCTCACGAAAAACAAAGAAATGCTACGTTTTGCGTAAAGAAAAATTCCAAAATTGCTTCAATTTTTCTCCATAGCCTGGTAGTGCTCATTATTCACGTGTACTAGCGTAATAAAACACCGGGTGACACGTACGTAGTTCGTACTCCACGACAAACGGCTCGGGAGTACCGCAAGGGTGTGGCAAGCATCGCGACCCTTTTACCTGAACATTAGTCAACAAAGTGGCCGAGAACATTGCAGGTGATGTTTGGTTACGGACGTGTACTTATTGCGGGCGTAGGTAAGGCCTTTCTTAAAAGTGACGTTTAAGGTCTACATTTTAGAAGATATAAACATTCCGACCAACCATATTATAAATATGAAAAATTTGAGTTTCATGACATTAAAAACCTAAGAAATGTTTAAGACTAGTGTACCTACCTATTCACATTTATTAGTTCCTTGCAATGTGTTACGACTAAGGAAATTAAAATACCAAGTAATTTTAAAAAAGACTCACCATTATCAGCCATTTAAACTCGATCTCCGCGGTATGCACACAAGTAAATTGTTTTCACTGGCACACGCTTATTTCCAATACTTTTTTATTCATATTCAGAACTATAACGCAAGACGCGCACATTTTTATATTTTAAGTTCACTTTAATATTGGGAGATAACACTAAACAAGAATTTTTAAAGATTTTTCTAATTTTATGTGACGCGCACAATTTTCTGAACTACCAACTAAAATAAAATAAAACTGACTCTCGAAGATCACGTGTGATTCAAATTTCGAACTGTGCCTTTGTTCTCCTGTCATGATAGAAAAAATAAATTTCTTCAGTAGTTTGCGTTGCCAGTGCTAAGTTATATCTTTTTATTTTTATTTAGCTTTAATATTACTTTATGGTTAGTTAAATTTTTGTAGGTACTGTTAAGAGTTTTGGTCGATTGTAATTTTATTAATACAATATGATGCAATAAACATTTATGACTATGACTATGACTATTCTGAAACAGATACTTCTATGATTTTATTATATGTAAACAACGTAAGTAAATAATTTATGAATATCAAATATCCTTTGACATTTTACCCTGCGCCATCTAGTCCCAAACTAAGGTGTGTTCTTACTAATTTTCGTCATTTTAAAGTAGGTTGCATTTAACGAAAAACGTTTATTAATTAACATAAAGTAGAACCCAGGGGAATACCTACTAATTCGATGGAGTAGAGTAGCGACATAATATAGGATGTAAAAGACAGGCTGGTAAAAACAAACAGTAAACTCACGTTAGCATGATAATAATATCGTTTCGTCGTTTTTTTTACCTATATCATTAGTCTTCATTGTTTTCCTCCTGGAGAAAATTAGACATCTACCATTAGTAGACTAGTTATACATTTTTGTTGCAATACATATGTAAGTTACCTATGGATCTGTCGTCTTCTATACTGTACAATAGAGATTTTTTGGTCGTTTTCTTATAAGTTTAAGTATTTAAATACTTTAAAAAATAAAATGTGCAAACCGTGAATTAGCTATAATGAAATTATAAATGTGCTGCTAGTTCTCAACTTCGAACAGTTTAGTAACTATGTTTTACTAATACTTCCCTCTCTTACATCCTGTATCACGCATTTAAATATTGATGTCCCAGGAGGTTGGGGATTACTGTCCAAGTCGCAAGGTCGCCCTTGGAGCGTAATCCGGTGCTGACACAGCTCCGTAGCAACGAGCGCCGTAGCTCGTAGCACGTACCTCGCTGCGCTACGAGGGAGCTCTTTAGACAGAAATTAGGTAAGGTAAGTACCTTTACGAAACGAGCCTAATTCTAGAATATTCTTATCTTTTTACTGTTGTTTTAACTACGAGTATTCCTCGTGCCTTAATCCTAGGTAACATAAATATTCGTAGCAAGCTTTAATCTTATTTTATCGGACTATAAAGTAAACTAAAATCTTTATACGCTACAATTTTGACATTATAAAAACATTAGGGTTATTAAAAAGATTTGAAAATAAAACAACACATTGTTACGCAGAGAAAAAAAAGAGCTTTATAATCGTTGTAAACCAAACCTTGGGGGAGGCCTTTGTCCAGCAGTGGACGTCATTTGGCTGAAACGAACGAACGAACGAAACCTGCAGTATTGTGTATCAATTAAAGTTGCTTTAATATTATTTAATGAGGTCTATGTAGCTTTATTTAAACAAACCTGTTTTTTAAGTCGTTAGTTTAAGTGTACACTTTATGTCTTCCTTCAGCATTATTAATTCAATGGTTTAAACTTACATCTTACGGAAGTCGTTTTCACATTAAACAATCGGTATATTGTTTCATGGCCTTATCGAATAAGAAAACAATCCCAAGCCCTTGGTACAAACAGGAGACGTCTCCGGAACCCCGCCCCACCCTTTCATCCCCCCAAAAGGAAGTAGTTAAGTTATAAAAGTCAATCAAACGACCATTTTACATCCTGCAAAATCTACTTTCCGTGTTCAAGGCGAATTTGCAGACAAGCTTAATGTGCGGCAATAACCACAAAATATCTTATGGCAGAAAGACAATAATACCCATTATAAAATTGCTGATTCGATTCGGTTGTGATTAATAAAAGTCTGTTTTTACACTTCAGTTGCTTTATTCCATTTTTTCTTTATCTTCATCTACTTTGTCAGTCTAAAAATGTCTTTTTAGGTCGTTTAATTTGTTTTTTCGAATAATTTTAGATTGAAAACTGAACTATAATAGCGATTTAGATTTTTGTTAGTAATTTTTCCAAGAACAAGGTTACTAATAGAAAAAATATCTGTGTTCACAATAAAAATAGATTCACTCATTTTACACACTCCATAGGGGCCGTCCATAAATTACGTCATCGATTTTTTCAGATTTTAGACCCCCCCCCCCTACAATCATCCTAGCGTCATTTCTTAATGACCCCCCCCCCTTCTCCCAAAATTGACGTCATTACCAGTTTGACAAAATTAAAACACTTGTAGAATCACCTTTTTTTTTTTTTTTAATAGATAGAGTGATTCTTAAGGAAGGTTTATATGTATAATACACGTAAGTACCACGGGCGAAGCCGGGGCGGGCAGCTAGTATTATATGTAATCAGTAGCGGCGGAGGGGGGGGGGGGGGGGGGGGCGATGGGGGCGGTCCGCCCCGGGTGCCAAGTCATCAGGGGGTGACACAAGTCGCGCAGATTAGTACTCCCTGGCACATCTGCATGGCAAATCTGCGGTCTATGTCATGATACGGGGGGGTGGGGGTTGCGATTGTCTTTCAATCGGTAGGAAACCCCAAAAATCCTGGGGGGGTAGGGGGGTACCAGGGGGTGCCATAGGACTTGTGACGGGGGGGGGGGGGGGGGGGGGGTGATCGCCCCGGGTGCCAACCTAGGTGTGCTGAAAGAAATTTCTTTTTAGAAATAATCTTTTTGTAGGTGAACAATAAACTATAAATAAATAAGAATGACGTCAATTTCGAAACACCCCCCCCCCCTATCTATCATTTACCGTCATCCGCAGACCAACCCCCCCCCCCTAATTTAGAATGACGTAATATATGGACGGCCCCATAGACTAAAGGCTCGAAATATTGCACCATTTGCACGCAATAGGAGCGAATTCTAATCGTAATAACCGTAAAGATCGCCGGTGTTGTTTATCGACAGGCGAGAACAGCGTGTGGGGGGGATTATGTAAGTTTTGTAAGTAAAATCGGTCAGTAAATCCACTCCTTATAGCCTCCTTACAGACAAAACACAGTAAACATCATTAGCTACACACGAGCACGTATTCAACGGCTACTTAGTTTTATCTAATTGAGCAAAGAAAAGAATTGAATAAAAACTTTTTGTTAAAAACATAAACCTCCTTCTGGCGCAGTCGGGTAAAAAATACTGCCCATTTGATACTAACGCCTGGTAAACCACCTGCCTTCTAGTACCTACTTCATGTTCAGATGACTCTCAAAGCTTGGCAAAAATTCAGGTATTTCTGTTATAAGACAATAATACTAATATTAATGCGGATCTTCTACTTATATCTTCTTATTTTTTGACGTGTAGGTTTCAGGCCAAATGATTTTGTCGTGTCGAACCTTCATAAAGGCGGAAATTATCGACAAACTTTCAGGCGGAAAGCTGCAGGAATTTTGTAACCTTCTTTACGAGATACGGTATTTTCTAAAAAGAAAACCATTACGAGGGTTTTAAGCGTGACCTGCATGGTGCTTACATGACCTAGTTTCTAATAACTAAAATAGGGGAGAGGGGGGCAGCTTTGGACAGGGGCAGCTTAGAACAAATGAATTTAAAAATCACTGGTTTAGGCTACAATGGTATAAATCATAATTTATATTGCCAGCACTGATGCGCATAGCTGTCACATCTCATTTTTAATATTTAACTGTAGGTTAACCGGTAAAAGTGCTTTTTTATTTTTGACTGCCAGTTTCGCACTTTTTTATTTTGGTTCTAAGGTTTTTGTGGACGTAGTTTTATAAAATAGTGAGTGGTTTGTTTACTATATGGAAGTTTAAATAATTTCAATGAAGATTTGATAAGAAATTGCAACATAAAAGTATGTTCCGTTATGAAATTTATGTTTTTTTCTGGAAATATACCCATGGGGCAGCTTTGAACGAAATGGTTGGGGCACCTTTGAACTTTATCAATTTTCTTTTTTCAGTGGTATTATGAAACTTTAAGTTTTCTAATACTTCGTAGAAGGTTTTTACATAAAAAATAAGCAGATTGCTTTACTGTAACAGATAAAATTTCAAGCTGGGTGAAGTCCGGGCAAAAGCTAGTTTTAGTAGTTGATTGATATTTTTAAAATTATGCAGTTTTGTCTTTGATGTGTCATTAAACAGAAAGTTTATTAGTATTTAGTTAATTGATATATCTTATATTTACTTTTTTTAAATAATATCCCTAAGTTTTGTGTTACTTTGTGCAGAGTGATTTAAAATAAAATAAACATGTTAAATTGATCCCAAATGACACTTATCATTTAGAATTTTGTTTATTAATCATTTAAAAAATACACATTCATAAATATTCAGTTTTATTTCGTTGAAAAAAATACTAATTCAAAACTGCCCCAGGCGTGTTCAAGGCTGCCCCGACTACGGGGCAGTTTTGAACATTTACAGGTCTGTGCAAAAATCTAAATATCTTAAAAAGCGTTCATTAATAATTAAGAAGAACATCATTATTTTGTTGTGTGATAACCATGACCTCTATCTAGGAAGAAAAAATTAATGATATCAGTCAAATTTAGAAGATATTTAATAAACTATGAAAATTGTTCAAAGCTGCCCCCCTCTCCCCTACCTAGTGACATAAATAAGTAGGTAGGTAGTAGGTACATTATGTGGCAAATTACTTAAATCTTTATGTTATCTTTATTTATCTGAATAAATATCTAAGAAAGTATAAACACTTGCCTGTTCTAATATTTTCAATATCCTTTCTTCAGATTAATAAAGTATTAAACTACTTTATTTAGGACCAGAATAGATTTTCCTGTATGTCGTGCGGTTGTTCATTATCTCGATGTCAGAGAAATATTAGAGAGCGGCTCTAGAAAAAAGAGATAATGTGTAATGTTTTTCTTTTTTTCTTATTGTACTTAATGGCAATGAGACAAGACAAAAACTGCGCATGACCAAAAGGTCGCCCTAAATGTAGGTCAACGATCTCGCCCTGTGCTCATTGTTCGTGATGGTGGAAACGGCAAGAACACATTTTTTCTTGCCAAATCTTACCAAAGCAGTATGAATAAAATTGACAACAATAAATCTGTTTGATACATATCAATGATAACATACGAAATGGAGTTTTACGTGGCCTTAATTTATTTTTTAAATAAATAAGTAAAGTCTTCTCTCCCACGTTGTTGAACCTTACTTACCTACCTGCTGTAGGTACTATTACATTAGGTATTGCAGAAATCAATAAGTGTGGGTAGTACCTATGTGTACTTAATTAAATAATAATTTTATTATTTAGTTAAGTTTTTTTAAATACCTAAATAAACTAAAACAATTTTTTTTTTACATCGCGCTAGTTTATAGACTACTAACGCCATCTCTTGAGTTTTTTATACAACAAATAGTTACAGCTTTGACATTACCAAACCATTTCCGAAACGATCAGTATTTTTGCACTTATTATTTATTAACATTTTTATAAAGTAACCAAAATAATCATAAAAAGGATCTGGATAAACCTGAAATATTTGAGAATAAAATGCAGTTATGTTTGAGGTTTAATCGTAACTAGCCTCGTAAATGTAAACTCATACATTTTATTAAATAAAATTGAAATACTGTTTTAATTAATTGTAAATATTAAATTGTTACATTTTTATTTTAATATTATTTAAACAGATGTCTTAATACACATATTTTTTTCAAAACAATGATTGTTTGACAGATTTGCGCGAGAATAATCAGCAGGAGTTCCGTCACCGGAATAGGGCCGTGCAAGGGATGTTGTCATCTGTCAAATTTGGCCTTCAATGCGCTGGGAATCCTATTGCAATTTGTATAGAATTTTGCAATGTTCAAATGAAGTTCTA
Source organism: Ostrinia nubilalis (assembly GCF_963855985.1). Classification (NCBI taxonomy): domain Eukaryota; kingdom Metazoa; phylum Arthropoda; class Insecta; order Lepidoptera; family Crambidae; genus Ostrinia; species Ostrinia nubilalis. Next base: position 16,313,742 of record NC_087098.1, read on the forward strand.
ACCAAGATCGATGGTGTGACATAAAGGTGCTTGCGTTCATGTGTTAAAATGACATCGAGGAGCAAAAATGCGGTGCGAATTTACGAAACAGAAATTGACAAGAGCAGAGAGGAGGCGAATTGGAAGAAGGTAGTGGACCTGGCTCAACAGCTGAAGGCCAGGTCACCACAGCATGGTATGTCCAAAGATACTCTTTACTAATTCCTATTTCCAGCCTTGACTTAATTCAGTAAACACAGCATGAACATGTAAAACCTCATTGACCACCCATAATAATTTGTTTTCTTTAATTAAATAATTAGTCCCTAATTATTAGGTATTGTGGACACACAATGATCACACCATGTAATGTCATAAAGCCATTTCTAATTAGATTATTTAAATAGTCAAGTAACAAATGTATAATAGTTTAACTTAGTTAATTAAAATTATATAATACTTGGTTTTCAAGTTCACTCATTATTAACCCTTTACCTACGGGCCCTTGGAAACCAAAGTCACCTCTCAATATGGGGTATTTTAACCTATAAAATTGTTTGCTTCACTTTACATCAAGATATTTTAAAAAGTATGAGTCTTACGGTATTGAAATTTGGAATATTATATTCTGCAACTAATGTAGTTTCATAATTACAAGTGCATTTTACACCTAATTTGAAATTTTATTGTTCTTTTGTCGTAAACCGTGATTTAGTATTGGCTTTGCCAAAATAAAAATAGATGCCACCCGTATTGAGAAGTGACTTTTGACTTGGCAACTATAGGTGCCTCCCGTAGGTAAGAGGTTAATGTAGCCTTTATTTTGTATTAATGTCTTCTATTTTTGTAAGTTTACTTACTGAATTAAAATCAGCAGTTAAAATGCAAAAACAATGACTGATGTATCACTGAATAATGACACTGAAAATTAATGTTTATCTTAATAATTAGCCTTTGTTAAATAAGACAAGGTCTATTTACTTATATATTTAGATAATTATAATATCATTTCTCATCAGAAGGTAAAAGTGCTTAGTTTACAGTAAATATAAAACTGTGTGGAATTGCTCTTTTCCTTTAATTATAATAATATGTGTTAGTGTTTGTGTAATTTATGTTTTTCGTTTATTAGAAAAATCAAATCATGCTGAAACATAATATCGGTAGGTTTCTTTCTCCTGTATATGTGTGGGCTAAAGGATAATACAGAGTGTGTTGGACATAACAAGGCGCTATGTTAGGCCTCCCCAACCGGTTTGGCCAGTGTGGAGAGTGTAAGCCTATTCCGGCACTTGCTTCCTATAATATATTTATCGTTATACATAATATGGGCTTTAATATTTATAAATTCCTTTTTTTTGTCATTGTATTATAACCAAGCTAATTTCAACAAATATAAAAAACATAGAAGTCAACATAATGATAACTGCATGTTAAGCTTGGTATCCCAACAATCAATAAATGCTATTTGGTAGCTCTTTGTATCTCCATGTTTATGCATTGCTTATCAGATAAATCAAATCATTCATTATCTCTAATCTGGTACTTTTTTAGTCAATAGGTAATACTAGTGATTCTGCAACACTGTACAGTGCTACTCCATATCGGCCATAAAGTATGCTATGGTGATAAAATAACTGTACCTACAATTCAAAATTAGCTATTGTATGTTAATGAGTTTGTGGCTGTTTAAGAATAATGCTCATTGTTTGTGTAAATAAACAGTTTTATGAGATCATTTGTATGATTGAAGAAGAATAATACTATTAATACATTAATATTTCATACCCGTTCAAGTACGAACTTATACTTATATTAACAGTGTAAAGATTTCAAAAAGCCTAGTACAAAAAAAGTAATGTATAACTCGTTAGTTAGGAGCCACTTGGAATACTGTAGTGTTGTCTGGTCTCCTGGATATGGTGTGCATGTTGCACGAATTGAACGGCTGCAGAAGAGGTTTTTATGGCATCTGACATACAATTGCAAATTGGGGAAAAAGCTCAAATCATATAAGGATCGCCTAAAATATTTCAGAATGGCATCGCTGGAGAGGCGCAGAGAAATGTTGGATTTAGTTTTTCTAAAAAAACACAGCTGGTATATTTAATTGTCCCGATTTACTTAGCAAAGTTTATTACCATGTGCCACGTGTTCTCCCCAGACAATTAAATAAAAAACTATTCAGCTTGCCGCAAGGCCGCACCAATTTGAGAAAACACAGTTCGCTGTCCAGGATGTATACATTGTATATGGACCATGAAACCGACATAGATTTGAACTTTACCTCAATACCTGGTATAAAGAAGGCCATACTTGCTTTGGAATAATCATGCATTTAAAATTAACTGAATTTATTTAAATACTGTATTGGTTATCTCTATTGTAACAAACATTTGCGAATATGTTCGATGCATCTGTATTATTGTATACTGTAGCAATATAAAATTGCACTGTAGTGTAGGTAGCATTTGCATTTTTTATTTTTTGCGTAGTTACACATTATTTAGCGGATGCAGTGCTTTTCTTTAAGTGATGGGGCACTTATACATGTAATTTTGGTTATGTATTTTAAATTTTAATAGTGTACTTATTGTTGAAAAGCCAAAATAAATAAATAAATAATAAACCAAATGTTATTCACGACAACTTTAAGGAATTCAACTAATATGTTTAATGTTATTCCAGAAAGCCTCGCTCACTTCCTCATCGGTGAAGGAAAGCTGGAAGCGTTTCTTGACGAATGGCCACCGACGAAGGAGAACATCGAGAGGGCCCAGCGGGAGCTGTCCGAAGCGCGTGGGTACCTCACCCTGGCCACAGATGACGCTGGGAAGCGGGCAGGAGTAGCGCTGGACGCTCACTTGCTCTTGGGCAAGTTGAACTATGCCTGTGGAGCGTACGATGTTGCATTAAAACACTACCAGTTGGCCGAACTGAATACCTTGACTGAAAAAGAATTACCAGTGTAAGTTTGTTACCTTTTATTTAAACTTTGCTGCCAAATATTTGACTGAAATAAAATTTAAGTTTCAATCAAGCTTCCTATAAGGTTTCTTAATATTGTTTACTCCAATCAAGGTATAGGGCTAATCATTTCTATGTTACTTTTAAGTAAGTGTCATGATTTCAACTCAATACATCTTAATTGTTATCAGTGACAATAGGTAGCGGTGTTATACCTTTTGATAAACTTAAGTATATAAGGTATTATAAAATATGTTGTGTTTGATAATTTGATAATATTGTAGTCAATCCCTATTTGTACTGATAATACGTAATATATTTTAACGTCAATATCCGCCGGTATGCTTATAAATACATTGAAGCTATAACTTTCATAATGCATAGTTCAGGTAAAGTTGTAAAATTATAGGCTTCAACTGCCGGCAGTTGTTAAAATAACTAACTATGCATGCATATTATTAAGAAGAAAATAATCTACATTGCATAATATCATCTAAATATTGGTCGAGGAAAGTAATGAAAGTAATTGAACTACTTTTAAGAATAACAAACAATCCAACTGTGTTCACACACTTGCTTCAAAACAATGTCTGCTGTGCTGATATGTAATTAGCTTAGTTGAATGATAATGGACCGAACACAAGACGTTGTTTTGTAGCCTTGCTGATTCATCGCTATCTAAACAGCCGTCAATGCGATGACGGAATGTTTGATCAACAGTCACCATTCGCTTCTTTCCTGTCGAGAGCCAATGATAGACTCGCTATCAGTGGGCATGGAAACATGCTGTGACTAATGTTATTGAATTTACATTGTATGTTTCGTAAGAAGTACATTTTAGTTTGTACACGATATTTTAGGCCTCAGGTGGGAGTATGGGACTTGAACACACGACCTTTCATTTAACAGTCGGATGTGACCTGCAACGCGAGACGAAACGCATTACGCGCATCTTCAGCTAGAGTATAAACAAAGTAACATTTTAAATCTTATCTATGGAGAGACATACCTACGTCGCGTCATGGTGACAAAAGTCGCCCGTGCGCGCGCGCCTTTTGACACGATATTACGGCACTGTTTTGTATTATGAGGGTTAAAGTTCGTTCTATCTACATACTGGATAAGTTCATACATCATTCGATGGACTACATTCTCTCTTAACCAATACGTTGAGAACGGTATTCAACTAGCATGAAATTAAACGAAGTTTGATACCAATAGTTAGTGAAAACATTATCCATTACTACCATTTGTGTCATAGGAAATGCTTGATGTCATTTAAAATAATGATATCAGAATTACGTTAATAATCAGCATGACGACGGTCAATGTTGAAATATAATTAGATTGTTTATCGCTGAAATATATAGGTACGAAGGTATTTTTCTGGTTATACATTTATTTCTGGAAATATTATTTGATAGTTAAATAATATACACTGGATTATATACCTACTCTTACCTCACAGTTTGAGTGTAGGTATAGACGATGTTATAACGTAAGGATGATACGAGTTTTTAAGGCATCGTCCTAAGTTGAAGCTCGCAAGTCATTGCGCGTCGAAATCGCATCGCACGCTCGTCATGACACCTCAATTATTACATATTACTTTTAAAAGCTGCTGAACCGTAACTAGAAACTTTAGTGCCTTACTTTTATTTTTATAAAATCAACATAAAATCAGGCACTCCCTGCGCAGACGTAAACGCTTTTTGTAGTCCAGTTGCTTCCACTTAACACCATACAACGACTCATTTTCCTCTGATGTACCATGTCGATAACAAAGTGTCCACATTTTCGCAGCCCCTAAAATCAGGTCGTTAGTCGTAATTTATTAACAATTTTTCTTTACGAGGAAGCCTAGACTGTTAACTGTTTGTATACCTATTACAAATAAATAACCTAGTCGTGTTTTCTTTCAAACAGCCGGAGCGTGCGCATCGTGGCCGAGTCGTACGCGATCAAAGGGCTGTGCCTCGAGCAAAACGCCCTGCCCGGCTCCACCAGCCGCTACAAGCAGGCGGAGAAGGAGTCTGAAATGGTAAGGATAACACTTTGTTTATGTCTTTAATTTAAACATTACTATTTAGTTCAGAGGTGGAATTGTGTAAAGCAATCGTAATCATTTGACAGTTCATAACGTACGATAAAGTCAGTTAAACAAAGCGTTTGACAGAATAATCGTACGTTATGAACTGTCAAATGATAACGATTGCTTTACACAATTCCACCTCTGACAGCAGTCTTATTTTTTTTTTCATGTCTCACTGAATGTGTGACAGATTGTACAGCCTCCCTAGGATACTTTCAAGAACTAAAATCTTTATAGATTTTATTGACGTGGTTGATAGCGACGAGGTTTGATTTAAACTCACACTAACACCCTGAAGCACATTTGAAGTCTCGCTGACGTTTGACAACACAGAACTGGCCCATTTATTGTCCCGAAGCAGTGATAGGGTTAATACCGTGGGACGTGTAAAAGTACTTTTTAAAAGCCTATTTGCAAAAATAAATGAGTTTTATGAGTTTTAAAAACATAAAAGGCATCTGTCCCTACAGATCCGCAGCTTCGAGTTGGCGTCAGACCTGACGCTGCTATATCTTCAGCGCGCACAGGCGGCGGGCGCGCGCGCCGGGCCTACGCTCGAGACGGCGCTCCAACGAGTGCCTATACTACACATACGGGCTGGCCGGTTACAGAACGCTATTGACAGGTAAGTCGTAATGAAAGGTGACTTGACAGTGATAATGTTAGCACCGCCGCACATGAATCAACACGTGCCCCAGGCCCACGCTTGTAACCGCGCTCCAACGAGTGCCTATACTACACATACGGGCTGGCCGGTTACAGAACGCTATTGACAGGTAAGTCGTAATGAAAGATGACTTGACAGTGATAATGTTAGCGCCGCTGTATATCAATCAACGTTAGCGCCGGACCCACGCTCGAGACAGCGCTCCAACGAGTGCCTATATTGCACATACGGGCTGGCCGGTTACAGAACGCTATTGACAGGTAAGTCGTAATGAAAGATGACTTGACAGTGATAATTTTAGTGTCGCCGCACATCAATCAACGTTAGCGCCGGACCTACACTCGAGACGGCGCTCCAACGAGTTCCTATATTGCACATACGGGCTGGCCGGTTACAGAACGCTATTGACAGGTAAGTCGTAATGAAAGATGACTTGACAGTGATAATGTTAGTGTCGCCGCACATCAATCAACGCGCGCGGGCCCACGCTCGAGACGGCGCTCCAACGAGTTCCTATACTACACATACGGGCTGGCCGGTTACAGAACGCTATTGACAGGTAAGTCGTAATGAAAGATGACTTGACAGTGTAGACATGTTAGCGCCGCTGTATATCAATCAACGTTAGCGCCGGGCCCACGCTCGAGACGGCGCTCCAACGAGTGCCTATATTGCACATACGGGCTGGCCGGTTACAGAACGCTATTGACAGGTAAGTCGTAATGAAAGGTGACTTGACAGTGATAATGTTAGCGCCGCCGCACATCAATCAACACGCGCGCCGGGCTTACGCTCGAAACCGCTTTACACCGAATTATTCTGCACTGGTATGTGCAGGCCGGTTACGAATCGCTATTGATAGGTAAACTACAATCCTTATCATCATTAGCACAAGAATCAGCGCGCGCCGGGCCCACACGCGAGACAGCAGCGAGTGCCCATTCTGCACTGGCATTGGCGTATCTCGGCAGTACACAGGGACTGTCGCTATACGTATCTAGGGCGTCTACAAGCTACAAATTAAACTCGACACATTCGTGCCAAAAATAAGTTTTTAATTCTATACTATGTATTGTCTTGTCCGTAATAGTTGCAGATATTATGTACTTGCTTTCCGCCCGCGGCTTCGCCCGCGTGAAATTTTGCCTGTCACAAAAAAACTTTATCACGCGTGTTCCTGTTTCAAAAACCGGGATAAAAACTATCCTATGTCCTTTCCCGGGACTCAAACTACCTCCAGGCCAAATTTCATCAAAATCGGTTCAGTGGTTTAGGCGTGAAAGAGAGACAGACAGAGTTACTTTCGCATTTATAATATTAGTATAGTATAGATGACTCGGCAGACTGCAAAATGCCTAAAACACTACTACTGTACGTTAATGGTATTAGTTTCATTATATGGGCTTTCTCTTAATTAAAATCACGCCTAAGTAAGGGGTGTAGATATTATCACACCTTCCCAGAAGATTGTATTTGCAAGGGCATTGGATTTTCGACGTTAAAACGAAGTGACTATGTTTCAAAGTTGAGTGGCTTCTACTCTACCGATGCCCTACAAGGCTTAACAAGTGTATTACTCACGTCGAGGCGACAAGCCAAACACTAAGCTTAACGTGAAATGAAACACCATGCTGTGCGCAGATTTTGACCCATTTTTAATGTCGGAATCCCTGTACTTCGAGTACGATTCTAATTGTAAAAAAAAATTGTGTTGGATAAGCCCATAAATGGGTAATCTCCCTCTCCCTCAATAAATCGAGGAAGGCTTTATGACATCACCCTACAGCCAATAGGGGCGGAGTAGTAAAGAAAAATGTTGAAAAAACGTAAAATATTATTCAAACTATTTTTACGCGTACTACGAAGTCGTGGGCACAGCTAATATAATATAAACTAGCGCCCGCCCGCGACTGATTATTACCACCACTTAACTTAATAAGACACTTATTATGCTAAGTGGTGGAATGTGTTTTGAAAATCTTATTATTTTCAGTCTAAATGTAAGTTACAAAAATTGTGAAGACTGTTTCTTATCATCGTTCAGTTTTTTATCGGCCATAAATGGTGTAATCGCCCCGGCTTAGTGCAATGGCGAGTGTCGGCGGCTGCGCAAGAGACAAAAACCGATCGCTCGGACGCGCCTTGCTGCGCCCGCCACTGTAATTATGCCGTCGTTGCACCATCCTCGGCGTTGTTTACATAAACACTATATTAAGGCATATTTAGCATTTTCACTGTCATATTTGATTAAGCAGATTTTTTTATGTTGTTCCAAAAAACGATAACTTTCATAAACTGAACATGCTGTGACAAAATCAGTGGAATGATAAAAAAACATACAACAACGCCACCATTTAATGTTTTAAAATAACTAACGTCAAAGAGTCAAGATATTCTTGTACGAAATATATTGCGGAAATGAGTATTATAATAATTGAATTGACTTATCAATTGAGATACTATTTTCGTTCGTCGCCGAAAGACGTCCACTGCTGGACAAGGGCGTCCCCCAATGATTTCCACAAAGACCGATCCTGCGCCGCTCGCATCCAGGCACCTCCCGCGACCCTCACCAGATCGTCGGTCCACCTAGTGGCCTGCCCACGCTGCGTCTTCCTACTACGTCCTATTTACTAACGACGTCTTACTACTGTTACTATTTTAAAAGCTGTTATTTTAGATTACAAAATGTAATTTAACATCTATCAGAATATTTTAACTAAAATAATGATTTCCTGCCCCAGCGGCCATCAGCTCTCCGAGCTATGTGCCCTGCCCACTGACACTTGATTTTAGCGATTCTGCGGGCTATGTCAGTCACTCTGGTTCTCCTACGCTGATGGCCGCTGGGGCAGGAAAGTTCTTGAGTGGCGACCACGAGCCGGAAGACGGAGCGTGGGCAGGCCTCCCACTAGGTGGACCGTCGATCTGGTGAAGGTCGCGGGAGGTGCCTGGAAGCGAGCGGCGCAGGACCGGTCTTTGTGGAAATCCTTGGGGGAGGCCTTTGTCCAGCAGTGGACGTCTTTCGGCTGATACGAACGAACGAACGAATGATTTATGTTTTCAATGCAAAAAATAAAATAATAATAATAATAAATCTTTGGACAATTTCACACAGCGCCAGCTAGCCCCAAAGTAAGCAACTTAATGCTTGTGTTATGGGTGCTAGCTTAACGGATATACACTACTTATATACTTTTTTTTTTTTTTTTTTTTTTTTTTTTTTTTTTTTTTTAAATACATAAATATTATACATAGTCACACCCAGACCCGTCACAGAAATTAAAATTCATCATTTCAATTTCTGCCCGGCCGGGAATCGAACCCGGGACCTCTCGGCATAGTAGTCCGTTCTGAACCACTACACCAAACGGCCGACAAAAATGTTTTAGCGATGTGCTTTTCAATGTCAATGTTGTTTCGCTATCCAATTTGACCGTTCCAAGAAATCGCGTCGTTGTTTCCGCAGGTACCGCTCGATGCTGACGGCGGTGGAGTCGACGTCGACGCAGGCGCTGCGCCTCACGCTCACGCGCCAGCTGGCCGAGGTGCTCATGCGCGGCGTCACCGGGCAGGTATGACGTCACGCCTTCAATGAGGGCTATCGTTTTTATACTTAACAGTTGGCACCCCTGGCGATTGACAGGACCTTACTCTACAGTGGCGCCATCTTGATGAGTGCAAATGCGATAGTCCTCCTACCACTTTAGCGCTCACCAGTTGGTGCCACTGTCTTCGCTACTAGCAAGTGACAGGACCTTACTCTACAGTGGCGCTGACTGGTGAGCGCTAAAACGATAGCCCTCATTCAAATTGTTTTATTGTGAAATCACAGGTTAATACATAAGTCAGGACATACAATTTTGTAATAGATCAGCTGTGTTCCGCCGCATGGGCATACAATAATTGAAAGATACAGAATTTAAGGCGACGGCGAGCGACAAAGGCAGGGGGGCTACGCCTAAAAACGGGTCTGACGCAGAAAGTGCACTTCGCTCAATGCGCAGTTTTTCATACTAATACTGTACAAATAAACTTCGGCCTTCGGCAGGACCGTTCATTGTGGAAAACCTTGGGGGGCCTTTGTTAGAGTAAATACAAATGAGTAGGTCACCTTCATAGAAACGCACCGAACGCGGTTTGTATGTGAGCGCGCCAATACGTATGCGGCGCGCACGCACACACTGACAAAATTTAGCGTGGATTAGCGGTGAGATGCGCCGAGTGGACGTCATTTGGCTGAAACGAACGAACGTACGAAACTTCTGACCTTACATTTGTATAGAAAAGTGCGCATTTTACGAAGTGCACATTCTGTGTCAAACCCCCATAAAATAATATCCAAAGTTTCGATTGTTTTCATCCCTCTCACGCAAAGTGAGATGCCAATATAAGCGACAGTGACAGATAGACCCGAAACCACGTAAACTGCATTGCGGAGTAGCCCTGTTCTTCTGGCGCAACCGTAGCTTAGGGATATGCATCCGAACGACTGTTGAACTTGCGTCGTTCGCCACTGAAAGCGAGTGGGACACGACTGGTTTTTAGCCGTTTCTTTTTATACATTTTCAGCCAAAAAATGATTCTAAAATGATGCATTGTCATTCGTTTGATTTATAATTATGTTTTTTTGTGTGCATGGAACGGTTCGGAACAAACTGCATTGAATCTATATTGCATGTTGTGTCAGCCTATAATTGTTGTTGCATTGTAACTTTGTTCATAATTGTTATTTTTAAGTGTACATGTTGTAATGTAACAATGTTGGTAGACCTAATAAATAAATAAATAATAACTATAATTTATTCGTCAGGTATACAAAGCGCCAGAGAAGCTAACAGTGATGCCACAGCAAGGAACGCTGACGAGGCGGCGGGAAGACCACGTCTCGGAAGGACCTTGGAAACCAAAGAAGTATGCTGGGATCAACCAGGTAATAACTACGAGCCTATTAAAATTTTCTAAAATATCTACAAATAGTATTCTCTTGAAAAATTTATTGTACAATGGGGGACAATAGCCCAACGGTGTAGCTGTCAAACTGACCGACTCGAAATCTGAGGAACGCCGGTTCAAACGCTGCAAATCCAGTCGTCCACTGGACTTGCATTAGCTTAGCTAGGGGTATTAGGGTCTACGCTAAAACTTGCGCCGGCGCACGCACCCTTGTCTGTGTCGAAAAATTTTATGAGCAGCGCAGTGTGTCGCGGAAGCGTGAGATGGGTTTCTATACACGCGGCATGCGGCATGCATGAATTCGCTTTTAAGAATAAGAACACTTTATTCAGCATAGAAAAAAAAAACAGTACATGACATTAAACTATAAACTCGGACGACCGAAGCGGGCACCTGCTGTGTGCATCCGCGCAAGTTTTAGCCATCGGCCCTTTTAACTTCTTCTTCGTCGCTACACTCTTGCCGTAGTCGTGGCCGTCACACCCGGTCCGGTGGCAAGCCTCACATTCCGTCGCCATTCCTCCCGTACTGCAGCCTTTCTTGTGTACTCGTGGAGTGGAATGGTCCACTCCACGAGTGCTCTTTTGACCTGGTCAGTCCAGCGCATGGGCAGAGTAAATACAAATGAGTAGGTCATCTTCATAGAAACGCACCGAGCGCGGTTTTTATGTGACCGCGCGCCAATACGTATGCGGCGCGCACGCACACACTGACAAAATTCAGCGCACCTTAGGGGGCGTCCATAAATTACGTGAGACAATTTTGGCCATTTTTCAACCCCCCCGCCCCCCTTGGTGAGATTTGGTGAGATTTTGCCTGACCCCCTCCCCCACCCCCCTAATCTCACGTGATATTTAATAAAATACCTATTTTGCAATGTCTATGCTTCGAGTCTATTAGATTTATATGAAAAAATCAGTAACCCAGTGTCTTGCCACGCGCAGTGCAGGGTTCCGTAGCTTCCCGTCGTTTAGTAAGACAAGCAATTGCTTCAACCTAGGACTAGATTTTTGATTCATAGTTAAAATAACTAATTGTTAAATTTTGCTACTAATGGTTAAATATTAATAAAATGTAAACTAATAGTTAAAAAATGTACTAAAAGTCAAGTTAAACATTGTTATAAAAACATTTTTTTCTGTTATTTAACCACTTGTCATTTGACATCTGTCAAATTTGACTATTGGTTTAACCAGGCCTGTTCATCTCCGCGAGTTTACATCGAAAACAAAACACGCACGATGGCCCACCTACAGGATACTATTCGACAAGGCCTCACATACGAGCGAACATTGACTCACGCACGCGTATTCTTGTGTATGATGGAAAAAATAAAGAAAATGGTGTACTAAATACTGTGCAGTATTTAACTGCCTAAATAATAATAAAAACACAGAATGTACTTTTTTAAGTTGCCTCAAGACACAGAGGTAAATAAGTAGTTAATATTATTCATGATAATTCATGCTAAATCATGTATTTCCTCCGCCATTTTCCGCAGTTTGGCACCTCACGTCACATCATTTTACCGAAGTCAGCCCTATAGCTTCGGCGCAGTGCCGATCACTGACGTCAACAAAATGGTGCTTGACTCTTGAGACAGGCTAAATTACACCATATTGTTAATGACATTGAGCATACATTTTTTTAAATACCTTCGCGAAGTAAAACTTCTGTACGTAGTACTTATTATTATTCTGTGGTTTAACTACGAATACATAATACATATTTTCATACGTATGTAATGTCATTTTTAGGGTTCCGTAGTCCTGACAAGGAACCCTTATAGTTTCGATATGTCTGTCTGTCTGTCCGAGGTTTCGCTTGGAAACTATTAGCACTGGGGAGCTGTAATTTTGTGAAGGTAAGTCCTTTACGCGGTATAACCGGAAAACCGAAAAAGCGCCCCTTTCGGGGGCCCCCACCACTTAAGCACAGCTCCGTCGAAGTCGAAAACCTAGGAGAGTCTTAATGGGCAACCAATGAAGCCATTAAAGCAATAAAATCTTTTGTAGGAATTATTTCCGATTTAAAATCTAATTCTACTGGCCTATTAGAAGAAAATATGAAAAGTGACTTTAGATGAAGTAATTGCTTGCTTCTGAAATATATTGTGGTAACGACAGACAACTACGGAACCCTACACTGCGCGTGGCACGACACGCACTTGGCCAATTTTTTACGCAATAGCGATGCCGATGACGTTTTTTTTTTAATTTCGAATTTTCTTATTTTCGACATTTATTCTGCATCTTTAGTGTTCACAATAAATGCAGATGGAGGCATTTTTAGTTTAATTTGATTTAGACGGTTTGGAATAAATTGTCATTATCATCATAAAAAAATCATTATTTTTTTACTTCAATAACCCAGTTTTTTGGCAATTTTACTCTATTTCTTGCGGGAAAAATTACGTGATATTTTCCGAGACCCCCCCTCTCCCCCAGGTGAGATTTAGTGAGGTTTTCGTTGACCCCCTCCCCCCCCTAAAAGTCTCACGTAATTTATGGACGCCCCCTTACCGCTAATCCACGCTAAATTTTGTCAGTGTGTGCGTGCGCGCCGCATACGTATTGGCGCGCTCACATACAAACCGCGCTCGGGCGTTTGTATGAAGATGACCTACTCATTTGTATGTACTCTGGCATGGGCGACCTGCTGCGTACTCTTGTGCCCTTAACCTTCTATAGTCTGGTCCGTGAGCACGTAGAATTTTGTCCAATGACCCCTAGCTACCTATCCTTATCGCTCGCGCGTAATTATGTTGCTATCGCGCTCGCACACTCACTGCGGGTGCCAGTCGCACAGTCGCGACAGCAATATAATTACGCACGAGCGATAAGGATGGGCAGCTAGGGGTCATTAGACAAAATTCTACGTGCTCACGGACCGGGCTTTAACCTACCTCAACGTTATTTCTAAAAAAAGAGAAGAAAAAAAACTGTCTCCCTTCCAGTTCGTACCCCGCAACGAGTACGAGGAGGTGGTGCTGCTGCTGCTGGTGGGCGAGGCGATGGCGGTGCGCGACGCCGTGCTGTCGCAGAGCGCCGAGTTCGAGGCGGCGCGCCGGCACTCGCTCGCCAACGCCGTCGCCGTCGCCGACCTGCTCGCGCTCGCCGCCGCGCGCTGGGGGCAGCTGTGCCTCGTGCTCGAGGTACTGTTCCAGAAGTGTAGGCGCGTGTCGCAGCGCGCCGAGTTCGAGGCGGCGCGCCGGCACTCGCTCGCCAACGCCGTCGCCGTCGCCGACCTGCTCGCGCTCGCCGCCGCGCGCTGGGGGCAGCTGTGCCTCGTGCTCGAGGTACTGTTCCAGAAGTGTAGGCGCGTGTCGCAGCGCGCCGAGTTCGAGGCGGCGCGCCGGCACTCGCTCGCCAACGCCGTCGCCGTCGCCGACCTGCTCGCGCTCGCCGCCGCGCGCTGGGGGCAGCTGTGCCTCGTGCTCGAGGTACTGTTCCAGAAGTGTAGGCGCGTGTCGCAGCGCGCCGAGTTCGAGGCGGCGCGCCGGCACTCGCTCGCCAACGCCGTCGCCGTCGCCGACCTGCTCGCGCTCGCCGCCGCGCGCTGGGGGCAGCTGTGCCTCGTGCTCGAGGTACTGTTCCAGAAGTGTAGGCGCGTGTCGCAGCGCGCCGAGTTCGAGGCGGCGCGCCGGCACTCGCTCGCCAACGCCGTCGCCGTCGCCGACCTGCTCGCGCTCGCCGCCGCGCGCTGGGGGCAGCTGTGCCTCGTGCTCGAGGTACTGTTCCAGAAGTGTAGGCGCGTGTCGCAGCGCGCCGAGTTCGAGGCGGCGCGCCGGCACTCGCTCGCCAACGCCGTCGCCGTCGCCGACCTGCTCGCGCTCGCCGCCGCGCGCTGGGGGCAGCTGTGCCTCGTGCTCGAGGTACTGTTCCAGAAGTTTCTCGACGCGTGTTGACTGTTCGAGCGTTGCCACAAGACTGAGCTCCTTTCTGTCAGGCCTGGCTCACTCCGCGCGGTATATCCGATAATTACCTACAGCGAAGCGCCCCGCCGGCGGGTATTATATCAGTCGAGTGTCACGCGCGCGCCCGTCAGGACGCTGGCGTGCGTTGTAGTACCTAATTCTATGATCGAAGTATTATTTAAAAATGGACATAAAGAGAAAGAAATATTATTGTGCGGCGTTTGGGTGTGTAAATTCGAAAAGAAATCTACCGGATTTATCTTTTTTTTCGCTTCCCAAAGATGCTGAAAGGTATGTTGGCCATGTAGGTAATCAATAATTCTTAGGATAGTATAGGAACCTAACCTACCATGACTACTGCTCAGAATGAGTTCGTTCGTTTCAGCCAAAAATGACGTCCACTGCTGGACAAATTCCTCTCCCAAGGTTTTCCATAATCAATGCGTACTTACCTACATAGGTACCTCATTACAAATAAGTAGATTAATTATTATTTTTCTAGACACTACTAGACAGCAACCCTAACAGCGTAAGAAGAGTTCAGAGGCACGCGATAGAAAGAGACAAAACTTGTAGGTGAATAAAATTGTAGGTACTTAGTGCTGTGCGAGCTGAATTCCACTGTATCGCGTCGTAGCAAGACTCGCATTTATTTAAATCGTCTTGCGGAGTAATCCTTCTGTACCTGTACTATTACTTATTCTGTGTTTCTGTTGACCGGTTGACCGTTACGTCATAGGCTCTGGCGACGAATGACAAGACTCATTGACTGGCGAGAGTAACTGGTGACGAGCGCCGCTGGCATTCTTTTTGACGCAATTCCCATATTCTGATAAAGCAGTAACACCAAGGCGTGAGAGAACATTGAAATCTTCGCGGGGAAAGCGTGCAGCTAAACACAGGTCTTGCGTGTGTAGCTTGCGATTTCCTATAAATGGCTAAGCAGAACATAAGTTTAGGTTTCATTATTTGTATTTCTGTTGGTTTTCAAAATAAAATAAAATAAGTAATAGAAACTTCACGTATCAGGCAGCTAAGTTCCATCGCGGTAACAGTAGTTGCTAGCGAACTAAGGTTTCTTTTACATTTATGTCAAAGTCAAAATTTCTTTATTTGTTTAGACTAATAAATAGTTCTTACAAATCGTCATTTTGCTCTTAAGGAGCCTCTACACGTCTCATAATCTTTTTACCCTACCAGCGCTTCGAGACCAACATTTGGCAAGTGCTGAGAAGAAGCGCCGCAACAAACTCAGTCACCACTGTCTGCCGGTTAATATAAATAAATAGAAATAGCAGTAGTAGGTACATTCAATTCAGGAGCAGTTCACTGAATTTACCATGCATTCTTGTATAGTGTATCTTATAATGGGTATACCAGTGTTGGCAAAAAGTTAATCTGATTAATGATTAAAAATTAATGATTAAAATCATAATCAAATTTTTTTGATTATGATTAGTTAATCGTTAATCAAAAATTTTGATTAAGATTAATTAATCATAATCATTAATCGTTAATTTGATTATTTGATTAACTATCTACTATTTTCATAAGAAAGGGGTTGGGAGTGTATGAAAAGGTACCCGCGACTTATAAAATATCTAGCAAAGGGGGGATCTGGAGTTGTACTGTCGTTTTCCCAAAAAACTGCGTCAATTTTCACTACTCAAAACACTTATCGCACTAGTTTTGTTTCTCACAATTCCTTCTATTCTTCCGGTATCCTCCAGCAAAATTGGGTCAGGATCGAAGTTAAGCGGGCTGGCTGACGATAGGGGAGAAGTCCCCCCCTCCCAAGGTAGGCGCAAGCGTGGGCAATTCAACGGAAAGGTGGGGTTGCTAAACTAGGACGTTTTGTGTGTTGGGGAGGTGCAGGAGAGTTCGTAACAGAAGTTTCGGGGGGAGGCCCACGCGTGGGCAATTCAATAGAAGGGTGGGGTTGCTAAGCTAGGAGGTTTTGCGTGTTGGAGAGGTGCAGGAGACTTCGTACCAGAAGTTTCGGGGGGAGGGCCACGCGTGGGCAATTCAATAGAAGGGTGGGGTTGCTAAGCTAGGAAGTTTTGCGTGTCGGGGAGGTGCAGGAGACTTCGTACCAGAAGTTTCGGGGAGAAGCCCACGCGTGGGCAATTAAATAGAAGGGTGGGGTTGCTAAACTAGGAGGTTTTGCGTGTTGGGGAGGTGCAGGAGAGTTCGTACCAGAAGTTTCGGGGGGAGGGCCACGCGTGGGCAATTCAATAGAAGGGTGGGGTTGCTAAGCTAGGAAGTTTTGCGTGTCGGGGAGGTGCAGGAGACTTCGTACCAGAAGTTTCGGGGAGAAGCCCACGCGTGGGCAATTAAATAGAAGGGTGGGGTTGCTAAACTAGGAGGTTTTGCGTGTTGGGGAGGTGCAGGAGAGTTCGTAACAGAAGTTTCGGGGGGAGGCCCACGCGTGGGCAATTCAATAGAAGGGTGGGGTTGCTAAGCTAGGAGGTTTTGCGTGTTGGGGAGGTGCAGGAGAGATCGTACCAGAAGTTTCGGGGGGAGGGCCACGCGTGGGCAATTCAATAGAAGGGTGGGGTTGCTAAACTAGGAGGTTTTGCGTGTTGTGGAGGTGCAGGAGAGTTCGTACCAGAAGTTTCGGGGGGAGGCCCACGCGTGGGCAATTCAATAGAAGGGTGGGGTTGTTAAGCTAGGAGGTTTTGCGTGTTGGGGAGGTGCAGGAGACTTCGTACCAGAAGTTTCAGGGGAGGCTAGGGGTGGGGGGCAGGTGGTGGGAGTGTGGGGTTGCAAGTAAGTTCTGGAACGGTAGGGGAAGTGGACTGATATCCTCCTACGGGAGGTCGGAAGACTGCACCGAAAGTTTCAGCGAGGGAAGGGGGCGGGGGGCAGTCTAGGTTACCTTATATTTATCTAGGTATGACCTGTCATAGAATTGTAGCCTAAAAACCAAACATCTAATATTAGAATTCAATGTTTTAACATTGTTTTCGATAGAACATTTAAGAAGTTAATCAAGTTAATCAAATTAATGATTATTGATTAATGATTAACAAATTAATCATGATTATGATTACTTTTTTAATCATGATTATTTTAATCAGGATTAATTTAATCATGATTAAAATTAATCAAATTAATTAATTGATTAAAAAATTAATTGATTAGTGCCAACACTGGGGTATACAAAATTGCGTGGTATATTAAACAAGGTAGTGACGTGCTAATATCTAGACTTACAGATTACATACTCAAATACTAGTAGAAATGACTTGCAACTACATAAATTGGAATAACTTGGATTGACCAGTCCCCGAAAGCAGCGCCTGTTCACAGACATGACGAGTGAACCAGCCATCGCTTCACTCGACCATATTAGAGGGAATGTAACGACCCTATGTATGTGTGGTTTAACGCCCTCGCTTGCTTCAGTCGCTGGAGCGCGCGATGAAGTTCTCGTTCGGGTGCGCGCACGTGTGGCGGCAGCGCGCGCTCGCCACCGCCGCCGCCGCGCCCGCGCCCGCGCCCGCCCGCGCCCAGCAGGACCTCGTGCCAGGTACGACCATAAGTACACGACACCACACATCATTCATTCATTCATCAACAGCCCTTTACAGTCCACTGCTGGACTATGAGCCTCCTCCACTATAGTGGAGGGTTTTGCCATAATCTCCACGCTTGGCAGGCGGGTTGGAGATCGCAGTTTAAAAGATTGATGTTTTTCAGAGAGCGCTGCTGCCCATTCTCTGTTTGATGTGTAGTCCCTAAGTCGCCTCTTACGACACCCGCGTGGTGCGTAGCCGTGTGGTGACGGCAGAGTAGAATACTTTTGTCACCAACCCCTACTCTTCCACACATCATCACCACAAAATATAACAGAAGGTAAACTCCATACTAAGCGCGCTCGAGCCACGCACACATAGACACCGCTCACGTACGCGTTATCAAGACTGTCTTGGACGAATGCGAGGCGCGACTGCGTTCGCTTGAGTGACGCTGCACACGCGTTTGTGAAATTATTTTGTTTGTGCGAAAATGAGTGAACAACAAAAAAGGGGTAGGTGTTATAACATTTGTTAAGTAACTAGATGGTTGCTTACACTCAACATTAAGAACGAAATTTTCGTTTTTTAAACTACCAGTTGATTCCGGGAGGTAAGTAAGGTATTTATTTGTATTTCAATAGTTCGTTTAACGTTGACAAATTGAAGGCCAACTCACTTATTAGGAATATCGAAGTGTTTTAAAGAGGTTTTAGGAATTATTGGATAATAGTGTCAACCACCCAAGTAGTTTGCAAACTATTACTATTATAACGTACTAAACATAACTACCTACATAATTATACGTGGATATCTGTTATTATCTTTCTTCCATAGTGTATTAAGAGTTACATTTTTCTATCATAACGAAATAAATGCAACACATGACAAGACAACCCTAGCGCGACGGCCGAGCGCAGGTATGCAAAGCGAGGTACATACATGAGTATACCTTCTGTTATATTTTGTGTCATCACCCTCATCATCTCAGCCATAGGACGTCCACTGCTGAACATAGGCCTCCCCCAATGCTTTCCATGCTGCCTGGTTGGTAGCGGCCTGCGTCTAGCGCCTTCCTGCTGCCTTTATGATGTCGTCGGTCCACCTTGTGGGTGGACGTCCGGAGCTGCGTTTTCCGGTACTCCAGAACCTATGGACCTTATACAGAAGCTCAAAGTTGCACAGCGTGCTATGGAGAGGGCTATGCTCGGTGTTTCTTTACGAGATCGAATCAACACCACACACTTACAATTATTCCCTAAGGCTAAGTCCACACGTAAACCGCCAAACCGCGAGACTACACGAAACGTATACGTGGGAAAACACCGCAGTGCGGCGGAGGCTTGCTTAGTTTTACTTGGTTGTAAAATCACGAGGTTAAAAACCGCGGCGGTTTAGCCGTAGTGCGGACCTAAGGCTGAATTGCACCACCTTACTTTAACTTTAACAAACGTCAAAAGTCTGTCAAGCTGAAAGTTAAGGTTAAAGTAAGGTGGTGCAACAGCCTTATTCTAACTTTAACAAACGTCAAAAGTCTGTCAAGCTGAAAGTTAAGGTTAAATAAGGTGGTGCAACAGCCTTATTCTAACTTTAACAAACGTCAAAAGTCTGTCAAGCTGAAAGTTAAGGTTAAAGTAAGGTGGTGCAACAGCCTTATTCTAATTTCAGACCTTTAATTCGAAATCCTTTGTTCTTCTGATTAATTTCGTTGCGGGTTCAATGACAGTTTAACTTTAGCGGGGGACCTAGGACCAACTTGACCTTCACTGATTGGGAATTTATTGGCTGTCAAACTGTAAACCCTGATTACACGGGATTTTAAACTGTAGAAAGGAATAAGTAGTCTCGTAATTTTAACGTCAATGGGGATGTTGCCTGGGTCAAAAAGCAAGAGTTTTAATTAGTCCGTCAGTTAACTTATCAAAAAATACTCTACACGTATTTTTCACTTTTTCAAACTAATGAAAATTTAAAGAGATAAAGCGCCCCAAAGTTCATAAGAAGAGGCCCGTGACGTCAACGCTTGCTTAAAAATGCCGCACGTTGTGACGTCGTGCGCAACTTCAACGCACCATAACTATGTAATTATTTGTTAGATTGACAAATAAAAATATATGTGTCCAATATTTTTTGATATTAAACATTACGGACTAAAAAAATTTTTTTAGGCAACTAGCCTATTTCGGCAATCTATGGAATCGGGTCCAATCTTCAACAGTGTTTTGGCCGAAGCCGACCGTCAGTTCCATCAGACATTGTCTGCTGGTTTCTCTATGACAGCCGAATTTATTCCCAGGCAGCAGTGCGTGGGGCGCGGGCATCCGAGCGCATACGGTGATGAAATGTGCTGCGCCGCTCTCGCCCGATGACGCTCCGCTGCGATTAGTCGCCGCCAACACCTGTTATAATATGGGCTGGGTAAGTTCTTTTAGGCTGCGTTTCCACCAGAGATGTGCGAGGATGTCTAGATGTGCTGTGAAAATGTGTGGGGGTTTCCACCAAAGCTGTGCGAGGAAAATGTGTGGTGCGAGGATGCGTTGCCTGCTACTTCCAAACTCCGTCTATGGACTTGCTGATACAGTATGCGCAAATCTCGCAACACATTCCTCGCACACATCCCTCGCTTGTTTTGTACTCGTATGCGCAAAAATCTAGCTCCGCTAAGCCGTTTCCACCAAAGCTTCTTTACAAACACATCCCTCGCTACGCATCCTCGCACATCTCTGGTGGAAACGCAGCCTTAGTGTACTCTTTTGTGTTAATTTTATGTATTGTGTTATCTGTTCCACCGCAATAGTATTTTTGGTGATTCCAATAAAGGAATTGCTACAAGAGTTACAATCTTCAGTTTTTCACAGTCACTCGCAGTTCAAACATAATCACGTCACGTCAGCGGCTCTCGTGTCTTTAGCGACTGCATCTTAACAGACAGATCTCCAAGTCTTTGACTCGCGATCTACGCCAATTTAATACAGATCGTATTAAAGAGGCGATTGAGCGTAACAAAGGCTCTAAAGTGTTCGCTAGGGATCTGTCTGTTGGCCAAAGTCAACTGACCAAGCTGAAGACCGAGGATGGCAGAGACATCTCGTCGGGGCCTGAGTTATTGGAAGAGGTTGAGAAGTTCTACGGACAATTATACACGAGTGTACGTACACCTGTCACAAATCTAGCCGAAGACCCAAGAGCTAGACTGACCCGACACTACACCGAAGATATCCCGGACGTCAGCCTGTACGAGATTAGAATGGCTCTCAAACAGCTGAAAAACAACAAGGCACCGGGTGATGATGGAATCACGGCTGAGCTTCTGAAAGCAGGCGGAACGCCGGTACTAAAGGCTCTTCAGAGGCTGTTCGATTCCGTCATACTTGAGGGAAAAACGCCTACGGCATGGCACAGAAGTGTGGTGATACTTTTTTTCAAAAAAGGCGATAAAACCTTGTTGAAAAATTATAGACCCATCTCACTTCTGAGCCATGTCTACAAGCTGTTTTCGAGAGTCATTACGAATCGTCTCGCTCGCAGGCTCGACGACTTCCAGCCTCCCGAACAAGCCGGTTTCCGAAAAGGCTTTAGTACAATAGACCACATACATACGCTACGGCAGATTATACAGAAGACCGAGGAGTATAATCAGCCACTTTGTCTGGCGTTTGTGGACTATGAAAAAGCCTTCGACTCGATCGAGACCTGGGCAGTGCTACAGTCTCTCCAACGGTGCCAAATTGACTATAGATACATCGAAGCGCTGAAGGGCTTGTACGAAAACGCCACAATGTCGGTCCGCCTCCAGGATCAGAACTCGAAACTTATTCAGTTGCAGCGAGGGGTGAGACAGGGAGATGTCATATCTCCGAAACTGTTCACCACCGCCCTGGAAGATGTTTTCAAGCTTCTGGACTGGAGTGGATTCGGCATAAATATCAACGGCGAGTATATCACCCACCTTCGTTTCGCGGACGATATCGTAGTCATGGCTGAGACCGTGGAGGACCTAAACACAATGCTCGATGGCCTCAGTAGAGCCTCTCAACAAGTGGGTCTTAAAATGAACATGGACAAGACAAAAATTATGTCAAATGCCCGTGTTGTACCCACTCCTCTGAAGGTTGGAGACACTACACTCGAAGTTGTTGACAATTATGTATACCTGGGACAAACAGTCCAGTTAGGTAGGTCCAACTTCGAGAAAGAGGTTAATCGTCGAATCCAACTCGGCTGGGCAGCGTTCGGGAAGCTTCGCGAAATTCTCACGTCCGAAATACTACAGTGTCTCAAGTCAAAAGTATTTGACCAGTGTGTGTTACCAGTGATGGTGTATGGCTCTGAGACGTGGTCGCTTACTATGGGCCTCATAAGAAGGCTCAAGGTCACCCAAAGAGCGATGGAGCGTGCTATGCTCGGAGTTTCCCTGCGTGATCGAATCAGAAATGAGGAGATCCGTAGGAGAACCAGAGTGACTGACATAGCCCGCAGAATCGCTAAAATCAAGTGGCAGTGGGCGGGGCACATAGCTCGAAGAGCTGATGGCCGCTGGGGCAGAAAAGTTCTTGAGTGGCGACCACGAGCTGGAAGACGTAGCGTGGGCAGGCCTCCCACTAGGTGGACCGACGATCTGGTGAAGGTCGCGGGAAGTACCTGGATGCAAGCGGCGCAGGACCGGTCTTTGTGGAAATCCTTGGGGGAGGCCTTTGTCCAGCAGTGGACGTCTTTCGGCTGAAACGACGACGACAGGGTGTGTGGTTATTTTTCTTGTAATAACTTTCATGTGTACTACCACCCCTGAGATGGGCGTTGTTTTACAAAACCACACCCTGTATTACTAAATATCGATTGCATTCAATGTAAATTCAACCTTAAGTCCTGCACAGAAGGTTCAAAATGGTTTGAGCACGATCGCTAAGTGCCCCGTTGCCCGCAGATAGAAGAAGGCATCGCTCACGGCTCACCAGGGCTCACCTCTGGGATCAATTAGACCAAATTTTATGGTTATAAAACCAAATAATAATTACACGTGTCCTCTTTAACAGATGGATAGCGATTAATCCCAACTTAACAGTTTTATAGCCATAAAAGTTGGCTCAAGCGTAACTATCTATTTTTTGAAGAAGTGACTCTGGATCCTTCTAAAGAAACATTTTTGGGGTAAAAACCTTTCCTATAATAAAATGAAGTTTAGAACTAGGCTTTTGAATGGTACCAATATTGGTGTGAAGTGGGGATGCATACGTTTGAAAGTGCTTGTCGCGGGTGGTGCGATTTATTTGCTGTCGAGTGTAGAAGGTTCAAAATACTTTTTCCACGATCGCTAAGTGCCCCGTTGCCCGCAGATAGAAGAAGGCATCGAACTAGCGGAAGAGGCGCTGGCGATAGAGGAGCGCGAGGACGGGCCCATGCTGCCGCGTTGCTGCCTCTACGCCGGCATCGGGCATCAAATGAGGGCACAGGTGGGTGCCGCTATAGTCTGGTCTGCGAGCACCTAGAATTTTGTCCAATGACCCCAAGCTACCCATCCTTATCGCTCGCGCGTAAAACAGCGCGTAGACAAAATTCTACGTGCTCACAGACCTGGCTTTAGAATAGGATGAAATAAATCGTTGGATTGAATAAAAAATAGTTTTATTTTAGCAAGTAAGTTATAATAAAAACGTGCACACAGTGACAATAGATGCAATCAATAAAAAATGTTACACTGGAAATTCAATAGGGATATATCATCACATTTCATGGTGGTTCTATATCATCTCAGCCATAGGACATCCACTGCTGAACATAGACCTCCTCCAATGCTTTCCATGTTACCCGGTTGGTAGCGGCCTGCGTCCAGCGCCTTCCTGCTACGTTTATGATGTCGTCGGTCCACCTTGCGGGTGGACGTCCCACGCTGCGTTTTCCGGTACGCGGCCTCCACCGGTGCTTTATCGCTTTTACGCATTCTAGGCCTACTGGTGTTTGCCTTTTGACACTTATTCAAACACCAACTGGGCTACGATGCGCGCCGTGATGAAATATTAAAATCTATGAAATGGTTTTTTATATTAACCGGCAGACAGTGGTGACTGAGTTTGTTGCGGCGCTTCTTCTCAGCACTTGCCAAATGTTGGTCTCGAAGCGCTGGTAGGGTAAAAAGATTATGAGACATGTAGAGGCTCCTTAAGAGCAAAATGACGATTTGTAAGAACTATTTATTAGTCTAAACAAATAAAGAAATTTTGACTTTGGTGCGATAAATTTTTATCGCGGCGTGCATCCTAGGCCTACAGATTAATTTAAGCTCCTCCCTTTCTGCCTCGGTATTTACACTGCGTGGGATTTTGCACCAGGGAGTGTAGCAGGGGCGACCACCTCATTATCATCATCATCATTTCAGCCACAGGACGTCCACTGCTGAACATCGGCCTCCCCCAATGACTTCCACATCGCACGGTTGGTAGCGGCCTGCATCCAGCGCCTTCCTGCTACCCTTATCAGGTCGTCGGTCCACCTTGGCGACCACCTACTAACATATGAATATCTTTGCAGAAGACAAATTCTCGTATCGACAAGGAGTCGGCCAACGAGACGAGCCTGCGGCTGCTGCTGCGTTCAGTGTCGCTGGACGACAACGACCACCTCGCCTTCTACTACCTCGCGCTGCAGTACATGTACCTCGGCCTGCTTAACGAGGCCATGGTGAGACAAGCGTTGTTTTAAAGCCCGGTCTGTGAGCACGTACAATTTTGTCCAATGACCCCTAGATACCCATCCTTATCGCTCGTGCGTAATTATATTGCTGTCGCGACTGTGCGACGCGCGCCCGCAGTGAGTGTGCGAGCGCGATAGCAATATAATTACGCACGAGCGATAAGGATGGGTAGCTAGGGGTCATTGGACAAAATTCTACGTGCTCACAGACCAGACTATAGCTGGTTAGAGTTCACGACCGAATATGAGCCTGCACAGTGATAATGTGAAGAAGTTACCGCCTCAGTGGTAAGCCCAGCTGCTTCAGACGCAGAGGTCCTGGGTTCGATTCCCAGTGGGGGCAGATTTTCCTGTTCGGTTTTGTTGGTAATAGGGCTTTTTCTAAGTCCGCCTGGCTAGCTACCACCATCTTACCTAAGTCTGTCACAAAACGCTAACAATGTTAATAGCATTGTTGTGATCCGGCAGTTAGAGGTAAGATAGCCAGTTCCTCCGTGGTTGAGGATTCCGAGTGAAGCTCGCTTCCACCTTCAGCCTGCATCATCATTTACCATCAGGTGAGATATAGGCCAAGAGCTTTCTCGTTGTGTATAAAAAAAAAGTTCCTTTATTCGTATCCGGCTCGAAGGACCAAAATTTTTTTGATTGTGGCAGGACGCGACGCGTTCGTGTCTAGCGGCGCGAGCCGAGTGCGGTGGCGGCCTGCGCCTCGCCACAGCGCTGTGGTCGTGCGCCTGCGCCGGTCCCCGCGCCCCCCGCGCGCTCGCCGCCGCCCGCCTCGCGCGCCACCACTACCCCGCCGCCGACTGGCCGCTGTGGGCGCTGGCGGCGCTGCAGCTCACGTGGGAGAGTGGCGAGGTGAGTGTGACGTCACGAGGGTCCCGCGCGACCCGCCGCCCGCCTCGCGCGCCACCACTACCCCGCCGCCGACTGGCCGCTGTGGGCGCTGGCGGCGCTGCAGCTCACGTGGGAGAGTGGCGAGGTGAGTGTGACGTCACGAGGGTCCCGCGCTCGCCGCCGCCCGCCTCGCGCGCCACCACTACCCCGCCGCCGACTGGCCGCTGTGGGCGCTGGCGGCGCTGCAGCTCACGTGGGAGAGTGGCGAGGTGAGTGTGACGTCACGAGGGTCCCGCGCGACCCGCCGCCCGCCTCGCGCGCCACCACTACCCCGCCGCCGACTGGCCGCTGTGGGCGCTGGCGGCGCTGCAGCTCACGTGGGAGAGTGGCGAGGTGAGTGTGACGTCACGAGGGTCCCGCGCGACCCGCCGCCCGCCTCGCGCGCCACCACTACCCCGCCGCCGACTGGCCGCTGTGGGCGCTGGCGGCGCTGCAGCTCACGTGGGAGAGTGGCGAGGTGAGTGTGACGTCACGAGGGTCCCGCGCGACCCGCCGCCCGCCTCGCGCGCCACCACTACCCCGCCGCCGACTGGCCGCTGTGGGCGCTGGCGGCGCTGCAGCTCACGTGGGAGAGTGGCGAGGTGAGTGTGACGTCACGAGGGTCCCGCGCTCGCCGCCGCCCGCCTCGCGCGCCACCACTACCCCGCCGCCGACTGGCCGCTGTGGGCGCTGGCGGCGCTGCAGCTCACGTGGGAGAGTGGCGAGGTGAGTGTGACGTCACGAGGGTCCCGCGCGACCCGCCGCCCGCCTCGCGCGCCACCACTACCCCGCCGCCGACTGGCCGCTGTGGGCGCTGGCGGCGCTGCAGCTCACGTGGGAGAGTGGCGAGGTGAGTGTGACGTCACGAGGGTCCCGCGCGACCCGCCGCCCGCCTCGCGCGCCACCACTACCCCGCCGCCGACTGGCCGCTGTGGGCGCTGGCGGCGCTGCAGCTCACGTGGGAGAGTGGCGAGGTGAGTGTGACGTCACGAGGGACCCGCGCGACCCGCCACTACCCGCGAGTGACGTCACGAGTGTTCCTGTGGTTGTTTGCCTGCGTCAAATCTTTCATTTCAACTTAAAATGTCTTCTGCTAAGCAAAGGCTTTCCACAACGGCCGGTCTTGCGCTGCACGCACCCAGGTGCTTTCGACCTTCAACAGATCGTCGGTCTACTCGGCTAAACAACACTACGTTTCGTCGGTCGTTGCGGCGTCACTCGAGAACTTTACTCATACTACCCCAATAGCCATTAGTTCTATGAGTTAGCCCCACCCACTGTCACTTAGGCGATTATTTATTTATTAGGTCTACCAACATTGTTACATAACAACATGTACACTTAAAAATAACAATTATGAACAAAGTTACAATGCAACAACAATTATAGGCTGACACAACATACACAACATAACAAATACAACATTATCACACTGCACCGCGCTCCGCTGCGGTCCGCGTGGCGACATATAACGAATCCCGCGTGCAGACGCGTTATCAGTGTGTTGTGCCGCGCGTGTTTTCTGTACAAACTGATGTACTTGCATAAAATGATTAAATCTGTCGTCCCGCGTACCGCGGAGCGCGGTGCAGTGTGATAATCGCCTTAAGTTTGTCGACTTCACCGACTGTACGGTGCGTCACCGTACAATTGCAAACATCAGCAATATATTGCTATGCGCGGCTGACCCAATTTTATATACAGTCGTGGTCAACTAATTAGGGACAGATAGAATACTAAGCAATACTAAGTGTTCATATCCTATTATTGTGAGCTTCATTCAATATTACTGGCTGTTACTTTGTAAACATATTGACTATCAAGTACTCTATTTAACAGAATACAATAACAACAAAAAAACTTACTAACTTAATAAAAAATCTTAATCAAATCACATGAATCGGTAATTATGGTACGGACGGTCTGGCCACCTAATTAGGGACGCTTACGTTTTTCCTTCTAAATTAAAAAAAATAAAAAGTAATAACTTTTATTCTGTTCATTTGTAATTTCGGCGTCAATTTGAAAAGCGATATTCTTATCTTGCGAGTTAAAAACTCATCAAATTATTAAAGGTAATGGGCTGAAAGAAAAGCAACAATGCGCTAAGTTATAATAAATCTTTTTCAGTGTGGTTGGCCATACCGGTAAATTGCAGATCATCTGAAATGTTCCAAAAACTTGAATCTACGATGCAGTGGCTTATTTCAAAATCATGAAACCACAGAAAGTATGCCTAGAAGGAAGAGGCCAATAAAAACAACCCCACAAGATGATCGCAGAATGGTCACTCTCGCAAAGAGAGACCCCTTTAAGGGTTTCGTTCTGATCAAGAGCGAGATTTTTGGACCAGAACCGACTGCTGGAGTATCTGCGTGGACCGTCAGAAGGCGACTGGTGGAGGCAAAGCTTGTAGGAAGAGTTCCTCGAAAAGTTCCACTACTGAAGATGGAACACAAAGAAGCAAGATTGGCGTTTGCAAGAAAGTATGGACATTAGGCTTTTGCTCAATGGATAAATGTGCTGTTTTCTGATGAGATCAAGATAAATCTTATTTCATCCGATGACAGACAATACGTGCGACGACCTGTAAAGTCCGAAATGATACCAAAGTAAACAAAGAAGCAGGTGAAACATACAGGCGGCAATATAAAAATCTGGGGCTGTTTTTCTGGACATAGAGTGTAACGTATAAAAAGAACTGAAGTTAAACTTGAGCAATTCCACTACAAATAAATATTGGAGAAAACGATGCTATCGTATGCTGAAGAAGTCTTACCAGTCTCATGAACATTTCAACACGATAACGACCCAAAACATACCGCGTACTCTGTTTTATCGTTCCTAGCGCAACAGTCAGTGACGGTACTAGATTGGCATTTGGCCCGAAAACAACTCAGACTTAAGCCCTATAGAGCTTATGGTATGAAACGAAGGAAAAAGTTGCAGCTCAACGTACTGGCACTAAAAATCAGCTTTTCGTGGCATTTAATGGTGTTTGGAATAATATTTCTTTAGAAACCTGTAATGATTTGATTGCATCCATGCCGCGCCGATGTCAAATGGTTATAACCAACAAAACCAACCATATTGGTTATAAAAATACGTTTGATGATTTTGTTTTGTATTCTATATTTATTAATGAAAACTTTTTATGTAATAAACACTTTAATAATTTCCAATTTATTTACATTTATAGTGAAAGTGTTACGTGTCCCTAATTTTATTTACATTTATAGTGAAAGTGTTACGTGTCCCTAATTTAATAAACACTTTAATAATTTCCAATTTATTTACATTTATAGTGAAAGTGTTACGTGTCCCTAATTAGTTGTCCATCCCTAGGTCAATAAATGTGTAGGTGGCAATGATTTATTTATTTTAAAAATATTGATCGCAACTAGCTAGTTTCTTTTCTGGCCTTTAAATATTTAGAATACTAGCCAAATTACTTGTTATTAATAGGCACAAGCTACAAAGCCTCGTGAAGATTTTTTTTTCGGACTGGAGAGACGGTCTTGTGTTTAAGTCAAATAACGTCCCTAATTAGTTGACCACGACTGTATATTTTATGTTTTACATTATTTTAAGTTTAGTGTTCGATTTAGCAGCCTAACAAGTGGCCGCGACTCTCGTTAATCAATTATTGTACCTTTATACGTAATCAAGTAATAAATATCTACATTCAACAAAGAGTTTGAATCATTCTCTTCATAATCAACATAATCAAGAAAGGTGTATAGCTAGCAATAGACCATACACCGACTTAGGTTCTCGTTAGTTAATCTTTCCGCCGTGTCGGCAGGCGGCGCTGGCAACGGGAAAGGAGCTTCTGTCGCTGCTGAACAGCGCCGAGGCCGAGGCCGAGCTCGACGCCGACCACAACGGCTACACGGAACTGGATGCACTGTCGGATTCGCAACACGCGGATACACATAGCAATAGGGACGCAGGTGAATAATTGACGTCATTTCAGAGACTCGAGAGAGGTCAATGACCGGTCATAGATGTGTGTCAATATGTGTACACTTGTTTGCAAAAGTTTTATTTGAAAATTTTTACTACATATTTGCAAATAATTCGCGGAAATAATGGCGTTGCATTTTTGCTAACATAAATGAGTAGATTTGAAGATTTAAATTTTATTTTAGATTTAGATTTGAAGTATTTTTAAAAAAAGTTGTGCCTTGAAATTATTTCTTAAAGGCGTTGTCGACATTGCGAGGTTTCGCGGTGTGTATACGCGTTTACCTTGCCGCCGAATTACCACTCAAACGAGTAAACTCGCATCGCGAAGCAACCGCGCAACGTCGATACACACTTTAAGTGCTTGTTCACGTTGACTCGCGGGCGCGGTGACGAAATATCAAACATAATATGTAGTGATTCCAAGTGTTCACGTACGAAACGCACGTGCGGTCTAACTAGCGGGCAAGCTAGCGACTGGCGCGCGCGGAGCGCTCGCGGTAATTTCAACGCGTGAAGATGTTTGTGTGTGTTCATGTCAAACTAGCGGCGGCGCGCGCGTTTCACTCGCGACGTGAGGTAAGTTCAACCAGTTTGAACTTGTCGCTAGAAACGATAGTACGTCACACTCGCGCGAACGCCTGGTGGTTGTTGTGAACACGAGCTCGCAACGTTTCCCGCGCCCGCACCCGCCCCCGCGCCCGCGCGTACCTACGTGAACAAGCACTAAGGCCTAGTTTAGACACGCGATAACCGCGCAGTTTGTGGGTGGTTCTCATAGCAAGGTATTCAGATGGTAACCGTGCCGTTAAGGTTTGATCCAAATATGCGAGAGTTGCCCAACAACTTTCGATTTCACTGTGTCATCAGGCTTAATGGTGTCAAGTACCTTATTAGATCGTGTTTTGTTCGCAGCGAGCATTCGCGCGGAGAGCGCGGGCGTGTACCGCGTGGAGCGCGCGCTGTCGGACGCGGCGTCGTCGGCGCAGCGGCCTCGTGCGCACCACGCGCCGCGCGCCCGGGCCTGGCTGCTGCTCGCCGACCTCTGCCTCAGGTAAGTCAAAGTCAAAGTCAAAATTTCTTTATTTGTTTAGACTAATAAATAGTTCTTACAAATCGTCATATGCTCTTAAGGAGCCTCTACATGTCTCATAATCTTTTACCGCTGTCTGGTACCGCGAGTGTGCCGCCTGGCTGCTTTTTTTTTTATGTGATAGGAGGCAAACGAGCAGACGGATCACCTGATGGTAAGCAATTGCCGTCGCCCATGTACACCCGCAACATCAGTGAAGTCACAAGTGCGCTGCCAACCTTTTAAATCCCATTCCCCCCCAATTGGGCCTCCGGTATCCTCACTCACTCGGCGAAACACAGCGCAAGCGCTGCTTCACGCCGGTTTTTTGTGAGGCCGTGGTATCACTCCGGTCGAGCCGGCCCATTCATGCCGAAGCGTGGCTCTCCCACGGTGAAAACCTCTGCCTCAGGTACAGCGAGTGTGCCGCCTGGCTGCTGCTCGCCGACCTCTGCCTCAGGTACAGCGAGTGTGCCGCCTGGCTGCTGCTCGCCGACCTCTGCCTCAGGTACAGCGAGTGTGCCGCCTGGCTGCTGCTCGCCGACCTCTGCCTCAGGTACAGCGAGTGTGCCGCCTGGCTGCTGCTCGCCGACCTCTGCCTCAGGTACAGCGAGTGTGCCGCCTGGCTGCTGCTCGCCGACCTCTGCCTCAGGTACAGCGAGTGTGCCGCCTGGCTGCTGCTCGCCGACCTCTGCCTCAGGTACAGCGAGTGTGCCGCCTGGCTGCTGCTCGCCGACCTCTGCCTCAGGTACCGCGAGTGTGCCGCCTGGCTGCTGCTCGCCGACCTCTGCCTCAGGTACAGCGAGTGTGGCTGCTGCTCGCCGACCTCTGCCTCAGGTACAGCGAGTGTGGCTGCTGCTCGCCGACCTCTGCCTCAGGTACAGCGAGTGTGCCGCCTGGCTGCTGCTCGCCGACCTCTGCCTCAGGTACAGCGAGTGTGCCGCCTGGCTGCTGCTCGCCGACCTCTGCCTCAGGTACAGCGAGTGTGCCGCCTGGCTGCTGCTCGCCGACCTCTGCCTCAGGTACAGCGAGTGTGCCGCCTGGCTGCTGCTCGCCGACCTCTGCCTCAGGTACAGCGAGTGTGCCGCCTGGCTGCTGCTCGCCGACCTCTGCCTCAGGTACAGCGAGTGTGCCGCCTGGCTGCTGCTCGCCGACCTCTGCCTCAGGTACAGCGAGTGTGCCGCCTGGCTGCTGCTCGCCGACCTCTGCCTCAGGTACAGCGAGTGTGCCGCCTGGCTGCTGCTCGCCGACCTCTGCCTCAGGTACAGCGAGTGTGCCGCCTGGCTGCTGCTCGCCGACCTCTGCCTCAGGTCACACCCGACGCACTATGACCATGACTAAGTATACGGCATACTCGTCGAGAGGCCAGGCCGAAATACAGTGCTGGGGAACTCTCGCTCTTGGGGTATCTTGCTGTCGCTCGCTTGCTTTCACTCCTGTGTCACCACATGGGGCTGTCTCACAAGACATTCGGGCGAGACTAGGCGAAAGCTCTCGGACGAGACTGACGAGAGTGTAGAGCCAACATTAATTGTTCGTTTCAGTCAAATGACGTCCACTGCTGGACGAAAGCCATCCAAAAAAAAATCCACGACGACCGATACTGTACTATATCCAGGTACTTTTCGTGACCTTCACCAGACCACCTTTCGTCGATCCGCCTAGTGGGGGGCTTGCCACCCTACTGTAGTGTGTGTGTAGTATGTAACAGTATTAGTATGTATAAATATCGATTATCCCTATTTAATCATTCATTAATAAACTGAGATAGCTAAGAAGAAATTGTTTACTTTATGCTCCCGAGCTCCCATCCTTACATGGCGACCCGGCCATTTTTGGAGGTCTGCCGGAGTTCGGTCGGGCGAAACATAAAGAACGATTATTATTAGTAAAAAGTGAAGTAAATCAAGTAAATTCAGTGAAAATGTACCGGTCTAATATAGAAAAAGACGAGGTGTTTTTGACCCAAAATTCCTCAGGGTCAAATGCTACAGAATATCACATTTCCAATATAAGTATTGTAGTATGTGTACGCGCCAAACCTATATATTTGACGTTGCTGCGTAAACTGCCCCACTCAAATATACTAGCATCGCACAGTATAGACTCTTTCATTGTCAACTCCCGGTCCCCACATTACATGGCGACCCTGCCAGTGCTGCCTTAGGGCAGTGCTGTGCAATAACATAATAAAATAAATTGGTGTATAAATAAATGGACTAAAATGGAAAAATGAAATCAATTAAAATCAGTGAATTGGAAGAACAAGTGAAATAAATGGAATGTCGGAGAATTTTAAGAAGATTTAAAACTAAGAAAAATGGAAATGCTGGCTGCCGGGCGTAGATGGTGCCAGATGGAGGTTTGGTGATGTGCTGGGCTGCTGGGAGAGTTCGAGTCAGATGTTGGTTAATTGCTGGCTGCTGGGAGAGTTCGTGTCAAGGTTCCGGATGCCGTCGGATGATGAAGCTCGCGTTAAGGAGATTAAAGAATTAGCAAGTACCTACTAAATTACGTATTTCTTAAACTTTTACATTATTTTTGAATATGAAAAAAAAAATATTTACATTTTAAATACTTAAATAACTAATTTTGTAATTCACATGTGGCCACTGTGTAATTTGTGTATTTTTTTAGAAAATAAGAATTGAACGTAGAAGGGTCAAATTAAGTAATTTTGAAGTCTGAATAATGTCCTAAATTATAACATTATTAACACATTTTTAAATATTTTATATTAATTTGCAGTTTACTTCATTATAAATTTCAATACTTTTAGAAGAAATTGGTTAAAGACTTTATCTATAAATTGTTCATTGTAATTAATTTTGTTTGCTTAATTAAAAGAGTTTTAATTGCAGATTTAATATCACTAGAATTGGTATTTGAAATTGTTCATTTCACATATTTTTTTTAAAATATTGGTTGTCATTAGAATTTTCAGTGGTAACAATAAATATTTATGTAGAATCAATTAAGTTTTAAATTTTAAAATGTGCTGTCTTGTGAATGTTTTATTACATAATTCTCTGTTTTGATTTATTAATGGCAAATAATTTTATACATTAATCAAGGTTAAGCATTTTTCAAATCGTAATTTCAACTATTGGAAATTAATTTTATCAAAGTACCTAAGTAAGTGTCGAGCTATTTGCGGTTCACATTCGTCAGCGAATTCCTTCGTAGTCATTGTACTGTTTCGTTAGTTGGTTTTAAATTTCATTATTTCTGTGCCAAATAACTGATAAAAATATTATTATGTGCATAGCATTATTTATATTTTTCAAGACGATAAATTTCAAGTTAAACATCATATTTTCAATTGAAATTTCAAACAGTTTTAATTCTTCAATTTTATTTCTTATCTTTGTAATAAATGTGCAAAAACGTACTTTTTTTTTAGTTAATTCAAATAACTCTATGACTTATTTACGATAGCAGAGATTTAGTTGTAATTTACAAGAATCTTTTTAAGCTCACTGCACTATATTGAGCAATTTCTACCAGTCAACTTTTCATTTCACAACTTTAAATATTCTATTTGAATGAAATTTACATTTTTATCCTATTTTTTTAATTTAATAAATTGTATCGATTTGATATAGCTAAACTACTTGACATTTTAACTAATGACTATTTAAAAAAAAAAAAAATAATGTAAGTTACTCTAAATACAGCGTTTATTAACTTTGTTCAGTTTATCATGATTTATCTAAAAATCAATGTAAATAATTATTATGATTATCATTGTTCAACATTTAAACTCAATCCGATTTTTTTTTTCGCTTTAGCTATTATTTGACAGTATTTTGTTTTACTGATAAATAAAGAGTACCTACTTAAATCATGATCAATCAATTAAAGCTAGACCAATGCCTGTAAATTCTTTAACACTTTATATTTTTATTTGTTAATTTCAAATTTTTCGAGATACCTAGCACATATTATTTGATTTTGTTTCATACATAATTATCATCAGGATTAGATAGTAGTAGTAGTAGCTACAGTATATTACATAGTTTTCATTTACTGTATCACTTTCTTTTAAATACATAATACGACATTTAAATTATTAACATCATTTATGATTACGAGCCTGTATTATTGTTAAAGTATTAAAAAAAAACAACAGTATATTTCGAATAAAACCTAAACTTTTATTAAAGAAAACTTATTTATAATAATAAAAAGTATTCCATAACTTGAATACTTATTTTGACTTATATTCAGAAACTTTAATAGTAACTTTCTTATTAAATTGATTGACAGTATTAATATTTCGCATAAAATATTTTTTGAGACTTATCTTGCAACGCATTTTAAGTACCTAGTAAATTGCAATGTATGTTTTAGAGGATTTTCGATTTTTGTAATTATTTGTCTATTCACATAGTTCACAACTTTAGATAGTCGTATTGCGCAATAATTGCATTACCTACTTACAAGACTGCACGTGTAACCGCATCAGCATTTTTGGTTAGCGACGTTCATCAGAAAGTAATATGAAGCTATACCTTAGTGGGAAAGCAATGAACAACAGATATTGTAACATAATAACTTGTTTGCCTGACATCATTTTATCAGTTCTTTAGAATTAGTTGTTTAATGAAATCTTAAACGTTAACATATTTGGAACAAGTTAAATAATGTAGAATGATTTTGTTTGATAGTTATCAAGTTTTGTTTTATAGTGGGTTCCTAATACTACAGAAAGATTTACATTTTGAAAACTTTTGATGAGATAGATGGATTTATTTTTGTATTACGAGAGAGAAATTAGAAATCAGATTTTGAATAGTTTTGGTAGATTGAAAGTACGAATGTATTAAAAAGCTTTTGTAACAATAGAGTGCATTAGTTACATTCGAATGAACGATGTGGAAAAGGAATGTGAAATAAATGGATGTTAAGGATTATGTTAAGTATGTGATTGATAGATTGTTTTGATTGTAGAATGGAAAGTATTATTTTAGAAATAGGGAATACTTTAGTAGAGATATTTTGTAACACCAGTGGACCGTACAACCACAAGTAAACAAAATCATTTATGCTAAATAATTCAAATGTTTGATTTTATTGTTTGGAATTGAATGTTTATGAAAGAGAATTAAATATGTTGTAAAGGTAATTATGGCAAAAAAAGGAGGTACAAAACGACGTCGAATCCTTCAGTTTGATCATGGTGCAAACGAGATTTCTCTGTGTAAGCTGTTGGAGGTCAAAAATACCTTAAAAGAGGACTCGTTTATAAAAAATAAGGGCACAAGGTACAGTCAAGGGTATCAGATCCTTCATTTGATCATGGTGTAGACGAGTTTCTCTCTGTGAAAATAGTTGGAGATCGAGTGATCTTAAAACATGACCCTTAATAAGTCTATGCATAGCAACAAAGACTAAAATGTCTTATAAAAAGTCGACTATAAAATAAACAGACTGTACCTAAAATAAAATAAATAAAAAAGTGTTATGAAAAAAAAATAGAGCCGGCCGGCCTTAATAAAATAATGTGTGCCCATATACCCAATAAGAGGTATATTAATAAATAAATAAAAGTAGTACCTACCTAAATAAGTGAATATGCCAAGTAAGAGAGATATGATTATGCCCAAGAGGTAATAAATATAGGAGAATGTAAGAAAGATTATGTTTATTGAGATGTGTTTAGAAAAAAAAAAAAAGTTAAGATTGTGTTTTGTGTGTGCAAAACCTTACAGGCAATGTTATATGATTGAGAAATACAGGGTGTCCCAAAAACAATGGATAACCCTGTAACCATCGATAGGCCTCTCCATGGTCTCCCTAACGTCCAATTTTGACCCCAGTAAAAATATCACCGTTTTCAAGATTTTTAAGTTTTTGTGCATTTTTAGAAAATTGCCACCTGCGATTACTTTTTCTCATGCCATTTCTACAAATGAGGATACTTTTCAATCTAGTTTTTTTCCTTATCACAAGGGATAGTTGGGCTATCAAAAAAAAAGATTAAAGTTCAACAAACTAGTTTAAAAGTATGAAAATTTTAACAAATTGCAGAGAAGAAGGAAAAATTAATTCATTGTCTAGCACTTTTGATCAGCCATCGTGTAAAAAAAATGTAGGGAGACCATCGTGCCCATTATCTTAAAAACTTCCTTGGTTAATTGAGATTCTAAAAAGGTATCACAAGCCTATGTATTCTGTATTATTTTTATCTTATGGCTACTTGAATAGCAACTAGTATGAAAACTGCAAAAATGAGTTTTTCTCGTAATAGTTAAACTAGGACTGCATAGTGGCATTAAATACAAATGGATAATTTTTAGCGTAGGAATTTAAATAAAGCAACATTTTATCGTCATCATCATCATCATTTCAGCCATAGGACGTCCACTGCTGAACATAGGCCTGTATCCCAATGATTTTCATAATGACCGCTTGGTAGCGGCCTGCATCCAGCACCTTCCTGCTTACCTTTATGAGGTCGTCGGTCCACTTTGTAGGTGGACGTCCTACGATGCGCTTTCCGGTACGTAGCCTCCACTTGAACCCTGTTGCCCCATTGGCCGTCCGTTCTGCGTTTTTGTGATTACTTAATTTTTGTTTTACACCTTATAAATGTCCCTATAGACAGATACCCGTGATGGCACACGGCTCGGAAACGTGGATTTTTTGCACAGCGTGCTATGGAAGGGGCTATGCTCGGGTTTCTTTACGAAACCGTATCAGAAATTAGGAGACCTGTAAACGAACTAAAGTCGCTGACATAGCCCGACGGATCAGCAAGCTGAAGTGGCAAAGGGCAAGGCACAGTAGTTCGCAGAACTGAGGCAGCGTTCAAGTGGAGGCTACGTACCGGAGAGCGCATCGTAGGACGTCCACCTACAAAGTGGACCGACGACCTCATAAAGATAAGCAGGAAGGTGCTGTATGCAGGCCGCTACCAAGCGGTCATTATGAAAATCATTAGGGTACAGGCCTATGTTCAGCAGTGGACGTCCTATGGCTGAAATGATGATGATGATGACGGTAAAATGTTTCTTTATTTAAATTCCTACGCTAAAAATTATCCATTTGTATTTAATGCCACTATGCAGTCCTAGTTTAACTATTACGAGAAAAACTCATTTTTGCAGTTTTCATACTAGTTGCTATTCAAGTAGCCATAAGATAAAAATAATACAGAATACATAGGCCTGTGATACCTTTTTAGAATCTCAATTAACCAAGGAAGTTTTTAAGATAATGGGCACGATGGTCTCCCTACATTTTTTTTACACGATGGCTGATCAAAAGTGCAAGACAATGAATTAATTTTTCCTTCTCTTCTGCAATTTCCTAAAATTTTCATACTTTCAAACTAGTCTGTTGAACTTTAATCTTTTCTTTTGATAGCCCAACTATCCCTTGTGATAAGAAAAAAAACTAGATTGAAAAGTATC
The DNA here is from genome assembly GCF_963855985.1 of Ostrinia nubilalis. Lineage (NCBI taxonomy): Eukaryota > Metazoa > Arthropoda > Insecta > Lepidoptera > Crambidae > Ostrinia > Ostrinia nubilalis. The sequence continues at coordinate 16,351,856 of NC_087098.1, forward strand.
CTCATTTGTAGAAATGGCATGAGAAAAAGTAATCGCAGGTGGCAATTTTCTAAAAATGCACAAAAACTTAAAAATCTTGAAAACGGTGATATTTTTACTGGGGTCAAAAATGGACGTTAGGGAGATCATGGCGAGGCCTATCGATGGTTACAGGGTTATCCATTGTTTTTGGGACACCCTGTATTTATCATTGTTAAATATGGAAAGTAAATGGCAAAGTTATGAATATTTCAGTTTTAATTGTTTCGATACAATTTTGAAGTCATAGAACTGATGTAATAATAATTTTAACATTTGTAGAATTGATAATTTGAGAATAATATTTTGGGATAGTTTAAGAGTAATGTTATATTAAGTTACCAATATTAGGATCCCACTACACAATTTTATTTGTTTAAAATAATACTATGAACATTACAAATACTTGATATCATGTTTACGATAGTTAAAATAAATAAAATGGTAAATGTGTCAGAAATTAAATATGAAATGCATCAAATTGTGTCTAATCTGTAGAATCTATCATCATTTTATCATGATAAACAAGGTTATTGAAAATTTTACAAAACTGAAATGACATATTTTGTAGTATGTGTGTTTTATAAATTAAACAGTAAATAATTTTAGTATCAATTATTAACATTATAATTAATTTGACCCAACTACTATAATATGTAATACTTTCAGTAATAATATTTTATATTCTGTAGATCGTAAGTAAGAAAACTTTGCGATGTGTAATTTTTGTGTTGATATTTGAACCTTTGAAACAATTATTTTTAAAGAAAATTTTGTAGAAAACTGTAAACTGTAAAACTATGTAAAGTAAAATTTGAATGAGAATTTAAAAAGTGATGTAAATTATTTTCAAATACTTTGTGTATTTCTAACATTTACTTTAAATTTAAATATTGAGTGTTTTGTTAATTTGGAAGTAATGAAATCTTTTACAACATCTAAATATTTAATTAATACTGTAACATCATTCAAAATCTGTTTTTCTGTTTATGTTTGATAGTCTAAAAATCATCCTATTCAAATATCAGTTTATGTGGAATTTTCTTATAGCCTGACCAGGAACATAAAAACCCTCGCCATGTTGCGGAAATCTAATGGTACTAATTTCTTTTAATGGCAACAATAACTAAAAACTTCATTGACATGTCACCTTGCATGTCAGTCTATTGCTGTCAAAGTGTAAACAAACTTTATTTTAAATGTGCGCAATTGATTTTGTGAATGAAATTGCTAAAATCTTTTTATAGTCGTGAAAGAAAAGTGGTTCACAATGTGTAAAAGTATTTGTCGAAGAGAAATACCAAGGGTTCGGACAATATTTTCATTGAATAATGTTTCCAACAAAGGTTGTCAAATTGACTGACATGTTTATCGTATAGTACAGTCCACTATGAAAATTAGCTGTGGTTTGTTTCAACTACCTATTTTAAAGTTTTTTGTCACTTTCTAAGTGTTGAATTTTATGGAATTGGGAAAGAAGTACCGAGTTTGAAGCCTTCATGAGCAGACATTGCAGTTGAATATTCAAGTTCTGAATTTGATTATTGATGAATAATAAAATAAATCCTACTATCTCGATTGATGGCTTCATTTAATTTATTTAAACCAGATTACCTATAATAATATGTTTTCGTTAATTTATGAAAATATTAAATTAGCCCGTAATCCTGAATCCTGATACATAAAGTTAGCCTATTAATTTAACACAGGTACGACTGTACTCAGTGTTGCACTATCAAATGCAATTGATGCGCCTCTATGCCAGGGTTTTTATGTTCCTGGTCAGGCTATAATTAGTTAACTCATTAATGTATTTCCTTTTCTCTAAAAATATGAATGTTAAAAATAAAAAAAAATAAAAAATATTTTGTGGTCTGTAAACTTTTGGTTTTTTTTATGTTCAATTACTTTTTACAATTATGATTTGTAATGAAAATTATGATCATTTGAAATAGAGTTTTTCTCGGATTTTAATGTATTTTGATGTTTTGTTTTGAACTGTTGTAACTAAATTTAATATTTGAAAAAATATTGTAAACCAATTTTTTTTCTTTTAAAAAGGGGGGAGGTGTAGTATGTGTACGCGCCAAACCTATACAGGGTGTCCCAAAAACAATGGATAACCCTGTAACCATCGATAGGCCTCGCCATGGTCTCCCTAACGTCCAATTTTGACCCCAGTAAAAATATCACCGTTTTCAAGATTTTTAAGTTTTTGTGCATTTTTAGAAAATTGCCACCTGCGATTACTTTTTCTCATGCCATTTCTACAAATGAGGATACTTTTCAATCTAGTTTTTTTCCTTATCACAAGGGATAGTTGGGCTATCAAAATAAAAGATTAAAATTCAACAAACTAGTTTAAAAGTACGAAAATTTTAAGAAATTGCAGAGAAGAAGGAAAAATTAATTCATTGTCTTGCACTTTTGATCAGCCATCGTGTAAAAAAAATGTAGGAAGACCATCGTGCCCATTACCTTAAAAACTTCATTGGTTAATTGAGATTCTGAAAAGGTATCACAAGCTTATGTATTCTGTATCATTTTTATCTTATGGCTACTTGAATAGCAACTAGTATGAAAACTGCAAAAATGAGTTTTTCTCGTAATAGTTAAACTAAGACTGCATAGTGGCATTAAATACAAATGGATAACTTTTAGCGTAGGAATTTTAATAAAGCAACATTTTATCATCATCATCATCATCATTTCAGTCATAGGACGTCCACTGCTGAACATAGGCCTGTACCCCAATGATTTTCATAATGACCGCTTGGTAGCGGCCTGCATCCAGCACCTTCCTGCTTACCATTATGAGGTCGTCGGTTCACTTTGTAGGTGGACGTCCTACGATGCGCTTTCCGGTACGTAGCCTCCACTTGAACCCTGTTGCCCCATTGGCCGTCCGTTCTGCGTTTTTGTGATTACTTAATTTTTGTTTTACACCTTATAAATGTGCCTATAGACAGATGCCCGCCCAAGTAACATTTTACTCCATTTAAGAGTTCAATAGTCGTTCACATGTACTCCACAAGCTGTGTATGTCAGCTGTATACGAGCTGTATAGCTTGCTATAATGCTTTTATAGAACCAGTTTGGGCACAAATTAGACAGCTTTAAGTTCACTATGGCTGTACATTAGCAGTATAATAGCATTATAATAGCAGTTTAAGTAGTAACATCGTACTTAAGGCTGACTTACGGCACTATATGGGACGCAGTGTGAACCATACAACGTACGTGAGGACAATAAAGAGTAACAAGTGGCTAAATGCACAGCTTTCAAAGTTATAAAGTCCGACAAAAGTACTCCAATGCTACATAAAGTTCACGTGTGTCCTAAATTATTTCCACATTTTAATATTAGTTTGGTATTTGTACGTGAGTGCCAAGAGGAAACAACTCGGGCGGATAATATAATCATTTATGCAAATAATAACACGGGTTTTAGATACTGAATAATGTTAATGCCATTGGGAATGCAACTTTATCGTGAAATGTATACATATTTACAGCTAAAATATTTACGCGCCTCTGTAAAAACGCGATATTCATTTTAAAATATTTAAAACTGGCTGAGAGGAAATCTACAATTTTCAGTTTTTGATATTGTATTGGCATTATAATTATACTACGGTAATTAATTATAACATGAAACCAAAACTCAATCGCTCTATCTGCGAATTTTGTGATAAATCTGCATTAATTTTGGAGATTTATTTGGTAAATATTTTAGGTTATGTAGAACAAAATGGTGGAAATGAAATACGGCTATGTGAACTGTTATAACTCCAATTTAATGCGGTGAGCGTTATTAGGTTCACATGTGTTCTGTTAGAATGCTGTTATCTATATTAAGTTCCACATTTGTACCACTACAGCGCTAATGTCTATAAATTTATTCTAATGTGAACTTATGTACAGCTTTAAGATGTACCTAGTTCAGGTCAATTGTGTATCTTTAATTCTTTCAAATACTGAAATTTTAGAGATCCGCAATAAAAATTATTAATGTCCGTTAAATCGCCTAGCCCAGGTACTAATAGTCAAGTATGAATACCTAAAGTATCAGACGGTAGTGTTCCCGGTTTAAATTCGTTTATTATGCCTGACAATTTATTCAAAGCGGAATGAGGAATACGATTTTCAATAGCCCATGTTCTTATTTTTTTGCTAAAGGTTAAATAATTGTCTAAATCAAAATTGTATTCACTATCACTAGAACTGCAATCATCACACTCTGATATCTGTATATTTTGAAGGGAACTTTCAGGTTCAGGCATAATATTTTCCTCTGCATCATGTACAGAACCACCATAAATACAACTAAAAACAGGCTTGGGGAAAAGTGTAATAGAATATCACATTCACATTCATTTTCAGCTTAAAGCAAATAAGAGTAGTACTTGTGGACAAATAAACTGCTATTGATGTTAATGGACAACACATATAGTCCTTTTAACAGCCTACAGTGCACATGCAAACCATTGAAACACTTTTGTACAGATAGTAAAAAAAGGTTATTTTATTAACACAAACAAGTCCTACTACAGCTACTAGCTGTATAACAGTCTAAAACAAGTAAACATAACAGCCTTTGGCTTTATAAATGACCACGTGTGTTCTCTTAAAATGCTAGCTCTATAACATCGTACAAGTAGGCCGTTAAACAGCGGTTGCCGTATCTTTACCCTCCTATAATGCTCTTAGTCAGACGGCTGACTAAAGGATAGTTGTTAGAGTATTATAACACCAACAATCGTATAAAAGTATAACTCTACACTAGTCTACACTCCTATAAGTCCCTTAGACAGGTATAGGTGTAATTAATTGCAATAATACAGCTTATACATCACGAGTGAACTGTACTAATGCTTTAAGTACACATTGGAACTAAATGTGAACTCTTAAATGGAGTAAAATGTTACTTGGGCGTGATGATACACGGCTCGGAAACGTGGATTTTTTTTTTGCACAGCGTGCTATGGAAGGGGCTATGCTCGGGTTTCTTTACGAAACCGTATCAGAAATTAGGAGACCTGTAAACGAACTAAAGTCGCTGACATAGCCCGACGGATCAGCAAGCTGAAGTGGCAAAGGGCAAGGCACAGTAGTTCGCAGAACTGAGGCAGCAGGGTTCAAGTGGAGGCTACGTACCGGAGAGCGCATCGTAGGACGTCCACCTACAAAGTGGACCGACGACCTCATAGAGATAAGCAGGAAGGTGCTGTATGCAGGCCGCTACCAAGCGGTCATTATGAAAATCATTAGGGTACAGGCCTATGTTCAGCAGTGGACGTCCTACGGCTAAAATGATGATGATGATGATGATAAAATGTTGCTTTATTTAAATTCCTACGCTAAAAATTATCCATTTGTATTTAATGCCACTATGCAGTCCTAGTTTAACTATTACGAGAAAAACTCATTTTTGCAGTTTTCATACTAGTTGCTATTCAAGTAGCCATAAGATAAAAATAATACAGGATACATAGGCTTGTGATACCTTTTTAGAATCTCAATTAACTAAGGAAGTTTTTAAGGTAATGGGCACGATGGTCTTCCTACATTTTTTTTACACGATGGCTGATCAAAAGTGCAAGACAATGAATTAATTTTTCCTTCTCTTCTGCAATTTCTTAAAATTTTCATATTTTCAAACTAGTTTGTTGAACTTTGATCTTTTCTTTTGATAGCCCAACTATCCCTTGTGATAAGGAAAAAAACTAGATTGAAAAGTATCCTCATTTGTAGAAATGGCATGAAAAAAAGTAATCGCAGGTGGCAATTTTCTAAAAATGCACATAAACTTAAAAATCTTGAAAACGGTGATATTTTTACTGGGGTCAAAAATGGACGTTAGGGAGATCATGGCGAGGCCTATCGATGGTTACAGGGTTATCCATTGTTTTTGGGACACCCTGTATATTTGACGTTGCTGCGTAAACTGCCCCACTCAAATATACTAGCATCGCACAGTATAGACTCTTTCATTGTCAACTCCCGGTCCCCACATTACAGTATCGTGCTGACGCTGATATGCACCATGCTGGCGATTGCTGCACTATTTGGACTGTACTTGATATACAAGAGGTGCCACCACGGCTGGATCCGTAACGAGATTTTGGCGCAAAACTTAAGGCGATCCTGTCGCCTCCCGTCCCTTCGCCCTTTAAGATTTTTTTTCTTTATTCTTTATTTTCTTTTTTTCTTTTTTATGATTCTCCCGAGCTCCCATCCTTACACTACGTCTTCAGCCCGTGGTCGCCACTCGAAAACTTTTCGGCCTCAGTGGCCGACTCTACGAGCTATGTGCCCCGCCCCTGCCACTTAAGTTTGCCAATTCTGTGGGAAATATCGGTTACTTTGGGTTTCCTATCAATCTCCTCATTTCTGATTCGATCATATAGGGAAACTCTGAGCATAGCACGCCACAAGCTCTTTGTCTGACGTTGAACCTTTAAAATACGTGCTACGCTACGGGTCATTGAAAAAAGTAAACATTATTATTACATTTCAGGTTAGGTCGAGTGAGCGCGGCGGCGGGCTGCGTCAGCGAAGCGGCGGCGCTCACACCCTTTAGTCATTTAGTTTTATACACCGTGAGTACCCTTACTTATGTTTTATTCTGTACTAGCGGCCGCCCGCGACTTCGTACGCGTGGATCCCGTTATACCCCCTTTATCTGTCTTGAGCGGTTTAGATTTTTCATACAAAAGGATTTTCCCGCTAATTCCTGTTCCCGTGGGAATTCCTAAGTATACTATAACTATATAGTAGTTATTGCAAATGAATAAATAAATAAATAAATAAATAACCTGCCCAGGAGTATGAAGAATAATTGTACCAAGTTTCGTTAAAATCCGTCAAGTAGTTTTTGTTTCTATAAGGAACATACAGACGGACACAGACAGACAAAAATTTTACTGATTGCATTTTGGCATCAGTATCGATCACTAATCACCCCCTGATAGTTATTTTGAAAATATATTTCATGTACAGAATTGACCTCTCTACAGATTTATTTTAAGTATAGATTTTATATCTCTTTCGCATTCACCTTTATGATTATGACAGCATCCTGACCATGATTGCGAGCAGGTTGGATTGTGTGTACGTGAGGCATTGCTGTGACACAGCCTATGGAGTGAAGCGGGGATGACTCATGTAATGCATAACCTCACACTTGTGGGTTTGGAATTGAAATGAGTATAATTTATTATAATACTTATTTCAATTCTAAATCTTAATCTGAATTCAATTTTACATCTGTTTCAACTCAACTAACATAGTTTTTAAGTGCAATTGTTATTAATAAACTGAGTCCTAGTAACTTGAATAAAGAATCATTTATTATTATTATTATTTATATGTTTGTGTTTTTTTATCTCAGCTTTAAGGGCTGGTAATATAAGATCAGCTACGGGCATGGCCAAGTAACTAATCCCTAGATGATTTTAAAATATTTGTATTACGATGGGCCCACTGAGGCAGCAGGCTCATCTTGAAGAAAACGCCGTACTATTCTGCAGGTGTTTAGTATAGCTGCTTTTTGCATTGTGACAAAACTATTTTCCGGAAGATCAATATATTTGAGGCTATGGTGTAAGTGTTTGGGTATAACACCCGTACTAGAGAGAACCAGGGGTACAATGTAGGCTTTTTGTAAGTTCCATATTATATTATTATTCTACTATGTTTTACGTGCAGCGCGGGCGAGTGCACGCGGCGAGCGGCGAGTGGCAGGAGGCGCGGCAGTGCTTCCAGAACGCGCTCGCCATACACCCCACGCACCTCGACAGCATCGTCGAGCTAGGTCAGTCACCCCACTCTGACATGACATGTGTATTCTTCTTCTTTTTTGATGATGGCAATACACGTCGAAGTCGACTTGGTTTGTGCAATTTTCAAATTTATAGGTGATACCACAGAATAATAATAAGTACTACGTACAGAAGTTTTACTTCGCGAAGGTATTTAAAAAAATGTATGCTCAATGTCATTAACAATATGGTGTAATTTAGCTTGTCTCAAGAGTCAAGCACCAATTTGTTGACAAACGTCAGTGATCGGCACTGCGCCGAAGCTATAGGGCTGACTTCGGTAAAATGATGTGACGTGAGGTGCCAAACTGCGTATAATATTAACTACTTATTTACCTCTCAGTGTCTTGAGGCAACTTAAAAAAGTACATTCTGTGTTTTTATAATTTTTTAAGCAGTTAAATACTGCACAGTATTTAGTACACCATTTTCTTCCACTATACACAAGAATACGCGTGCGTAAGTCAATGTTCGCTCGTATGTGAGGCCTTGTCGAATAGTATCCTGTAGGTGGGCCATCGTGCGTGTTTTGTTTTCGATGTAAACTCGCGGAGATGAACAGGCCTGGTGATACGAGTTACAAAATGAGATCAAGTAATGATATAATGAAGGATGATAGATGAAACCCCTTCCCACCCTTTGAGTCTCAGTAAAGTTGTGGTGCTTTACTGAGACCTCCTATGGACAACTTGAGAGAACCAGAAGAATCACGATGCACTGTCCTGCTTCACTTGCCCACACTCATGCACGTTCACGAACACTTAATGGTTAATAATCCACCATTATTACACATTAATAGTCGCCCAAACACGAATTTGAGGAAATAAAACAAAACCGCTAACATGACGCTTCAGATTCCCGCCAAGAAGTCAACATGTGTATTTTGTAGTGCCAATTTTTTTTTCCTAATACGGCCTGTATTAATTGATTCAGTTTTCATTGTAAAAGGTTACTGTCCGCAGTGAATATCTTTTCCCAAAACCTATTGTAGTATGCAGATTCCCGCCAAGAAGTCAACATGTGTATTTTGTAGTGCCAATTTTTTTTTCCTAATACGGCCTGTATTAATTGATTCAGTTTTCATTGTAAAAGGTTACTGTCCGCAGTGAATATCTTTTCCCAAAACCTATTGTAGTATGTTATCTGCTCTGTGTCATCCATTCGGTACAGAAAGCGAGTCGATTCTTAGGCGGGTTTTAGAATCGCACTGACCGCTCGCTGATCGTCGGCGCTGACAGAACATTTCGGCTGTCAGCGCTGACGGTCAGCGTGCGTCAGCGTGACTCTAAAACCAGCCTTAAGTTCGAACTCTTCCTATTTTTCTTCTGATTAATTTCTTTGCGGACGGTCATTGGACTTTTTATCTTTACTGATTTTGTTGTCGTCGAGCCGTCATTCCTCGTCACACAGAAGTCGTGACGGGAATAAAATATGCTCATACATATGCTTTAATATACGTCGTCAGGTGCGGCATACTACAACCTGGGCTGGCTGCGACTAGCAGAGAAATCGTTACGCGAAGCGGCGGCACTAGAGCCCGGACGTGCCGACACATGGAGGCGGCTGGCGCTGGTGCTGGCGGCGCTGGGCGAGGCGGGCGCGGCCGCCGACGCCGCCGCCGCCGCGCTCCAGCTGCATCCACACGCGCCCGCCGTGCCACACACGCACCTGCCCCTGTGATGCGAGCTGAATATCTTTAACGCGCTCGGCCAACGCTCGCGCGGCTCGTGACGCGCCCGCGCCGGCTGCTCGTGCTCCTGGTGCAGTGTGTGCCGGTACGTGTAAACGTTTGTATGTCGCCGTGTTTTGTTTTGTGACGCCGCCGTATTCTCCGGCCGTCCGATGCGATCGTGACGCGTCGACCGGTGGAGATCGCCGATGCCGGATCGTAGGAGACGACACCGCCGACGACGTGTGGACCCGGCCGTATTGATATAGAATATAGACAATCGTGATGTGAACCTCATATTGATAGTGTGAAACCCGTAAATAATTTTATCAAAAACAAAAATATGTTCTTGCCATCCGTAAAATAATCACAATATGCTAACTGGCGTTGTATACCATGAAAAATACTAGTCATCTCAAAATTTATAAAAAAAAAATAAAAGCGGCGCCTCCGTCTTAAATCACTTCTTTCAAAACGATCGTCAATAATCAAGTTTCGTCTATACAAAGTTTATAAATAAATATTGTTATTTTATTTCTAAATATATTTAATGTAACACTGCCAAATCTCACAAAACTGAATGTTATCTCAAACGTTATTAACGATTAATATCTATGTAAATAAAACTTTTATAATATCGAATAATAATAACCCTCAATTTTTGCTGTAAATTTCCATTCGTAATTCTGATAAAATTAAATACTTATTTAATTTTTAACGTCACAAAAATTTTAAATTATCTAATGTCTTGATAAAACCCTCCGAGGTTTATGTATACGAAACGTTTAGATGACTTATCAAGTACTTGAAACAATTTGTTAAAAAATCTTTTCTTGAAAACATAAAAATATCATTTCTCAAAAAATGCAAGAAAAGTGTAAAAAAATAATTCTCAAAACTATTTGTTGAAGTTTACGTTACGCGCCAACACTTCAAAATTGCAGTAATAAAAAAAATCCACGTCAATCTAATTTCCATAAAAATATACTGTCGAGGTTGTGCCTGAGTTACAAATTGTAGGTACAATACGTTACTTTTAGTAAAAATAAATATCCTAAAAGAATATGCACTTAAAAACAATTATCACCAAACGAAATGACAAAAATACCGAATAAAAAATACAGTACCATAATTTAGCACCTTTTCAAAATATGTATCTGATGTTATAGTTCTCATTGGGAGGACATTGAAACATTATTATTTCAAATCAAATCATTTATTTGCATTACATTTAATTTAAATAATAATTGTAACTGATAAACATGGTTGTCAACGTAACCTTATCTACGTAATAAAAAATAATGTTCTAATAAGTGAAAGTAGTGCGCAATGCTGAGCGATATATTGAGGTCAGTGTTTTTTTGGAAACTCCAGATTTATTATTGGCCTCAAAATCTCGGTGAAGGCTTTTCAAAAAGTGTTTTAGAAAAGACATACCAGTCGTCAAGCACATCAGACTAAACATTTTTTGCAATAGCACCTATTACAACTGCATAAAATATCACAGCAACCACAAGGTGGACTGACGACCTCATAAAGGTAGCAGGAAGGCGCCGGATGCAGGCCGCCACCAACCGGCCATTGTGGACAGTGGACGTCCTATGGCTAATGATGATGATGATGATATCACAGTGTTTAGTTTGATTTGCCGTCGTCTGTAAAATTTCAAAGCTTAACCCTACGAATAACTCCGATGGAATTTATGTCGCAGTGTTAAGATTCAAAATCCATTGAGGATTGAGCGTACTGTCACGATCATTCAATCATCATACTGTCGTCGACTTAGATACACTAAGATTATTTTTAATGTAGATCGGCCGCCGACTGAATACTATTCTAGATTCTCGCCTTGGAATTGATGTAGCCGTATTTGTTTGTTATTTATCGATTTAATGAATGAACCTGTATGAATATCGCGTGGTAAATATTACAGAAAAACGTAGCGTTAAATTATTAATAGCACTGTGCCTAAACCACAAAGTAGATGAAATATACTTACGATTACAATACTATCTAGAAATTGACAAGATTCATCTGACCAACGACTTTGATTCTAATTTTTTTATACAACACTGTCAATTCAAGTTGATAATTCGCACGTAAAAATCAGGGTATGTTATCAAATAACATCGTAGTAGAAAATTCCTCAATTCACCTTCCCTTTGATATTAGTTGTGTGCGAGCGATCGTCATTTGTTAGTATAATGCGGTTTAGTTCAATGAGGGTTTTCGCGAATGAAAGATCCGCTAGATGGCGGGACGTAGATGTGGGGTTTGGTGGTGGATTTTGACATATCTGTCAATGTCATGTCAAAAATAACCAATCATGCAGCATTTGGACCTCGCGTCTACGTATTGCCATCTGGCGGATTTTTCATTCGCGAAAACCCTCATTAGGTCCATCGCATTTTTGCTCACCAGCTGGCGCCACTAGCGAATAAAATTCTGTCACGCTATAGTAGCGCCAACTGGTGATCACAAACGCGGTAGTCCTCATTGCTGCCACATCACACTGTTATTTAGACACACAAGTAGAAACACCTGTTAATATAATTAAAGTATTTTAATCTACACAAGACAATAGTTATAATTTAATACTTGGATATCTAAATGTGTATTGAGTGAGAAACATATAAATGTCTGCAATAAAATTAGAGGCTAAAGATAGATGTTATTGGTCGTAGCATATTTTAGTTCACGTGGTAACTGGTTACCTAATGTACGTTATGTGAGTGTTCGTGAAAGTTATAAAACTATGGTAAACGTGAAAATGTAATAAAAGTCACCTGTATGATTTGTAAAAATAAATGTTAATCATTTTAGTGGCATATTCCGTATAAGAAAAATGTAATAGGTTCTCGCTAGCTTAGTCAAAATATACTCGAGTCAGTATCCTTACTACTGTTATGTATTATGTAACTAAAAATCTTTGTTTAAAAACAAACTAATTAATGACACCTAAAAACCCTTTTTAATGGCTAATACTCTTATTGTCGAATTTAGATTTTGCTGAGATAAATAAAAGCAAAATAGCGTTTCAGTAAAATTGGTGCTTTATGAAATTGATTTTCTTTTTATGCCTACTTTGTTTTTTTATTGATATTAAGCTACCACCACTAAACCACTAATTTCAAACTACCTGTCGTCAATCACATAGCTGATATGATATTTTACGCGCGACGATCGCATCAGATCCCTTTATATTTGGCCGGTTACTTGCTCAGTAAGTTGGTTAGGATTAAAGCATATTTTTAAATTGGATAGTATCGATATTTTATGTTTCTTGATTCCCGTCCAGTGGTTTAATATTTATGTAGACGATTAATAGATTTAGTTGCAAGGGTGTTGCATAATATGAGGTTACGCCATCAAAGAATAGATTCAAGCTGATACGTGCAGTGCTATTTCCATACATTATCGCATCAATATTGATGATTGCTGATATGAGACATGTAACGTATTCAATACAAGTAATTTCAAAAACTTATTACACACTATAATTCTATGCTCATAAGAAAAAACCTTAAGACAAAATCTCCCAATTGACGATTAAAATCCAAGTATAATCAATGTAGCTGTAATTGGAATGGAGTATAAAAGACGTAATAGGCATAATAAAGAAGCTGCGGCTTACGAGAATATAAGGTAATTATTATAGTTGAAATGCTACGCCATATTATGAAATAAAACGCTTTGAAACTAATTATTTATGAAAATAAATATTTATTACTTATAGAAATTAAATATCAGAAAATTATTCCTAAATATTCAAAGAGTTCTAAAATATTTATTTACAAAAACATAACGTATAGCAAATTGAAACTGATTGTAGAATTGTATAAATTGTACCTTGTTTCGATTGTACAATTATGTATAATTTCATAATGACTTGTCATATCTCACATTAATTTAAGTGTCCCTTACCAACTTCCTCATATAAGCTATACTTTTGTCATTAAAATTTATTGGCTTTGTAAAAATGAACCTTATTATATGGATTTAAAGGTGTAAAATATTTTGCGTCTGTTTTATTAGTGCTTTGTAATGCTCGTGCGTGCATGTTATTTAGTAAGTGCTAGGAGCTGTCGTTTTATTAGCGCGCTGTTTGAGGTTTTCATACGGTGCGACGGTCCCCAGTTTGTTTCAGGCTTAGGTATAGGGTAACTTATTATTATTTTATTATTTTTGGCAATTTCATATCTGACTTGCCGTACGTGATGTATTATGATTGATACACACAGCAACCCTGGAATCGAAACCGCATCGTATCGCCTTGTGAGCAACGTGAACACATACGATAAACATACATGATGAAACGTATAGAGCCGTGATCTCATACTCATTCAAAAATGTCACAGGACCTCAATCCGGGAACATATCGGCCCGAGTTTAAAATGAATATCACATGCCGCAGTAGCAGTCACCTTAACTTAAAAAAATACATTTCTACCAAAGATTTACACATATCATACAGCAAGTAATTGCTTGTACTGATTGAAATATGTTCTATCTGTAACTATGCCAGGCGATGCGATGCGATGCCGATCCGGTGATGAATTGATTGGCAAACGCCAGACCTTAGTCTAGTAACATAGCTAGTCTTTGTCACACACTGTGGTCACCGAATAAATATAATTTAGCCACGTAGCTATAAAAAAGTTACCGACTAAGAATAACTATGCTTTCTGTATTTATTTCATTAGAAATGGCAATAAATTAACCTGTAAAATGTATTTGATAGCTACCTAAATAGGTAACTATCGAATTCATCATTATGGATTGTTGACTATTCTTATTATGTTTTGTGCAGTGTAATGAATATTTTTCCATATAATTATATTTTTATAACGTCATTAATATGTTATTAATAATTATTTCTTGTGTAATAAGGCCGAGTTACACTCGAATATAGATTCTTGGTATACAATTTTAGCATTCTCAAGTCTTATTGGTCCTCGTATATTTCATACACATTTTTCAGATGAGTCCCACAGCGCCTAACATTACCTAAAAATAGTAAAATATTGTGTGCATATTAGACTTGAGAATTTTAATATAGGTTAAGCTATTTCTAAGTATTGTACGAATAACCGGTGGCTGCTTTAAATTATCGTTTTTCGGTGGTTGTCGGTGAAAGTTCTATGGCGTCTGAAGTAGTGTTGCTAAGTATCCCGCGATAAGGAGATATCTAAAACATCGATGATACATCTATAATATTTCCACTGTTCAAGCAGTATCATTTCAACTGTTCTCAATGCCATGCCAATAGTCATGACAGAAAACTAAGTCTTTAATTATTACGATTAAGTAACAGGCACACAGTAGGCCATTGTGCAAATAAAAGTTTTATTCCGAATAGGAAGTGAAATATTTAGTAGAAAATATATTTTTATTTCAACTATTATCGTCGAAAATAAATAGGTACTATCGGGGACTCGGACGCCTTGACACCTTAAGGGCCTAAATTGTTTGCACACACACGCTCGATTAAGCTACGCCCCCATTCATTCATGTTTCGGGTCTAAGCAGCGTCGGCGCACCACTGTAGATGTTTGCCCTAGCAAACCAAGCTCTATGTAAAGCGTTTAGGATTGAGTATTGCTTAGCTTACCCGCATCCGTAGCGCTCGTTTGGCAACATCGCATTTTAGTAAATTTGAAACCCAATAAAGAATCGCTACAAAATATTATATGGGGCTTCGTGTAAAAATTACTAGCGATTGCCCGCTCGGGTCACAAAATTGCTATCGCACATTCCGAGGTAACTGTGCAATTTCCTGAGAAAAAAGTAGCCCTTTCTATAATTATTGTTGATATTAAGATTGTAAATCTCATGATATTAGTTTAGCTAGTTAAGGCGAGAAATGCAAAATCATACAGTCACTTTCGAATTTTACTTGTTTAATAGGTATTTAATTTATTCGGAACTTATAATTTATAAACTATATGTTATTGAATTAATTAGGAAATAGTTAAGGAATATTTGTGGCTTAAAAACAATTATTGGCTACATAATAACTTTCTTAAATCCTTGAATGTAAATAAAAACCTATAATAGGTTTCTATTTATTTTTAATACATTAGCAACTTTTGTTTTCCGTTTAAAAGAAACACTTATCTACGTTATTACAATTTAATACAAATATTGTAACTAGGTAGCAATGATCCAGGTAATTGGTTATTATAAATATTATAATATTAAGTTAGTTTTATTTCAAATTAATTTTTTTATTGCACATTAAGTGTCTTTACACAAGGTTTTAAATCAATAAAAATTAAACTTCAAACTAAATAATACTTAAACAGTTAACAATGTATAGATAGATAAGTTTGTAATTAAATATAAGAATTAAGAATTATTTTGAGAGGCCATGATTCAGTAATCGCGCGGAGGTCAATAAAAAGGCAATCAAACAGTCCAATTACTAGCACGGGTCAACACAAAACAAAATCAATCGGTTAGGGATCACAAAACTTCACAAAAAACAAAGGAGAGAATATGTCGACAGTTCGCCAAAGCAAAAAGCAGACAGACCTCGTATAAAAATACAATATAAAAAAAATACATATTATCTATTTGTTTGTAACCAAATTCTATTATTAAAATTCCAAAGCTGAGTTGCACCATCTTACTTTAACTTTGACAAACGTCAAAAATCTGTTAAACTCCATACAAAAAGCTCCGGTTACCGTTATAGCTACGGTCAAAGTTAGGTGGTGCAACTCAGCCTAAAACTAAGAAAGATTGAAGAAAAAGAAACATTTCGTTTTAAACCTTAACCGTATGACAATAAAGTGCACAATGGTATTTCGTATTGCAACCTAAGCCCTGATTGTCTCTTATTGGTCGTAGTAAAAATATAGTAAAATGCGTAACCAATTAGAGACGGGGTGAGCACGTGACCGGAGCGATGCGCTTACGCTAAAATTTCTACAAAGTGGTCAGGCGGAAGAGTCCCCGATAGTACCTAGCAACACTATGTTAGTTCCCCGCCTCTTGGTGATACGGTTTTTAGATTTAGTTCGGCGGCGTAATATATTAGTTGTGCGATTGTTTTGTATTGTGAATATGTAATCCAAATGCTTTGTCTTTGAAGCAGACGTACTGAGAACGATATCATTTTATGTAAATGTGATTTGAATCTTGGCAATAATTTATTATTATCGGGTCTTAAACTCATGTACCTATAAGTCGTAATGAGGATGTGGAGATATCATTGTGAAAGTTGTCACTAAACGATTTTATTGCGATCTATATTATCGATATGTGTCTGCAAACAGTAACTATGTATTTCTCAGTCACTATTTCGGAATAACAATTATGTTGCTTGCTCCTTTACACTTGTGTATCATAATAAAGATGGCAATACTAATTAAGAATTCTACCTAACAAACTAGTTAACTGCTATATGCGTCGAGATTTCAGTATCAATAATATAGATTGGCATTTAAAAGGTACAAAAAGCCTTCAAATCGAAAGAACATCGAGAAAACACTTCAAATTCTCTTAAAAATGTTCTATATGTATTATTCTATTGTATAGTGTGGTCTCGTGTCCCTTTCTAGTGTTCACTAATTTGTAGTTGTGAAAGAGATGGGTAGTGGTCCTTCTGTGCTGGGCGAAGTTGTTTTGAGTAATATTCTTAGTAACAACAGACGATAATATTATGTTTTTATCACTTTTATTTTTATTTTAAACTCTTGTTCAAAGTGACATTTTGAATGAAAATTGCTTTTTAAAACACGCGAGTCACTTTGTTTTATCGATCGTATCGAGGTATCGATATCGATCTGAAGATATAAAATTCTGTGTTATCTGTTCGTGACAGTTCCAGCAATAAATGCTAAGTAGGTAGTGTAATTAGTTTCACAATTTATTAATATCATAAATAATTTTAACGATTTTGCTAAGATAATTAATTTTCTGTTGTCTTCTTTGTCTTTATTTACGTGACAATGAAGATATTGAAGTAGTTTTAAATTTCCATAACTAAACTACGGCCTGATGGCCGCTGGGGCAGAAAAGTTCTTGAGTGGCGACCACGAGCCGGAAGACGTAGCGTGGGCAGGCCTCCCACTAGGTGGACCGACGATCTGGTGAAGGTCGCGGGAGGTGCCTGGATGCGAGCGGCGCAGGACCGGACTTTGTGGAAATCCTTGGGGGAGGCCTTTGTCCAGCAGTGGACGTCTTTCGGCTGAAACGAGCGAGCGAGCGAAACTACGGAAATCAGTTAATATTTAAAACCACATACCTATATCAATTCGCTTTTAAAATTTATCAACAAAAAGATATACCTTAATTTGCTGTCCTTAAAAATAAAAGTATGCCGTGCACCTATGAGACAAAACGTCCAATGATAAGGACCGCTTTATTGTCGTTTTTCCGATTGTGAGTACTCGCCCTTGAGCGTCAGATGTGACATGCGTGATAAAAGGCAGGTGTTCACGTGCGCGATGTCCATCGGACTCGGCCGCGCTCGCCAGTTCTCATTACCAGATAATACTGAGCCAAATTGTCCTGTCTAATATTGCGGCCACATTAAGCCCTTTTTAACAAAAAATACCGACACGACTTTCCCTAAAACGTAAGGTGAGGTAAATAGGTGATGAAATATTACGAAACATAAATATTATCGCGCTATTAAAGTAATAAGAAGTGGATTACTGTAAGGCAGTTAATTAATTCCTTAGACGTGATAAAGCATAATATTCCCAAAACTTTTTTTGCACTACGACTATCTTGAGACTATTTAGCCTATAACATTGATATGGCTAATAGTCTGCTTGCAGAGATTTTCTATAAAACCTTACACTAAATTAATATTACTTGCGGCGAATATAATGGTAGACCAAATCGATACCTCTGGGCTCAAAGGTCGTAAAGGACAAAATACCGAAAATGAGTTATTTATACAGTTTTACTCAGAATTTCATTCTCTATCGATCTGTATATTTAGTTTGTCGAAAATCCCAAAAAAAGTGCCTTTACGACCCATCATTTTTGATAAGCTAAACAGAATTCATCGTGAAAATTGGGATGTAAATAACATTTGATTTTTTAGTACAGTTACTATGGTAGTAAAGAACAAGTAAACACACATTTTTGGGCGTATAACCTAACATTTTCATACCAAAGTCTAAATAATTTGTCCTTTACGCCCTTAGATAATCTAAACAAATATTTTAAAAATCTACAAAGAGAGGATATTAAAATAACTGAAAAGGTAAATTTATTAGATGTTTCTTATTGTATTTAAGTATGTGCGTTTGGAACAAACGAAAGAAATAAAAAATCATAAAAAATATGTAATAAAACTATTTTAGAGTGTAACATTTATGTGATTTGTACATATAAAATGATGAAATCTACCCACATCGGGTAAAGTAATGTTACTTTTTATTATTTCTCATATTACTAGAGACTAGGTATTTGTCAGGGAAAAAGATAATTTTAAAAGATGATTTAAGAAAATGAAAACATGCTATAAAATAACGTATTACCTAATTAAGGTAGGATAGTCATCATAAAAATTGAAAAAATGAAAAAGTTACATTTGTTAAGAATATTATGAAAAAAAAGTCACCTTACTGTAGTACCTCAACGGCCGGTTCACGCATGTCTCCGTTTTACTGTTTCGTTTTATCGTGTACGTTTTTTTTTCGTCAAGTACAATAACATAAAACGGAACAGTAAAACGGAGACATGTGTGAACCGGCCGTAAGGTGTCATTATTTTGTATGCACAAATCACAAACATGCTACATTTTACAATTGTTTTTAATGATTTCCTAGTAATTTTGACTAACGCCCTCGGTCAAAACCACTTTTGAGTTTTGACTGTAATAATTATAATAAATAAGTAGGTATAGTTTCTAAAGTTATTTGGATCAGCTAATAAAATATAACTAGCAGGAAAAATATTTACACAACATGGGATAATATAGTGTCAGTTGAGACTTCAATCTACTAAAAAGCGTGAATGCACTTTTTTCGAAGTTATATTTTTATACTACAAAATAATTGGCTTTTAAAAACGGTATTAGATATGTAGGAGTAAAGTAAGTGGATGTACTTTACTGGAATGAAAAACTTCCTACTTGTAATATTACTTACCTAACCTTTCTACTTTTGTACCAAGTACAATAACATAATTTCTAGCTACTATGAATAATAATGTTTAATCTATTTAGAATTTAGAATAACTAGTTTGGTTTTCCTTTGTCCTTAATAATTCTATCTTATCTGCATTATCATAAGGTCAACTGGTTGATAGACTGCCCTATGGAATTAAGTCCGCCATTTGTAGTTTTTCGAAAAATTAATAATGATGAAATAAATAAATAAAATCAAATTGGTTTCGGCTTTTCGTAAAAAGTAGACATTTAAGAAGTTTTATTTAAAAGCGTCATAATATTTATTTTCTAAATTCGCTCTTATATCGGAAATGGTATCTTCTAGTTCGAAGATATCAAAACTTCTGCTCAAATAGTTTCTAAAATTGTGTGCATTAAATTATGAAGCTACGAAAAATCATTTTATTTCATTAAAAACAAACATAATTCATTTAAATATGTGAAGAAATGGTATATTACATATCAAATACCATAAAACATTAAATATTTAAGCTAAATTATAAATTTTTCCTTGCATAATACCTTACCTGGATGTTCCGTTTACGACCTATGAAAACCTATAAAACTATGTAAATTGTCATTTATTACCTTGGTTTTGTAGTTTTGTAAAATAAAAATAGACTTACGTCCTGAGCAACTTGCCTAGGACTAATATTTGAGGGGCGTAAAGGTCTTTTTAATGTAATTTTGAGGGCGTAAAGGAAATCTATCTCAGTAAATAAAGCTCTAGTCCAATTTTTCAATACCTCTTCGGAAAATGCTGTGAATTCTAAGCACTTTACTCTTAGGTCATATTTTAATAGCTCGAAAAACAAAAAAGTTACTGTCGAATAAAAAAATAAAAAATCGTTTTTTGCTTCTCCTGAAAAGTCATACTTTGTCCTTTACGACCTTTGAGCCCAGAGGTATCGAAATGTTATTTTCAGTTTCTATAGGGAAAATAATATAAATATATAAATAAATGAAAGCAAAAGCTTAATTATCTAAAATGTATCATTGTCTACTCCATTAAACTTCGCCCACGCATTCAATTGTTAATATTCCTAATAACTGTAACTGTAACGTAAACTCACTAAATCATGACCAATGTAATTTTATCGACGGTCAATATGTACTTCATAAATATTATAAATTATATCGAATTTTCTATGTAATCGTTCGTTGGTTCAGCCTGCGCGCAGGCGTAGACTTGCAAAGATATTACTATGTACTGTGTATCACCTTATAAAGTATATTATATGTATAAATCCGTTACTGAACTGTTGTGCTCTTGTGTATCTTTAATACGAGTAGATGTTGTTCTTGGCATTTGATGTTGATGTACATAAAACGTTTAAGGATATAAAAAGTATATAAAATAAATTATTATGTTACATACTTGACGTATTTTATTTTTTAGCATAGCTTTTTGAACATTGAACCTATATCGGCTGTATACAACAGAACATTTTAATGCGTATTATGCACTAAGCCATGATATACTATTTGGCAATAAACATAAACGCAGATAAAGTCTGCCTTTATGTTTATTGGAAGATATCGATTAAAGGACTTTAGTCGATATCTGTGATGTTATCCCATATCTGTCACCTAATAGAATGCTTGGGGAGAGTAGGGCAAAGAGGAAAGGTGTTAAGCTATTTTTGACTAATAAACATTTCATAGAAAGTAAGTGACAGTTAAAAATGTAATTAAACAAAAAAATGTAAATATTCTTTGTGCTTATTTTCATAAGATTGTAGAGTTTTATCCTGGTCAATCAGCGGTTCAACAATAAGGTCCATTGCCTTGTAGGATTTATGTAAATACCTGCCTTGTTATGCATAAAAAAATGTCCTGATCTAGGAATACGGGACTATTCTCCTCCAGGAATATAATCCTAAGACGTCTAGTTCAAACGACCAGGCGTTTACATTGTTTGTTTAATAGATAATCCCAATCGTCAAATTACTAAGTACTCTAGCTACTAAGTTACTGCCAGTCCTTGACAGCACTCAAGTATATATTTATCGATGTCTACAATCGCCTAATGGTGTCAGTGTCGTTATCATCTGAAATCGAGTGTCCATTGAAAGAAATACATTTATTTTACTGTACCTATAAACAAATGTTCTATTTCAGAATTACCAGTATATTGCAATATTAGATGGTTAATCCATCGTATTTTTGGGGTACCTTATTGATGGGCTAATACTAATCAAAGATGTTTCAAGGATAAAGTTTTTAGAAATAATGTAGGTACCTACATACTTTGGATACTAGTTTAAGAATTTGCATTTTAAAATAATCTCACGCATCATCGTGTACCACATAACTTCCCTTCTATGATCTGAGCACCTAACGTTAGAAAGTAAGATACGTAGCCATTCTAAACAAGTAAAGTATGATTACCTATCGAGCTATCAGTTTTGCAGTCTCAATACTAAATATGGGCAGGGCATATAGTACGCAGAACTGACGGCCGATGGGGCAGCAAGGTTCTGGAATGGAGGCCGCGTCCCGGAAAACGCAGCGTGGGACGTCCACCTACAAGGTGGACTGACGACATCTTAAAGGTAGCAGGGAAGCGCTGGATGCAGGCTGCTACCAATCGATCAACGTGGAAAGCATTAGGGGAGGCCTATGTTCAGCAGTGGACGTCCTATGGCTGAAATGATGATGATGATGATGAATACTAAATATTGAATTGAATACATTACATATTACTAACTGCTATTTCCTGCTTCCCGCTTTAGTTCAAGACGAACAAGAATCCGTTTCTCGCACGAAGGCAATCATCTTTAAGGATCGTAAGTGCTAATTTAGTGGCATTTAAATATGGCAGGCTAGGATAACTGCTTGTGTGCCTCCTGTACGACAAATTTTTGCAGACTTATATTTACCTATTACACTGCATACCTACCTATACCAAGGTGCATACCAAGGTGGACCGACGACCTGATAGAGGTAGCAGGAAGGCGCTGGATGCAGGCCGCTACCAACCGTGCGACGTGGAAGTCATTGGGGGAGGCCTATGTTCAGCAGTGGACGTCCTATGGCTGAAATGATGATGATGATGATGATACCTACCTATAGCAGTCTTCTCTTAAGATGACTTGATAACTTTAGGCCCTTCAAGCTCTGTGACAAAATGAATATTAGGTATATTTAACATGAATTCTACGCTATTTTGAAAGGTTAATTGAATAATTATGATTACTATCCGTTCGCGATAAGTTTGCCGCTGGCGATATGACGTCACTCGAAGGAAAGCGTCTATAACTATAGCAAACTGTTTTAAAAATATTTTTTATTTATTAATATTGATAACAATTTTGTATTTGCGTAAAATAAGACACTTAATGGCGTTTAATCACTAATTTAATCTCGGTTGGGGGAGGGGACGCGTATTCCACAGTCCGGCAAACTTAGCGCGAACGGGTAGTACTGACTTGGTTATTTTTACACAAATTAATCTATAACTTCTTACTTAATGCAACAAATTTCGTAGCCCTTTACAATTTTCTTCTAACCTTTTCAATGATTGTGCTGTAGTAGCGCAATGCGTGAAGTGCGTATCTTGATCGTTGAGTGATCCACTTGAGGTGTAAGCCAGACGTAGCTATCTAAAAGGCCATTGCCACTTGAAATATTGGCACACTGCTCATTGCGTTATTAGGTTAAGATGCCCTTTAACTGTCTGAGGTATGGCAGAGGACATCTCTTATCAGAGGTCCTGGCTTCGATTCCTGTAGTCACAATAACTGTTTCATGTTATTTTACAATAAAACATTTTATTTTTTCGATTTTCCGTAAAAGCCTAGAAAAACTTTAATATACGTATTGGTTTGTTTAAAAATGCTTATAATAGGTAAATTAATATAAAAAATCATTAATTATGACTGTGCTAATTTAATTTTACGGGTAGCTCTCACAACCGAACGAACTTTTTCAAATCAACCTTCAAAGACTGATAGCAAAAAGAAAAAGTCGGAGCGCGATTTATTTTCTGTGAAAATGTCAACGCTGCGGACGGTACTCGCGAATAAAGCTGATATTGAAATCGTAATCTTGGAGGCAAACGGCTGATACTGGCCGTCGGAGCAGCCACTACCGCTGACACCGCGCCGCCGCGCAGTCGCCATGACCAAAACTAAGGACTCCGTGGACCTGGACTCCATCCTGGCCGAGCTGGGCCAGTTCGGACGCTACCAGATCCAGAACTACTGCTTCATCCTGCTTCCGATCATGTTCAGTGCTGTGTACAATGGACAGTACATCTTTGCGGCCGCCAACATGGATTACAGGTACCGTTTTTGATTGTTTTGGTTCGAAAGTGTTTTTTGACTCGGATTAGATGAGCTATTCAGGCGTTTAGGGATGCAAATTAAAGCCACAGATGTTCGTTAGAAACAGAAATAAATACCTAACAATTGCATGAACCTTTTTACGTAACTTAGGTACATTAATCTATTCCAAAACATGAAATCTGTTGGTACAATAACATATTTCTTAGATACATACTTATTTAAAACACGATTCGACTGGGTATGTTGTGGTAATTAAAGTAAAAAACTAAATTGAATTAATATATTATTACTTATTGATTGATAAAATCGTCTAAATTCTTGTAAGGATTAGTATTGAATAATGTATTCAGTACGATTAGTGCAACTGGTGATAACCGAGATAGCTTTCGTAATCTGAAAGTGGCGGACTTAATTATTGCTGACAACACTCAATAGGTACATTAATATTTATGTCATCGATCATCCAAATCCCGGAACTAAGAACGAATATTGTGAGAAGTAAGTTGTCTATCTACTTCTAAAAATATACTAGTGTTGTAAAGAGGTAGGTATAGTTTGAACTGATAGACAAATTTAAATCAAGTAAATGTACTAAAAAAGGTATTATAAACTATCACGGAGGGACTAAACCGTTTCAATACCTACTCCTGATTTCCGTTCAGAAAGCCGATAAACCCATATAGGTACTTAGGTGTAATTTTTAGTTTTGTCAGCCTTCTTTACAAGATTATCAACTTCTTGGCTAGACTCGCGCGGGCAATATTGTTCGTTTCTCTGCATTCGTACCTACTATGTTTGTGGCTGAACATTCCTAGAAGTATTGACTATCTGGTCACGAGCGCGACAATCCACATCAATGAGGCTCACTAAAAGGAGACAGTACTGTTACTGTATGGTATTCCATAGCAAGGTTTGTTGTTTGACTACCAATACAAATTATTATGAGGTGAATCTGATGGGTATCTAATTACCTACTAACTTAGGCCCAGAACAGACGGTAAACGCAACTGCAACGAAACTGCAACTTTGTGATGATTCTGATGAATGAAACTGAAACTGAAAGTTTCAAACTGGTTGCGTCATGTGTCATGGTCTCTCAACGGACGCTATGGCAGAAACTTAGATGCAACTCAAAAGTAACTAGCAGTTGCAGTTTCGTTGCAGTTGCGTTTCACCGTCTGTTCTGGGCCTTACTTACTCATTATTTTTCTTGCAAAGAATTACGATGACTGGGATAATAATGTAGGAAATGTGATACAATAATTTGTAAAGTTACGAATATTTATTCATATTTCAATTCCCGAAGGAGACACGGGGTATAACCACGGGTAACATGTAAATAACGAATTCGCACCTATAATAAATAACTATTATGTACTTAAGTACTATGTATTAACTGAAATTTGCAGTCAAAAGTGGTTTTGATCGATTATGAGTTTTGACTGCAACATATATATCGATGTTTCGAAAACGATAGGATTTCCAATAAGCCGCCACAGGTCCAACTCTATAATTATCAAACTCGACCAGACAAATTAATAATGGTAAAAGCAATGAATTTCAATAGTTATCTAACAAAGGCATTAAAACCGTATTGTTACGGACGGCATTTAAAAAACTAAAAAATATTTAGATGACAACCCTATTTACATATAAATCTTCTAAACTCATAGAAATTAAAATATCTTCGAACTTCCACGGGATAGGCAAGTAATATTTTCAGGTATTATAGATAATTATATCATGCATCAATATAAAGTAAATATAGCTGCCAATTTTCTAGGACAACGGAGAAAAAAATGTTTTCTGAAAATCATAAATTATTAAATAATTCGTAAATTACTGCAGCAATAACCATTTATTTTTGCATAAAGGTAGACGTTATAGT
Source organism: Ostrinia nubilalis (assembly GCF_963855985.1). Taxonomy (NCBI): domain Eukaryota; kingdom Metazoa; phylum Arthropoda; class Insecta; order Lepidoptera; family Crambidae; genus Ostrinia; species Ostrinia nubilalis. Next base: position 16,377,675 of record NC_087098.1, read on the forward strand.
GATAGGTAAATTTATTTACAAAATTCTGACTTAATGTAATTTTTTTAGAAAATATGCTTCTAAAACTGTTTTTTTTATAAAATCACAAAATCGAATATTTCTTTGAAACTAAACAAATACAACTACTAGTTCCTTCATCAATTGTATACATAATAGTAATATCTAACGATTTAATTAATAAAACAGGGATGTCCGCTTCTAAGCCAAAATAAAACACTGTGCTTAGGCACTATGTTAGGAAACTGCCTGTCGCAAAAGGTATTATTATTATCATCGCTGATTTATTGACATTGATAAAGCAATTAATTAAACACGTTTTCTCATTTCCCGACTGAACTTTAATTGGCTTTAATGGAAAATTATTATGAATTTGTAGGGGAGGTGAGCCCAAAGCGGGTATACCGCCCAAAGCGGGTAGCCTTCGTTATTCACGTATACAAGCCGATTGTGCACATGTGTGCGTTTCGTGGCAATGCCCGAACTCGTTTCGACACGAATCAGTTTGGCCGAAACATCGGCGACGCGTGGCGGAGCTCCGAGACGCGAATGTTTTTATTTGCCTGTTTCACAAAAAAATATCAAGATATGTGAATATGAATTACTTCATTCTGTTTAAAGTTGTGTTGAATCTGTTACTTGTGTATTATTTTGCATTAAATCAGCGTAGAATTCTTATTGTTTGAGCAACATTTCTGGTAAAGATTTTGAGATTATTTTACAAAACGTGAAAAAGTATCTTTTGGGCAAAGCGGGTATGGGTAAAACGGGTAACCGCTTCTTATTCTTATTCTAATTATATATGGATACAAAAATGTTAGTTTCATAGGTAATTTTTGTTGTTTTGGCTGAACAAGAATCTGAATTGATAGAAGTCTTGTTTCACATGGATAATCTTTTTTTTGGTCTGACAAAATCCGATTTTTATCTCACGTATATCAATATGCAGAGAGCAATAGAATTCCGCACCCTTTCAAAAATCAAACTGCTGGAGAAGATTGGTGTAAAGCCTTTGAAAAGAGATATCCCCAACTAACATTAAGAAAGCCAAAGCCAACGTCAGTAACTCGCCTTGCCCAGTCGACCCGTTTTGCCCCAGAGGCCATACCCGCTTTGGGCACCCCCTTCGGGCAAACCGGGTAAAATGACCGACTGATTAGTTCTTAAATTTTTGAAGTGATTTGTTACAAGAGAAGTTATTTTTAGTTTGCATTACAAAGTTTAATACATACTTGTACGAATTATTAAAAATATATAACTTTGCAACTGCAGTAACGTCTTTTTTATTGACACAAACCTTAAGTTACCCGCTTTGGGCCCATCTCCCCTACATTGTTACTTTACTGATTTACTCTATTGTTTACTTGTAAATCATAGTTTCTCATATTTTATAACAATATTTAATCAAATAAAACCATAAATTGCTTAAAACAACCTCATTGACGTTATACTCTGTATGTCTGTATGTAATTTTCCAGGATAATTTATGTTGTATTAAAAAATAAATTACATTTTAGTAGGGTAGAATATAATGTGGAAAATTCATGTTACAAACTTTTTCGCACGGCAAAGTCATTGTAGTTACAGTCTCCAGGCCATGAAAAAATAGATGTTCCAAGTAAAATAGCATGCCAGTATCAAGGTTGGTCATAAAATGTACCTACCGTCATCTGAATATACCTTTAGAGTAGGCGCACACCGTTGATTTTTAGTTGGTCGATAGTTGTGCACTTGTGCCCGATTTTAAATTGTATGAAGAATCGGCCAAATCGACTCGGCGTAGTGTGCGCACTTCCATACATGCCCATACTGATCAACTGCCCGACTAAACTATCGGCCGACGAAAAATCAACGGTGTGCGCCTACTCTTACTTTTGTAACAGCATGGACAAACTAGTATCTTCCATCCTCGGTCAATAATGTTATCAATTCTTCAATGAAGTTTTCGTGCAAATTCACGATTACACACAAGACTATCCGATTAACTTAATCAACGAGCTGATAAGGTCAATCCATATCGATTAAAATAGGATTATGAGATCCGTTCATTGGTCTTGTTAGAGTTAATTTTATCAATGACGTTTACATTCAAATTGTTTTTCAACGGCTACCTTTATTATTAAGATCCTAAGAGTGACAGAGGCCTTGGATGGGAATGAGTTCAGCAGCATCTTTCAGTTAGATTCTCAAACGATAAATATTAGTGGGGTAGCTGAAAATGTCGCGCTACAGGTTTCAGCAGACAGGACTGATGCTATGTAGAGCTCTAAATAAAATGCCTAGATCCTCAGATCAAACACAGGCTTTAGTTAATGAACAACCTACTTCGGTATCCATCCTAAGAACTCATGGTTTTGCTTAAAAATTTTCCGCTGCTTGCCTTATGTATTAGCTCAATTCGATTTAATTAACATTTTTGAGCCATAAAAAATGTTGACTCTGCTGAATTGAAAGCCTCCTGAATGATGACTCGAAAGAAGTGCTTTGTTAAAATTACCTATACTTTTTTAAGTGTTAAAACGATTAATTGAAAAACTTGAAACTTTTTATCGGCTCGTTACGCGTGGCTACTTCAGGAGCAATTACCTTAGATAATCTGTTACAATTTTATTTTTATTCTACTTGGCAAGTAAGTAATGGTTTTTTGTTTGCAATAATCGTTATTATTCTTATTGCTGTGTAATTTTATTTCAACGATAAGTATAATATACCTAAGTAAATAAAATTACCTACCTTGACACATTTTAAAATAATAATTACATAAACTAGGTAGACACCTACTTACTTGGTAGATTTTGAATATGATTTTTTATGGGTAATGGAGGAAAAATTTAACACGAAACGTCTAGGAAAACTACGGGTGATAGTTAAAAGGTTCTTCTTGTCTAGTTTTTTCCTGTTTCATTAAAGTTGCGGCAGACGCACCGCAGCCGCTTCCTTCCTCGCGAGGTTCGTCGACGGTTGGCGCTGACCTTGCCGCCTTATTAGTGTTAAAACTAGACTAAGATCTCGTTGGCATCGATGCAGTGGGGCCATTGCGTCGGCGGGTCATGCTCAGTGCAAATGAATGGAACAGTTTGCTTTTTTCAGTCAAGATTTTCATGTAAAATATTCCGTATATAAAAATAAGCTCTGCCTGATTATGTGTATCGCACGCCCCGTGCCAGTGCCAAGTTTTTTTTGTTTAGCAAAATCTAGTTAGTACTTATCTATCAGAGCTGATTTATTTTATTTTATTTAGGTATAGTACACAGCTCAATATCAGATTGGAATACAATATGTTTTTTAAAATATTTTTTACATAGGCAGCATTGTAAATTATTTTTACCTCCTGTACCTAATTCTTACATTTAACAATCTCGTTCAGGTCCTAGCAACGTGGTTCCAATAGCCCGCATGCTTGGACCTAGCAATTCAATCTTATACTTCAATTAGTTACTTGTTGTAATTGCAAGTTTTATTACACAGTTTACCAATTGAATATCCGCGATTTTAATGTCGGCAAGTCGCACGGCATCAGTTCCAAGATTGCTGTCACTAACGACCCGCATCCTGCTCTAATGTGGCAAACCAAGGAATTACGAAACCAGCGGTTCCTGTTGTTGTCCCTGATTGCGAGACGGTCTGGAATATACGAGTGCCTATGTCGCTCTTTTGGGGCCTTACGTTGTAAATAAGTAGGTTCATTACCTACTATTTTATACATAGGTACCCCTGTTAGCACTTCAAAGTTGTAACTTAAAGTGGACTCACCACAATAGTTTATGGATTTAACCACTTAAATAATTTGGCAAGCCTATCAAACGAAGTATTTTTTATTAACGAATTTTGCGTAAACTATGAATATACTCGTAGATCGTAAATAATAAAATAAAATGTAATTTATACATAGAACGTAATAAATGTTGTTCTTGCTGTGGTGCTTTCTTTTGAAATGTTTTCAGAATTGTTATTTAAACAGAAGGTTTAATTTAAATTACAGTGTTTTTAAAAGACTACTTGCGTTGAATTTTTAAAGTAATTTTCCTCTCTAAGAAGGTGACTCGTTACCATAAAAATGGCAATGGTGCCATGATAAAAACAACATTTTGTTATGTTTTGAATATTAAAATCTTGCTCAGTCTTAAATTGTTGCAAAAAAACACTAGTTTAAATTGTTATTTACCTGTCTTGACAAAGTTAGGGGAAAGTAGTACGAGATGATCCCCTTAAGCGGGAATCGCTGTAAAATACATATTTTTCAAGGTAAACCAAAAATAAAGACGATTACTACTAGTATATTTATCTAGCCAACTTTCCTTATACTCAGAACCAGAAATTAATTGTGGTTTCATTAAAATATTTCATTTTTTGCAAAACCTTACAAAGTGATCATCTTGTACACCCCTGTGGGTAAGATGATCCCCCAGGTAGGGGTAAGATGATCCCTATGATTCTATTCTATGATCTTTTCTTTTCTGGTTGTATTCCTTTTGGAGTCCCTAATTATGCGAACAAATCGTTAAAAAGTTAGAAAAGAAAAACATTTACGAATTAAATAACGAAAATAACTTATTCTTTCTTAGTACCTGCTAAAAAGCGTTTAAATAATTTAAACGCTTTTTGGCTAGAGCTGTGTTTAATATATCACAAATAAATTCACCTGCTTCATCACCCTCTACCCCAGCACATGCTTTATGGCCCCATTTTCCACATGCATAACATTTTATCCATCCTTCACCCTTGCCTTGGTATCGCTTGAAAACTTTTCTGTTCAGTACAGCCACTCAGTATCATCTTCTTCAGACTCAGGTGAGTTATATGAAGTTCTTTTACTTTTATTTCACTTCCCTTTACCTATTCTATTGACTTTTTTGTTTTAATTCCCAGGGATCATCTCGTACATATAGGAAGGGATCATCTTGACCCAAGTCCCACTTTTTGTTAAATATTTGCTAAAATAATCTACAAGTACGCGGCTACGTTTTTATGGCCAAAATATTAAAATTAAACATAATAGAAAGCCTAACGACAACAGTAATTACATTTAACATTGTTTGAATAAAAAAAAAAAAAAAAAAAACATACGGGTCGAATTGAGAACCTCCTCCTTTTTTTTGAAGTCGGTTGAAAAGTAACATAAGCTCAAAGTCATGCCTATTTTAGATCAGAGGTACACAATTTTTCTTTTTTGTCGTCAAATTCGATGTATCGCTCACGCTACCATTACGATTTGACTGAGGCGGGGAGGTGTCCAGAGCTATGTTTTACCAGTGAAAGAAACTAAATGACGTTAGTGGTTTCAGCACAATCGCAAAGGATCATCTTACCCCAGGGGATCAACTCGTACTACTTTCCCCTATTAGACTACTTGTAAAACTAGAGGTATTACTTACTTTGTTTATTTATTATTAACCAACTATAAATAAATCAATTAACTAACTGCCAAATTGGATACGCAAAAATAATAGTATGTACTACATCAGACTAATACATATTATGTGTTGTTAATCACACCCTTTACCCACAAATAAAATAACAACAGTACACAATGTACCGCACATAATCAGAATTACCTACATATTAATTTGAGAGTTCAGGTACGCAAAATGAAGTAGCTACAGTAAAACTGGTGCACATGTTTCCAGATGTAAGGTGCCCGAGTGCGAGGCGTTCCCGCCCCAGCTGTCTACCAACGGCTGGGGCGTGTGGGCGCTGCCCGAGGGCGGCGGCCGCTGCGAGCGACTCAAGCCCCTCGGGGAATCCTGCAGCCCCGACTCCTTCCACGTCAACCAGACCGTCGCCTGCAACGCCTGGGTGTACGAGAGCACGAATACCATCGTTGGCGAGGTGAGTGTAGAAACATGAAGAGGTGAAGAACATTCATACACATTATGGGTTGCTTGAGCCTTACGTCTTATGGTGCGTCCACATTGGGCGAACGGGCTCGCGCGGCACGCTGGTCATCCTGCTCACCCTGCTCTTGAGTGAGCAGAATGTGGAGTTTGCCGCTCGAGCCCGTTCGCCCAGTCTGGACGCACCATTACGTGAATGCTCCCGATTTGTATCCGTCTATCTTCAAATACTTATCTCGTCTCGATTTAAGTATTGATAGAATCAAATGTGTCATAATGTGCAATGTGCAAGAAATAAAAGAGAGTTCTTTCTCTTTAATTACTACTTTCATCGAATGTGATCGCAGGTCGAGTCCTTGAAAGAACACATAGCGTTTAGTAATTGCATATTTAATTACTTTAAGGCTTGGTATTTCTGCTAAAGTAGGTATTTCGCGCTGTCAAAATCTGCGCGCGCAATACTTCGCCGAAGACAGCGCGCCAAAGAGCTCTCGCGGCTACACAGTATAGAAATACGCAGTTGGTTAGGTTAGGTTGACTTCCTTCCGTTCAAGCGTCACACTCACAGCACTTTCTAATACAAATCATATCCAAGTGATACAAATTAAAACAACTTTCAAAAGTTTTGGGAATATATTTTAGAATCGAATAAATATAGAATATAACTGCCAAAGTAAACACGGTTCAAAGAGGCGTGGCGTCACCCGACCTTCCGGAAGTTCCGCGCCGGCTAAAAGAATTTCAAGATTACGTCACCCGACCTATCGGGAGATCCTCGGGAGCTTGAGCGATTGGAAAAACATTTTATGATCAGTTACTCGTAGTAGCGATTATTTAGAGCTTGGATAATAAATTATAGTTGTTGCAATTCACAAAGCTTTGCATGTGGTTAATTACATTAATCAGTACACGCATCAATTTTGTTCAGTCTTTTTGTTTATTAATAAATAAAAATATCATACTAAAATTGCATACAGTCATATTTGTTTGTATTGGTCTGGGTGTTTTCTTTCCATAATTTATGTATAACGTATGTACGGGGCTCTGTATCGAAAATCACTATGAGCAATGAACATCACACACTGTTACCTGGAGTGCATTACCGCAGCAAAATTTTTATAATGTTTATAATGTTGTGCTTTAGAGAGTCGAGAGTATAGCAGATAATTAGTCCATCGTGAGCAGAAATTTGTCCACTAATAGCAAAATTCGTTCAAATTATAGTTTTAAAGTTATTGGCTAGAAGATTTTTTTATCTTGCAGCTTAGACCTTTAGCTACAGACGTTAGACAGTATTTTTGAAACATTCTTACGCATGGTGGAGGAAGGGACGCTCTAGAGCAGTGGTTCTTAACCGGTGGTCCGCGGACCACTGGTGGTTCCTGGAGGCATTCCAAGTGGTCCACGATGTGCACTTGCACACCTTGGTCAAAACCACTTTTAACTGAATTTTGCAGTCAAACTGGTTTTGACCGATTATGAGGTGGTCCCTGACAAGACAGAAATTTGGTAAAATGGTCCCTCATGACTTAAAGGTTAAGAACCACTGCTCTAGAGACTCAAAACTACAAGGATACACATGAACTCCAGTTTTAAATCCGTTGATATCTGCTGCATCTGCCATGTTTTTGGCTATAAGATTCTTCTATCTTACGGCTTAGACCTTTAGCTACAGACCTTAGACAGTATTTTTGTGAAAATTCTTACGCATGGTGGAGGAAGGGACGCTCTAGACACTCAAGTCTACAAGGAGTCACATCAACTCCAGTTTTAAATCCGTTGACATCTGCTGCATCTGCCATCTTTTTGGATAGAAGATTCTTCCATCTTGCAGCGTAGACCTTTAGCTACAGACCTTAGACTGTACTTGTACTTGTGAAAATTCTTACGCATGGTGGAGGAAGGGACGCTCTAGACACTCAAGTCTACAAGGAGTCACATCAACTCCAGTTTTAAATCCGTTGACATCTGCTGCATCTGCCATCTTTTTGGATAGAAGATTCTTCCATCTTGCAGCGTAGACCTTTAGCTACAGACCTTAGACTGTATTTTTTTGAAAATTCTTACGCATGGTGGAGGAAGGGACGCTCTAGACACTCAAGTCTACAAGGAGTCACATCAACTCCAGTTTTAAATCCGTTGACATCTGCTGCATCTGCCATCTTTTTGGGTAGAAGATTCTTCCATCTTGCAGCGTAGACCTTTAGCTACAGACCTTAGACAGTATTTTTGTGAAAATTCTTACTCATGGTGGAGGAAGGGACGCTGTAGACACTCAAGTCTACAAGGAGTCACATCAACTCCAGTTTTAAATCCGTTGACATCTGCTGCATCTGCCATCTTTTTGGGTAGAAGATTCTTCCATCTTGCAGCGTAGACCTTTAGCTACAGACCTTAGACAGTATTTTTTTGAAAATTCTTACGCATGGAGGAGGAAGGGACGCTCTAGACACTCAAGTCTACAAGGAGTCATATGAACTCCAGTTTTAAATCCGTTAACATCTGCTGCATCTGCCATCTTTTTGGCTAGAAGATTCTTCTATCTTACAGCTTAGACCTTTAGCTACAGACCTTAGACAGCATTTTTTATTATTTATTTGTGTCAGTGTGCTCTTCTAAAGGGTGTAAGACGATTGTATGTAGGTACTATTAAAATGTAATTTTAACTCATTGGTTTTGTCTCATATTTGAGGAATGTACTATGTATCATGAGTAGAGTCTTCGTTTAAAAGGATGCGAACGATTTAAATTTCAATAGGTAGACAAAATTTATAATTCTTAATTATCAAAAATTTAAGCTTTCTCCAGTAACACTGATATTATTATACTGTGACTCATCAAAGTCATCATTGTCAAAAATATTGACAAATCGCGAACTGTCACGGCCATAAAACTGACACGCGTCCGTCCTCCGTAAGCGCCACCGCGCGACTGATTGAGATTGTCCAAGCCGTCATGGACGATTTTTTCCACATTTTTTAACATAGTAACTAAATAAGACGCAATATAAAAATTTCATCCGTTAAAAGCCCTCAAGTTATTTCTGAACTTTAGTTTAGTAAAAGATTTAGAATCTCAAATCGCTTATTTTAAAAATAAAACCATAAATAGAAAACGAATAGAGGTAACTTTGGGAATATATTCTATCGAGTCAACTTCATCAAATCGTGTTTCCATCCGTTAATAGCCCTAGAAAATATCCTCAACTATGCCCAATAAAAATCTTAGCCTTTAATTTTACTGTTTAGTGCCTCAAAAATGAAAAATGAAAACCTCATTTTCGCCATTTTCTCTGCTACCCGGCCTTAAAGTACCACTTACTGTTAACTAAGCTGTTGTATATTGCGTTTCAATTGGATTATTGATTACAACCACCACATGAGTAATTTTGATAAATTATATTCTCTGTGTTTCAAGATTAGTTTTATCGAAGAAAGGTAGATTATAGACAGAGATTATATTTTCAAGTTTTAACTGATTGATCACCTTTCAGTTTTTAAAATACTTATACCAACTTGCTTAAATGATATTTACGAGTAAAACCATAAATATTATTGCCTGCCTTATCAGTAGGTATGCTTTTTCCTGTGTGAATTTGTAAGAGCTCTAAACAGGCCTTTCAAAAGATGCCTAAACTCATAATTTACTCGTTAGTTGAAGCCCATGAGCCTCTATGAAAATAGACGCTTGCTCGGAATTCTGCTATTTAGCTGCGCAGTGCGCCGCACATGAAAGTAATTATTCTTCATCGTCTTCGAGTATTGCTTGATTTTTCATAGATAATAAAACAATAAGAGTATGTTTTTAGTGATTTTATTAAACCGACTGCACTATAATATACGTTGCAATAACTCATCGAAGAGGGATTAGCAGCACTACCAAATATACGAAGATAAGGGTTAATGAAGGCACTTCGTATAAAGCCCTAAACCGATAGAACAAAATAATGATGCTTTGATGACAGAATGATTAATAAAAGAGTCAGGGATTAGGCGTTGTTATAATATATGTATAATAGTATATTAAATTCTACTGGATAGTCTTGGGATGATTATATGTAATCTCAAGTAGATTTTATTTTATAGAGCTTTGCTAGAACTTGTTATGTATGTTTAACAAAAACTATGCAGGTAACCCACCAGCTTAGGGAGTCACCTTCAGAAATCCGCCGATGCAGCGATGGCTCACCAATTTTATTCGAGCAAAAGTCCTCTCACATTATTTACAAACAGCGCAAGAGTCAGAAATCTTAGGGATCCCTTAGTACGATTCCAGAAAAAAAAAAACATTTTTAATCAGTTTTTACTGGTGATATGTTTCAGTTTGATATGGCGTGCCAAGAATGGCGGCGGACCTTGGTAGGCACGATCCACAGCGTAGGCCTCTTCGCCGCTCTGCCCCTCACAGCCTACGTTTCTGACACGTAAGTTGATTCATATTAAAGTATGATTCACATCATATGACGACCCGATTCATTGACTATTTGGATATAATTCATATGCAAGCTAGAACAAGCAGACATAGAATCTTGATAGGAATTTGATGTGTTTTTATAATTAGGGGTGGCGCCTAGCAGTGAGCCTCAACAGTAAGGCGATTATCACACTGCACCGCGCTCCGCCGCGGTCCGCGTGGCGACATATGTATAACGAATCCCGCTCGCAAAAGCATTGTCACTGTGTTGTGCCGCGCGTGTTTTCTATACATACTGAGGTACTTGCATACACTGATCAAATCTGTCGTCCCGCGTACCGCGGCGGAGCGCGGTGCAGTGTGATAATCGCCTAATGTTATTGTAACAAGTGGCTCTCTTGGTAATTTTCATAAAATCATAATGAAATTTTCAGCTGGGGTCGTCGCACAGCGTTCGTGCTCACCGCAGTGTCGGCGGGCGTGATGGGGCTGATCCGTTCGTTCTCGACCAACTACATCACGTACCTGGTCTTCGAGTTCCTCGACCCTATGCTGGGGTCTGGGGTCTACAGCAGTGGCTTTATTCTTGGTATGTTCACAAGCTGTCCACGAAGTCCTTAGCTTTGTCTGTATTTTCATTGTCTGTCACTACATATTGATTATATTTTTTATTTAGAGAAATCATAAATTTTTCTCTTTTTATTTCTAGCTCTTGAAATGGTTGGTCTCAACAGGCGAGTTCTCGGAGGAAACATCATCTCATGTTCCTTCGCTCTCGGTCAAGTATCCCTAGCGCTGGTCGCTTGGGGCATCCCCTACTGGCGGACCCTCACAAGGGTTCTTTATGCACCTTCTCTACTCTTTATATTCTACTTCTTCGTCATCGAGGAGAGTGTAAGATGGCTACTCAGCAAAGGTAATAAGAAAGAAGCTGCCCGAATAATTTTCAAAGCAGCCAAAATTAATAATAAAAAGTTATCACCTGAATCTATAAAACAGTTAACGGAAGAGCCTCAGCAGGAGGATTCTAAGCCGACTCACACAGAAATACACCCAATCGCACCCGAGAAGAAAGAAAGGTCTCTAACGATGCAAGTGTTGAGATCTAGAATCATGTTGTCTCGGATATTCATTTGCTCGTTCTGGTGGATCACCGTGACGTTCATCTACTACGGGCTGTCCATCAACTCGGTGTCGCTGGCCGGCAACATGTACGTGAACTACATCCTCACGTGCCTGGTGGAGATCCCGGGCTACTGCATCAGCGTCATCACGCTGGACCGCTTCGGTCGGAAGGGCTCCATCATGACAGCGTTCTTCATTTGCGGGATTTCACTCGTCTCACTGCCGTTTGTGCCAGCCGGTAAGCGTATAGTTATTACTTTGTATTTAGATTTTGCCTTTATTACATAATTACCATTAGTAGACACACTAAAGTTAACACACAAGTAAAGTAAGATAGCCAATTCCTCCGTGGTTGAGGATTTCGGGTGAAGCTCGCTTCCACCTTCGGCCTGATTGTCACTTACCATCAGGTGAGATACGGGCCAAGAGCTTCCTCGTAGTGGATAAAAAGAAATTACATGTATACCTGTAGAAAATATGTAGCACATATCAAAGTTCATAAGTAGTTGTCTGATAAAAAAAATCACTAGCCTTAGCTCCATGTAGACGTAGCGTTGCATTCCAGGTCTAGCCTGGCTGCTGACGTCGCTGAACATGCTGGGCAAGCTGTGCATCAGCATGGCCTTCAGCAGCATCTACATCTACACGTCGGAGCTGTTCCCCACGGCCGCGCGCCACCGCCTGCTGGGGCTGTGCTCCATGGTCGGCAGGGTGGGCTCGATCGTTGCGCCGCAAACGCCACTGCTGGTCAGTACAATATTTGGAAAACTCACCCAATGTATTCATTGGACCTCCTTTTACAAAAGCGCTTAGGTACTGCAGAAGCTGAAAAAAGAACAGGTTTGGAATCGGCAGGGTGGGCTCGATCGTTGCGCCGCAAACGCCACTGCTGGTCAGTACAATATTTGGAAAACTCACGCAATATACCGTCATTGGACCTCCTTTTACAAAGGCTCTTAGGTGCTGCAGAAGCTGAAAAAAGAACAGGTTTGGAATCGGCAGGGTGGGCTCGATCGTTGCGCCGCAAACGCCACTGCTGGTCAGTACAATATTTGGAAAACTCACCCAGTATATTCATTGGACCTCCTTTTACGAAAGCTCTTAGGTGCTGCAGAAGCGACAAGAGGAACAGGTTTGGAAAAAAATTGGATTCGTAAGTCTCAACTGTTGCCTTACTAGATGGTAACGTAATACATATAGATAGGTAAGTAACTGTCTACAATTGAGGGTAGATTCTAAAGTCCATCCAATTTCTAAGCGATGTTCTGCTGACAGACATCTAAAATATTGAAAGTCGATTATAAATAGGAGAAGACTTGCGTGAAGATAGAACATAATCATTCTAGAAAATTTTAAACATTCATGTTGACGACCTTTCTAAAAAAATGTATTACCAGGAGTCGCGTAGTATTCAAATTCAAATTATATACTAAAAAATCAATAGTTAATGCCCGTTGTCACCATCAATCTCTAATATGAAAAACAAAATTCCTGTTATGGATCACATAAAAATTAGGGATTGATGGTGATAAGAATAAGAATAAGAAAAACTTTATTTGACACAAAAAAGGAAAAAACAGAACAAAGGGACTTAAAACTATACACGCATATTTTTGTGCCAAAAAGGCGCCCGCTCAGCATTAATCGAGCCACGCGTGCATGCACGCGTGCCCCGACGCTGGTTTTCAGCGGAAGCCTCTCCAACCAACATTATAAATAAAAATAAAAAAATAACATTAAACAAAACAAAACAAAAACAGAACATTGACAAAGACAAAACATTGACAAAGAGGGCGCCACTAGTACTATTTAGCACAATGGAATGACGATCATTACTTTGATAAAAGCACAATACAAATATTATTTGCAAATTAATAAGAAAATCAATAATATAGAATGACGTTTACCGCTACAAAATTATTTCGATCCACATGATAACGGGCATACGCTCTTTTCAGGACACTTATACACGTCCCATTATATCCCTATCACCGCTTCTGAACCATGTCACACATGTCGGCTGGTGTTGAGAAGAAGAAACTCAGTATTGAAAGGCTTACAGCCTCATCGTTGCAGGCTGGTTCACGCTGGCGCTGCCGCTGCTGGGCAAGGCCACGATCAGCATGGTGTTCTGCTCGGTGTACATCTACACCATCGAGCTGGTGCCCACGCGCGGCCGCCACTCGCTCATGGGGCTGTGCTCGATGTTCGGCCGCATCGGCAACGCGCTGGCGCCGCTTACGCCCATGTTGGTTGGTCGGTTAGTTCGTGTAGCCAGAATAGTGCTCTTGTAGAGTAGAAATTGGTCTTTAGAGTCGGCAGAAACTGTGATGGTATTGGTTACCACCAATGGCGTAGGAGTACCCTCCTACGCTGTTCTTGCTAGATAATAATGTTTTAGTTTTGCGTGCTTCTTATGCAGACGTCAACGAATGGTAATTGTTATTATGGTTTCTTTTATTTTTGTTATTTTAGTTTGAAAACAATGATGTAGTTTTCTAGTCTAAAGGTAGTTTTGCGGGTAAGTAGTTAAGTACTTATTATAAAAATAAAATCTCTTTATTTATTTTATATTTCACAAATGTATCACGAAACGGTCGTAGTTCTCCTAAACGATTACCAGCAAACAATTTGATTTAAAAATAATTTTTTTGACAACTTGTTCCATTTACGCCATTTCATGGCGGTTCATAAAGTCATCTCTTCATGTAACCAGGTGCTTAAAACCTTTTATTTCTTCCAGATGACCTACATGGAATCCCTGCCGTACCTGATCTTCGGCATCATGGCGGGCACGTCGGGCGTGCTGATGCTGTTCACGCCGGAGACGCTGCGCATGCGCCTGCCCGACACCGTGCGCCAGGCCGAGGACATCGCCGCCGCGCCGCGCACCAAGCGCCCGACTGACGTCATCGTAGACTGAGCTACACCGCCCCATGTCTGCCGGGCTCAGAACTAAACAGTATCGCGGTCAACTGAGCTATACCTGTTAATGACTGCCGGGCTCAGAACTAAACAGTGTCGCGGTTGACTGAGTTATACCTGTCCACGTCAGTGGTCTCAGAACAAAATAGTGTCGCGGTCGACTGAGCTATACCTGTCCATGTTTGCAGGGCTTAGAACTAAACAGTGTCGCGGTGGACTGAGCTATACCTGTCCACGTCTGCTAGTCTCAGAACTAAACAGTGTCGCGGTCGACTGAGTTATACCTGTCCTTGTTTGCCGAGCTCAGAACTAAACAGTGTCGCGGTCGACTGAGTTATACCTGTCCACGTCTGCTAGTCTCAGAACTAAACAGTGTCGCGGTAGACTGAGCTATACCTGCCTATGTCTGCCGGTCTCAGAACTGAGCTATACCAGTCCTTGTTTGCCGGGCTCAGAACTAAACAGTGCAGCAGTCGACTGAGATATACCAGACCAAGTGTCCATGTCTGCCGGTTTCAGACCTAAACAGTGCTGCAGTCGACTGAGATATCCAAGTGTTCATGTCTGCCAGTTTCAGAACTAAACAGTGTCATGGTTGACTGAGCTGCTTTCTACATCCATTCCACTCAGTATCAAACTATGTTAATGATCCCTGTCCATTGCCAATGAATTCCAGTTTCATGCGTTTCGTGTCTAAAAAACCCAGTGAATTGCATTTTTACATTGAAGTTCAGCTGTCAATGCTGGAGTTCTGTATTATGAAACGACACTTAAGATTAGATTCAAGATTGATTGAGAGATCTATTATAATCTCGATCATTTACACTCCTGAATCAATGATGGAATAATTAACATTTCCTATATTCTACCCTGGTTATAAATTTAATTTTTAGTGTCGTTTCATTATGAAATGAATGTTCTACATAATTCAAATAAGTTCGCGTTAATGGAAACATACTCTTTATAGAGGATAGAGTAAGCAACAAAGTTTATTTTTGATTATAAATAAAAATAACTATAACTTTTAATTTATTATAGGTATAGGCTTTGTAAATTATAATGAGCTTTTTAATGACCTACGTACGAATGCTGCTGGAAAATTTGTCTAGTATTTAAACACATACGTAACCGAGTATTACTTTTACTTATAGAAACAATAAAAGTTAACTTAGCTTTGCAGTAGAGTTAGTGAATTTATGTACCATTATTTTAATAGCGTATGGATTATTTATAATCATTGTTATAGATAATAATATGCGAATTGTGTACTGAGTAAATAATGCAACTATGTAAAAATAAAATAATTTAAGTATACAGGGTTATGAGTAGTTATGTACTCTCTTGATAAAATTATAGTCCCATGATTTTTATTCACTCATGAATTTTTTGATGCCCGGTACCTGCTGTTTAATTATTTCTGTGGAATTTTAAGTACATCTTATTATTATTGATCGACACTTCAAAGGATTACATAATTTAATGTATGTTACAAATAATTATAATTAGGTATGTGCAATGTGCATTGTGATGTCCTTTTAAGAAATATTTAAACCGAGTTATCTTAGACTTTTCTTTTATTATATTAATAATTTTTAACCAAAGGTATTTAAGATATAATTTATGTGATATAATTAGTTTATAAATATCATCTATGTCATCATCATCATCATCAACAGCCCGCTTTACAGTCCACTGCTGGACTATGAGCCTCCTCCACTAAAGTGGAGGGATTTGCCATAACCTCCACGCTTGGCAGGCGGGTTGGAGATCGCAGTTTAAAAGATTGATGTTTTTCAGAGAGCGCTGCTGCCCGTTCTCTGTTTGATGTGTAGTCCCTAAGTCGCCTCTTACGACACCCGCGGGAAGAGTATGGGTTGGTGACAAATGTATTCTACTCTGCCGTCACCACACGGCAATCATCTATGTATTTTTATATTTTTACCACATCTTGTAACTATATTGATTTCGTTTCTTAACAAAATAGCTTGAATGGATCAGTACAATTGAAATAATAGGGTTTTAAATTAAAACATAACACACATTTTGTGTTACTGATACTAAGAATGTATTACTTGTGTATTTAGCCGTAATTTGAGGCACATAATTTCCAATTGCGCTATAAAATCGTACATATCATACCTATATAATTGAGGTCAAGTGCTTCAAAATACGCTATAAGCGATGTCAGATGACTATCTGAACCTAATTAGACAGCTCCATTTTTTTGCTTAAAATACTATTTCCATATTTTAATTATCTCTAGGAAGTTTGAAAATCCTTTTTATTTATGAGTGAACGGAAAAATATGCATGATACGGATACGTATGCCAAAGACTGAACGCAGAATGAGTTTATAATAATTAAAATGTTAGATATTTATAATGTAATAATTTTATAATAATGCAAAATATAAGAATCTTATTTCTTTATTCTCAGTGTTTTATTTTATTTTTCAACATACCTACTTTGTACTAATCAACTGCAATCAACCAACAGGTACCTAGGTAGGTACGTAGTTTGAATAAAATAACAAAACATTAGGAATTCTTATCACGTTTGGTGTAGTGGTTCGAAACGGACTACTATTCCGGAGGTAGCGGGTTCGATTCCCGCACAGTACAAATATTTGTGTGCATGAACATATTTGTTTGTATTTGACTGGGTGTTTTTTATGTATGTATTTACAAAAAAAAAAGAAAAGTATTTAAGTATGTTTATATCCGTTGTCTAGTACCCATAGTACAAGCTTTGCTTAGTTTGGGACTAGAAGCGCAGTGTAAAAAAAAATGTCCAAGAATATTTATTATTTATTATTATTAATTATTTTTGATAATAAAGACATCAACGCGTGGGATATCTTATCAAAATTAGATTTCAAGTTTTATCAAATTTTACTACCATCAGAACGTCGAACCATCCCTAGAAACCTTTAAGTATTTAAAATAGGTACCTCCATTTTCCGTCGAATTTTTACCATTTGAGAAATTATTGTCTTTTTCTTCTGGCCGGTTTCTCGAGCGAAAACGTACTTGTCGTAGTAATATTTTTTGTGTTGATTTATTAATCTAAACATCATTATTATGCCACTTTAAGTTTACTTGCGTAAAATTTTATTAGATAAACCAGTATCTAATACTTAAATCATAGATAGCTACTTATTAAATAGATATTAGTTTTTCGGTATAATTAATCAATTGTGATTGGAGTAGGCAAGATAATAATAATTATGATCTTAGGTATTAGTTAATTGGAGTGTATTTGAAAATTTAAGAACTCAAACTATGTCAATAACTGGACAATAGCATCATATTCCAAGATTTTGAGGTAGGATAGTACTCGTAGATAATAGAATTATTGTTTTTCTTCCATTTCCGAACACGGTCTAATATGGCAAACATGGCCCATACAACAATCAGGGTTTGCACTACACTTGCGCTATAGGTTGTCCACTCAAAGACGTCTTCGATGTTTACCTTCATAAGTCTAATGGCAGTGTTTGCTATGTAAGAGTACCATTATCTAAAGGGCAGTGTACTATCACAGAATAATAATAATGTACCATCGGCAACAGTGTTAACTATCCATTGCCAGTCATGTCGTCTCGTTCTATCGCAAAGAATCACCATTTGATGAGAGCGAGAGCAAAATCGGAAATGGATATTTAACAGTGTGGTCGTGTGTACTATACTTCCAAAATACTGAACTGTCCAATCCATGACATTGACAGCGGGGCGCCACCGTCAACACCGGATCGCTGGTTCTGTTTTTGCCATGTTGGAAACCATAAAGTTGAACGATGGTAGCGCCCCCCTGTCATTGAGTTTGGAGGGACAGTTCAGCGTGGGTCATCTTTACGGTACTGTCACGGTAATACTATCATACAGTATTGTATCTTCATATAAACGGACGAAACGCAAGCTTTCCTTCGAAATTAAATCTCGGTATGCGCTCGACATGCAAAAGTCGGGGGTGTCGCGAATGTGCCACAGTAATAAACGGACGATGTGTTGTTTTTTACGCGGGAAGTACCTGGATGCAAGCGGCGCAGGACCGGTCTTTGTGGAAATCCTTGGGGGAGGCCTTTGTCCAGCAGTGGACGTCTTTCGGCTGAAACGAACGAACGAACGAACGAACGTGTTGTTTTTTAAACAGTAAGCGCTCTTTTTTTTATAAAAATAATTACAAGTACATGTTTATACAGAGTGTTAGGTAAATGGGTTTATAAGTCGTTTATATTAAAATTATTAAAATGATGATAATTATCAATTTTCTGTTCTGACTTCACCATACCATTTATATGCACATGTTAACATGGGCTAGTGTCGGCTTATAAAAAAAACCGATTTACCTAACACCCTGTATAATAAACAAGCATTTTGTACGCCTCAATCGAGGCGCATACATTTTACGGTCGCAAATTTAAGATTAGACTAGCGGCCGCCCGCGACTTCGTACGCGTGGATCCCGTTTTACCCTTCATCTATCTTACGCGGCGCGGTTTAGATTTTTTCATACAAATGTTTTTTCCCGCTAACTCCCGTTCCCGTGGGAATTTTGCAATATCGTGTTGTAACTAAGCTTTAAGTTTACTAAGGTATCTGCATGCCAAATATCAAGCGTCTAACTTAAGCGATTTAGATTTTTCATACAAAAGGATTATCCCGCTAATTCCCGTTCCCGTAAGAATTTCGGGAATTCCTTGTTGTAAATAAGCTTTAATTTTACTAAGGTACCTACATGCTAAATTTCAAGCGTTTTACTTAAGCGGTTTAGATTTTTCATACAAAAGGATTTTCCCGCTAATTCCTGTTCCCGTGGGAATTTCTAAGTATACTATAACCTGCCCAGGAGTATGAAGAATAATTGTACCAAGTTTCGTTAAAATCCGTCGAGTAGTTTTTGTGTCTATAAAGAACATACAGACAGACAGACAAAAATTATACTGATTGCATTTTTGGCATCAGTATCGATCACTAATCACCCCCTGATAGTTATTTTGAAAATATATTTCATGTACAGTATTGACGTCTCTACAAATTTATTATAAGTATAGAAGATAAGATTTGTTACCTACTAAATCTTAACAAAAATATATTTTTTTAATTAAATCTACTAATCACAAAAAACAGCATGCATTTTTATCCTATTTCATTCAAGAAGTATTTTGTTTGTCAAAATAAAAAAAAATACAATCACAAAATACCTACATTCACAAAACTAACAAACAAAAAAACTTAAAAGAAATTCTAAGTAGGCTGATGTAATGAAAAAGGGTCTGCAGGTGGGCAGCCCTATCGCATGTTGTCATACTGCGACGTACCGCGCGGCTGTTGACATTTATTTCAAAAATATGGTCGAGTTGGAATACTGTATAGATAGTATTACCGTGGTACTGTACTAGTTATTTGTAATCTGCAGCGTCAACTCGTAGTAGACACGGTCACAAGGTGAACCCCTTCAATGTATTTAATGGGTATTAAGCAAGGGGCTTGCGGGACTTCCGAGCCCCTGGTTAATCAGTTGGTTTCTATTACTTTGGTGCCAATACGAAAAGACCTCATAGAGGCGAGGTAGCTAAATGGCGTAATTCAACGGCGCCGTCGAGACCTATCAAAATCGAAAGATAAAATAATTTGGAAAAGAAAAGCTCGTATGGCAAAAACCATTTTAGCGGTGGGTTTGGCGTGTACGGTTTTTCAAAAATGTTACAAAAAACAGTTACTTGGGCATTCTCGAGCGCGTCAGATATTCATACTACGTATGCGCCGAGTGCCTCTGATAACAACGGTATACTAATCTGCCGGTATGAGTGGTGGAGGCATATAAAAAAGTCAAAAATGAAAAAAAAAAAATTACTCGAGCGCGTCAGATTTTCGGAAGGGGTGTTAAGTAGGCCCCAAGGAAGCTCCCTTTAAAAAAACTGACGATTTCGGCGTGACGATAAGTTACGATGAATTTTTGAAAATGCAAAAAAAAAGTTTTTTTGAAATACTCGAGCGCGTCAGATTTTCAAAGGGGAGGTTTATCTCGGTATCCTGAAAGCATATTTTTTAATCTGACAAAAATGTTAGTGGGTTCTCTTAATCTGACCGAAAAAGGTTTTTTGGTTTCTTTTTTTTCCTTTCTTTCTCCTTGATAAAATGGGGAATTTAAGAATGTCAATAAAGCGATAGATACAACCAACGTAAATGTAGATTTAAACTTTTTTTTTGTAAAATGTATCGTTCGCGACTTATATGCCGTAACGCGTTCTTAGGAAGACGAAATGGCTTCTTCACACTTCCGGTCATGCGAAAACCGGCAGATTTTGTATTTTTAGTAAGTATTCTTCTTCAAAATAAAAAATAAAAAATCGCGCTCGAGAATGCCGGTTTAACGTTTTTTTTTACAAGTTCGCGACCCTATAACTCGGCGGCGTCAAGGACTTATCGTCAGATTAGTTAAATTTAGTCTTTAAACACTAAAATCAACCCCCAATATCTTAATCTGACGCGCTCGAGTATTTCAGACTATCCATTTTTTTTACTAATCTGATCGTCTATCCTAGGCGCTCGTCACTAGATACCTATAGAGCTAAATACTTTACAAAGTTGTTCTATTAGGTCTAAGGTATCTCTCATATCTTAAACTGCCACGCTCGAGTATTGCCGAAAATTCCCCTATTCGCCTCCCTAACTAATATGGGAGTCTTACAGACGACCTTAAACATTTTTTTTTTATTTTGCTCATTATACCGCTTAGGTGATATGGTATCGGTTCTTATCACAAGGATTTACCGGCTCAATTCATTATTTATTGCTATAGATTAAACGCATAAATATTTTTTACACAAACTTATTGTTTTTATAATAATGTATTCATAAAAGTACGAATACTTAATCCTTTTGTCGCAGACAAATATTTAGGATAATAAATGGAAGAAAATTAACTTATGTTATCTTAACCTAAATGAATTTCCAGAGCCAAGTATTTCAGCGACCTTAATTTCTTATTACAGAGTTTTGTTTGTTTTTTTTTTTAAATAAAAATTTACAAGATTTAAAAAATATGCTCGATCTATCGAGCTCGTATCGTTTACGATACAAGTGATACAAGCTTTAATACTTCATTATCTTGGGTTAATTCGTCCAAGTTCATTATTATACATACTAATTTCAATGCTTCGATTGAATCTTCATACATAGGTACTTACTTAATTAACCATTTTAGTGGGTAAACGAATTTATTTTATTCCGGTACACGGTAGGTAGGTATTTTCAATATGTACCTTCTGATTGCAATGTTTGTCTACGTTCTAAAGTAAATCCTAAGATTTTTTTCTTATCTACGAGTATTAACTCAAAACTATTATTACGGCACTTGACTGACGCGTCTACTGGTCTTGCATTGAGTTTAAAGAAGTAGGGTTTTGTAGGTTAACATTTAAATAATTGTACTCGTACTTAGGTAGTCATGTGCAACAGTGTTGAACTTAGTAATTGTGAGATGTTTTAAATTTGTAACAAAGTTTTGTTATTTATATATCTACATGGCAAAGTAAGTGGCTGCTGTCGGTTTATTTTATGAATTTTTTTTTCTGCTTTTCTTTGGAGAGTATTATTTGCGTAGTTATCGCCATTTGTCGATTTTTAACACTAGACTAGTGAATTAGAATAGAATTATTGAAAATCTGACAGTCAATACTTTTTGTTGGTTTGCTTTATATATTTTTCCCCGTAGGTTAATAAATAAATTATTAACAATATCCTTAATAGAGATCTCAGTACCTAATCAATTACAATTAACAATATAAATATCCGTAACTGGTGAAATTATTGTAGTTAAAATGCAGACTTCAACAGCTTGAAGACGTTCTGCTAACCTAATTAGGTACGAGTATGTAATAAAATAAATTTGCGACATTTATTGCACTACCGCTCCTACTTCTGTGACGTGAAGTATTTATTATTAGCCCCGCACGTGCTGCGAGTTGTAAGAATAGAAGCACAGAGCTTAGCGGCCTGACTATGTCCATTGTTTATTATTCTGCTACCTACGAGTATTGCGGATCGTTTACTGTTTGTGCGCCTGACTTTTAAAAGTGTAGCTGTCTGTTTGGTTAATTGGCCAGCTCCTTTCATTAAACGTTGGTAAAATTAAGATTCGAATTATGCACTCAATTAATTGGATTGGCGTGGAATAGAAGGTTCTCGGGACTGTTGATTGGTCATGAATGATTGCCAAATTAATTTGTCATTATTGCATTTTTTTGTGATTGCAGTTCATTAATGTTTTTATTTTTAGTTTTTTACTTAGGAATTGCTTTGTGAGTAACAAAGCGTTAACATGTAAATTCAAATAATTTTACTGCTTTCCATTATTAAAAGATATTATCGACCACCATTAATGCAAGGAACAAACATAATCACAAACGCTTTTTTATAAATCAAAATACTTACAAATAATCTTCTCAGTATTTATTATAAATTAAATTATAACTATCATAATCCACATTGTTAACTTTATCAATGTTTGATCCTATCTGCAGATAAGGGATCGTAAAGGATTTATACTGAATCTCAAAATAATGGCACTCAATACGGACTCACGCTTACAGCTGCGTGTTTCCAAAATTCTGGAGAGGTAAACATTTGAAGTGATCTGAAGATGTCGGATAGTCGTAAAGGGAGTGTGGCTGGGTCCCAGAGGCCCAGCAAGGCGCCCAACAGTGGGCTGCAGGAGAAGGCGATCGAGCTGGACGACGTGCTCGTGAATGAGCTGGGCCAGTTCGGCAAGTTCCAGCTGTTCAACATCCTGCTCGTGTCCATCCCCATCATAATGTCTGCGTTCATGAGCGAATATATTTTCTCGGCTGCAGCCGTTCCACACAGGTAATTTCAAATGTTCTAAGTTCTTTCAACCTACGAATTAATCACCCAGTTCAAACAACTTTCCTATAGAAAAGATTAGTTTGTTGTATTGAATAGATTCTGCAACTACTAAACCGATTTGAAAAATTCTTTCATCTTTACTATTCAACAATATCTCTGAATATAGGCTATAGAATATGGATAGATAAAAACATTCTGTGACAGACAGAAATTAACGCGAGCGAAGCCGCAGCAAAAAGCTACTATTTATAATTACCTACTCTGAAACATCTAGGGAAGTGTCAGTATAATTATTATTTTTAGGTGTCAGATCCCAGAATGTGGGGAGTCTCATAAAGACCACTACTTCAACCCCGCGTGGACGGGCGAGGCCATCCCGGCGGGCTCCAGCTGCGAGCGCTTCGCCCCGCGCGGCCCCAACGGCTCGCTGGCCTCCTGCCCCGCCGCGCTCTTCTACCAGGACCAGCAGATCCCGTGCGACGGCTTCGTCTACGGGAGGGACAATTCCGTCGTCTACGATGTGAGTTCTAATACCGTTGCAAAAATCATAATAGGCATTTGATGAAAATATTTAGATGTGAAAATGTGATCTCCATCAAAGAACATTGTGAATACTAGGTGGATGTTTTTCCAGTTCGACCTCGGGTGCCAGGAGTGGATGCGCGCGCTAGCAGGCACGCTGAACAGCGTGGGAACGCTGCTGGTGCTGCCCATCACGGGCTACGTGTCCGACCGCTTCGGCCGCCGCGTGGCGCTCGTCATCAGCGTCTTCAACCTCGGGCTCATCGGCCTCATCCGCGCCTTCTCCGTCAACTACCCCATGTACTTGGCCTTGCAAATCCTCCAAACCACTCTTGGAGCTGGCACCTTCAGTTCTGCGTATATCTTTGGTAAGGATGCCCAACATAAAGCTGTTATATTAATTAACGGTTACAGATATGTTATTTTCAATATTTTTTTAATTTCAGCTACGGAGTTAGTTGGTCCTAAATTCCGTGTCGTCACCAGTGCGACTTGTTCATCTATGTTTGCCGTGGGTCAAGTGATCCTTGGGAGTGTTGCTTGGGTGATCCAGCCCTGGAGATACATGATCATGGCACTCCACATCCCTTGCTTCCTGATCATTTCTTACTACTGGATACTATCTGAGAGCGTGAGGTGGCTGTTGTCAAAAGAGAAATATAACGAAGCTAAGAATGTCCTGGAGAAGGTGGCTCGAGTCAACGGGACTCATATCAGCGAGAAGTCCTTGCATGCGCTAATGAACCCTCCGCCACCTCCAGTCGTTGTTGAGAATAAGGTAATCAATATTAATATAAATATAAAATAGCGATGACTTAAGAAATTTAATGACGATTGCAAGCATTTTTTTCATGAATGTCAGATTGATTTGCATCAGAATTTTATTGGATAATAGACATTTCTATTCGTATTTTCTTGGTTTTACAGGATGAGCCGGGCATGATCGCTACAATCGTCAAATCTCCAGTTCTTTTGCGACGAGTGCTCACGACTCCTATTTGGTGGATCACCACCACCTTCGTCTACTACGGCCTGTCCATCAACTCCACCAGCTTGTCCGATACCATGTACCTGAACTACATTCTCACTTGCGCCATCGAGATCCCTGGCTTCTTCTCTGCTGTTCTCCTCTTGAACTGGATTGGAAGGAAGACCACTCTGTCCGGGGGATATCTCCTGAGTGCTGCTTGCAACATCGCTTTCGCGTTCATTCCCACTGGTAAGTTTTTCCATTTTCTTGTGGATCTGCCATATTAATTGTTGGTTTTTAACACAAGTATAATATTAAATAGCATTTCAAAATATTAAAAGCTATTTATAAAAAATATCACCCCTAGCTTGATAAAATTAATGATTGGTTTGTGTTTATTGTAGCAACAAGATATAAAAGGATGAAAACTAAAAACTCATAAAACTCATTTATTTATGCAAGTAGGCTTTTAAAAAGCACTTTTACACGATCCAGTATTAACCCTACTACTGCTTCAGGTGATGATAAAAGTGAAAGCTAGAAGTGATTAGGATAATAAAATTTGAACATAAATAAATAACATAAAAATATGCTTAAAAAAGCAAATCAAAAGCATCGCTCTGGTTATAAAAGGATATAATACATAGTACCTACAATCTACATAGATACAATTTCACGACAGAAAATACTATCGACAGTGGCTAACAATTCTACTAATAAAAAACATTGACTTACCTTTATGGCACTAATAACTAGATGATTAGATTAACAGTACCTACCTTCTAGATTATACGTCAATCGAGCCTATCGGTTAAAGTATTGTCTTGAATTAGTTTTTGATAGGAATCTTAATAATTCTGATTAGGAATTGTATTAATGATAAAGCGGGAAATTTATTTTAAAAAGTTTAGTACCTATGCCTTCTACTTTAAATAAAAACACAGCATGAAATAACTAATAATGGGCTAACCTGACGAAGTTTTTATTAAAAAAAAAATTACGACACAACAATGCATGTGAAATCTCTAAAAATCAAAAAATCAAAATCAAAAATCAAAAAAATATTTATTCAGTTTAGACCACAAGTGGCACTTATGAACGTCAATAGAAAATAATAAAAAAAAGAAAAGGTAGCCCTTATGGGGCACTTTACATGTCTCCTTATCTTTTGGGCCCTACCAGCGCTTCGAGACAAACATATGGCAAGTGCTGAGAAGAAACGCCGGAACAAACTCAGTCACCACTTATTGCCAGGAATTATCTAACGGTAAGAATAGTCAAATTTAAGTACATCAAATATGTGCAGACTGAACTGACCACGCATCCTTGTCATCAATATAGTCTCGAACCTTGTAGTACCCTTTGGACATAAGGGTATTTTTTATATGTATCTTAAATTTGTTTATTGGCAATTCGACAAGGTTGTGTGGTATTTTGTTAAATATGGTAATACATTTCCCCAAGAATGAATTACCTATCTTATGCAACCTAAATGATGGAACAGCAAGTTTATTCTTATGTCTCGTGTTAAATGAGTGGACGTCACTTTTCTTAGTAAATAAATGTATATGTTTACGGACATACATCCGTACCGCGCGGGAATAACTTGACATCTCGACCTGCACTTTTTTTTTTTTATTAGCTTAAACGTTTCCTCTACCTTATACCCTTCTGGTATAAAAAACTCAACTCGAAATACCCAAAAATACTTGAAATACAGCTCTTGTTCATAAGTAAATATCTCTAATTTAGGCAATAAATATTTGACATAACGATATATCCAATTAATATTATTCGTACAAACATTTATATTTCGATTTATCAATGTATGTCAGAACATGTATTTGTTAATATCTCGACTTATACATTTATGGATTTTCGTTTTTAATTTGACAAAAACAGTTATCAAGTTATGATCCCCTCTGAGTACTAAACATATCCATGATATGTGGAGTTGTCTAGTTATGCACACTGTCAAGAGTTTGGATATTTGGAGTTATCCAGCTATTACATTCGTATAATCATATTTTTATATGTGTCATTAGCAGTTTTTAAAATATAACATTGTCAGGATTTCGAGTGTCTTTAAATATTTTTTACTTAGCAACCCCTGAAAATATATTTTTAATATATTTAAGCGTTAATTATTACTTTTATTACTATTTTCAATAGTTTAAAACTAAATTAACCTTTAAATAGCAAGTTGAAAGTAGAAGGATAAGTTTAGTCAATAGGTAGGTACTATCTACTAATGTTTTTTTCATAACAGACTAAGATTTCGTTTGACAACCGAATATAAGTAAAAAATCTAATAATAAACTTTTAGGTCAACTTTAAGTTCCGGATATTTTTTATAGTCTATTGACATCAATGACATTAATTAGGAATAATGATGAGGTAAGTAGGGTCGATATGCCAGATCTCGTCCATTTAGTGAGTTGGTAGATTTGAGGAATAAAAATAATATTATACAATTTTTCGTAATCATTTTGAACGAAAAATTGTTATCATTATGCTCCCTTTAGTCTTTATAAGTATAGTATTAAACTTGCTCTAAACCATTAGAAGTTTTAATATCTTTGTAATATTAATATAATATAGAAAAAATGCATTCAAAATCACTAATAATTAATAACAGCATGGAAATAAAAATATATAGATAAAATCTTACTAATTGGTATTCAAAATATTTAGGTATCACACTTAATAATTATAAACATACATTTATATTTTAGTTTATTTCATTTTTTTAAATTTCAATAGTATGGCTCAATTTGCAATAATTATGGTCTCCTCTCTAGGCACAGTTTGCTTTTTAATATTATTTACAACGTCTGTATTTCAAAAAATGTCGTGATAATGTGGACGCAAATTGGCTATCACAAAGGGTAAGCTACATTTGGAGTGTGTATTAGCGTCCAGGAAAAGGCCTAAGTACTGAAAAAAATCTTTGTGTTCGATAAGTCATGTAAATAACGTTTTAAATAATATACAACATGCATTGTTTTGTATATTTTAATATCTTAGACCCAGTTAGACCAGACCGCGATCACTTCTGACGCAAAGTGGAAATTTCATTGTAGTAAATTCGCATCCACCTTATTTTAAGTGTCATTTAATAAAGTACAATCACCGATATCATTATCCGTATTGTATGGTTCATGGTTAAGGCTTAGAGACTGCGGTAAATCCCAAACTAGACCTAAATATATTAAAAACTTACCTTGAAACGCGCACCTGCTCACGTGGGATTTATTTTTGGCAAAAAACGGTAGCATGCTATAAGATTTTTTAATGTGGGTTTACCTGTCATACATTCAGGGAATCATAGCAATAGCTTACGTTCTAGAGTGATCCATTATTTGGACGTGAATTGGACGGTGGACGCGAAAGGGCGTGTCGACCTTACGCAAAAATATATCCAGTTAATTTTAATTATTTTAAGCCTAATGGTAAGCCTAAAATAATTAAAATTAATTGTGCTTGTTATGAAGCATGGCTTTTGTTCTTTTATTTGTCTTTTTTTTTAATTTTAAGTAAACGTACAATTATCTGATCAAAAGCAATCATAATCTGCGATTATATTTGATTTTTCTAATAAATTTGTTACTATTTCATTGCAAAAGTGATAAAAATATGTTCTATTTTTATGTTTTGTTTTTTTACTTAAACTTCATTCAAAATAATTAACTTAAATCCAATTTTTACACCTTAAATGTTTGTTTTTCTTTGGTGAATAACTTGACAAGTCGTCGGTACACAACTTGACAAGTCTTTTTTTTAATAGATTATGAAGATAATTTAATCAAATTCTTACGCCAATCGAAAGATACGCATCAAATTAGCTTATTTCAATCATAAAAATATCAATTATCATTAATTCCGATTTACCAGAGAACTCTAAACTTTAAAATCGCTCCCCTGAAAAGTACGCAAAAATGACATGTCAAGTTATTCCCGCGCGGTACGGACATAATGTTATCAAATATGTATTGCGAAGCCACAGTCAATATATTGATTTCTTTAAAAACTTCTCTAAGCGAGTCACGTGGTTTAAGACCGTATATTGCCCGAACAGCTCTTTTCTGTAAAATGAAAATTGATTCTATGTCTGCTGCTGAGCCCCACAGTAAAAGACCATAAGACATAATACTATGAAAATAACTAAAATATACAAGCCTTGCTGTTTCAACATCAGTCAAGTTTCTGATCTTTCTCACCGCAAAGGCAGCTGAACTAAGTCTTCCCGCCAAGGCAGCAATATGGGGGCCCCATTGTAATTTACAGTCTAGGGTAATACCTAGAAAGACAGTAGAGTTTATCAGTTCAATGCGTTCATTATTTACTGTAATATTAGTATTAACTTGTTTGACATTAGGCATAGGGGCCGTCCATAAATTACGTCATCGATTTTTTTAGATTTTAGACCCCCCCCCCCCTACAATCATCCTATCGTCATTTCTTGATGACCCCCCCCCCCCTCTCCCAAAATTGACGTCATTACCAGTTTGACAAAATTAAAACATTGCAGATTTGAGAAAAATAGGGTATTATAAAATATGATTAAAACACTTGGTTATAGAATCACTTTTTATTATTTTTTTTGTATGTTTATTATGAGTTATTTTAGTATTATACGCGCCTTAGCCGCCTCTCACATTTGGAGTCTCACTTACTAGGTGTGCTGGAAGAAATTTCTTTTTAGAAATAAATTTAAAAAAAATCTTTTTGTACGTGAACAATAAACTATAAATAAATAATAAAAAAAATATAAAAATAAATCTTTGGACAATGAGGATCAGTACTGTTGTAGAAAATTCAATAAAACTACGTTAATCTTTAAGACATAAGAAAGCTATATCTTTTTGAATTATCCAAATCGGACCATTACTTACGAAGATAAAATTAAGTAATAAACATAGGCCGTTTTTGCCGCTAAAAGTCAACGTACGCAGGGCCGCGTGACGTCACTATATCCGAATCGAGCGCAGCCGGCGTACTATTGGGATGGAAAATATAGGTCATAGTCATAAGTCATAAGTCATACCCAGCTTATGCTTATGGACTGGGGGAAGGGGCTAGCCTTACCCAGCTTCTGGCCTGGGGGAGGGGGGGGGGGGTCAAGTCATAACTAGTTTCTATGGGCTGGGGGGAGGGGCTAGCCTTACCCAGCTTCTGGCCTGGGGGGGGGGGGAGGGGAGGTGGGTCAAGTCATACCCAGTTTCTGGCATTTCTCGCATGGGGGGGGTGTCATATCCAGCTTCTGGAGAAGGGGAGTTATATCCAGCTTATGCTTATGGCCTGGGGGAGGGGCAAGCCTTACCCAGCTTCTGGCCTTGGGGGAGGGGGAGGGGCAAGTCATACCCAGTTTCGGGCCTGGGGGGGGGGGGGGGGTAAATCATACCCAACTTCTGGCCGAGGGGGAAGTCATGCCCAGCTTATGACCTGGAGAGAGGATGGGGGCGGGGGAGTCATACCCAGCTTCTAGGCCAAGATTAAATAGATTTCCAAGAGGGAGCAGCTGTTCTTTCCTGCAGCAGCTGGCCCGCCCATGGGAACGGCGAATAGATAGGTAGGTACGTAGGTTTAACTCAGAAAAACTAAATAACAGGTAGGTATTGCGTGTACATCGAAATTATCTTCATAGCAATGTCTTGTAGCCTAGGCAGAGTGTATCTGCCTTAGCTATACCTTATTGTTAGAAGTAAATAAATTAATACTTATACATTTTTTTATTTTACTTGGAAGATGATATGACTCTAACAACACTTATGAACACTTTATTTGAATAAATCGCCAAATATACCACCGCGGAGACCCCAATCGCGTCTCTGCGTTCCATTTAATAGTATGAGCGTATGGATTTTTTCCGTTATTTTTCACAATTTCTATTTTTAAAAATTACCTATCGATAGCTTACTTTATTCTGACGAATAAATGTCATTACAAGTTTTTCCTAAAAATGATAGTTTGGCTAGAAAAAAATATTTTCTATCCACGCAGTACGCCGGCAGCGTTCGGATCGGATATAGTGACGTCATCGTCCCCGCGCCGGGCGGTCAGTGAACTTTTTTAGTAATTTGGCCATAACTTCGTCAATATTTGTCGTAGAACAAGTTATGGGTGCTAGCTTAACGGATATACTACTTATATACTTTTGTTTTTAAATACATACATATTATACATAAATAAGAATGACGTCAATTTCGAAACACCCCCCCCCCCCCCTATCTGTCATTTACCGTCATCCACAGACCAACCCCCCCCCCCCTAATTTTGAATGACGTAATATATGGACGGCCCCATAGTGAATTTTAAACATTTAGTTTTTTTTGCGTTTAATAGCAAATTATTAGTTGTAAACCAGTCTAATACTTTGGAAAGAGCATTATTCACGTCGTCAAATATTTCCTGACGCCTGTCAGTTTTAAAAATTAAAGAAGTGTCATCAGCAAATAATACTATCTCACAAAGGTCCTTTGAATAAAAAGGTAGATCATTTATATAAATCAGAAAGAGCAATGGTCCCAGTATTGAGCCTTGGGGCACTCCCATTTTTAGGGGGGCGCCCGAAGAGTTAGTTCCGTGAATATTTACTTTTTGTAATCTGTCTGAGAGGTAAGAGTGTAATAGGCTTAAGGCCTTGCCTGATACGCCATAATGTTCTAGCTTAAATAACAGAGTTTGATGATCAACACAGTCAAACGCCTTCGATAAGTCACAAAATACACCAATAGCATCCTTTTTCTCCTGCCAAGCATCGAAAATGTGTTTGATAAGAGCAACCCCTGCATCGGTCGTACTTTTCCCTTTTGTGAACCCATATTGTTTTTCATGAAACAGTTTATTTAAGTTAAAATGAGACAGTAGTTGATTGAAAATATTTTTTTCAAATATTTTACTGAGCGCAGGTAGTATCGATATAGGTCTAAAGTTGGATGGGTCACTTTTGTCTCCTGTTTTAAATAATGGTATGATTTTACTATGTTTCATCAGGGTAGGGAACTGACCTTTGTTAATACATTCATTAAAGATATGAGCTAAATGGGGAGCTATAAGAGGAATGATGGGTTTTATTATGTCTGTTGATATGCCCCATATATCCTCTGTCTTTTTTATATTTAGTTCTTTGAAAGTTTTTATAATAACTATGGGGTCTATTTGTCTAAATTTTAATGGGCTATTGCAAACATCAACACAACCCTCGAGAAGAGACATTGCCTGATATGAACATGAATTAAGATTGCTTGTTGTTATGATTGGTACATTTGAGAAGTAACCTTCGAATGCGTTTGCTACCTTATCATTGCATTTAATATACTTATTATCAATTTTTAATGCGAATGTGTCATCCCGAGATATAATTCTACTAGTTTCTTTATTAATACAATTCCAAGTAGCTTTAATTTTGTTGCCAGAGTTTTTAATTTTGTCACGTATGTAAATAGATTTTGCCATGGTACAAACTTGTTTAAAAACTTTTGAGTATTTTTTTACATATTCTATAAAGTCCGGGTCGCTACTATAGGCTTTTCTACCATATAATTCAAACATTTTTTTCCTACTAATATAAATACCTACTGTAGCCCAGTCACTGAATTTAGTTTTATTGTTTTTAATAATAATTGTTTTCTTAGGAAAAGTTTTATTGAACTCATTTTTAATTAATTCAAATAATTGCTCATATAAAATATTTATACTACAGTTAAAATAATGCAAAAGTGGGACCTTATTAGATATTTGAGATTTAAATTTGTCTTTCTGGGATGCAGTGACTGGTCTATATTCTATTTCCTTGCTCGATGGCACAAAATGGTGTTGAAATGACACTATTTGACCGCAATGATCAGAATTAACAAAATTTATTATTGATTTCTCTAGATGGGGGTCTATATACACATACAATAACATAGTCGTCCAGTTCTGCACATGACAGCTCAATAGTTCGCTCGACAGAGAGAGAATCTGATACAATATCTTTACGCTCTTTACATTTTAATTTATCATTGATTAATATTAGTGACCCTCCACGAATAGCTAACTCTCTAGTGAATGAACTAATAAGCTTATAATTATTAATGCTCAGCATTAGTTCATATTGCCTGAGCCAATGTTCCGTTAAACATAAGACATGAATATTCAATTCTTGGATAAATAACTCAATTTCCAAGTCTTTGCCGGAGACTCAGAATACAGAACAAACCAGAAGGAGTGTTCGCTAACATTTCTACGCGGCAACTTGTGTCCAAAATACTTCCCCTCCCGCGCCCCTCTACCCCCTTTAGTGTTACTAGCGCCGTGTGACACCCCCATTTTTGGGGTAAAATTATGTAATTTTTTAAAGAGATGTTAAACAAGTAAAAAATAAGTAAGTGAAATAAGTACACACGGCCAGTGTTAACTATCCATTTCCGTTTTTGCTCTCGCTCTTATCAAATGGTGATTCTTTGCGATAGAACGAGACGACATGACTGGCCATAGGCATAGATAGTACCTACCTACCTATGAATTTAATTTTTACTCCGAAGTAACTAAGTGTAAGATGATTATTTATTTCTATTAAATAGTGTAATATATGTACTATATTTTATGTAGGTATAATATGTTATTTAAAAGTCAATTACAAAAGTCGAATATAAATTTTAGAATGCCAAGTAAAACAAAAAAGAAACTTAAGGTTCTTTATTATGTAAACATATCGACAACAAAACATTTGTTTACGGCGCAGTAGTGCTTTTAGTTTAACTTTTCTTGGAGTGAAAAACAGAATCCAAATCAAAAACATCACCAATACTTAAATTTGATTGCGAGGCAACTCTGGCTGTGTATCCTGAAAAAAAATCAGAGTAAGTATGTAAGCAATAATTAATTACTTAAAATTATTATTAAATATACAAATATTGCTGCTGCTGATCTGTTGATACCAATGCCTTACTTTTGAATAAATGGGAAAGTATGAAATTCACGATAGTAATTTATTATCTCCTCATTATTAGGGAGTAATATTATAAATTAATTCAATATATTGAAATCAAATCAAAATCAAAAATATTTATTCAGTTTAGACCACAAGTGGCACTTATAATTTAATTAATCAGGTTGTCATGTCATGGATGAAATTACACTAAAAACTAATTAAAACAAAAAGGATGGGGAAAATATTCCATTATTCTGTGGTAACGCTAACAAAATTAACGCGTGAATTTTTTATAAGTAGACAAATGTAATTCAATATAAAAAAGTAGGGTAAAATATTCCGTTGACCTGTGGCAACACTTACAAAATACAACCGTGATTTTTTTTGAAAATTATTATTTAATTAAAATGAATTGGAAATGTGCTACTTACGGATAAAACATGATCCCATGCACTTTCTTCGTAATTCCAGTAGCATTCTTACATGTTGGAACGGCACAAGACGGCATAATTTAATTATAAAGTGTCAATCTGACGGATATGTAAACAATGCGCGCGCCGGCCATTGACTGATTGCTTTAAAGTCAAAGTAGTGCGATTTGGAGTACTTTATATGAATACACATTTACGCCCGTTGACGGTTTCTGGTTTGTTCCGTATTCTGAGGCCGGAGAAGCCTTGTACATTTTGATGCACTAAATTAAAACCGTTAAATTTCTTTGTACCCGAATTTTGTATGCCAGAGTTATCCTCTATTGTCTTACGATGTAATTTAAATTATGATTTGGAACAGATTCCAAGGGTCGAACATCCATGTTCTGCTCAATAAAAGCAGTTTGGCTAGCCAAATTAATGGCTAAATATTTAATAAAATATGATAGCGAATTCGCTATTCGTCTTTTACAATATTTATTTAGATAATTATATTTATCTATTGTCAATAAACAGTTATTTTTTAAATAATTGTTAATGTCAATTACATGGAATTTGCATTGATTATATGTCAGTGTATTCAATGTCAAATTCAATTTATATCTTAAATTATTTTCCTCAAACATGGATTAATAACAAATTAATGGGTCAAACGATATCATCTAAACTAAACGATATCAAACATGGATTAATAACAAATTAATGGGTCATTGCTTAGAAGATAATTGTATCTTTGAGTAGGTACTTTATTGATACTGTATCTGGAGATAACAACAACCAAACACAAACACCATATTTCTGAAATGAAGAGTAAAATTGACATTGCTTCTTCAAAGGTACCTAATTTCTAGGTGGATATATCGGGAAATGTGCGTGATAATTCAATGTATAATATAATATTTAAAGGGCCAGATTACATGTTGTTGGTCTGGAGAAAAGTTCTGATTCAGAGATGTTCCCAGAGTCCAGAACATTTGTTTTGAATTCCAGATCTGACCGTACTTCGGCTGATTGTCTTCCTGCTGGGCAAGTTCGGCATCTCGCTGGTGTTCACGTCTCTTTACCTGTTCACGTCGGAGCTGTACCCCACGCAGTACCGCCACAGCCTGCTCGCCTTCTCCTCCATGATCGGGAGGATCGGCTCCATCACCGCCCCGCTCACTCCCGTGCTTGTGAGTGTCATACTTTTTAAAATTCCAGAAGTAACCATATTCTTAGCATCTTCCAGTAATTCTCTTTGGATCTATTCTACTAACCAACGAATTCTCTTCTCGAATCGAAAGAGTACTTGCTGTTCTTCTGACCTTGTTATGTATCTTCTGTAGTTTAATTCAAGTAATTTAACTTAAAATGCTCTAGACAAAAATGCCCTACTGTAATGGACTAATTCACATTTTGAGGTTTCATTCAGAAGAAGACCTCTAAGTCTGGAAGTGATTATCACGTATAATCTCCCTGTTTGCAGACGGAGTACTGGCAAGGGCTGCCGTCGATCCTGTTCGGCTCCATGGGGCTG
The DNA here is from genome assembly GCF_963855985.1 of Ostrinia nubilalis. Lineage (NCBI taxonomy): Eukaryota > Metazoa > Arthropoda > Insecta > Lepidoptera > Crambidae > Ostrinia > Ostrinia nubilalis. The sequence continues at coordinate 16,413,195 of NC_087098.1, forward strand.
CTGTCGGGCGTGCTGGTGCTGACGCAGCCCGAGACGCTCGGCACCAAGATGCCCGACACGCTCGCCGAGGCCGAGGCGCTGGGCAGGCGCCCGCGCGACGGGCCCAACTGATCTGAGAACATTCATTATTCATTAGCATATAGGCCCTTCTCAGGGCATACGCGTCCCAATATACTCGTAGCTTGCCCTGCCACTACTTCGGGACAACATATCGGCTGGTGTCGAGAGAAGTGGCGGGAGAAACTCGGTCACCTTTAACAATAAGCGAGTGTAGACGATCCTACAGTTTTAGTTTGTTTAGGGCTGAGATTAGAGCTGTTCTGATTTCAGATCATTTCACGAAATAAATTGAAGGCCTTACTTACTACAGCACTGACACTAATTTTATGAGAGCTTTGGTCGCCCGCTACGCGGGCTACAAAAGCTAGTTTTATGAGACATTTTGCAACCTAAACAGATATTAAGATATTGACTGTATGTAAGTAACACTTAAGCTACAGCAGCAGGCTACCAAAGCAAATAATAAAAAACGTTTTTATCAAATAGGTGCCACCTGCGTTCCAAATGATAGAATATTTATGCTTTTCATGTAAATGTGACTCCAACCTACACATCATTTTTCATTGTATTTACGCATCGCTCTCTTTTATAATAAAGTTTTTACATATTATACTATTTGTAAGCATAGTAAAATGTAACTAGATTTAATAAATTATATTTTTTGTACAAAACAAAGTTTTTTTATACCTACCTATTTTCCTAACAGTTTATGTGTACATAGGCGTGACATAGGCCTCCTCCAAACAGGGGGAAACAATCTTATTTTCTTAAGAAAACATCAAAATTATATTAAAACATATAATAGGGAGTGGGAGTTGAAGGGTGAGGTAAAGTAGGCACATCCTATCCTACTAATATTGTATTAGTAACAAATGTGATCGTGTGGTAAACACGAAGAATTCGTCCATGACATAAACTCAAAATTATGGGGGAACTAAGTATTTATGGTGGAATTTTGTAATGCCACCTGAAAGGAAAGTACTATCTATTTACTAATTCCATCTGTTACTACCTTTAGGAACAAATTGCTGAACTGAAAGTGACCAATACATATCAAGGTCGGCACTTTGAGCAACATCTTATCATTGGGAAATTCTTACAACGCAATTATTTTTGATAATAAAGATCAACGCGATATCTAATCAAATTTCACGTGTTACCACATTTATTACATAAAATATAATTTTAAAGATAATAAAAACATTATAATGTCGAATAGTACCTAGAAATCTTTAATCCATTATCATTTGAGTACCTATTGTTTATCTGGCTCCAGCCAAACGTCTCCAAGCAAAATCGAAGTACCTAGTTGTAGTAGAAGAATTGGTCGTTTAAATTATCTATCAATTTTTTTCTGCTAATGAAATGATTAATCTAAACATCATAATATGCCACTACTTGTATGTTAGTAGATAAAATGGTATTACTTAACTTTATCAGTAGTAGGTAGGTTAAATACCAAGATATTAGTTTTTCGGTACAAATTAATCAATTTCATTATCAACGAGTTACTTATTCCAATGTGGGTGATTGGAGTAAGATACGATCTAAGTATTATTTGAAAACCTACAATAACTCAATTTTTTAATTTATTAATTGTTATAACTTTAAAAAACAATTGATAGAATTGGTTTAGCAGTGATATTCGATGTAATAACTATTTATGTACTAGATTGGGAGTGTTCACTGTAAGTGGACATCTAAGTACTTTAATCAAATCATTTTTATTTTTACGTGCGTTGGTACTTTACATGTTGTTCAGCTCTTAGCGTCCTATGTTCATTGTTCTTTAATCTAAATGGCAACTATATAATGTAACATCCTGTATAATGATTTCCTTTGGTAGTACAATCACAGTTTTTTTTTTTCAAATGAGTGCCAACTTTCAACCTACGTAATCCCAAAGTTCTGTCTATCTAGCTAAGGTGCAACATAGTTTAATTAATTTTAAATAAAACTCTTAGGCCATATTTGAACAAGAATGTTGTTTATTTTTCTTAACTTAAAAGTTTTATTTAGTGGTGTTTTTATTAATATGCGTTATTTTGTGTAATTCGGGTGCAGTCCTGTTGTCCCCCCTGGGTAGGGAAGACAACAGGACTGGATTTTTAATCATGAAATTTGGGTCATCGTGGCTTTGGCTACCCTAAAAAAATTGTCTGGCAAGGAGATGGAACTGTCAAAACTATCTGGCTGATGTGGAAACAACTTCTAATCTCTCTCTAATCTAATCATTGCCCAAATATAATACATAGACGTGAGTAGAATTACAGTCTATACAGAAAAGTTAGACTTACGTTATACTATAAAAGCTGATTTTTATACATAATATTTGAGCAATCATCAGAAGTAGTTTCCTCATTAGTCAGACAGTTTTGACAGTTCCAACTCATTTCCAGACAGGCATACTCGTATTTATAATTAAGGCAGCTGAAAAAGTCACGCTGACAAACTTTCAGCTTTTATAAAAAGACGTAGGGTTGGCGTTCACTAGCTCTTAGTCAATAATACAAATGCCTTTTTTTATAAAAAAAATAGTATGTACCTAGATAAAATTAAATTATAACTTATCATTATGCATTTTGTTATCTTTATCAATGTCTGTAGATAATGGATCGTTAGGATTTATAGTGAAAAATCAAATCAATGTACTCAATACGGACTCACGCTTACGGCTGCGTGTTTCCAAAATTTTGAAGAGGTAAACATTTAAAGTGATCTGAAGATGTCGGATAGTCGCAAAGGGAGTGTGGCTGGGCCCGAGAGGCCCAGCAAGGCGCCCAACAGTGGGCTGCAGGAGAAGGCGATCGAGCTGGACGACGTGCTCGTGAACGAGCTGGGCCAGTTCGGGAAGTTCCAGCTGTTCAACCTCCTGCTCGTGTCCATCCCCATGATTATGTCTGCGTTCATGAGTGAATATATTTTCTCGGCTGCAGCTATTCCACACAGGTAATTTCAAATATTGCAATTTTTAAAGACAACACTAGCTACATTGATGCTTCTGTGAACTTATGTGAAATTATAATAGGTAATTACGTAACACATTATCCTGAATTCTAGATTTACTATAAATGAACCATTTTTGTTGACCAATTTTTATTTTATAATATAAACTATAATTTAATTAATTTAAACAACAGTTCTTTATTTATTGTTCTGATAGCCACCTTAAGAAAGTTACATATAATTTAAATTCCAGGTGTCAGATCCCAGAATGTGGGGAGTCTCATAAAGACCACTACTTCAACCCCGCGTGGACGGGCGAGGCCATCCCGGCGGGCTCCAGCTGCGAGCGCTTCGCCCCGCGCGGCCCCAACGGCTCGCTGGCCTCCTGCCCCGCCGCGCTCTTCTACCAGGACCAGCAGATCCCGTGCGACGGCTTCGTCTACGGGAGGGACAATTCCGTCGTCTACGATGTGAGTTCTAATACCGTTGCGAAAATCATAATAGGACTTTGATGAAAATATTTAGATGTGAAAATGTGATCTCCATCAAAGAACATTGTGAATACTAGGTGGATGTTTTTCCAGTTCGACCTCGGGTGCCAGGAGTGGATGCGCGCGCTAGCAGGCACGCTGAACAGCGTGGGAACGCTGCTGGTGCTGCCCATCACGGGCTACGTGTCCGACCGCTTCGGCCGCCGCGTGGCGCTCGTCATCAGCGTCTTCAACCTCGGGCTCATCGGCCTCATCCGCGCCTTCTCCGTCAACTACCCCATGTACCTGGCCTTGCAAATCCTCCAAACCACTCTTGGAGCTGGCACCTTCAGTTCTGCGTATATCTTTGGTAAGGATGCTCAACATAAAGCTGTTATAAGAATTAACTGTTACAGATATCTAATCATTTACAATATTTTTTTAATTTTAGCTACGGAGTTTGTTGGTCCTAAGTTCCGTGTCGTCACGAGTGCCTCTTGCTCTTCTATGTTCGCCGTGGGCCAAATGATCCTTGGGAGTGTGGCTTGGGTGATCCAGCCCTGGAGATACATGATCATGGCACTCCACATCCCTTGTTTCCTGATCGTTTCCTACTACTGGATACTATCTGAGAGCGTAAGGTGGCTGTTGTCTAAACAGAAGTTTAATGAAGCTAAAGTTGTTTTGGAAAAGGTGGCTCGAGTCAATGGGACTCAAATTAGTGAAAAATCATTGCACGCGCTGTTAAACCCTCCGCAACCTCCAGTCGTTGTTGAGAAAAAGGTATGTTGTTAATTCATTGGCACTAATAAACAACAAATTAATATACTCGTATTCAATACAACCTAAAATAGATGATTCTTAAGTATTTTTTTGCCTTTAAAGGATGAGCCAAGCATGATCGCTACAATTGTCAAATCTCCAGTTCTTTTGCGACGAGTGCTCACGACTCCCATTTGGTGGATCACCACCACCTTCGTCTACTACGGCCTGTCCATCAACTCCACCAGCCTGTCTGACACCATGTACCTGAACTATATCCTCACTTGTGCCATTGAGATCCCTGGGTACTTTCTTGCTGTTTTCCTCTTGAACTGGATTGGAAGGAAGACTACTCTCTCTGGGGGATATCTCTTGAGCGCAGCTTGCAACTTAGCTTTCGCATTTATTCCCTCTGGTAAGCTATATCATTTTTTGTGGCTCTGTCCGTATCTCTGTCATATTTTTAGATATATTATAAAAGGTTGATGAAAGTGAAAGGATATTAAGAGTAACACCAACAAAAGCATCACTCTGGCTGGCATCATAGCAGTGGTCACACTTCGGTGCTTTTTGCAACAAAAATTTGCTATCGACAAATGCGATGTAAATTAGGTTCTTCATGTTTTATTTAGACCGCACAGTAATTCGCAATAGCAGATAAATAATAAAAGTGTTATCTACTAATACTAAAAGATTATGAATAGGTAGATTAGAGGCAATTTTGCAACAAAAAAGTGATATCGACGGATACTATCTAGAGGCCCATAAAGACAGCAGTTCTCACAGCAATTCGACTATACAAAACCTTAAAGCACAATAGAATAATAAAAGTATTATCTATTCATACTAATAACCATACGATTAGATTATGAGTATCTACTCACCAGATTAGATGTTAATCGAGCCTTCGATATGCTCGATTGACGAAGTATTGTTTTGAATTTGTTTTTAATAAGCAAGCATACAATCATTATCTTAGCTCAGATTAAAAATTAGAATATGGTTCACTGTGTGGTCTCTTAATCATCATTTTCACCCGTACAATAAGTAATTTTGGCCCTAAATAGCCCAGTTTGAATCGACTACCTAGTCAACCATCAAAATTTATGCTTTCAGTAAATTTTATTTAATTAAGCTTTAATGCCGTTAACGGGCATTCTCTGAATTTTTTACCATGTACATGTATTTGTTTTGGCTTCCAGACCTGACCGTGCTTCGGCTGATTATATTCTTGCTGGGCAAGTTCGGAATCTCGGTGGTGTTCACGTCTCTGTACCTGTTCACGTCGGAGCTGTACCCCACGCAGTACCGCCACAGCCTGCTCGCCTTCTCCTCCATGATCGGGAGGGTCGGCTCCATCACCGCCCCTCTCACTCCCGTGCTGGTGAGTATCAGACTTGCATGGAGTATGACGATGCTTTTAAGTAAACGTAGCATATTCCAGCACATATTTTGTTTGATGTTCTACACTACTACTCCTTGGTGGACCCCACATTAGTTGGACTAACGGTCTGGTGAAAGTCGCGGGAATTACCAAGATGCGAGCAGCGTAAGGATGGTCGTTATGAAAATCCTTGAGCCTTTGTTCAACAGGCTTTTGTGCGCAGCACTAGAAAATTCAGAATAAGGCAACCAGGACCTACAAACGACGGTATATTAAGCTAAACACTGAAAACATGTTATTCTTTGTTGAGCTATACCAGCAATTTTGCAAAAACATACAAAAAATGCCCGAAAAAACAAAGATTATTGACTTAACCGTAAAATTAATAATAAAATTATCTATAATCACCATTAAAATAATTAAAACTGAAAAGCGCCATCTACCTACTCGTATTTATATATTGTGATAATTATTATAGATTTAATAAATAATTAGCATGATTTAGTTTCATAGTATATTACTAGATGTCGCTCTGAGTATTATAAGAAAGAAGTCTGACTGATTTTACAAACAAGTTGGTGGCCGATCAAATTAGTTGGTTAATTAATAATACTATTTAAAAGGTAAAGTTGAAATATAATTTGCTAAAATGATGATGTCAATCAAAATGTAGGTACTACTGTAATGGGAGAGACCAAGTCAAGTCAAGATTTTACTCGTAAACACTGAACGAACGAAGTGTTTATTAATACCTTCATTCTCCCTGTTTGCAGACGGAGTACTGGCAAGGGCTGCCGTCGATCCTGTTCGGCTCCATGGGGCTGCTGTCGGGCGTGCTGGTGCTGACGCAGCCCGAGACGCTCGGCACCAAGATGCCCGACACGCTCGCCGAGGCCGAGGCGCTGGGCAGGCGCCCGCGCGACGGGCCCAACTGATCTGAGAACATTCATTATTCATTAGCATATAGTCCCTTCTCAGGGCATACGCGTCCCAATATACTCGTAGCTTGCCCTGCCACTACTTCGGGACAACATATCGGCTGGTGTCGAGTGAAGTGGCGGGAGAAACTCGGTCACCTTTAACAATAAGCGAGTGTAGACGATCCTACAGTTTTAGTTTGTTTAGGGCTGAGATTAGAGCTGTTCTGATTTCAGATCATTTCACGAAATAAATTGAAGGCCTTACTTACTGCAGCACTGACACTAATTTTATGAGAGCTTTGGCCACCCGCTACGCGGACAACAAAAGCTAGTTTTATGATAGATTTTGCAACCTGATCAGATATTATTAATTGACTGTATGTAAGTAAATTTAAGCTACAGCAGCAGGCTACCAAAGCAGGTAAATAAAAACGTTTTTATCAAATAGGTGCCACCTGCGTTCCAAATGATAGAATATTTATGCTTTTCATGTAAATGTGACTCCAACCTACACATCATTTTTCATTGTATTTACGCATCGCTCTCTTTTATAATAAAGTGTTTACATATTATACTATTTGTAAGCATAGTAAAATGTAACTAGATTTAATAAATTATATTTTTTGTACAAAACAAAGTTTTTTTATACCTACCTATTTTCCTAACAGTTTATGTGTACATAGGCCTCCTCCAAATATGGGGAGCAAACATCAAAATTATACTAATATATTAGAGGGAGTGGGAGTAGAAGGGTAAAAAGTAAGGTTAGGTAAAAGGGAAAGTAAGGTAGGTACATCTTATCCTACTAATATGTATTGACAACTAATGTGAAAGTTTAAAACATTATTTTATTGTGTGGTAAATACAAAGACGAAGACAAAGACTTGAACATCTTGTACCTACTACACTTTATTGTTGGAACTCCTGTAAAATTGAATAAATGAATATGAATTTGTCCATGACATAAACTCAAAATTATGGGAGAACTAGAAAATCATCATCATCATCATCATTTCAGCCACAGGACGTCCACTGCTGAACATAGGCCTCCCCCAATGCTTTCCATGTTGATCGATTGGTAGCGGCCTGCGTCCAGCGCTTCCCTGCTACCTAGCCCGACGTATTAGCAAGCTGAAGTGGCAATGGGCAGGGCACATAGTACGCAGAACTGACGGCCGATGGGGCAGAAAGGTTCTGGAATGGAGGCCGCGTACCGGAAAACGCAGCGTGGGACGTCCACCTACAAGGTGGACCGACGACATCGAACTAGAAAATAATAGGGTGGAATTTTGTATTGCCACCTGAAGGGAAAGTACCATCTATTTACTACTACCATCCATTACTACCTTTAGAATTAACCTAAATTGCTCGCGATCTGACATCCTGAAAGTGACCAGAATACATATCAAGGTCGGCACTTTGAGCAACATCTTATCATTGGGAAATTCTTACAACGCAATTATTTTTGATAATAAAGACCAACGCGATATCTAATCAAATTTCACGTGTTACCACATTTATTACATAAAATATATTTTTAAAGATAATAAAAACATATTAAGTCGAATAGTCCCTAGAAATTTTTAATCGGTAGGTACCATTTGAGTAGGTACCTATTATTTTTCTGGCTCCAGCCAAACGTCTCTAAGCAAAATTGAAGTACCTACCTAGTTGTAGTAGAAGAATTGGTCGTTTAAATTATCTATCATTTTTTTTCTGCTAATGAAAATATGATTAATCTTAACATCATAATATGCCACTACTTGTATGTTAGTAGATAAAATGGTATCACTTAACTCCATCATTGGTAGGTAGGTTAAATACCAAGATATTAGTTTTTCGGTACAATTAATCAATTTCATTATCAACGAGTTACTTATTCCAATGTGGGTGATTGGAGTAAGATACGATCTAAGTATTATTTGAAAACCTACAATAACTCAATTTGTTAATTTATTAATTGTTATAACTTAAAAAAAACAATTGATAGAATTGGTTTAGCAGTGATATTCGATGAAAGAATTGATTTATGTACTAGATTGGGGAGAATGGCACACAACAACAATACTTACCTTGTAAACGCTGATTGTTGTAAGTTCAATTATACCCACAGTTCCCCTCCACCTGAAGTCTAATAGGAGTGTTCACTGTAAGTGGCCATCTAGTACTTTAATCAAATCAAATCATTTTTATTTTTACGTGCGTTGGTACTTTACATGTTGTACAGCGCTTACCGTCCTATGTTCATTGTTCCATAATCTAAATGGCAACTAAATTTCAATCACTTGGCTGAGTCTTAGTCAGTCAACTTCAAAGCGCTGACCTTCAATACGCCAAGTTAATAAACTTTAAATTATCTAGTTCAATTAACATTCGACCAAAGTTCGTAGGCACTCAATTGGATGCCACCGCGGCACCGTTATTAATTATATCTTCATTAGTTGGCTCATTAACCCAGATGGTTGCGACAGAACCATAATTATTGTGATGAATTTTAACAGGTAATAATTCATTAATACCTAAACCTAACCGCCTAAAACCTGTTAAAATTAATCAGTTAGCAAATCTAAAGTTTAAAAATTAATTAGAACCATATTGAACGTCAACAATCAATAAGATTGGAAAATAATAATAAAATTGTAATTGTCACAAGAGACAATAAAAAGCCACAATCAACGCAAGACACAAACATTAATAGACTAAGAGCTAGTGAACGCCAAACCTACGTTATTTATAAAAGCTGAAAGTTTGTCAGCGTGCTCCCAAGATAACTAGGTTAGAATGTTGGTGAATCATGAAATTTGGGTCATCGTGGCTTTGGCTACCCTAAAAAAATTGTCTGGCAAGGAGATGGAACTGTCAAAACTATCTGGCTGATGTGGAAACAACTTCTAATCATTGCCCAAATATTATACATGGACGTGAGTAGGATTACAGTCTATACAGAAAAGTTAGACTTACGTTATACTATAAAAGCTGATTTTTATACATAATATTTGAGCAATCATCAGAAGAAGTTTCCTCATTAGTCAGACAGTTTTGACAGTTCCAACTCATTGCCAGACAGGCATACTCGTATTTATAATTAAGGCAGCTGAAAAAGCCACGCTGACAAACTTTCAGCTTCTATAAAAAGACGTAGGTCTGGCGTTCACTAGCTCTTAGTCTATAATACAAATGCCTTTTTTTATAAAAAAAAAATAGTATGTACCTAGATAAAATTAAATTATAACTTATCATTATGCATTTTGTTATCTTTATCAATGTCTGTAGATAATGGATCGTTAGGATTTATAGTGAAAAATCAAATCAATGTACTCAATACGGACTCACGCTTACGGCTGCGTGTTTCCGAAATTTTGAAGAGGTAAACATTTGAAGTGATCTGAAGATGTCGGATAGTCGCAAAGGGAGTGTGGCTGGGCCCCAGAGGCCCAGCAAGGCGCCCAACAGTGGGCTGCAGGAGAAGGCGATCGAGCTGGACGACGTGCTCGTGAACGAGCTGGGCCAGTTCGGGAAGTTCCAGCTGTTCAACCTCCTGCTCGTGTCCATCCCCATGATTATGTCTGCGTTCATGAGTGAATATATTTTCTCGGCTGCAGCTATTCCACACAGGTAATTTCAAATATTGCAATTTTTAAAGACAACACTAGCTACATTGATGCTTCTGTGAACTTATGTGAAATTATAATAGGTAATTACGTAACACATTATCCTAAATTCTAGATTTACTATAAATGAACCATTTTTGTTGACCAATTTTTATTTTATAATATATACTATAATTAAATTAATATAAACAACAGTTCTTTATTTATTGTTCTGATAGCCACCTTAAGAAAGTGAGTTACATAAATTATTCCAGGTGTCAGATCCCAGAATGTGGGGAGTCTCATAAAGACCACTACTTCAACCCCGCGTGGACGGGCGAGGCCATCCCGGCGGGCTCCAGCTGCGAGCGCTTCGCCCCGCGCGGCCCCAACGGCTCGCTGGCCTCCTGCCCCGCCGCGCTCTTCTACCAGGACCAGCAGATCCCGTGCGACGGCTTCGTCTACGGGAGGGACAATTCCGTCGTCTACGATGTGAGTTCTAATACCGTTGCGAAAATCATAATAGGAATTTGATGAAAATATTTAGATGTGAAAATGTCATCTCCATCAAAGAACATTGTGAATACTAGGTGGATGTTTTTCCAGTTCGACCTCGGGTGCCAGGAGTGGATGCGCGCGCTAGCAGGCACGCTGAACAGCGTGGGAACGCTGCTGGTGCTGCCCATCACGGGCTACGTGTCCGACCGCTTCGGCCGCCGCGTGGCGCTCGTCATCAGCGTCTTCAACCTCGGGCTCATCGGCCTCATCCGCGCCTTCTCCGTCAACTACCCCATGTACCTGGCCTTGCAAATCCTCCAAACCACTCTTGGAGCTGGCACCTTCAGTTCTGCGTATATCTTTGGTAAGGATGCCCAACATAAAGCTGTTATAAGAATTAATTGTTACAGATATCTAATCATTTACAATATTTTTTTTAATTTTAGCTACGGAGTTTGTTGGTCCTAAGTTCCGTGTCGTCACGAGTGCCTCTTGCTCTTCTATGTTCGCCGTGGGCCAAATGATCCTTGGGAGTGTGGCTTGGGTGATCCAGCCCTGGAGATACATGATCATGGCACTCCACATCCCTTGCTTCCTGATCGTTTCCTACTACTGGATACTATCTGAGAGCGTAAGGTGGCTGTTGTCTAAACAGAAGTTTAATGAAGCTAAAGTTGTTTTGGAAAAGGTGGCTCGAGTCAATGGGACTCAAATTAGTGAAAAATCATTGCACGCGCTGTTAAACCCTCCGCAACCTCCAGTCGTTGTTGAGAAAAAGGTATGTTGTTAATTCATTGGCACTAATAAACAACAAATTAATATACTCGTATTCAATACAACCTAAAATAGATGATTCTTAAGTATTTTTTTGCCTTTAAAGGATGAGCCAAGCATGATCGCTACAATTGTCAAATCTCCAGTTCTTTTGCGACGAGTGCTCACGACTCCCATTTGGTGGATCACCACCACCTTCGTCTACTACGGCCTGTCCATCAACTCCACCAGCCTGTCTGACACCATGTACCTGAACTACATCCTCACTTGTGCCATTGAGATCCCTGGGTACTTTCTTGCTGTTTTCCTCTTGAACTGGATTGGAAGGAAGACTACTCTCTCTGGGGGATATCTCTTGAGCGCAGCTTGCAACTTAGCTTTCGCATTTATTCCCTCTGGTAAGCTATATCATTTTTGTGGCTCTGCTCTGTCCGTATCTCTATATTTTTAGATATATCATAAAAGGTTGATGAAAGTGAAAGGATATTAAGAGTTCGTTCGTTCGTTCGTTTCAGCCAAATGACGTCCACTGCTGGACAAAGGCCTCCTCCAAGGTTTTCCACAATGCACAATTCCATATTAAGAGTAACACCAACAAAAGCATCACTCTGGCTGGCATCATAGCAGTGGTCACACTTCGGTGCTTTTTGCAACAAAAAATTGCTATCGACAAAAGCGATGTAAATTAGGTTCTTCATGTTTCATTAAGACCGCACAGTAATTCGCAATAGCAGATAAATAATAAAAGTGTTATCTACTAATACTAAAAGATTATGAATAGGTAGATTAGAGGCAATTTTGCAACAAAAAAGTTATATCGACGGATACTATCTAGAGGCCCATAAAGTTCTCACAGCAATTCGACTATACAAAACCTTAAAGCACAATAGAATAATAAAAGTATTATCTATTCATACTAATAACCATACGATTAGATTATGAGTAACTATTCACCAGATTAGATGTTAATCGAGCCTTCGATATGCTCGATTGACGAAGTATTGTTTTGAATTTGTTTTTAATAAGCAAGCATAAATTATCTTAGCTCAGATTAAACATTAGAATATGGTTCACTGTGTGGTCTCTTAATCATCATTTTTCACGCGTACAACAAGTAATTTTGGTCCTAATAGCCCAGTTTAAATTGACTAGTCAACCATCAAAATTAAGCTTTCAGTAAAAATTTTAATTTAATTAAGCTTTAATGCCGTTAACGGGCATTCTCTGAAATTTTTACCATGTACATTACATGTATTTGTTTTGGATTCCAGACCTGACCGTGCTTCGGCTGATTATATTCTTGCTGGGCAAGTTCGGTATCTCGGTGGTGTTCACGTCTCTGTACCTGTTTACGTCGGAGCTGTACCCCACGCAGTACCGCCACAGCCTGCTCGCCTTCTCCTCCATGATCGGCAGGATCGGCTCCATCACCGCCCCTCTCACTCCCGTGCTGGTGAGTATCAGACTTGCATGGAGTATGACGATGCACTTAAGTAAACGTAGCATATTCCAGTATTTTGTTTGATATTCTATACTACTACTCCTTGATGGACCCAACATTAGGTGGAACGGTCTGGTGAAAGTCGCGGGAATTACCTAGATGCGAGCAGCGTAAGGATAGTCGCTATGAAAATCCTTGAGCCTTTGACCAACAGGCTTTTGTGCGCAGCACTAGTTTGTGTTTTTGTAAACGGCTTAGTGAGAGACCTTAACATTCATGTTAAGTTTTAAGAGTTGCTTCACTAAAGTAGTTAGAGTTTATTTATATTAACCGGCAGACAGTGGTGACTGAGTTTGTTTGTTGCGGCGCTTCTTCTCAGCACTTGCCAAATGTTGGTCTCGAAGCCCTGGTAGGGTAAAAAGATTATGAGACATTTAAAGGCTCCTTAATAGCAAAATATTTGACGATTTGTAAGAACTATATTTTATTAGTCTATACAAATAAAGAAACTTTGACTTTGACTTTTGACTTTAGAGAATTCAGAATAAGGTAACCAGGACCTACAAAAGACAGCACATCAAGCTAAACACTGAAAACATTTTGTATTTTTGTGGACCTATCCTATACCAGAATTTTTGCAAAAACATTCAAAAGATGACCGAAAAAAAAGATTATTGACTATCTCAACCGTAAAGTGATTAAAACTGAAAAGCGCCATCTACCTACTCGTACGAGTATTATGTATTTAGATATTGTGATAATTATTATTTAATAAATAATTTTCATGACTTAGTTTCATAGTATACTAGCTGACCCGGCGAACTTTGTTCCGCCTTAATGGCAATAAATAAGCAGACTTTTTTTTTATTTCGAACGGGATAAAAAGTATCCTATGTCCTTCTCCTGGCTCTAAACTACCTCCCTGACAATTTTCAGCTAAATCGGTTCAGCCGTTCTTGAGTTATAAGTGGAGTAACTAACACGACTTTCTTTTATATATATAGATTACTAGATGTCGCTGTGAGTATTATAAGAAAGAAGTATGACTGATACATAACTGATTTTACAAACAAATTAAGTTGGTGGCCGATCAAATTAGTTGGTTAAATAATAACACTATTATAAAGGAAGAAAGTTGGAATTTAATTAGTTAAAATCATGATGTTGATTAGAATTATATTAAAATGAACGTGATAGGAGAGACCACGTCAAGTCAAGATTTTACTCGTAAACACTGAACGAACGAAGTGTTTAATAACACCTTCATTCTCCCTGTTCGCAGACGGAGTACTGGCAAGGGTTGCCGTCGATCCTGTTCGGCTCCATGGGGCTGCTGTCGGGCGTGCTGGTGCTGACGCAGCCCGAGACGCTCGGCACCAAGATGCCCGACACGCTCGCCGAGGCCGAGGCGCTGGGCAGGCGCCCGCGCGCCGGGCCCAACTGATCTGAGACAAATTCATTATTAATTTACTAGCATATAGGTCCTTCTCATTCTGTCTCAGACATCATAAAGGTAGCAGGAAGGTGCTGGACGCAGGCCGCTACCAACCGGGCAGCATGGAAGGAATTGGGGGAGGCCTATGTTCTGCAGTGGACGTCCTATGGCTGAAATGATGATGATGATGATGATGAGGCCCTTACTAAGGGACAACATATCGCCACCACTTCAGGACAACATATCGGCTGGTGCTGACAGAAGTGGCGGGAGAAACTCGGTCACCTTTAACAATAATGGGGTGTACTTAGATAATCGTAAAGTGTTTGTTTTTCAAATCAAATCAAATCAAATCAAATCAAAAATATTTATTCAGTTTAGACCACAAGTGGCACTTATGAACGTCAATAGAAAATAATAAAAAAAGAAAAGGTAGCCCTTATGGGGCACTTTACATGTCTCCTTATCTTTTGGGCCCTACCAGCGCTTCGAGACAAACATAATATGGCAAGTGCTGAGAAGAAACGTTTTGTTTAGGGACGAGATTAGAGCTGTTCTGATTTCATTGAATTCGTGAAATTCTCCATACAAAACGCTAATTTCATAGCAAGGACCTATTAATTAAGGCATTACTTTGGAACTGCAGCATTCTATGAGAGACAGTAGCTTTTGCAGCCTAAAACTGATGTTATTATGATATTAACTGTATGTACAGTTTATACTTTTGTATGTCACAGTGTACAAATTATAAATTATTTATCTTTTTCATGTATACTACTTCGTTTTCATTGTATTTACTCATATCTCTACGAATAAACTTTTTACAATAATATATTTGTAAGTAAAATAATAGGTGGACCGACGATCTGGTAAAGGTCGCGGGAAGAGCCTGGATGCGGGCAGCGCAGGACCGTTCATTGTGGAAAACCTTGGGGGAGGCCTTTGTCCAGCAGTGGACGTCATTTGGCTGAAACGAGAAGTAAAATAAATTATATTTTTTGTACAAAAAATGTTTCTTTTTTACACATGCTGTTGAAGTCACATATGTGTATAAAGTGACATCTAGTATCAAAAGATAGTACTGTTGTTTATGTTGGGTTTTAGTTGTTACAAAGTGATACTAGATGGCACTGAGGGTAGATTAACACGCGGTTCAATTTGATTTTTTCCATTTCCTTGGGTCAAGAGGAGCCCAAAATTATGTGTCTTTCTAGGTCTGTCAAACGGTAGGACAATGTAGTAGAACAGAGATAGAACTAGTTTGAAAGCGAAATAGAATGATATAGTACATACAGTCCACGGTTTTATTGTAGCTACCTAGTACAGACCTGTTCATGGTCCTTGACGAGCCGGAATATAAAGGCTATTTTTGAGTGCACAGTGGTGAAAACCGCTGTAACCCGTACTCGCAGTGGATCGCTGCAACAAACCGAGTACGTGGTAGGTAGGAGGAGTACAGAACAGCTCCTGGATGATGAGCTGGTTCTTGGAGTACAGAACAGCTCTTGGATGATGAGCTGGTTCTTGGAGAGCAGAACAGTTCTTGGATTACGAGCTGGTTCATGGAGTGCAGAACAGCTCTTAGATGAAGAGCTGGTTGGAGGAGCTGAATCGAGCTAAGGCAAGCAAGGAGTTCCTGGTTGTGGCCTCAGGCTGCAGGCTCAGCTGGATCAGCGACTGAGGACAACGGGATCTACGGACTTCACTACACATCGACAAAGAAGGTTTTTTTAGTGCAATCTACACTTGCGAGCAAAAGTATGGAATCACTTACATGAAGTTGTTTCCACGCGATCTTGTGTACTAACCAATTTGTTAGTAACAAAAAAGTAGCACCATTTTAAAGATTAAACTTTTAACTTTAAATTGATACCAAATTCATTTAAATCACACCAGTATTTAAAAAGATATCCCGGCTGATGTGGAGAAGTAAGGAAAAAGACATGTATCAACTGCTTGATACGTCGCGAGTTGCGGCCTATTTACCCCCCATAAAAGCAAGTGTTTTCGGATTTTTGCTTTCACACGTTGATCCATACACATCTCCGCTTCTTTTGACACTTTACCTGGGATTCTACACCTTCAGAAGCAGCACAAATCGCTGCACTATTGCAAGAAGGGCTCAGCCAGCGGGCTGTCGCACGTCAGCTCCACATAAGCCAGTCCTGGGTTTCGAAAGTTTCAAGACGCTTTCGGGAGACTGGTGGCTTTATCCCGAGACCAAGTTCTGAACATTGCCGGTGCACATCGCAGAGGGAAAACCGTTTTTTCATGTCAACTTCTTTACGAAATCGTCATTTGACTGGTATCGACGTCCAGCAAGAGCTCAGAAATGTTCGTAGGATAGCTGTTAGCAAGTGGACAGTTCGTCTAAGATATAAACAATAGAATTTGACTCCAAAAAGGCCTGCCACAGGCTTGAAACTGACGGCAGGTCACCGATAAGCACGCTTTCAATTTGCTCGTACACATCTCGATGGGAAGTCGATCAAGCCACCCCCATAAGCCAATGTTTTAGTGAACCAGCACTGCACAAATCGCTCCCCAGGCCGTCTATAGACCCGACCTCTTCGACTACTGCACTGCAAAAACAGTCTGCATTCATCGGATAACAAAACTCGCCTCCATTACTCGCCTTCCGGGTGCGACCTAATTGAAAACGTGCTTGTCGGTGACCTGCCGTCAGTTTCCAGCATGTGGCAGGCCTTTTTGGAGTCAAATTTTATTGCTCATATCTTAGACGAACTGTCCACTCGCTAACAGCTATCCTACGAACATTTCTGAGCTCTTGCTGGACGTCGATGCCAGTCAAATGACGATTTCATAGAGAGGTTGACATGAAAAAACGGTCATCCCTCTGCGATGTGCACCGGCGCTGTTCAGAACTTGGTCTCGGGATAAAGCCACCAGTCTCCCAAAAGCGTCTTAAAACTTTCGAAACCCAGGACTGGCTTATGTGGAGCTGACGTGCGACAGCCCGCTGGCTGAGCCCTTCTTGCAACAGTGCAACGATTTGTGCTGCTTCTGTAGGTGTAGAATCCTAGGTAAAGTGTCAAAAGAAGCTGAGATGTGTATGGATCAACGTGTGAACGCAAAAATCCGAAAACACGTGCTTTTATAGGGGGTAAATAGGCCGCAACTCGCGACGTATCAAACAGTTGGTAGTGTTGGTACATGTATTTTTTCTTACTTCTTCACATCAGCCGGGATATCTTTTTAAATACTGGTGTGATTTAAATGAATTTGGTATCAATTTAAAGTTAAAAGTTTAATCTTTAAAATGGTGCTACTTTTTTTGTTACTAACAAATTCGTTAGTGCACAAGATCGCGTGGAAACAACTTCATGTAAGTGATTCCATACTTTTGCTCGCGAGTGTATGTGTGAGTGAAGTGCGAACCGTGAGTACTTTGACGTTTACTAAGCAGGAAAATTTCAACCTTATTTCAAGGAAGTTTATAACTTTAAAATTGTTTGGAACTTTAGTTTATTTTCATATGATTTTTAGAACTTAGAATAATTTTAGAAGTAGTTAGGACTTAGAATTTAAGTGGAAAAAACGAAGGTACGGGGACTCTATGCCCGATTTTCCATAGGATTGTTCAAAGTTCAAACACTTGTAAAATTTTCATGAAGTGAACTTAAAAAAAACTTCCAAGTTATTTTTTTTCGGTTTTAATTTTTTACTTTATTTTTGCTTTGTAATCATTTATTTAACAATGGCTACTATGGAATCTCTAATTAACTATCAGGATGATTTATCATCCAGGATTTTCAAAGCTGAAGTTAATTATAAAAAGTCACCCAAGGAACGCTTGACTAGAGATTACATAGACAACAGATTGCAGGCATTGATAGAGATGTGGGCTGAATTTAGACAAGGGCATAAGGGGTTATTACAGACTTCAGATCCAAAATTGTTAAAAAAGACAGATTACATGGTTAATGATGTTTACGATCAAACAGAACAAGTGGTTTTGAATTACAAGGGTGCATTGAAACAATGTCTATCTGCTATGTCAACACCCGCAGAGTCAGTAGACAATAGTAAGCCAAACTATCCATCCCAATCTCGAGTAAAGTTACCTGAGATTCAT
This sequence comes from Ostrinia nubilalis, assembly GCF_963855985.1. NCBI lineage: Eukaryota > Metazoa > Arthropoda > Insecta > Lepidoptera > Crambidae > Ostrinia > Ostrinia nubilalis. The sequence goes on from NC_087098.1 coordinate 16,431,571, forward strand.
ATTCCAAAGTTTGGAGGTAACTACTCAGAATGGATAACTTTTAGGGATTTATTTGTTTCAATGATACACAAGAACCAATCTCTCGACAACGTTCAACGTCTACAGTATCTAAAGGGGTATTTGACGGGAGAGGCCGAACAACTTATTCGGTACATACCTGTATCTGAGGTTAATTACGATCAATGTTGGATACTTCTAGAGCAAAGATACAGTAATAAAAAGTATTTAGCACACAATATTTTGAATCGGTTTTTAAGTCAACGTAATGCTAGTACTGTATCTGCAGGTATTTTAAAGGGTTTTATTGACACAACATCGGATTGTTTAAACGCTTTGATTAATTTAGGGATAGATGTCTCTACGTGGGACATAATGATCATACATTTGTTGAGTTCAAAACTAGATCCCGAGACACGCAAGGAATGGGAACTGCACATTGCGAAAACTGTAGCGTCTGATTGTTTACCAACCTACGATCAAATGAGGGATTTCCTGTATGATAGGTTTCGGGCTTTGGAATGTATCGAACCTAAATATTTCAGTAAACAGTCAGCCTCCAATGTGCATACCGGGCAGAATGTTAGTCATACTAGGGTTTTACATGCGACTAATGTTCAAAAATTATCTTGCGAGTTTTGTGGTGAGGAACACAAGTTATGTTTTTGTAAAGGGTTTTCAAGCTTAGGATATGAGAACAAACGTGACTTTGTTATCAAAAACAAAATGTGTTATAACTGTCTAGGAAGCAACCATGGTGTAAAGTTTTGCCGATCACCCACCAATTGTAGAGTTTGTAAAAAACGACATCATTCTTTGCTTCATTCAGGGCAAGCCCCCACTTCGACTGCTGGTTCAGGGTTTTTAGGTCAAGCAGTAGAAGAAGGCGCGGGGAAGGACAACAACCTAAATGGATTAGAACAAGATACACAGCCAATCAAGACTGCAAATCACATGGCATGTTGCGCGAAGAGTAAGAGCAGCCAGGTGTTATTGGCGACAGCATTGGTTGACGTTAAGTCTAGGACAGGCCAATATCATGTGTGTAGGGCTTTAGTTGATCAAGGCTCTCAAGCTTCGTTTGTGACAGAAGCTACGGTCCAAGGTTTAGGACTAAAGAAAGTGAATGTGACTAATGTCATATCAGGTTTCGGTGATGAAAAACCTTCGGTGTTATCCAGGTCCATGGTTTCACTTACACTCAAATCTAAACTAGATCCGAGTTTTGAGATCGAGGTGGAGGCGTATGTTCTTAGCGACATTACTTCTTATTTACCAGGACAGAGAGTTTCATTAGACAATTGGGTTGAATTATCACATGTTTATTTAGCTGATCCGCAATTTAACGTACCGAACAAAATTGATATTCTTCTGGGAGCAGACTTATGTAGTCAGATATTAAGGGATGGTTTGTTACGGGGACCTATAGGTTCACCTGTGGCACAGTGCACCACGCTTGGGTGGATAATATCTGGACCGATAAATACGGCTGCTGATGAAAATCGTGTTACAGTGTTGCATGCGCGTGTAAAGGGATTTAGTTCAAAACGCTATAGGGATTTGGAATCGAGAACTTTATTTACTTCAAAAAAGTTAACATCAAAAGAACAGCGATGCGAAGAAATCTTTACTGCGACCACTCGTCAGTGTGCAGATGGAAGATGTGGAGTGAAGTTACCGTTCCGAGAAGAAGTGCCTTCCTGTAACCAAGAAGAAACATCAGTCAGAACATTCAAAACATTTAGAACAAAGATTTATTACGGATACAACAAGCTAAAGAACACAAGATATACAGAGGATAATTCACAACTGGAACACATGAAGTTAACACAGAAAACTAAGTACAATGAAGAACAAGCAGTATACTTACCACATGCTGTTATTAAGGGAGATAGATCAACTGCGAAAGTGGTGTTTGGAGCATCCGCAAATGGAGTCCAACTGGGAAAGAAAGAATAGAGCAAATTAGGATTTTAGAACAAATTAGGAATTATAGAACAAATTAGGGATTTAAAGTACAAAAAGGGATTTATGCAACAAATTAGGGATTTATAGTACAAGATTTGGATTTATAGTACAAGTTTGGGAGTATAGTACAGTTTAGAGATTTATAGGACAAATGGTTATGTAACAGAAGTGTTACTAAGGTTATTAGAACAAAAAGAACAAAAAGGGGGAAGAAACTTACCTGAAACTGGAACAATGATGAATATCAGTACTCGGTGAATTGCCGCCGCTGTCTGCACCTGTAAGAAAAAGAAAAATTATATCGGTTGTATCGCGTTTATTCAATCTATTAGTATGAATAGCAACTGCATAAGCGAAGAAGTTATCAAGCAGTGTGGATAGCTGGAATAGGGTGAGAGGAAGAACTTACTAGGGATATAATAGAAGATTGGAATACTTACCTTTCAACGAGTTACCACTTAGCTAAAGTATCCACGGTGGTATGCACTTGATCAGACGATGCTTGCAGAGCTGCAGGGATTCTCAGATGCCTTCAACGTTGCTTACGCTGCTAGGGTTTTTTTACGCGTAATCACTGCATCAAGGAAATTCCCGTTGGGCTAGTTTGCTAGTGTCAAAACTCCGTTACTTCCGTGACAAATGAGTAGGTATATCGCAGTTTAAGTTTGTGGAGCTGTTTGGATGACTAAGTTGTTAGTAGTGTGTATGAAAGTTTTTCAAGGGTTTTTAAGAGAGCAAACTATCATACACTAAACACGAAAAGAAAAAGGGTTTTACGTTCATACAGGTACGGTAGACAAATCTATGTGAGAAAACAGTTCTTCACTCTCTAGTTCAGTTCGTGATTTTTAGGTAGGTAATAAGTTCAATTGATATTTTATAGACATTTTACAATTTTCATACAAGGTTTATTAACAGGCTCATAAAAGTTCTGAGTCAGCAGTCGGGGATACAATTTTGTTGTAGGATGATAACTTGTCTCCAAGTACGTGGTTGTTTGGCAAGATTTTCTAGGACAATCCCTGAACTGATGGGATGACTTGTATTTTGTAAATGTAAATGTGTAGTTTTAAAATTGGTTTTCACTGGTTAATAAGTAATTAACTGTTAAGGAATGTTATATTATTTGATTTACTAGTTTTAAGGTTTAGTTAAACGAGTGGTTTTAATATGTAAAGGGTTTATTATACGAGGGGTTCTTAAACATGGGTTTTTATACGCGAGGTGAGGGTTTTTATACGAGAGGTTTTATACTAGACATGTATGGGTCATAGTTAAGGACATTCTGTCCTTGGTGGGCGGCATGTTGAAGTCACATATGTGTATAAAGTGACATCTAGTATCAAAAGATAGTACTGTTGTTTATGTTGGGTTTTAGTTGTTACAAAGTGATACTAGATGGCACTGAGGGTAGATTAACACGCGGTTCAATTTGATTTTTTCCATTTCCTTGGGTCAAGAGGAGCCCAAAATTATGTGTCTGTCTAGGTCTATCAAAGTAGAACAATGTAGTAGAACTAGTTTGAAAGCGAAATAGAATGATATAGTACATACAGTCCACGGTTTTATTGTAGCTACCTAGTACAGACCTGTTCACATGCTATGTTCTGTGAAATAATGACCATTAATTGTATCTTTAGTGGCGTGTGTCCACACAATCATCGGCTTTCAAAATGCCTTGCCAGTGTGCCGTCCTGGCCGCCGGGTTGGTCGCCGGCCGAGCCGCCCGGCCCGGCATGGTAGGTACAATTATTTACCTAACTTTGAAATAAAAAAAATAACATTTATCGTACCTGTGTCGTATCGTAAATAATATATTTAACGCCATCGTAGATTTCATAGCAATGTTGAACCTAAGTTTCATAACTATGATGAGGTTTATCAGTTTTTCCACAATGGGATGTAACATCTATTTTTAATGCTGAAAACAACATAACAAGCAAAAAACCTGTACTAAATGTGTAACTTATGGATCTAACTTGGCAACAACTTAATCTGTTTACGAAGGTTTTCATTTTCGATTAGATATTTGAGATTAAAGTAATCCGTTGTGTAAAGCCTACTTATTCCTGGCCTTATCTGCTACTTAAGAGGGAATATAAAAAAAAATCATTTACATGTAAAAATAAATAATAGGTTATAATATATAACTTTAAGGCTATACCTGCGCTGCCCACAAAGTTTCGTAGCAAGACTGACTGTTTATTATTCACCTACTTATGAAAGCTTAATTAAACACAAAAAATAAAAGTTGCACCACTCACTATAAAAGACGGCATTTGACATCGTTGCATTTAATATCTACAACCCCAATGGGCCATGAAATATCATTTAACTGTCTACCTGCATCCATCATAGACCATAGTCACAGTATAATATAATAATATAATGAGCTATAGTATATTTTCAAATAACATGCCGCTGTCAATAGATGGCGTTAACAGTCAAATTCAAATTCAAATTCAAATCTTTATTGCGTACTAAGTGACAATTTTTGTAATGGTGGAAATTACATACACATGGGCTTAAGACTTAGTGACCTAGGAGGTATTGCAACAGAGTAGGTGGCTATATACATTCATTATACATAATATGAGAAGTAACATAATTGCATACTTCGATGCTAAAAAATAACAAATAAAGCAGATTACAAATTAAAGTATCTAGAGACATTTTCGGTGGTCAGTTGTTAGATATTCGTTAATTGAGTAGAAACATTTAGGTATTAAATATTGTCTCAGAGCTTTAGAGAAGCGTTTAATGTTAGGTTCGGTTTTTATGTGTTCAGGAAGTTTGTTGTATAGTTTCACTGACATGTAGTAGGGGCTGGTATTTAACATTTTTATTCTTGATTGAGGTAAGTAAAGTTTATCCTTATGTCTGGTATTTCTATTATGCGTGTCCTTGATTTTTGTAAAATTATTAATATTCTTATAAGTAAATATACATGTATCATAAATATATATCGATGGTAAGGTAAGTAGGTTGTATTTAATGAAGTAGGGTTTACATGATTGCGTATTGTCTATTTGAGCTATTATTCTGATGCATTTTTTTTGCATGATAAAGAGGTCAATGAAATCTGTACTGTTTCCCCAGAGTATAATTCCATACTTTAATTGAGAATAGGCGTAGGCGTAGTAGGCTGCTAATGCTGCTTCTGTGTGTGTACTGTGAGTTATTTCATAATAAAGAGCGTAAGTAAATTTGGATAGTTTTGATTTAATATGTTCTATGTGTTTTTTCCAGCTAAGGTGTGTGTCTATTACAATGCCAAGAAGTTTGAATGTATCTACTAATTCTATTTCATTGTTTATGAAGGTATTATTGATAGTTAATGGATTTTTTTTATATGATCTAAACTGTATGATTTTCGTTTTTGGGAAGTTTATTTGGAGATTATGGTCTTGGAGCCAGTTTGTTATTTTTTGTAAGCTTTCTTTCAGTAAAGTATTTGCAGTTTCGATGTTATTACACTTTATTAAAATTGATATGTCGTCAGCGAAAAGGACCGGTAAGATAACGTCGTTTTTTATAATTTTCGGAAGGTCGTTGATGTAAACTAGGAAAAGTACACATCCTAGGACACTGCCTTGGGGTATGGAACAGGTCATATGTTTTTTACTGGACTTAGTGGTTATTATTTTATGTTGTTTATTGTCATAACTATCTATTTGTACTATTTGTTGTCTGTTTTGAAGGTAAGATTTAAACCATTGATGACTTGGTCCCCGTACTCCAGATCCATAGAGTTTTTCTAACAATATATTATAATCGACAGTTTCGTATGCTTTTGTCATGTCCAGTAATAGTCCTAGTCCGTATTGTTTATCGTTTATATGTTCGAGGGCTGTTTGGATATATTTATATACAGCTAATGTTGTCGATTTGGTTTTTCTGAATCCGTTTTGGTTTTCGTCTAATATATTCATTTTTTCTAAAAACGTATACAATCGGTTACACATAGCTTTTTCGAATATTTTGGAAAAACTTGGTAGGAGAGCTATAGGTCTATAGTTGTTGGCTATGGTAGTATCGTCTTTTTTATGTATCGGTTTAATTAATGAAATCTTTAATAAATCTGGGAAGATGCCTTCTTGGAAACTTTGATTTATGAGGTGTGTTAAAGGCTCAGACAGCTCCTCGCTACATTGTTTTATTAATGTTGGTGGGACCTCATCTATACCACTACTTTGTTTATTTTTTAGAGACGCTATGATTTTTTTAATTTCTTTTTGATCTACGGGTTGCAGATACATGGAACATGCTGGTGAGTTTATGACTTGGCAGACATTGGATTTTAATTTTGTATTTTTTTTACTTATTTCAGAGAAAGTTTTATTAAATATTTCACACACAGTTTTTGGACAATCGGTAAGTTTATCTTCAAATCTTAATTTAATATTTTTATAAATTTTGAAATTAGCTTTTCCTGTTTTTGTATTTATAATTTTCCACATTGTTTTGTATTTATTGTCAGATTGTTTTATCTGTTTAGAGTATTCAAGTTTTTTAGACATTTTAATACATCTTTTTAATATTTTACTATATTGATTATAATATTTTCTTATAACTGTAGAATTTGATTCATTAACTAGTGTTCTTAGGAGTCTTTTGTGTTTACAAGATTTTTTTAGACATTTCGTAAGCCAGCTTTTATTTTGGTTGTTTTTTATTTTAATGGACTCTAAAGGTATATATTTATTTAAAAGGTTTTGTATCATTAAATGGAAGGTTGTATAGTTTGCTTGAATGTCTTTACCATTATTTGTGATATTACTCCAATCAATTTCCTGTAATGCATTTTTAAAATTTAATATTTTTTGCTTTGTAAATACTCGCTTTTTTACTAGCCAGGGTTTACTGTTGTTATGGAGCAAATTTTCTAGGCGTAATTCTATTATAACTGATTTATGGTCAGACAGACCATAGTCTTTCACATATGTTTTGTTTACAAATGGTTTATAGTTGGTAAATATTAAATCAATAGAGGTTTGCGTTTTTTCAGTTACACGAGTGGGTTCTTTAATAAGTTGTTTCAGATTGTATGATAGCATGAAATCGAGAAATTCTTGTTTTCTTTTGTTTTTGGTGCATAATACGTCAATATTAAAATCACCGCCAATTATTATATGTTTGTTCCTATCTTGGTGGTTTAGTTTATTGAGTAATTTTGTCATTTGCTCATAGAATATATTTATATTGCGATCCGGCCTATATACACCTACAATGATAGTATTAATTTGTGGAAATTCTATTGCGCTAAATTCTATAATAAATTCTTTAGAAAACTTAACAATATCCTCTCTAATCACATTTTCTAATGTATCCTTAATTGCTATACAGACTCCACCTAATCTATGTTTTTTCCTACAAAACAGTGAGGCTATTTTGTATCCGGGTATTTTTATTGTTTCACAAAAATCTCTGTTTTTACCTACTTCTGACAATGATATTACATCTAGATTTGAGTCTACCAATAGCTGTTCAATTAGAGGTAACTTATTCCCTATGCTTTGAATATTCTGGAATGCGATTGTACAGTTATTTGCGAAATGTACAGTTGGTAGACGTTGTTGTTTTGTCTTCTTCCACAGGTGTTTGTTGCTGAATGTCCTTAGTGTTGTTGTGGCCAGCTTTGTTGCAGTTTTCCTTTTCTACTGGGAGATCTTCGTAAGGTTTTCCGTTTATAATCAGTTTATTATGTTTTATTATTGCATGCTGTCCTTTCTGTCGGGCTTCTTGCAATTTTTGGCGAAGCATATTCCTTCCTTGTAATTTTTCCTTATCCATGAATGTAGTGACTGCCAATCCAGTGTTCTTAAAGGAGTTGGAGTTTTCTAGTATGTATTGTGTAAATCTTTTGCTTAAAAATTCAATTTCAATTGGTCTGCGGTTTCCTTGTCTTCCTAGCCGCTTTATCTTCTCTATATAGGGATTCGTATTTATATCTAGAATGTCTGCAAATACTTTGTTCACTCGGTCATATAGATTGTAATTGTTCTCATTTGTTGGTTCAGTCAATCCATATAGTACTATCTTTTTCTTTGAGACGTCTAGGTTTTTAAGTTGGCTTTCTATATTTTCGATTTTCTTGTCGATTGTTTTTACTTGTTCTTTCATGAGTTTTTGGTCTTTGGTCAATTTTTGTGTGGTTTCTTTAGATTCGTTCTGGATTTTCAGTATGGCAGAGTTAATTTCTGTTTGTATAGTTTCTTTAACTTCCTCTAAGATAGACTTTTTTATTTTTTCTAATTTTTCATCTAAAAGTTGGCTGAATTTGTCAAATGTTATCACATTTTCAGAATGACTCTCGTGTGAAATACTTATATTCTCATTCAAGGTGTTGTTGGTTTGAGTATTCCCTGTTATATCATCTATATCCTGTTCTATGTAACTTTGTTCTAGTGAAACATTTTTTTGCTCAGGTTTGCGTCTGTGTGTAATGTTTAGTTCGCATTCGTCGTTTTTGTAGCAGGACGAATGTGGTCTAACTGGTGTATTTGAATTATTTGTTTTTGGTATTTTATTCTTGCATTCTTGACAGTCCCAATTATTTTTGCGCTCTGCGGTCATGACGTTGTAGAATAACTTCTCACTTACATTTATGCATATAATGTGGTATTTTTTGGAGCATAAGCAGCATGCTAGGAATCGGCGTGATTCGATATTCTGCAGGCAAGCAGCACAAGTGCCGTATGTTTTTGACTCCATTGTATTTATAAGACCCGTAGCGCCCTCTTTATTTTAAAATTTGAACTGGCAGAGTCCTGTGTTTAGTTGCGGCAAGGGTGCTTGGATGGACGTTTCAAGTAGTACGTAAGTTTGAAAAAATACGATAGATGGCGTTATTTTTGGTGTATCGGACAATAGTCTATAACAGCACGTAATAAGTATGGTAATGCTGTAAACACTGAACACATTTAAATAAAATAAACCGTCTTCTTCACTAATTACTATTTTCATAACAATAGGCACTTTGAATAGTTTGTTTCACTTGTTTTACATTGGGCACAATTAGTTTTTGTTGTTTTATAAAAGTTCCACTAAGTTTTAGATAGCTTTGAGTTAGTTTTCAATAGCCCTGCATTCACACTGTTAGTTTGTTAATTGTTTCACACACATCGTATAATTTATGGAGATAACACTTCCACACGTTGTTTGTAGTATACTTTACGTAATTTCAACTTAAGTTGTCAGTTAAACTAACTTTTAGTATTTTTAAACCATTTTTATACGCGAGCCGGTCTTTACGTGATGGCAGCGCCACCTACTTCTTGAAACCTCAAAACTTGAAGGCTTATTATGTTTAGTAGCATTATTTTGAAAAGATTTGCTATTGGAAAGACCTAATTTGAAGTAACTTCTTTTGTTGCTGAAAAACTGAAACTTCTATTATTTAGATCAGATAAGCAAATGGATCTTTTACCGTGCCCAAGTTTTTTCAAGACCGACATTGGAGTAGAGGAAAACCTATACTATCTATACTAATATTATAAATGCAAAAGTAACTCTGTCTGTCTATCTGTCTGTCTCGCTTTCACCGCGCCTAAACCACTGAACCGATTTTGATGAAATTTAGCATAGATATATGTAGTTTGAGTCCCGGGAAAGGACATAGGATAGTTTTAATCCCGGTTTTTGAAATAGGGACGCCGCGATAAAGTTTTTCTGTGACAGACAAAATTCCACGCGGGCGAAGCCGCTGGCAGAAAGCTAGTAATGTAATATAATAGTATTGTATCAATGCTTTGTATTTCGTACATACTTACTCGTAGGTTGGCGTACGTTTTAATATCATGGCAGATGTTTTACATTTTGCTAAAATTGACACTAAGGCTGAGTTGCATCACCATATTTTAACCGAAAACAATAACTGGCAAGCCGAGAACTAAAGTAGGTATAACGTATTAGGTTAAACTATATCGGAAAGTTTAATAATAGAGATAATTTAGGCTAAATTTTATTATTTTATACATCGCGAACAAAACAAAGGCACGCCCTTTGTTTTGTGAGGCACTTTCAAGATGAAGTTTCTCTGTTCATTCTCAAGCACCGTAGCGGTTGTGGTAGCGGTTATTTTATAAAACTTCGGGTTTTCCCAACAGGTGGTTTAAGATTTTAGATAGTATCTTTGTGTACTTATAATATTATCACACGTTAATGCAATTATAAACAAGCCTATTATCCAATTAATCAATTCAACATTCTACTGAAGTATTTTTACCAAAATAAAAAAAAAAACAAAATCAAAATTCGTTTATTCTTGGAACCTATGTAAATGACATATTACAGGTGTTAAATATTAAGTAGTCGGTATCACTATGTCTGGCCCAAGGTCGGCACAACATAACATCATTGAGTCGTATTAGGTTAGTAGAAACTGAATAAAATAAAAAGTAAGTTAGTAATGTCCAATCAGTAACCACTTCATATTACATAAACATAAAAAAGTGAAGAATCTTACAATTTGTCAGTTAGAATAGGCTTTGCTTATTAATAAGGATAGCATCTGCTTGTGAAATACTTGAATATTTGTGTCTTTTAGTGTCTGTGTGTTATTGTAAATTTTTGGAGCCATACTAATGAAGCTATGGGGGCTATTTGCCAACAACCCACCATATATTTTACTCGGAATCCTATTCCGATTCTTAATCGTTAAGACATCGTTAAGATTATTGTTAGGCAGTTCGAGTCAGGAAATAAAGGTAGGAAGAACACGGTAGAAGGAAGAATATTATTAGCCGATTGGAAATTATATTTAACAACAGGAAAAGCAAAGGATTGATTAGGATACAATAGCAATAAAATTATTTAAACGTTGAGAGCAAAGCGATCGCGGAAGAAGTGTCACGACGACATATTTCAAATCTCTTCAAAGGCGATGAGTGATCGGAGAACGGTGACCGGCGTTGAAGCGAGACGGCAGCATACGTCTTCACGGGTGTGCGAGTGACGCAGGTGTATTGTGACGGCCGCAGCACGCATGCGCCAACGATTCGTTCACGTTCCGTCAAGTCGGGGTTGGCCCAATCTCATAGGCGGAAGCGGATCGCTCCGAAATCTAAGGCGGTGGTCCAAGTTAGGAATGTGGCGGATGGCCGCCACAGTACTCCCCTCCGCAGACCGTGACTACGGTCGATAAAAATCGGGCAGCCGGACTCTTCGACCACTGGAAGTCCGCATGACGTCTTCTTCGGCTGGTTGAGCCGTCCTCTGAACTACTTTGGACTCATACGCTGCCTTGAGCCGGTCAATGGAGACATTGACATTCTTGGCGTTGACGTCCAAGGTGAAGTACTTAGGTTGTCGGCTGACAACCTTGTAGGGTCCAGCGTATGGCGGCTCCAGGGCGCCTCTCACGCGATCTTGGCGAACGAAGACGTGGGAAGAGGTGTGGAGATCGCGTGGAACGTAGAAGGCCGAAGTGGAGTGCCAGGTGGTAGGACGAGGAGCAAGCTTCGCCATGCACGCGCGAAGACGAGTCGCGTACTGAGTGACGTCAGCTGTGAGGTAGTCGTCCTTGGGGCACAGGAACTGACCGGGTAGGCGAAGAAAGGCGCTTGTGAGCTTCCTCCAATGTTTAACAACCCTAATTCAATTATTCATCATTTTCTCAACGTGCCTGGGGGAAACAATGTGACGATCTCTCAATTAACCTATTACGAATATCACAGACATAGGAACCTTATATCATTCTCACTCCATACTGTTAGCTCAGACGTTGTCTTAAGAACCATCACAGCGCTCAAATCGAATGCTCAGGGAAGTGACGGCATCACACTGGATATGCTGATGCTCACATTGCCTTACTCACTCAAAGCACTCACCGACATAGTGAACGGTTCTATACTGCAAGGGATCTTTCCAGACTGTTGGAAGGTGGCAGTCGTAAGGCCACTACCAAAAATTGGTCATCCTGCTTCAGTTCAGGACTTGAGGCCTATCAGCATCCTACCATGTTTGTCCAAAATCCTCGAGCGTATAGTTTGTGATCAATTAACTAAATACCTTGAGGAGCAGGAGCTGCTCCCGCGCCGTCAATCGGGATTCCGCAAGGGTTTTGGGACGGCTACTGCTCTTTCGGATGTGATTGATGACCTTCTGGCTGCTCAGGATGGGGGGTTGGTTTCGACGCTGGTGCTGCTGGACTTCTCGCGCGCCTTCGACTCCATTAATATTCCTCTGCTTCTCTCCAAGTTGCGTTATTATGGTCTTGATGATTCCTCCATACGATGGTTTCATAGCTATCTCTCTCTGAGACAGCAGTACGTGGAGCTGAAAGGGGTGGATGGGTCGGCATTATTGTCAGAACAAAAACCAGTAACTCGCGGAGTTCCTCAGGGATCCATATTGGGTCCAATACTGTACATTTTGTACAGTGCTGACATAATCAACTGTATCAAGGACTGTCAATACCACCTATATGCCGATGATCTACAATTATATACATCATTCCCTCCATCTGATCATGAAAATGCAATAATGAAGATCAACAACCAACTAGGCAGAATTTTTGACTGGTGTACTGCCAATTGCCTTGTTCTCAACCCAAGAAAATCAAAGTTCATGCTAACTGGAACACGTAAAGGCTTGGAAACTCTTAAAAGCATACAACTCAACGTTGAAATAAATGGAGAACCTTTAGAAAGAGTGGCTGAGGCGAGAAACCTGGGAATGGTCATTGATGGAAACCTCAAGTTCGAAAGCCATATACTCGAGTGCACTAAGAACTGCTTTTACCGCTTAAAGATTCTATACAACTTGAGGCCCTATTTAAGCGAAAGCCTTAGAATATCTTTATGTGAATCACTTGTATTAAGCAAACTTAACTACTGTGATACAGTGTATGGCCCGTGCTTGCTGGGTAAATCGTCACGTCTCATTCAAAGGGTACAAAACGCATGCGCCCGTTTTTGTTTCACTGTGCCTCCGAGATCACACATCACGCCATTCCTGAACTCATCAAACATGTTAAAGATGGCTGCTCGGCGAAGATTGCACCTGGCCACCATGTTGTTTGGCATACTGGATAGTGCGAGGCCTAAGTATCTGTTCAGCAAACTGGAATGGGCCCAAGCTCAGAGTAGATATCCAAAGAGGCTATGCACTCACATATTTGCCACACCCAAACATCGCACAGCAGCTTTTCGCGGGTCATTCAGATTTGCGGCGTCCCGGTGCTGGAACGACCTGCCTCCTCCTCTGCGCGCCCTGAAAACAAAATTTACTTTTAAACATCACCTAAGAAAATATTTAATAGAATTGCAAAAGACTGACAATGATGGGTTACTTACCAGCGGGTCATGCGCGGCAAGCGTAGGAGACCTATCGGGGCGTCCTGGCACCGGTATGCCGCAGTGAAATGATGGACGGAGGCCATGATCATGAAGCGCTGGGTTCATACAAAGTTGCCACCATTCCCATTCCAATTCCCCATTTTCATTCTCGGGGCCCTCCCTGCGCATGAGTGCATCCTATAGGGAAAGTAAAGTAGTATTTATCTTTATTAAACTGAATAATGTATCGAACTAAACAGTAAATGGATAACTTTCTCACCAAGTTACTTGCACTTCATGCCGAAAAACCAAGGCAATGGATGGGAATCAAAACGCCAAGCACTCCGTTTAGCGTCGTCTTGGGCCTGCTTTACTTTACTTTATTGTTCTCTGGCTTGACCTTTGTGGTGTGTGGCTATAAATCACTTTCTTCAATCAAAATCAGGAATCAAAATGGTGAAATCCAACTCCAAAGATGAAATCACGTTTTTATTGCGTGGCAGCACGCGGTCTTCAATGCATGTGGTCGTCATCCACAGATAACTATATTAATTAGTCGGAAACCTCATTCCTTCATTCAATGTCAATTGTGATGTCAATCATCAACCATTTTCCTTTTGTTCTTTTTTTATTTTATTTTTTTGTTTTACTTTTAAGAATAGCTTATTGTCACAGATATTGATAGATGCAGCATGTGATTTGTATGAAGACGAGCGTGCCACTTTTAAACGTCATTAGTGTCATTTTAGCGAATTTTAGTGATTGCCGCAACGTAAAAATAATCGTATCATCGTACTGCAATCGCAAAGTAATCGAGAGATGTCGTGTGACTCGATTCGATAATTAATTAATTCCGATAAAACTGATATTTTGATAAATTTATAGCCAGTCGGAATGTGGATCGATATAATTTTGTAGCGGTAAACGTCATTCTGTATTATTGTTTTTCTTATTGATTTGCAAATAATATATTTATTGTGCTTTTATCAAAGTAATGATCGTCATTCCATTGTGCTAAATAGTACTAGTGGCGCCCTCTTTGTCAATGTTTTGTCTTTGTCAATGTTCTGTTTTTGTTTTGTTTTGTTTAATGTTATTTTTTTACTTTTATTTATAATGTTGGTTGGAGAGGCTCCCGCTGAAAACCAGCGTCGGGGCACGCGTGCATGCACGCGTGGCTCGATTAATGCTGAGCGGGCGCCTTTTTGGCACAAAAATATGCGTGTATAGTTTTAAGTCCCTTTGTTCTGTTTTTATTTTTTTTCCTTTTTTGTGTCAAATAAAGTTTTTCTTATTCTTATTCTTATTCTTATTCTAAGTGCTTCGCCGTACACCAGTTCGGCAGGGGAAGACTGGAGGTCTTCTTTCCAGGCACTACGCATGCCTAGAAGAACTAGTGGCAGTGCTTCAGTCCACTGTGAAGCTGGAGCGTGGCACATGATCGCTGCCTTGAGCTGGCGGTGGAGTCGCTCAACGATACCGTTGGCCGCTGGGTGGTAGGCTGTGGTGCGGAGATGGCGCGCACCAACCAAAGAAGTGAGGGCCTGGAACAGGTGGCTCTCAAACTGGCGACCACGGTCTGTGGTTACCCGCTCAGGACAACCGAATCTGGCAATCCAGCCAGACACGAGGGCAGCAGCACAGGTCTCCGCGGTGATGTCCTTCAGCGGATACGCTTCAGGCCACCGAGTAAACCTGTCTATAACAGTGAGGAGGTACCTGTAATCACATGACAAAGGTAATGGCCCTACGATGTCGAGGTGTATATGAGAGAACCTCGAGGAAGGTGGAAGAAAAGAGGATAGAGGAGAGTTAGTGTGTCGGGAAACTTTGCTTTTCTGGCATTTTAGGCATTGCCTAGACCACTCTCTACAGTCCCTGCGAATCCCTGGCCAAACAAATCTTTGTGTCACCAGTCGCACAGTAGCTGATCTTCCTGGGTGGTGTAAGTCGTGTAACACATCAAAGACTTGCTTGCGGAACTCGGGCGTAATGTACGGACGAAGAGATGGCAGAGACGTGTCGCAGTAAATAGGCGTGTTGCTCGCCTCAGTGGCAACTCTTTGCAGTCTCAAGGCTGTTCCATGCTTGAGAAGCTCTTGCAGCTCCGGATCACTCTCCTGAGAACGTGCAAGAGACTCGTAGTCCACGGCGCAAGCTACTTCTTCGATCCGTGATAAGGCGTCGGCGACGACGTTGTCGCGCCCAGGAATGAACCTTATGTCGGTGGTAAACTGTGAGATGAAGTCAAGGTATCTGAATTGTCTAGGCGAACACTTGTCTCTGTTAAGCGAGAATGCGAATGTGAGTGGCTTGTGATCCGTAAACACAGTGAAGGTTCTGGCTTCAACCATATGTCTGAAGTACTTGATGGCTTCGTATATTGCGAGTAACTCTCGATCGTACGGGCTGTACTTCTTCTGAGAGGCGCTCAGTTTGTGAGAGAAGAAAGCCAAGGTTTGCCAGACTTGATCTTTGAGTTGCTGTAGCACGGCTCCTATAGCTACATCAGAAGCGTCCGTGACTATGGCACGTTCAGCAGAAGGGTCTGGATGAATGAGTTGAGTGGCTTGCGATAGAGAAGTCTTGCAGTCTTCAAACGACTTCAGCATTTCCGGCGTCAAGGTAATAGGCTGCGAACCTTTGATCCGAGGGCCAGCAAGAATACTGGTGAGCGGTGCTTGGATCTTAGCGGCATTCGGTATGAAGCGTCGGTAGAAGTTGAGCATACCGAGGAAACGCTGAAGCTCCTTGACGGTCTTCGGCGGCGTAAAGTTCTGTATGGCTTCTACTTTAGTCCCCAGAGGCTTAGTTCCAACTGCAGAGACTTGATAGCCGAGGAACGTAATCTCCGACTGGCCAAGATTGCACTTCGAAGTGTTAACTAGTAACCCGTACTCTTTCAGACGTTCAAACAGCTGACGCAGGTGATCCAGGTGGACTTTTGGGCTGCTGGAAAACACCAGGATATCATCGAGATACCCGAAACAGAAGTCAAGGCCCAGAAGAACTTCATCGACGAACCGCTGAAAGGTCTGCGCAGCGTTCCTTAACCCAAACGTCATGTATGGGAATTCATACAGACCAAACGGCGTGGTGATGGCAGTCTTGGGGATATCAGCTGGATTTACCGGAATCTGGTTGTATGCCTTCACCAGGTCGATTGTGGAGAAGATGGTACATCCTGAGAGCTGGTAGGAGAAGTCATGTATGTGACGGATGGGATACCGATCTGGGATAGTCCTGGCATTAAGCGCACGGTAGTCGCCGCATGGTCTCCATCCATCGTCCTTCTTCCTCACCATGTGTAGAGCAGAAGACCATGGACTCTCTGAACGTCGAGCCGTACCACAAGCAAGCATGTCCTCAAACTCCTTCTTCGCTGCTTGGAAGCGAACTGGATCAAGACGTCGAGGCTTGCAAGATACCGGCGGACCAGGGCTGACTCTAATGTGGTGCAGTGTGCTGTGCTTGGGTGGAGAACGAACGCCTGCTGGTCTGGTAATTTCTGGAAACTCGCGCAGAAGTGCGTGAAACTCGGTCTCACCAGTGACGGCTTTGACAGAAGCGATGTCGTCTGAGGTTCCAGAAGCAACAGCTGCTACGGACAGGGTCGTGATTCCATCAACCAAACGTTGGTTTCTGCAGTCCACAAGCAAATTGTAGTGGCTCAGGAAGTCCACACCGATGATTGGCTTTGACACGTCAGCTATGATGAAGTCCCAAGTAAAATCTCGCCTGAGTCCCAAGTTCAGGTGTAACAGTGCAGGTCCATAAGTGTGAATGACAGAGTTGTTCGCTGCGACGAGATCATACTTGGTCTTAGTACAGGGCGTCTTGATAGCAGATCGCGGAAAAACACACAGGTCTGAGCCAGTGTCCACGAGGAACTGCATTTTTGACGTGCGATCCGTAACGAAAAGACGGCCTGTTGCAGAGGGGCAGTCGTGGGCCGCTACTTCCGACCGCCCTTGAAGTTTTCCGACGGGAAGCTGCAAGGCTGCTTACACTTCTTCGCCTTCGTACCGTAGGTGTAGTGGTAGAAGCAGTGTGGATGGTCAGGCGGTGGTTGTCTTGGTCTGGAGCGGCTGCGTGAGCGATTGTACCGGTTGTTTTGCTCTCTCGCACGTGATCGATTCTCTGAATCCTCAAGCCTGCTAGTCAGCATAGCCACTTGTTTGGTCAACTCTGCGATCTGATGTTCCATGTTGCTGTAGGGAACTGCAGCAGAGGAAGTGCTGGCGACTTGCGGAATTGACGGTGCGATCTCATAGACTTTATCAGCCAACTCGCCGAGTTTGTCCTTGTCGAGGTCCATTTGAGAGGCGATGACCGTCTGGATGTTCTGCGGCAGTCTGCTGGACCACAGAGTAAGCAGGAAGTCAGAAGACACCGAGGGACCAGCCAAACCCGACAGGTGACGCAGGAACTGAGATGGCTTCCGATCGCCCAGCTCTTCGTGCATCAGAAGCTGCTTAATCCGTTTTTCCTGAGAAGCTGACAGTCGTTTAATTAGCTCGGACTTCAGCTTTTCGTACTTGACCGTAGGAGGCGGGTTGGTGATGATGTCCTTCACCTCGATGGCATATTGGTGGTCCAACTGCGCGACCAAATAGTAAAACTTGGTCTCGTCCTTAGTTATACCCGATAGGACAAACTGTGATTCAACCTGGGCAAACCACAACGCAGGCTCCTCAGGCCAGAAGGGCGGGACTCTTACGCTGACTTTTAAAATTTCTTCATTGCCCATTATTACAAATTCGAAAAATCGCTCACCGCTTATGACCACACCGCGGCCTTATCCTTTTGTAGATTTTTTCCAAACTTCGACTGCTTCGGAAATTCTCCTTCTCCGACGTCGGGGTCACCAGATATGGGGGTTATTTGCCAACAACCCACCATATATTTTACTCGGAATCCTATTCCGATTCTTAATCGTTAAGACATCGTTAAGATTATTGTTAGGCAGTTCGAGTCAGGAAATAAAGGTAGGAAGAACACGGTAGAAGGAAGAATATTATTAGCGGATTGGAAATTATATTTAACAACAGGAAAAGCAAAGGATTGATTAGGATACAATAGCAATAAAATTATTTAAACGTTGAGAGCAAAGCGATCGCGGAAGAAGTGTCACGACGACATATTTCAAATCTCTTCAACGGCGATGAGTGATCGGAGAACGGTGACCGGCGTTGAAGCGAGACGGCAGCATACGTCTTCACGGGTGTGCGAGTGACGCAGGTGTATTGTGACGGCCGCAGCACGCATGCGCCAACGATTCGTTCACGTTCCGTCAAGTCGGGGTTGGCCCAATCTCATAGGCGGAAGCGGATCGCTCCGAAATCTAAGGCGGTGGTCCAAGTTAGGAATGTGGCGGATGGCCGCCACAAAGCTTTTTTGTTTTAAAGCAGTTTTTGAGAAAAGTGCACTTAAAATGTGACCGTGACGTCTTCGTTCGTTCGTTTCAGCCGAAAGACGTCCACTGCTGGACAAAGGCCTCCCCCAAGGATTTCCACAAAGACCGGTCCTGCGCCGCTCGCATCCAGGCACCTCCCGCGACCTTCACCAGACCGTGACGTCTACTTTTTTTCAATTGCCCAAAGGATATTGTGGGAAACAAGTGTGGATTTCTCTTAACAAACATTGCAGTTTCAAAAATGTAGAGGTCTGTAAACTGTCAATATTTTTAGTTCTTTAAAATGTGGTAGGCAGCTGTCCTTTCTTTCTAGAGTTTTTATGGCTCTTCAACACTTTTTTTTGGCTCTAAAGACTTGTAATATGTTTGTGGAGTTGCCCCAAAAAACTATTCCATAACGTAGAATAGAAGCGACGTATCCATTGTAAGCTGTAAGAACTGTCGTCAAATACCTATCTACTTATCAACTCTCGATCAATCACGTCAAGCTTGAATAGCTACCGGAACAATAATCCAAATGGCTATCTAGTGGTATTATCGAGGTGATTTAATTATTTTGATTGTGTGTTTACTTAATTTCGGTATTCCTCTTTAAATCGGCAGTTGATCGGGCTTCGTGGCCAGTGAAGTCGGATCTTCTGAAACTCCCGTCTGAACATCAAAATGACTGAAGACAGAAAAGACAGCAGTGCCAATGGTCATGCCGTGCCGAACGGAATCTCAACGGAGAAGGCCATAGACTTGGACTATGTGCTGGTGAACGAGCTCGGCCAGTTCGGGCGGTACCAGCTCATCAACACGCTGCTCATTTCGATCCCATTGATCATGTCGGCGTTTATGAGCGAATTCATATTTGGCGCGGCTGCCATTCCTCACAGGTACGGATTTTTCCAAATATTTTTTAAGTGTGTTCCTTGATTAACTACTTGAAAACGCCTAGACCAATTTACAAAATTCTATTCTTTATTTGAAAAGGGTCCATGAAAAATTTACATGAACCGCACAGAAGTTTTTTCAGAATCCAAAAAATATTGATTGTATCTACCGATTTTTTGTGACTTCTCAGTGGAGTGGGCTAAGAAATTATATAAGTTACGAGTTTATATAACTCTTATTTAAATTATTTTCTTGCGATCGCAATTGCTAATTAAATAAACACTTTTTTTATAACCCGGAGAAGCTCTTGGCCTGCATGCAAAGTGATGATTAAGGTGGGAGCCAGTTTTATCCAAATCTTAAACAACAGCGAAACTGTCTATAATTACTTCTCACTGCCGAAACACAACAATGCTGTTAATGTTGCTACTTGTTTCGTAGATGTCGTATCCCAGAATGTGGGGAGTACAGCAAGCGGAACAAGTTCAGTCCCGAATGGGTCCTGGACGCGATCCCCGCCAGCAACACCATCCCCTCCGGCTTCGAGAACTGCGAGCGGTTCCCTTCAGTGGGCAACGGGACCCTCGACGTGTGTCCCGCCTACCTCTTCGACCAGGACAGAACTGTCGGCTGCGATAGCTTCGTCTACGCGAGATCCGAATCTGTCGTCTATGAAGTAAGTTTTACGTTAGTTAGGTAGGTACATAGGCCATGAAATTGGTATTTTACAGGTTTAACAAAGCTTTAAAATAAATCAATTTCTTAATAGGACTATAGCTATGTAAGTTTGAGAGTCATTAACTTTTTAAATGTGTATAGGCCATATTAAATAAATCTTTGAACTTTTTTAAAAAAGATGTCCGTTCCAGTTTGACCTGGCGTGCCAGGAGTGGATGCGCGCGCTGGCAGGCACGCTGAACAGCGTGGGCACGCTGCTGGTGCTGCCCATCACGGGCTACGTGTCCGACCGCTTCGGCCGCCGCGTGGCGCTCATCATCAGCGTCTTCAACATGGCCACCTTCGGCCTGATCCGCGCTTTCTCCGTCAACTACCCCATGTACCTTGTGCTCCAAATCGTGCAAACCACATTAGGAGCTGGTACTTTCAGCTCAGCCTATATTTTCGGTGAGTTTTCTAAAGAGACACACTTACAAAATTTTCTCATTCTATTTCAATCTGCAACTGCCCAAGATCAGCATACCCAGCAACATAGTCTGAATGATTTGTGGAAAACGTTATCAAGCGTCAAAGCCTCATTTTGCTTAGCAACTGATATCAATTAAAATTAGCCGGAGCTAATGCTATTAATGTATTTTACCTAAGCCAACAATTTTAATAGTGTTCTAAAAAAGGCACTCACTTACGCACGTTTGATAACACACAAATTATACTTTACTGCTATATCCTACCTAATTTTTCTCAAACTATTGGAAAATGTTACAACATTTTTGTTGTTACAGCCGCAGAGTTGGTAGGCCCTAAATACCGCGTGGTGGCTAGTGCCACGTCTACCTCTATGTTTGCTGTGGGTCAAGTCATCCTCGGAGCTACAGCTATGGGGATCGACAACTGGCGGTACCTGCTGATGGTGCTCAACATTCCTATCTTCCTCGTGTTGTCTTACTACTGGCTCCTCCCTGAGAGCGTGAGGTGGCTTCTGTCCAAGGGGAAATTCGAAGAAGCCAGGGTGGTACTTGAAAAAGTAGCTCGTGTTAACAGAAAACAGATCAGTGAAAAGTCTATGGCCGCGTTGATGAGTCCACCATCACCACCTCCAACAACAGGCTCTGTTCAGGTGATTATAATACTTATCATTAAAGACGTAACCATGAAAATTTATATTAATTTATGTTTTAATAAAATTGTTTCTTTCTTTTAATAGGAGAATGACTCCTTGTTGAAAAGTATAATGAAGTCCAAAATCCTTCTGCGGCGAGTGCTGACCACTCCTATCTGGTGGATCACCACCACATTCGTGTACTACGGCCTCTCCATCAACTCCACCAGCCTCTCCGACCAGATGCACCTCAACTACATGCTGACGGTGGGCATTGAGATCCCTGGCTTCTACAGCGCCGTGCTCGTGCTGGATAGAATAGGAAGGAAACCCACTCTGTGTGGTGGTTTCTTTTTAAGCGCGGCATGCAACTTTGCTTTTGCATTCATTCCATCTGGTGAGTAAAATCTATATCTATAAAAGCGAAAGGTCAGTGCCTCAATCATCTCGAAATCTCAAAAACTACAAGTGATAGGACTCTCAAATTTTGCATGGGGGTTCCTTTTGGAACGTAGGTGCTCACTAAGACGAGATTTTGCAAAACTCCACCTCGAAGGGGGTAAAGCGGGATCCAGGCGTACGAAGTCGCGGGCGGCCGCTAGTTTGATATATTTTTTAGACATTTGTCCGATTATGATACCATTAAAAGGAAAATTTGTTTATCAGTAAGTTATTTAAGTTTTTGTGAATAGCAAGATAAGCATATAAAATATCTTGGTATTTTCAGAAATGACCGTCCTAAGGCTGGTAATATTCCTGCTGGGCAAGTTCGGCATCGCTCTCGTGTTCACGTCTCTGTACCTGTTCACGTCGGAGCTGTACCCCACGCAGTACCGCCACAGCCTGCTCGCCTTCTCCTCCATGATCGGCAGGGTCGGCTCCATCACCGCCCCTCTCACTCCTGTACTGGTGAGGATACACTATTATATTATTTAGGATCTTTTAAGAAAGTCCTCTTTACACCGGAGATCAAATTTACATTAATTGTGATGGGTTGTTATTAAAAGCTGCAACAACAGAAAAAAACGCAACCTATGCGTGAAGCGTGAGCGAAACTTTTATCGTACTCGTACGAGTACCTACCTCAGAGTATCTGTTTCGCGTCGCAAGAGTGTAATCGTACGCGTGAACTCAACAACGTCATTTAGTAGATGTTACAAATGAGAAGCTTAAGTACTAAGTAGTTAGATAAGATTAACTTTTTACAAAAGCTTCTAAAAGGATGATGAATCGTCGGTCACCAAACATGTTTTTTTTCGGGGCCAGTCTTGTTTCACGTAAGGGTAACTAAATAAGTATTGTTTCCCTACCAGACGCAGTACTGGCACGGCATCCCGTCCATGATGTTTGGCTCCATGGCAATGCTGTCGGGCGTGCTGGTGCTGACGCAGCCCGAGACGCTCGGCACAAAGATGCCCGACACCCTCGCCGAGGCCGAGGCGCTGGGCCGCAGCTAAACCAAAGACTGACCACGACTAGGTTACGTAAAATGATGCAGCTACTGATACTGAAGAGATAGTAAGATTTCATTGTAAAGCCTGGTCCGTTAGCTCGTAGAATTTTGTCCAATGACCCCAAGCTACCCATCCTTATCGCTCGCGCGTAATTATGTTGCTGTCGCGCTCGCACACTCGAAACGTGCTCACGGACCAGGCTTTAGAAAATACGGCAGAAACCTGCTGTCAGATTGCTAAAAGATATTTAAGATAGTTAATAATAATTCGTATAGGTACATGTTTTAAGATGTAAATAAAATAGTAGGTAATTTAATTGTAAATATTAGCACTATTTATGTTTAATTTATGTAATAAATAATTATTTTACTCTTAGTCGATAAGAAGGCTGAATCGGTCTATAAATAAAATGAGACGTTACCAAAAGGAGATTTTGTTTATTTTATAAACCTTAAATATTTTAATTGAGGCGAATTATTACAGCTTACATTTTACATCTAGATAAAAATATACATAAAACAAAATTACAAGGCAAGTTATGATATCAAATTGTATTTAGATACAGTAAAATAAATTATTTTTAGATTCGTAAGTCAGATCGAAGTTTAACCACTAAAACTAGGATATAAACGCTGTAATGACATGACAATACAAACTAACACACTTAAAATAACGCATATTATTATTACACCGTCAATCCGTGAATTGTTCTAAGTACTCCTTAAATTACTGTATACTTAAATCACAGACACTGCATGGTAACTGCCTCAGTATAGGGAATCTTTAATTATTAGTAATTTGAAATTCCTTGTAAGTGCACAAAATTAATATTGTATACTAATGATGATAAGTATTGAAAATCGGGGTTGCGTTGCCCCATTTCTATAAAGAAACCTTAACACATTATCATCTTCCACTTTTTCGGGGTTTTGTGAAAAATTACTCCCTTTTTCATAATGAGACACGAATGCCAAATGTTCTTCGTGGCTCATTTTATGCGCCACGTATTGTCTCGGCTTAATTTTATCTTTTTATCGCAATTTATATCCGCAGTCATCAACCAGAACTTCAAAACAAAGTAATTAAATAAAGCAACCAGAGGGTTGCTCATTGTCGCTGATAAAGATAACCTTCGTTAATGCCAAACTTTCCACAACAAGGATCAGTGATTGTTAATATCAATGTATTAATTATGTTATCTTAAAAGTCAAAATATGGATTGGCAAAGTTCAGTGACAATAAGATAATTAATTATTGGGATATTTTTCTGATACACAGATATTATTATACTACCATATTTATTAAACGAGTAGTGGAGAAAACGCAGCTTAAGGATTTCCATGACACCATCATGGAAAAACGGTAAATACAAAAATAATAAATATCATAATCAATTAATTATTAATCCGTTCCTATTTGTCTTGGAAATAGCAGCAATATCATTTTATACAATCTTGTATCTATTAAAGCAGCCTAAGCTGACCAAATCAGTATTGATCAACGTAATACTGGACTGATTCTATTTAAAATTAAAATCACTAATCAATCATAGCATCATATGGCAGCTCATTCGTAAAGTCTGTCACTTGAAGAGGGCCCGGGTTTGAAAAGTCTTTGTTTTGGGCGCGAGACGACTCCCTCGGACGTCACGTTCTCGTCATCGCGCACTTTCGACGTCTTTTTTCTCGTCGTTCTGTTTCTGACACTGTCTTTCTCGATCGCTCTCCGGCTGCGGTTGGTGTTCGTGGTCGGCCTGGTCCGGGTCGCCGAGCTTCTCAGCCTCGCGGATGTCTTCGGGGAGAGCAGTGTTCCCGGTGTCGGGCAGCAGCAGCGCCAGCAGCGCCGGCCCCAGGGCCACGATGCCGAAGGTGATGCTCGGAAGACCATGCATGTATTGATTCTGAAAACGGAATATTATTACATGATATCGTGAGTTTCAAAATGATTATGTATTCTGCTGCTCAATTATGAAATTGATGGTATTTAATTAGATCTAAAATTTTTATTTTTTTGAGTCCTGCTTAAAAAAAAAACTTAAGATCGAAAAGATAAGAAAAGTGTTGGTCTTCCAAAAAAATAAAATAAAAGAACATAATGTGATTGTGATTCACATGTTTGTTTTCATTCCAAACGCCCCCTTTTTAATCGGATTCGTGATCGGACAATAATCTCTTTTAATATGCTTCATCGAACAGTCGGGCATGATCTTGATGTATTGTAGTAATGATCGCTAATTTGTGATCTTTTCGATAATGCTTGTCAACTTAATTCATTTTTGGAAATTTTTAATCGGTGTATTACGGTATTACCGAAGAATGTTAAAGCTGGATGAGTAAGAGATCATAGTAAATGTAATCATTATATCTATTGCGCTTCATGTAGGTACTTTATTATTTTCTTGTATCATTTGCATCTTCAGGGATGAAAAAACATTGCAAGAAGGCAATGGCTTCGAAGTAGAATCAAACAAAAGGCATACGTTGAGAAAGATGATGAAGAAGTAGCCATTTGGCATATAGTGCTTGTGCGTCTTTTATCCCGAATCTGGAGCCGCTACATGGCAGCGTTGGTGCCCTGAGGCGCCAGAACGGCGCCACCAGACTTACCAGCAAGGGAGCCTGCGGCGCCAGCACGGCGCCGAGGCGGCCGATGGTGTTGGCGGTGTTGGTGAGCGTGTTGCGCGAGGCCGTGGGGAACACCTCCAGCGCCACCACCGTCAGCGAGAACAGCCCGTAGCTGCTGCACATCTTGCCGATCACATAGAACAGCGTCGACGCCCACCAGATCGCTGCAGCAGATACCGATTTAGAGCAATGAGAGCTATCGTTTTTATACTTAACAGTTGGCACCCCTGGCGATTGACAGGACCTTACTCTACAGTGGCGCCATCTTGATGAGTGCAAATGCGATAGTCCTCCTACCACTTTAGCGCTCACAAGTTGGCGCCACTGTCTTCGCTACTAGCAAGTGACAGGACCTTACTCTAAACTGGCGCTAACTGATGAGCGCTAAAACGATAGCCCTCATTAGAACATGAAGTCTTTCCATAGATAGATTCTTTGATACTGGTTGCAGCAAGGCAAAAAAGTTTGCTATCAAATCAAAACTACGCGATCGAGTTGTGTGCAATGCTGTGTGTCAGAACAAGTTCGAAGGACAATAGTTGTAGAAGACAGATAGAGGGTAGATGATTTGTCTGCCAAAAAATGGTTGAAGTATGTACCCATTTACCTAGTTCAGTTTATCTGTGATCGTCGAGGATGCAACTGCACTGAATATCGATCTCATTCAATAAAGTCCGTCATCTACTCCTGACAATTTTAAAAGTGCGATGTGCTTACCTATTCAAGAAAATATTCAATAATAGTGATGAAAGTGTCGATATAGGACAACTAAAAAAGATAATCTCTAAAGTTGATAAAATTATGAGGAAAATAAATATCGAATTTAATGTTTAAGCTTTTACAATCAAGTAATTAAGAATAAATCATAATTATTAATTTTAACCTTGCGCCATTTTGGACAGGTACTTTACCTGCTTAAAATATTTGTTATATGATTGCGGTAAGCAATTAAACCATTTTCACTTGTAATTACAATTTTGAAACATGATAATTACGTTCCTAGACATTTACAGCTTAGTGAATCTTTATAGCAGAAGGGCACTTTCCCTAATCTATTCTACTGGACCGCAAAGAAAAAGGGTCAGGTACTTTTGAAGATATTAAAAATATTCCAACCAGCCCTTTTCCTTTGTGATCCAGTGTATAAATGTAACTTACATTTAGGAACAAACGCCGATGTGATGAAGAAGAACGAGCAGAGCAGGTAGGCGACACAAATCGGCGCCTTCCTACCGAAGCGCGTGAGCGTAATGGCGGTGATTATGCGCGTGGGGATGGCCACCAGCAGCAGCGCAGAGAAGTTCAGGTACTTGTTGCCCGACACGCTGATGGAGTTGATGATGGTGCCGTAGTTCACGAACATGCAGCAGAAGAAGGACGCCGCGATCAGCGCCACGCGCGCCAGGATCTTCTTCGAGCGCAGCGCGGAGAGAAGGTGCGTGGATTGCACAGGACCTTGTTTTTCCTTGAAAGATTACGTGATTTACGTAATTCAATGAAAATTATATTATTGAAGGTTTTTGTTGTTGTTTGAAGTTTGAAATAGTTGTTTTCCAGCTTTAAAATAATTCTTATCAAGATTTTAAACTTATGTGAATATTTTTGGACTTGATGATGATAAATCTTTGAGATCATCGTTATAATCGATGCCCTTTGCTGCGCGTGTGTACCTATTATCTTATTGAGTTCAGTAGTTATCAATGTGGTAATCATAATTACCTTTTTAGGTAGGTACTTCATACTTAATTATGTAAATATGTTTAACGAAAATATTCAAATCTTACACTAATACGAGCATTTGTATTAATTCAACATAGAGGAGATCCAACATAAACCCAGTATTAACAATTTGATAAATCTCAGATCATTGTTTAATCATAAACAAGGTATTAAGATTAGATTGCTTATGACAGCTCCGAAGATATAATTTCTGCTCATTGATCCCTTAGTGGCCATCGAGTTCTGATATTCAACGCTTGAAGCGCTGTGTGATCATTTTGTGAAATTTTATTTTTTGTGATTGTGTCACTCAGTTGTGTCATTAGTTATTTCAAACGAAAACTAATCAAATCATTAGATCTAATTTGAATATTACGAAGTAATATCAGTAATATTAAAATTAGAGTTATAACAAAAAATATTTTACCTGATCGGATTTATTTCTCTCATCACTGATCTTAGTCATCATCTCTTTAGCTTTCTTTGATAACGTAATTTTATTAATCTTGGCGACTTTGTTGAGGACTCTGACGGCTTCGTCGTTCTTGTTGTGTGCTAGTAGCCACCTCACGCCTTCGTCCACTAAGAAGATGTAGAAGACCACTACTAGTAGGGGGGCGTAGATGGCCCTCATCATGTGCCTCCAGTACGGCACCTTCCAGGCGATGAGGCCGAAGAACGCGCTGCCGAAGCTCGCCAGAATATCAGATATGCAAGAGAACACCACTCGCCGCTTTTGACTGACGCTCTCTAAAGCTGTGGAGGAAAGCAAGGACTAAGTGATAAAATATTTGTGCAGTTTTTACCACTATCATTTCAGCTTATCGTGATATCAGCTATGACTGTCTGTAATGAAATTTACATCTTCAACTTTTACAACAGTCCTAACCAACACATTATTGAATGATTCTGTAAACAGTTCGGTTCATTTCGTTTTGTCTCGTGATTATGTTTGTGATGAATATTTTTTGTAGAAAAATCGCCAATATTGATGAGTTTACAATAGTCAATCTGAAATATTTTACAGTGTTTTGAGTTGTCCTTTTATTAGTGATATTTTCCTGGCTATTTTACTACTAGAATATAAGAGCGCTGCTTCACACAGAAATACAAATATTCATAAAGTACATTTATGAAAAGTTATTCAAAACAAAACACGATCACGCGTAAACAAAACCTTTATCTGACATAACGACAACGAATCTTGTTTATGCCTCGTTAATTAAATTAGCGCAAAAAATCTGACAAATCGAAGGAAATTAGATACCAGCATCATAAGCTTATTTGAGTTATAATCCCCATCGATCTTGATTTATAGTCACCTGATTCTATCGTAACACCTTTTGACAGGTAGCAATATCTATAGTTATGATCCAAAAAACATCTATCAAACGAACTAGGGGGTCGATGTGTTTTAATCATGGAATTATTATGAAGATAATATCGGCTTATTTTATTAAGAACGGAAGTGTGTTTATCAATAGTTCCCGTAGTTAGGAGAGGTGTAAAGCAATACATTTCCATGTATGCGTGTTTGTCTTGTTGGTTGTCCTAATAAATAAAATAAAATAACAATAAATTAATGTCCCAACGAGTAACAGTGTAACTTATGGGATTTTTTTCCTAATGAGTAATAGTCTTATTAGGCAAGGCATATAATACGCAGAACTGACGGCCAATGGGGCAGCAAGGTTCTGGAGTGGAGGCCACGCACCGGAAAGCGTAGCGTAGGACGTCCACCGTAGCGGGAAGGCGCTGGATGCAGGCCGCTACCAACCGGCCATTGTGGAATTCATTGGGGAAGGCCTATGTTCAGCAGTGGACGTCCTATGGCTGAAATGATGATGATGATGATGAACAGTGTTATTAAAATGATGACTTACAGAGGACTAGCGAGGCGTTGCCGTAGCCCAGGGCCGTCTCCAGGAACTCGAAGACCAGCAGCATCCAGTAGTTGACGGAGAAGGACTTCACCAGCCCCGCCGCGCCCACCACCAGCGGCGTGCACACGATTATCACCTTGCGCCCGTACCTACGCCGAAACATACATACATGATAACTTATTTTACTAACGTGTGAGCCAATACGAAATCTGGAATAATATTTGTGCATAACAGATAACTACCTATCTGAGATTATTTTTCGCAAATGCTTCTCGAACGCACGTCTCGTAAGTAAATCAAAAAAATTCGTAAAAGTCCATTAATGTACCGACTCCTTAATCCTTCCTATTAGTATTAGAACTATTTTGTTTTGATTCTGTTACAGTCATAAGTTATGGATGGTGATGATTTTAGTTGTTAGTCCAAGCAATAAATAGGTTTTTTTAAGGGAATCGAGCCTGGGAATAATGCAAATTGTTTAGGTAATTGTTTATTTATTTATTTATTTATTTATTTATTTATTTATATGGCATACCAACAACATATATATTATACTCTTATGATTGTTGTAGATATTATACTGTTGTCACACACACTACCATAATATCGATAAATAGATAATAATAAAGTAATTAAATTTCCATTTCTTAATTATCTATCAAATGTAAATTATTACAATTAATGATTTTATCAAATTACAACGATATGGTATATTTAACGATTTGTACCGGATAAAAGGTTTATGTTTAAGGACTTACGATAACCTACAGATGAAGCAGTTTAGTTTTAAGATCAAATTTAAGATTAAGGCTGGGTTGCACCATCTTACTTTAACTTTGACAAACGTCAAAAATCTGTCAAATTCCATACAAAAACATCGGTTATCGTTATAATTACGGTCAAAGTTAGGTAGTGTAACTCAGCCTTAGATGTTTGTTGACGATTGTTTTTAAGTTAACTTAATACTTACGATAAAACAAAGCTTTTAAATTAAATCCTATTTGTATATTTACCTATCCGAAATAAAACCCGAGAGCAAGAAAGAGAAGACGAGACCAAGATTGTGGACGGTGCCGATCATCGTCCTCTTCCAGGGATCACAGCCGAGGTCAAACTGAAAAAAATATCATCTTTAAATCAAATTAATCTAATCAATCTAACCCATCTAAATATATACAGTGTGTCCGGTCACCAGTGTCCGACCCGTACTACTACCCCACTGTATATAACTCAAAGGTGACTGACTGACAAAGTGATCTATCAACGCACAGCCCAAACCACTAGTATAGACGGATCGGGCTGAAATTTGACATGCAGGTAGATGTTATGACGTAGGCATACGCTAAGAAAGGATTTTATGAAACTCCACCCCTAAAGGGGTAAATCGGAGTCGCGGGCGGCCGCTAGTCATAAAATAAGATACTTTAAAATTAGAAATACATAGAAAACATTGCTGGGTAGATACTGGACTAGGTCATATACATACCTATTTAGAAACCATCCGGAGAGTTTTGTCATTGAATACGTCTTAATGAATACTTAAAGCTACGGTCCACCCATCCGTTGCGTTTTATAGAGAAGGCAAATGTTCAGTCGTGGTTTACTAGCTAGATAATAATGATAATGCAAAGAAAAACATAGGACAGTGAGGACCATCATATTATTATGAAAATTATAACAGAAGTTAACTCTGTGAGTGCATGAAGCGGAACAAACACACAATGTCCCATTTATAATAAATCAAACATACTATAAGTTACAGCAAGTCACAGTGAGTTGATATATTCTCTAATAACAGGCCATCAGATACAAGAATCGCTAAACACTGTTTGTTATTTGCGATGAATCTCAATGTGTCTTGGGATACTCTATAATTTACGTTACAGCGCTTTTTACTGTAAACACATGTCATGAAACTTTATCGGTACCTACTAGTATCTTAATTATTTTACTATTATTTGACAACACGTGCAAAGTTTTTATCATGCTTTGATTGGTGATGAATATTAGAGTAGAAATAACTATACGAGTATTAATTAATCCTTCAAGCTCCGCGAATCTAGACACAATAGATAATCAATAATTGTTATGACATTAATTAATGCCGTCTGGGACTCAATCGGTTAAGTATGTTCGACGAAGGATCAATACTACGAGATCATTTAATTAATATTACATACGAGTAAACTTCTTCTGAAAAACCTAAGTCCAGATCTTTAATAAATTGCACACAGTATCTCGTCACCGTCGTGGCAGAATTAAATAACTGACAAAACCAAAGTTGCGAGATATTCACGTTTTTGTATTTTTTTTCGTTAAAAATGGCGATAACTTTTAAGGGTAAAAATATTTTAATGTCGGTCTTTTGATATTTTATACAGCAAATTTACCTTTATTAATTCAATATTCTTCGATGATGTTACTTTGTATTATTTTAAATAAAAAAATAAAAATGTAATTATTTAGTTTTGCCACAACCGTATTTTACAAAAAAGTTGCAGTTATTTAGTTTTTGTATGTCACTTATTTAGTTTTACCACAACCAAGGTATTACAAAAACGAATATTTCCATTGAATAAGTACACTTGTTTAATTTTGCCACACTTTTATTGACCTAAATGTTGATTTATTCATTTTATTTTATTTATTTTGTCAATGCAATTTTAGTCAAAATCTGTAAAATTGTTAAATAATACTAGAATATACTTACTTATTTAATACTTATAAATGTTTAACAAATTGGAATGGTAACCATAAACATCAGATTCCTATAACATTGAAATACAATTGAAAGAACCAACATCAAAATGAATATCAAAATTAAAATAATCCAAAAACAATAAAACTGTAATAGGGATCTCTCCCTAGTTATCCATAGGGATCCCTTACCCTCAACGTCATGGCAGAACGACGTTCAATGTCTCTGCAGATCTCCGTTGACGCTAAGGCACATCGGCAGCTTAATAGACAGATATGGAAATCCTTCCGACATGATGTTCGCAACTTTAATACAAATAGTATTAAAGAGACGATAGAGCGGAACCAAGGCTCCAAAGTGTTCGCAAGAGACTACTCTATTGGACGAAGCTAGCTGACAAAGCTGAAAACTGCGGAAGGTAGTGTAACGTCAACAAAAGCCGAGGTTCTGGGTGAGATTGAAAAGTTTTATGGACAGCTATATACCTCGACGAAGATATTGTGGATATCAGCATTATCAGCCTATACGAG
The DNA here is from genome assembly GCF_963855985.1 of Ostrinia nubilalis. Lineage (NCBI taxonomy): Eukaryota > Metazoa > Arthropoda > Insecta > Lepidoptera > Crambidae > Ostrinia > Ostrinia nubilalis. The sequence goes on from NC_087098.1 coordinate 16,463,792, forward strand.
ATTAGGATGGCTCTCAAACACCTAAAGAACAACAAGGCAACGGGGGATGACGGAATAACCTCGGAGCTTCTGAACGCGGGTGGAACATCGATATTGAAGTCAAGTCCTTCAGAGACTATTTAACTTCATCTTACTCCAGGGAACAACGCCAGAGGCATGGAACAGAAGCGTAGTGGTACTCTTTTTCAAGAAAGGGGATAAAACCTTGCTGAAGAATTACTGACCAATCTCGCTTCTGAGTCATGTTTACAAGCTGTTTTCGAAAGTTATCACGAATGATCTCGCGCGTAGGGTCGATGACTTCCAGCCTCCCGAACAAGCCGGTTTCTGAAAAGTATCGGTACATATCGAGGTGCTGAAGTGCTTGTACACGCCACCATGTTGGTCCGAGTACAGGAGTGGAGTACGAGGGCGATTCCTCTGCAGCGAGACATGAGGGAGATGTTATATCTCCGGATCTCCGAAACTATTCACCGCTGCATTGGAAGACGCTTTCAAACTCCTTGAATAGAAAGGATTCGGCATAAACATCAACGACGAGTACATCACTCACCTTCGGTTTGCAGACGATAGATATTGTGTGGTCATGGTAAAGTCATTGGAAGACCTCGGCATAATGCTCGAAGACCTTAATCTCCCAAAAGGTAGGCCTTCGGGTGAACAACACGGAAAAACGAAGCTTTTGTCGAATGTCTATGTTGCGTCCTACCCAGTTTCGGTTAGGAGCTCGAATCTCGAGATTGTTGACAAGTATGTCTATCTCGGACAAACGTTTCAGCTAGGTAGAGAAAGAGGTCGAATCCAACTCGGCTGGGTAGCGTTCGGGAAACTACACAACATCCTTTCATCCAAAATATCTCAGTGCCTAAAGACGAAAATCTACAATCTGTATGTGTTACTACTGATGATATACGGCTCGGGAACGCGGCCTCTTACTTATAGGCCTTATAAATAAGCTCAAAGTTGCACAGCGTGCGCTTTGAAGAGGGCTATGCTCGGTTTTTCTGTACAAGAGACAAGGCACATAGTACGCAGAACTGACAGACGATGGGGCAGCAAGGTTCTGGAGTGGAGGGCACGTACCGGAAAGCACAACGTGGACTTCATAAAGGTAGCAAGAAAGCACTGGATGCAGACCGCTACCAGCCGGTCATATTGGAAATCATTGGGGGAGACCTATGTTCGACAGTGGACGTCCTATATGGCTGAAATGATGATGATGATGAAGGTAACTATCCAGATTTAACATCTGAGTAATGAACATTGAAATTAAAAGTAACATTTAAAGTAATGTTACAAAAATGAAATAAATCAAAAACACAATTGTACGAGTATTTTGAAGCAATGTTTCGGATCGAGTTGTGGCAGAATTAAATAAAGTCACTTATTGACTTTCTTAGTACAAGTATTTTGAAGCAATGTTTCGCAGTGAGTTGTGGCAGAATTAAATAAAGTCACTTATTCAGTTTTGCCACGTTAATTCTACAACAAACAGAGTTGTAATTTATGGTCAATAGTTTCACTAAACTGAAGATATCTTTGGAAATATCATAGATATTGCCACGAGAGTGAGACCAAAATATAGGTAACACTTTCTACTATACAAAAAGTGGAAAAAGTGGTTTTTGCCAAAAGTGTCAGTTATTTAATTCTGCCACGACGGTGCTGTTTGCTGTAATGTTTTGCTGTAATCTGTGTTATGTTACTGTTCTTTTTTTTTTGTTTTTTGTTATCTTGTTACTTTTGTTTAGGTTTTAAAAATGCGTCGTGTTGTAATGTCCGGTGTCCCTTCTTTGCTCACCCCTTTTGAGAAATATCGAACTCGAGTCGATGTCTCTCCGAAGGGATGCGCGGCGCGAAGCCACAACAAGGGCTCTCGCGGAAGACCAGTTTCTTGAGCCTGGGAGCCTATTGACACAGTGGCCTACTATTTAACTATATTCGTTTTGTGTTGTTATTGTAATTGTATAATTTGTGCTTACTGTGTTAATAAAGTCTATTTCTTTCTTTCTAATGTTTATAGTAATCCCAATTGATAAAATAATTAAGGAATTGTTAACTTTATTTCGATACTGGTTACATAGTAAGTAAGGCCTAGAAAATAGTGAATACATATTCAGAATCAACTGGCTCTAGAAATTCAACAGCATCAACATATTTACAGTCTTTTATACTGAATGTATAATCTATGTGTACATTTGCCCTGGTTACCATAACGAGTGTAATTTACCCATCGAGTGGGCGCGGCGGCCTCCTCATCAGCGGTCCCGACGACCGTGGCAGTGACCATGTCATTGTCACTGATGGCTCACGTGTTGCCATGACATTGAAATACAATGCAGATTAGTGCATTGCAGTGAATGAACTTTACTACGGTGTATTTAACCGGTTCGATACTTTTCAGACTGAAATTTTGCTATTTTCAATGAAGATTTTTTTTTGAACGAATAAGATAGCTGAAAATAATATTACCTACTAGCTTTTGCCCGCGGCTTCACCCGCGTGAAATTTAGTTTGTCACAGATCGTCATAAATTATAGCTTTATGTAATTCTGGGTTATAATAATACTGTAAAGTTTCCTCAAAATCCGTTTCTGTTGTTTTTGAGTGAAAGAGTAATAAACATCCAGACATCCAGACATCCAAACTTTCGCATTTATAATATTAGTAGGATTACAAATTGGGATTATTAGAAATACTTAAACCTCGTTTTCAGCAAGGTACTGTTTCCACCTCTCGTGCGACAGATGATGGACAGTACCTACTCCTCATTCCCGTTTTTATTATTATTTTAAGTAACGACCCCATAATAATGTACAAATTTCAAGATAAATTACTGTTAATGTTATTTTTCTAGATATTACAGTGCTACTACAAATAATTTAATGCATTATGTAACTAAACCTAATGGTACAACTTACCTCAGCAACTATGCTATCGTTGTTCTCGTAGACGACCTGCTCACACTGCATGGTGTCGTTGCCCACGAACCGCTCGGGGGAACAGTCCCCATCGTCAGGCCTCAGGACCGCCGTGTCGTTCTCCAAGATGGACAGAGGCCCGTCGAGCCTGACCCGCCGCTGGCAGGCGTTGCTGCTGTTCAGCGCAAATGATGCCAACGACGCGTTGAACCGACGGTCCAGGTACTCGCACTCGGGGACATTGCACCTGAAAAGCCTCGAAAGATTAATGTCAGGGTCATTTCATTTAAGCTACCAGTTGTTAACCCGAACCACTTGCAAAAACTCAACATGACTTTAACTCATATTAAATTACCCACTCAATCACTTGATAGGTACATTATTCGACATGCTCAGTTTATCACATTATTCCATAAATTATAATTAAATAGAACTACATATTGTCGGCATTGTTTAAATAATGAAGGAGAAAAGAAAGCGCGGCACGGTTAATTTAATTAAAATCGTTGCATAAAAATCACATAATAATAAATTGGCTATCAATATTGAAATGTCTATCATAATCATAATAAAAACTAGAGAGAAATAATAATTATTAAACATCAAACAGTTACATGTACCGCATAAACAATAGCTACCAATAAATCTTAATTAACATATTGTTATTGGGATATCCATAACAAATTATTGCTGCCTTGCTTCTCAACTTCAATTTCTTCCTTAAATATTTTACAATAGACAATCAATATTGTAACGACATTTAGATAATTTCTTGACATTATTTAGATTAATGTTCACGTGTAGGTATGATTATATTACTATGATAAGATAATATTATGTCTGAACTATGGGCTCTATTGTCAGCATACTGAGCTCAGAGACAACTTCTTATACGGTCGAGAAATGGGGAATTACATCATATAAACAATTTAGTAATACAACTTGATACCTAATCTACACTAATATTATAAAGAGGAAAACTTTGTTTGGTTGTAATGAATAGGCTCAAAAACTACTGGACCGTTTTTGAAAATTCTTTCACCATTCGAAAGCTACATTATCCACGAGTAACATAGGCTAAATTTTATTTTGAAAAAAATAGGGTTCCGTAAAATATGTAGATAATGTAGTCCACGCGCGCGAAGCCGCGGGCGGAAAGCTAGTAGATAATATTATTAGAGTCACGACGTTTAGCATTCATAACGTTACAAGCTTTCATTGCAGACATTTCTCAGAAATATAGTGAGAATTTAAAAGCAATTAATGAATGTTGTAACGCAATGTTCACCATTTAATTTAATAAACATCTTTTTCCACAAAAGATCTGAGATTCATCTCTAATCAACTTACGACTTTTCATTTATTTGGAAAATTGGAATTTTACCCCGTGGTGGAGTCGAGTTACAAAATATTTGAAGCACCAATGAAAACTTTAAACTCTACTCTTCCTAAATAAAAACGTTTTTTTCGTTCTTGTCAATTTCAGACTCATATTTAACGAAATTGTATAAATGTGTGTATTTATGGATTATTGCATGACAGGCAACGTGCTGCACCGCACCTGTGTGCACACGCGCCGCGTGGGCGCAGCTCTCGGGCTGCGTGCACTTCCAAATAGCTATATCAACCGAAACCGAACGGATCAACTATTTACCTAATGATCAAGCCATTACGAAATCATTTGCAACGTTACTTTATGAGCTGCATCTCGTACTGCAGTCTCAAAGTTTTACGTATGCTGAACATCTGTGTATACTGGACCTGTCTTTTTGTTCCAACATTTAATTCATCATTAACAAAACTGAATAAGTAACGAACTTTACTATACATTAAATTATCAGCGAAAGAAACTCTAAGAGATGCAGTGCCATGTTTTCCGCCTTCTTTACTAAGGCTGAGGTGCACCACCTAACTTAACTTTAATGATAACCGGTGTTGTTTGTATGGAGTTTGACAGATTTTTGACGTTTGTCAAAGTTAAAGTAAGATGGTGCAACCCAGTTGATGGAAAAACTACTGAAGGGATTTTGGTGAAACTTTATTATTCATACATCAGAAAGACGTGTAGAGGCTAATATTTATTGATATTTATAATATTTTTAAATTAATCCATGTGAGTAAATCTTTGGGCAAAAGCTACTCGTAGTGTTATAATTCGTCTGAGCGGAATATTATTAAGTCACCTGAGCGGAACCTCAGCCGCAGTGAAGACGTAGTTGTAGTTGCACATGGCGAGGAAGGAATCGCGGAAGGCCAGTAGCAGCAGCAGCAGCAGCTGGTACTTGCCGAAGCTGCCCAGCTCGCTGAGGATGCCCTCCAGGTTGAACTGGCCCTCCGTGCTCTCCGGCTCGTGCGCCATCTGGAAGAGATTTTCGTGATTAGTACAACCCACGATATTAATATAATCAAAAAGTTATAAATAATAATTAAAAATATTGTTTTCAACTAATATCTATTAGTTATGATAAATGTTAACGTCATAGCTTGTCACAACATAAACAGGGATTGAAAATATTAAATTCCAAAAACCCAACTTTTTACATAGAAATAAAGAAAATAATGAGTATTATTAATGAAACTGCTGATCAAACAGACTGATAGGAAAACGAGCGTAATTTTCGCCTGAATTTGAGTGGCGTGGCACTGACGCGCGGAAGCGTGTGTCCACGACAGTTGGAAATAGCATCTTACTGATAACTTACGCCCATTGAATTAAATATAAAGTAAAAATGTAAAACGAGAGGTCCCATTTATAAAACAATACATAAATATCTAACAATAAATATTAAAAAACACATAATGGTAAGCATAGGGGCAGAACATTGACTTTAAGTTGTAGGGCCCGATTTTAATTTGTATGAAGAATCAAATCGGTGTAATGTGCGCACTTTCATACATCTCCATCTAAAAGTCGGTGCATGGTCTGCGCCTAGGCTTAATACATACATAGGTAATAACTTTTAAATAAAACATAACTACTAGTTAATACAAAAACTTGTGAAAATGACCTACTTTAGCTGATGCTCCTTTAGACACCATCGTTTTGCTCTTGTTATCCACTTTCTGGTAAATTGAAGATTACGCAAAGATCATTATTTCTGTAACAAAATGAATTATGTTAAATACAATTATGTTATGTTAATGCTCAATATAATCAGAAATAAACAGTCCCCTATTAATAGCAGCCCATTAATAGCTTACACATACCAATGGACACAGTTCATTGGTAGCGTACACTCAAAATTGTTTTCTCCCTAGACATCGAAACATTGTCAAATCTAAGTTTATGTACTGACTTAACAAAACTGTATTCCCTGTATTTCACTAAACATTAATTCTCAAGAAAATTAGCAAACTAATAGAAATACAGTCACACATAAACGGATTCCAATTTTGTTTGTCCACATCAAGTGTACGTAGATGGCTGAAAGGTGGCACAGTCATTGTTTGCTTTCCATTACTATTCACGTTGAAGCAAGTATCAAAACAGCTGTGACGTTTCAGAACACTGAACTATGTATTTGCAATCATTTTCACATTAAATTATGGTTACAGACGAACTATTTACGCCGTTTTTCTAGCAATGGTTTAGTTCCGCTTCAGCGACAGCGGAACCAAACTGAAATTCTGTTTCCAAATGTTATTATATTGTTATATATTGTATACATATTGTGTTGGCCTGCAAGGGCACGGAAACATGAGGGTTAATTTAAGCTCAATTTTGTAGTAAACAATCGTAGTAACTTGGTAGGTATGTGGGTATTAGTTGTTTGTAGGGTTTCAGTGGATTTTATCAATTCAGCTGAAATTCAGGGTAATACCTTCATGCGTCGCTATTCTGATAAAAATTGAATTGCCTTGACAAACAGCAGGAAAATAAGTGTGAAATGTAGTAACGTGGATATTAACTACATTTAACCCGCTGCGTAAGCATCACCTCATCTCACATCACACTCGCGCTCGCTGTTTGTTAGACACTTATATTTAGAAAATTGAAATAAGTATTTAACAAAAATTCCACATGCGCTATTCTGCAGCCTGAAGCCATAAAGCTGTCACGTGACCGGCGCAGCCGCAGCCATGCAATCACACGCAGACGTAAGAATTGTAATAACTGTGAAACCTAATGAAATTACCGCACAAGCGCCGCTAATCCGATATTCACTTTTAAAATATTTAAGGCGCTCAGAGAAACGAAAGTGCCGCGTGCGTTTGTTTTAATTGTTACCAATTAACACAATATTCTACATACCACCTGCACTAATTATTTTTTTAGTCACCTTTTAAAATATTTAGTTCAATTAGTTTGGTTTTATTAACAATACTATGAATATATTTCTCAATCGTATTTTAAAGAGTAAAAAAGCTCTACTTTAGTTGGACGAATTCAGCCAACAACTGAAAATAAACAAGAGTAATTGCCTATGTAAATGTTAAAAAGTTACATTAATATTGATGTCGCAGTAGCAATCAATAAATTAGGCATTTACTCGTAACTAGCTTTTTCAATTGTTTATTCAGAAGTGTTTAATTGTTAGATTAACTAATCAAAGGGATAAAAAATGTAGTTATTTTAAGTTCAAAATAGTTTGTTTGAAATCAATCAATAATTAAAATATTGTTAGAGAACCACCAAAGTTTTAATTATTTTTTTATTATAATATTTTTAATGTATTCCTTCATTCACTAAACAATTCACAATTTGATTCATCCACTCACCAAGCACATAAATAAATAAAAGTCCTTTGCCAGAACACAATTAAATTCGGAACGTCAAGTCGTCACTAGATCGCGGCGAAGTGCCACCAGAGTTTTATACCACCGTTATGGGCCACAGCCGAGTTCGGTTTAACAGGCGTAATTACTTACATAAGTTGCATGGCTATTGTTTGTTCATTCATGCATCATACCATGCGACGTCACGTCAAAGTTTGTACACCTTGACAATGACACTGGAGGAATTGGGTTACCTACCCAGGTGTGGGGAGGAAACCAACTGTTTTTGGGTTTAATAAAAGTTATGGAACTGCGAGGAAGCCAGTGATTATAACATTTAATTGTAAACAATCACTTCCTCGGTTACAGTGTCACCTAATTTGGTAAATTTTCAATTTGTTCGATGTGTCGTAATCAGGTAGAGTCGCTGCCAAACTTGCATTATTTTGCTGTTCCCTGCGTGCACTACCTTACAAGTTTTCAGGCAGGTTTGATCCTTAAGAGTTTTCCCACTAAATTAGAATCACTCAATTGTAAAAATTATAACATTGAAAGAAATAAGTAAGTAAGTATGTATTTAATTCCCAAAATATTTAATTATTTTTTATTAGCATACATTTCATGTTTAACGAGCTAAAATTATTACATATTTTATAGATGAAAAGCACATTTTCAAAACTTTCAAGTTTCAAAATACATTTAAGACAACAAATGAGTTAAACAAATTAGTGTGTATTTTGCTCAGTCGCTATAAAATATTATTATTATTCCGAATCTTAACTGCCAAACATAATTGTATCTCCAGCTCTCCACTGACATTTTAACGGCTAATAATGATCAGGCGACGACCAATTTTTTCCTTCAGACTATTGCTTGACCCTTAAAATTGTATCGTCCTTGGATAATGTCAATATGTGGTTCACCAATGACGAGGGCGTGAGTCAAATGGAGTCAAGTCGTGAGCTGGTTCCCTGATTCACCTGCGCGTTTAATAGACAATTGATTTTTATTGTTTCAAACTTTCAATACTCGCCGATATTACTCACAGACTTGCGGGGACCAACAAAGCCTTACACTTATTCACGGAAGTCAAACAATTGCCAATATGATATGCCAAATAAAAATTTGCATTTAAAACATTCGTAGGAATTTCAAGAGGAAAACACGTGAATTTAAATTTTTAGCCATCTGCTTTGTTCCGAAATAGGAAAAAGTATCGATGTAATATAGGTACTAGCACAGAATAATAATAAGTAGGTACTGTACTAGTTCATGAAATAGTACTCGTATTAAGAGCCTCAAGCCTACTATGAAATATCTCACAATATTCTCCCATACCAGACAAACATTAATTGGCAAGCGGTGAAAAGAAGGGCTATGTCTGAATTCAGCACACTTTCTTTTTTGTAAAACTTTGATACGAGCTTTCATAGTATTAATCATATTTTACAAACATTGTGTATGTGTTTTCAGGAGGTATATCGGCTAGAACCGTGAAAAGCTTTTGCATCTTTTCGAAGCTGAAAAAGTGGTCAACGAAATATTTGAATTGGAATAAAATATTTAATAACGGCATAAAATAGGTTCAATTCCCGCCTTAGGTTTCGATTTTTTCAGGTTGTTTATTTAAAAAATATTTATTTACATACCTGTAATTTCAGGCATTTTAAGGTATGGTAAGTATTAAAATTTAATTTAATTATATGTTTTTCAGTTTCAGTTTACCTTCCACCTCCACCTTGACGAGCTCCAAGTGCGACCTTCACATTTCTCAACAAAGAACTGTTTAATTTCCATTTTCTACGGATGAAGCTGTAATCTCAAAATATTCTATTATGTAATATTACATGCGTTCCTTTTCAGACAAGATTAGTTATTTAACAGTTATGTATGTACTGACTTAAAGATGGGTGCTCTATCTATAGAAATACCAGGTAGAGAAATTAGGTTGTGAATTAAAATAATAACTAACTAATAAATCACGGATTATCGCGGTTTATCAAGCGGGCTAAGGCTCTTAAGTGGCCAGGCTGCTTGACTAAAGGCAATTTGAGAGAGTCTATGGTTGCCATGGATAGGAAAACGAATTGAAGGGCTCCTTTCAGCTGGTTGGGCAATGTCATCTTGTTGTAGGGTAATAGAACTGGGTGGGCTTAGCACAATACTGTCATACCAATGTATGTTAGGAGGAAGCGTAATCAACCAGCAATTTGTTTGGTTGGTGGTTTTAATTCAGCAAAAGGATATCTAGTTTTGCAAGTAACTGGTAAGTAGCACGACATATAATATCTTGCTTATTATTTAATGCATCCCTAAAACCAAACATTAGGTTTGTATGAGAAAATAATGTTGCAATTACATGGACTACTCTTGTTTGTTTTTGCTAAGTCACGTCATTGTTTGGAGTGATTTGTAGTTCGCAGCAAGATTAGCCGCAGTACATCGGCCGCCGTCCCTTGTGTAAACACCGATTGTCATGGTGGGCCACAACACGCCGGATACCGTGGGTATATATACTCTCGTCTCAAATATTTCAAATACAAGTGGGGCTGTACACTGTACATCCAAGGACAATGTTTAAAATCCAATATGGACAGACACTGCTGAATGTTGGTGCTGGTACTCTGCACGTGGCTTCAGATTCGAGTTTTAGCTACTTTTATGATATGAATGACGTGATGGCATCTTGGTTCCAAGTTTAATTTCTATCTGGGTCAATTGAGAAAACCAATATTAATAAATGACTACCTATTCATTATTTTACATATTCATTTTACTATCACTTATATTTATGGTGATAGTAATCTCAGATTCATCAAAGTGAGACCACAATAATAGGTCGTGTATGGTGACAGAATCACTTACACCCATACAACAAAGTAATTCAAAAAGTATCAAAACAACTGTATTGTTTCGCGTTTTTCAATTAGTACACGTGCCATATATTCATTGCGCTACTGCGTTAGTTGCAATGATCATTGACCTCAGTAGTCCGGTGTTCGATTCCCGCACGAGTCCCGCATCTCAAATTACCCCTAATTTATTGCAAGCAGGAAAGCCTGCATTATGACATGACAACATTGTACTCATGTAAACCTTTACATGTGTATTTTACACCGCAAATGATACTTTTTTTTTTTTTTTTTTTTTTAGTCTGGTAGTTTATTACCAGATAATTAGAGATAAGTGTAGATGTTGACTTTCTTAAATAGGTACCTATACAATTTTCAGTTTCATTTCATAGTACAATAAAATGTATCTACCTACAATTTTCAGTTTCACATTGAAGATAAAATATCTAATTAATTTATCTACGCTTATAATATTATAGTTACTAAATATGATTTTTTGATTTAATAAAACTTCATTTGGATTGGAATTAACGTGAGAGGCAGACACACAGACGCACAATTAACGAGAGTCCTTCTGGCTCAGTCGGGTAAAAACAAATCATTTATGCACAATGCATTAACCCTCTTAGCAACGACTCGGAGATACAAAATAATTGTAGAAGACATGAGTAAGAGCAGCAAAATAAGGCGATTAGCGAGACAATGTAACAGTCTGATTGATTTGCTATAAACCGCGCTCTTTATTGATGATTGTAACTGAAAGTAAACAACATCTGGATAAGTCATAAATAGTCAAGGAGGTGTAATTATAACGGTTATTATGTATATTCTAAGAAAAATAAGTAATCCAACGGTTTAATCTCTAATAGTGATATTTAATGTTTCACCCGAATTTATTTGCTTATCATAAGATATTGTACCATTTTACAATTTTTATTTTGTTCTGCATGTTATTAAAGATTATAAAAAACCTTAAATGAGTTACCTACTTACTTGAGACAAACAAATTAATATCCATAGCTGAATATCAATTTCCTTTTGAACTATCGTGATCCAACATCTAATGCGCATCTTTGTTTTGATTTTGTTATTAATGTTATAGCATTTTATCGTTTAATTGTTGTGGCTACATATCACTGCGTGCATCTAGCGCGCTCGGCGCCATCACGACAGAAAGCGGATGTGTAGAACTAACGCTTTAATGCTACTGCTGATATTATTTAGATAATACCTGATTTTTGAAGAATTTCGCTTGAAAATTTTATTGCGGCAACGGTCATACACATACCTAAATAAAATATAATAAAAACATACATTAAATGGATTACACGACGATCAAAGATAGTACCAATTCGACTTTTCTCTATATGTAAACAAGAATCGGTAAAGATTAACATGAAGTAGCAAGTATGTACAAAGTTATCACGAACACGTGTCTGCTCCACGCTGACCCATTAACGGTGTTGTCTTTATTAATCACTTATCAATAATACACGATGACATTATAGGGTACCTAGCTGCAAAAGTTCGGAAAAAAATATTCTGAAAACAACTAAAACCTAACACCTAGTTCAAAAATAGCAAATAATTAATCAAATCACTGTCAAAACGATTATTGGCCAATGGCCACAAAGAAAGTTAGTGGTTTTATATTAACGATAAAACAATGCAGTTCGTTTTTTATAAGTGAACGGTTGGCTGTGATAGTTTTTTTAGGGTTAGAAGAAATCAAAATTAAATTATACAGACTCCATTAAATTATCATAAATTAAATAACTAGGTATGTAGGCCTGTCAACAATGGATAACTATATTCTAATGCGGTAATGATGTTCTCAGACATATTTGCAATGTTCGTGAACCCCTGATAACGCAACCTCTGGACTTGGCGTCACTGGGGTATTACGGTTTCTTATATTGATATTTGGACACTAACACACGAAAATAGCTCATAATTTAATTTTAAGGATTTACAGACTTATGACGAGATATACTGCGTTATATTAGTAGTTCGGAACTGCTTATAAGATTTTTTGTTTAAAGTTGTTCATGCAGAGAAAAAATGTAGAGTTCTTTCGCATCCCTGAAAACTATGAAATGGTCTAATTCTAAGAAACGTAAATGGGCATTTCTTAGACAAATGTTTTTTTGTTCATACTGAACAACGCGAAGATAATTTTCACTATCCCTTCAACTACCCAGCCTTCTGAAGCACATTCTAACAAATCTATGTATTTCTTTACATGTATACAATCAGGTGGATTCATGGCTTGCTGTATCTTACTTAACCAAATGAACTGAAATTCAACGAATTGTGATTTTTTATTTGAATCTGAATCTCATGACACGCTAAGAGAGATGAATTCTGTAGGTATACGATAGAGCACGAAGGCGCTGTGCACTTTGGCTCATGCAAGGTGTGCCGGCGGTCATATACTTGCTCTTTGTCTTACAAAACGTGTCTTGCGATCCATTCCGTAAAAATGACTCTACCTACTTATAAGTGTACTACAAAGGGCCTGTGTACTGAATAAACTATTTGTATTTATGTTCGATACAAACTGACGAACATTATTCCAATGGTAATTAATTTGACATAATTTAAAATCATAAACCAAATTATGTCAAAGTAGCACAAATGTCATACTACGGTCTTCGAAATGGAATTTTCTTGAACAACTTCAGTACCTATTCCCGTTATAAAAAGTAACCCAAAACTGCATTGAATTATTCAAAACGCTTTGTGCTAACGTCAGGTGCGCTGCGGACGCATGTTTGTGGAATGGAACCGCGCGATGCGCACGCGGCGGTGAAAACCGGAAGATCGCGCGGCGACAAACAGCGGACGACATTGTATGCACCTATTGGCCATGCAAATTGCAAACATCGCTCAATTGTCTTGTATTTTATTTATTGTATTAAGTGAATGAAAAAAGTAATAATGAATAATGTAATGTTCTTGCCCTTTCATGATACTCGTACATTTAACTTTGTCTTATAGTTTTGACTACTTAATAAGCAATCAAGTGTTTTGTGTCATTAATGCATGTAAATTATTAATTTATTCATTGATTTATTAATCACTTATATTATTGTATGCCAACCAGGCGAAACATAGTGAGACTATCACAATGTAATATTTTTATCTGTAAACACCTATGTTTCACAATAAGTAAATTTGAATTTGAATCTTCTAGTGCTTCTAGCGAGTACTAACTTCTTCTACCAAGACTTCTACTAATGTCGTAGGTATTCTTTACCTAAATTGATTTGATAAGGGTATTGATTTCACATAATATTAGACGTAGGTATTATTCCACAATGTATTACTTAGTAAAGATTTATTTATCTTTCTATGTATCTGTCAAAAACAAGTTGTTTCTGGATTTTGTGTTTTACATACGATGACTCTGAAGTCAACGAAGACAATCTTTTATTCTACTTCTGAGAAATAATTTACGGAATGAGGACTAATCAAACGTTTTGTATTTATGTTCACAAAATCCTTACACCATTGCTCACTCACTCAAGTAGCATAGCGAAAATGTACACATATTATCGTTATCACCGTAAAAAATAAAAACATCGTACTCACATCTCAAATGCGGAAGCGATCGCACTGCACCGTGACCATCACTGCACTCAGAAAAGAGTGTACACGACCTATTTACTTAAAGTAGGTAAAATATTTTTGTTGTGTATGTTAATAATTTTGAATTTAAATTTGGAATGTGTCAGTTCCCGCGCAGTGAGTGCGCGCACGTGCCCGCGCCGCCGCGTTGTGCGCGGGCCCCGCTGGCGCTGCGAGCGCGCACAACTGTTCTACTAGTTGTTTTCTTACAAGGGAACAATAAATGCTGCTATTCTAAGATACGGTCAGCTCATTGTGTGGAGAAATGTATGGAAGTAACGGTAGACGACTCTTTTAAGTAACTTTCATGATGGCATTTCCTGGTAACATACGAGTAAATGTGTCACAAGATTCCTGGAAAGCTCTTTTCATTCTTTTACAGTGTTTTCGTGAACCGCAGAACAATTTCCGATTGGAGACATACTATGATACTTCTTTAATAATAACGTGGATCACAATTTATTAATCAGTTTTGTTAACGAGAATCCTTCTCCATGGTTAGGTCGTGGATTTTTTTACAAGTCACTGAAACAGGCCAACCTAAATACGATAAAACTCAGAAACAATAAATAGATCGGTATGTTTCAGTACTGTAATCCTGCAAACATCAAGACTAGTTACGCTGTAAGTAAATTGGAGGTTGTTACATGACCGCTGCACAAAGCGCTCAACAATAGCCCCATGTAATTGCATGGCATCAGGCTGCGGGCCATGTGTGTGCGCAACGTGGCACAGCTACCAGTCATGAAATAACTGCCATTATCAAACCAAACGTTCACACCCCGTCATCGTGGATCGAAGATACACATGCGCCTAAGACGCAACCTAAGTTCATAAACTGTCTTTTACTGAACTGCGTGGACGGACGACTTAGATTTTTGCGGGCATTTATCTGAAATGGCGTTAAAACATTCTGCTGCGTGTGTTGCCAGTTAGTTGTTAAATCGTCTTTTTGACTTTTCATTTACAGGTGGATCATACGATACCTACATACCTACTTGTAACTTTGTGCTTATTCGGCTTTTATTTATTTACTTTTTAATGAAAATGTTGACAAACAAACAAACTTTTTAATGTTAACTTGATGTTATAATATACGAGTAGTACCATTGGCCAGATGACAATATGGCTGGAAGAAAATAGCATAATTGCAGACGCGTGCGTAACACGTGACCAGCGGGCGTTAAGCTGTTAATAGCGGTTAATAACTTTAAAGAACAACAAAAACAATTTTATTATGTGTGCTATGTCTTCTGGACATAAGTGCCACTTGTGGTCTAAACTGAATAAATATTTTTGATTTTGATTTTGATTTTTTGATTTTGGACATCTCCATCACTACTCTCACTCTTTTAGCTTTAACGCCTATCTATAATGGAGGCTACATGCGTTACATTTCTTGGGTGACTTTCTTGACTATTACTGGAACGCAAAGAAATGTTATGAATCGTTATAAATAAAACTCATTCCAAAGAAATGGGACGGGCACACAAACCATAAATGACTTCAAGGCAAGGTTCGGCCAGGTGGCGCCTCAGTCTTTTGTTTATTGCCCTCGGCTTAAGCTTACCCACTGGCGCCCAACCTGGTAATATTATGTGACCCCCAATTTTTAAAAACTTACAAGCATTAGTTCTAAAGATACGAGCTGAAGTGCTGCTACGAACTGTCTGCTACGGACTAGAGTTGGCTACGAAAGATTATTGCTTATAAAGCAGTGTAGTACCGGTCCGATGACGAGTGCCCCAGTTTCTTTTTTGAAGTTTGAGAGCCACTGGCCTAGACGGAACACTTTCGGCCGTGTCGTGACTGTGTCGTTGCAGATTCTATTCAATGAATATTAACTTATTTTTATAGAACGCATAACTCATCTGTACGTGTTAGGAAGTCTAAAGAGACTACATACTAATTCCTCGTAATGCTACGTCATACACTTTGTGTTTGATGTGTTCAAGAGCAAAAAGACCGTGTAATTTATTAGGCTTAGGTAGTAAATGTTAAAGAGTTTGAACTGCTAACCTGTTAACAGAATCTGCTGATCTCTGTCAGACTGATAAATTTGTGGATACTTTAGAGGAAATTGTAAGTTTGTGGCTGATTATAGAAACTAAGTGGTATTTTCGTACCACCCACCGCTACAATGTATGCTTATTTTATATTCTTTAATTTTATGGATGTTTGACTCCAGGGCACTGATCAATGTCGTAGTAGAGCTAGAAAAAGATGTGTTGATTGCGACCAAAGAATATTTATAAAGCGCCTCACTGTATTCTTATTGCATCAGTTTTCTTTAGCGGAGTTGAAGAATTTGCTAGTTTAAAAATCTTGTTAGAATGGTTTGGCTCGGAAAATTTAGTTAGTGAAATCTGTTATTTAGCTCTTAGAAACATGTTCCTATTTTTATAGAAAATGTTGCAGGTATAACTTGAATTTGTGGCTTGCTCGACGAGGATGGTTAAATTATAAACATCGCATACCTACATAATATGCCACGAGCATTTACTTATTACCTGGTTATTTTGCCCTTGCGGGATTCGACCCCGCAACCGCAGTTGGCATTTAATCTGTAAAACTAACCACCAAACTAAGACCGTCAAGGTACACCTGCTCATCAATTTTTAATCAAGGATTAGTAGCTAAGCCATTGTTATCGATATCAAAGAGACTGAAATAATAAAAGATATTTTAATCCTGAGTTAAGTTAATCTGTGCAAGTGGACTTTGGCGGCATCCTAGATAATGGAAAAAATATTGTTATAATATCTTTGTAATCACATTTTCTATTAAATCTCGTAATTCATGAGTGAAAATATCGTTCCATTTGGTAGTTAAAGTGTCGGCAATGAATAGATTTTACGATAAAGTCGAAATCAAACGGGAAAGGGTACATAAAAATGTTTGTTTTACAAATCAATTATAATAATTAAGTAGGAAAAAAGAAATAACAACAGACATTTGTTCTGAGGGAACATGACGAGAGATTAAAGTTTTGAACTTCACGACACGGGTGTTCTTTGCAGACCAACCACTGATTTCTTATAAATAAATAATATTTACATAATTACAATAAGTGAAGTACAGTTAGTTACACATGCTCATAAGATGTCATAATGTGCATGTGTACCTAACTGTACCTTATAATAAGATCAATGCTACTTTTGCGTAGCATTCTTCTTTCTCCCGAGGTCGGAGGCCTCCTCCATGGTGTCTGGGAACTTGGAACCCAGCGTCTCGGGCGTGACGAAGATCAGCGCGCCCGACAGGCAGGCGAAGCTCGCGAAAAGCACGAACGGCAGCTTGTCCCACACAGCCGCACCCTATAAACACAGCAATAAGTATTGTTTGTTAAAAATACAAAGGCTTTAATATAGAGATGTGATTAATGCCATTAAGTAAATGATCGTAAGAAAAACTAAGAGTAATTGTCATAACCATTTCAGAGCATAAATTTCACATAATATCTGACCTAATGAGCTGTGAACAACCAAGTAATAGTAATTATGGGGTTCGTTATGTTTGGACGGCACATCAAGCTTTCATCTTTAGATGCTATGTAGCGAGTATTTTCGCTTCCAACAAAATGTAGAGTCTGGTACTGGACTTACATAAAACGTATCACGTATTTGTTGTTTGTTATGTATGATATCATTCCCAAGCACTTATAGCACTCACCAGCGCGGGCGTGAGCGGCGCCAGCATGGAGCCGATGCGGCCCATCATGGACGAGAAGGCGAACAGGCTGTGGCGGTGGCGCGTGGGGTACAGCTCGTTGGTGTACACGTACACCGCCGTCATCACGGTCGCGATGCAGTACGTGCCCACCAGGTATAGCGTCAGGGACAACGCGTATTGCGCTGGAATCATATTGGTACAATTCCTTTCAAATTACAGTTATAATGAGCACTCATAGATTCACATACTTTACATTTGTGTAATTACTAAAAAGGTGTCATACCCTATAGGCGTCCTGCGTCATCATGAGGATTGTAAAAGGTATCGTGTAGACTGAAGTAATTATAATGAAAATTCGATTCTTCGATCTTCGATTAGACCAACGACTCTTTCCTCAGATGCATTTCAGCATGATACATTTTTTTGTCAGACAGTCAATAATCAAGTCATTCAAAACATACGTGCATACTATGGCATTCAGAATCAGATATCAAGTAAACATACTTCATGAATAATAATCAATACTTTTTCTTCACTGATAAAATATATCAATGTAACAATTGAAATAATTTAGATTAAAGATAATCCGGTTTAATAGCTGACAGTATTAAAGAGAATACCTACGTTTTCTGCTCAGCAAGTACATTAGTCGATTAAACGTAATCTTTATAGCACCTTCCTTTTTTGAATGTCATTGTAGATAAGTAAATTGGTTTAGGATGTTAAAATATTAATGTGACGTACCTTCTGGCATAAAGATATATCCTATCTGGCAGGCCGCGCACAGCCAGAATGCTATAATCAGGACGGGTTTTCTTCCGATCTTGCCCAGGAGAAATACAGCAGTCCAGTAGCCAGGTATTTGTGCAGACGACACTGCCATGTAGTTGAGATATTTGTTCCCTGACATGTTCACGGCGTTGATCGAGAGGCCATAATAGATGAAAGTTGTGGTAATCCACCAAATAGGTGAAACTACACACCGAATCAACACCCTTTTATGCCTGAACACCTGGACAATTAACCACGGTTCGTCCTTCTTTTGCTTGTCTATCTCAGCTTGATTCGCTTTTTGTTCTTCGGCCGTCCTTCTGAGAGCTTTCAAGGACTTGTCGGATAAGTGTTTCTTGTTTACTTTAGCGATTTTTTTGAGCACCTTCTCGGATTCTTCATAGCGCCCTTTGCTCATATACCAACGAACAGATTCGGTCATGAGCCAGAAGTAGGCTATGGTTATGAGCTGAGGGACGTAGAGGGCCAGCGTGAGGTTCCTCCAGTTGGGCACGCCCCACGCGATGAGCCCCATGGTGATCTGGCCGAAGGAGAAGCAGGTGTTCATGCTGGCGCCGGCCGCCACGCGGAACTTGGGCCCAACCACTTCCATTACTAAAAACAATCAACGTTCTTTGATTAGTACTAGTAAAACTACCAATATTGTTACTAGATAGATTTCTTGATAGGGTCATTAATTGTTTTTTATTCAGTAGGTACCATCATAGTCGCATGCTATGATCATGCCCCTCTATCATGCTCTTATCGGATTTCCAAACTACTATCTTTATGGGGAATTCAATAGGCACAGAAGCGTGCCCGATATCATTCAAAATATCTCGACTGCCATAAAACTTACTAAACCTTTTCGACATAAACTGTCTGCTTCTCCAATCAAGGTTGAATGTGGAAATACCAGTCAATAAAAAAGCATAATAATAAATAAATAATCTTATTTACCAAGCCTTATAGTTGTTTAGAAAACCATAATAAAATGAATTGAGTCGACAAAGCGAGGCAAAGAAGTAATTGCATAGGTTCTCAGTATTACTAAACAAAAACATACTTTGACAGATCAAAAAGTACTGGAACCGACTCTACCATAATAGTAAACTTACGCAAAATGTAAGCAGTCGAGAATCCACCGGAGCCAAAAGTGGCCTCCGCGAACTCGGAGATGACGAAGCCGACGTAGGTGCCGGCGAAGAACCTGAGCGCGCCGATCCAGGCCGTGTTGAAGCCGTTGAGCGCCAGCGCCGTGCGCCGGCCCCAGCGGTCCGACACGAAGCCCGTGATGGGCAGCGCCGTCAGCGTGCCGAACGTGCGGATGGTCCCGATCAGCGACCGCCGCCAGTCGTCGCACGCTAGTCCATACTGCACAAAACAATATACCTTGCAGTTTGTCATGAACATTATTAGCTTGCTAAATATGTAGTAAAATATGGATGAAATTAATTAAGGGCTGTTACAAGAAGAACACTGCAGTAAGCGTCAAGTGCAGAACGTTCCTCTCTTTTTTAACGAATATCAAGCCTTGATCTTTAATTGAATCTTTCAATATCAAATTAAAGCAAATCTCAATCAAAACAAAAATGTGATGGAATGATAAAAATAAAGGAATAAGGTAGATAAAAGTGATTAATTACTCGTACGCATTATCTTGACAAAACGTGTCAATGACTTTCCGAATTAAATTACGGGTAGTTTGCACGTATTAAAAAGTAGTTAACAGAAGCAGAGGCACTAACTAAACTGATACAAAAAAAGATTATAACTAAATAGTGTTTCCAAAGCAGTAAACCTACGTCATATACGACGGAGTCTGTATTCTCGTAGAGATGTCGCTCGCAGCTCTCGAGCCGGTCCCGGTCGAACCAGTCGGGCGGGCAGGCGTCGGCGCGCGCCGCGGAGGCGTTGGCGGCGGCGAACCGCTGGCAGCCGTCCAGCGCTGCCGGGCTGCCGGGGATCGCGCTCGGCAGCCACTCGCTGTGGAACTCGGGCTCCTCCAGGTCGCACTCCGGAATGTGACATCTGGATTGAAAAATGCATAAAGTTTGATTCTGATTATTTACTGTGGGCCTCACACGTAGATTTGAGCATGAGAATCATGGTGCCTAATATCTGCCATGATTTATGAATTTATTTATCGGGATTTTTAATTTCGTATTTTACTGCTACATACGAAAACGGACAGATACAGATGAGATGTCAATAGGCCAATTTTAATCTTCAGTTAAAAGTTATTCGACGATGAAAAATCAGCTCTCAGTGAATAATGCTATACGATAAAATAAAACAAACTTAACGAAAAAACATGAGTTTCCATGTAAAGCAGTTTATTTTTAAGGTTTTAAAAAAATTATAAGATCGAAATTTCATTCAAATCCCAACAAACACGTTGACTGACCCTAAATAAATAACCAAAATAAAAGTTACACTAGTAGTAACTTTATACTCTTGGAAGACATGGTGGTAACGGAGGCTCACCTGGTCGGGATCCGGGCGGTGGTGAAGACGTACTCGTTGGCGCCCCACGACGCGAAGACGACCATGAGGGCGGCCAGCAGCAGCGTGCGCGCCTGGAACCAGCCGAACTGCCCCAGCTCCTCCACCAGGATCGTGTCCAGGTCCACCGGCTTCGACTTCACCCCCTCCTCTACGTTATGGGAGTTAGAAAACTCCCCTTTCTCTGCGCTTGTCATTTTTTATTCTTTTAAGTTCGATCCGATCTAAGCTTGCCAGTTAAATTATCATTTCTCCAAACAGCGATTAATTTTTTGAGATTTTCTTTTCAATTAAAGTTCTCGACGTCTCTTTGAACCAGTGCCGCAGTGTGTAATAATGACTTTCACAGATATCGATACACAATTTAAAACACAATAAATGTTATCTGCGGTTGTCTTGATGGAAAATAAAAATAATAGATAGACAGATACACACTACTACAGTTTGTTGCACAAGAATTATTACGAGTAAGCGTTGTAGTTCGTAGTGTTCTAAGGGATTTTTTTTAATACACAACGAGCAAGCTCTTGGCCTGTATCTCACCTGATGGTCCTGATGGTAAGTGATGATCAGGCCGAAGGTGGAAACGAGCTTCACCCGGAATCCTCAACCACGGAGAAACTGGCTATCTCACCTCTAACTGCCGGAACACAACAATGCTGTTAACATTATTGTTATGGCGACGTAAGATGGTGGTAGCTAGCCAGGCGGACTTAGAACAAGCCCTACCACCAACCAAACCGAACAGAAAAATCTGCCCCCACTGGGAATCGAACCCGGGACCTCTGCGTCTGATTTTCACAAAGTGAAAAACGTTTCCGCCATGCCACATATTTTGTCATAGTATCACATCTCGTGTAGAGCCAAGCTTCTAACAGCTTGGCTCTACACGAGATGTGATAACTTTTTCACAGTGCAATTCATACAGTTCGCAAAATGTTTTGTATAAAAAAACGACATGAATTTTCCACGGAATGAAAACCCATTGAATTTTGCTACTTGGAAGCGTAGTCTGAACTCAATGATAAGTTTCTTGCCTCCGCGTTCCTACATTATACGCTCAAGTAAAGGTTTTGAATTTATTAACTAATACTGTCTTAATTTATAGTACAAACACATTTAATTTTATATTTACTGCAATTGCTTAGTCGTATTAAACAGCCAAAGTGATCAATAAACTAAAAATAATTTAAGTATAAAGTCGTTTAATCAATCTTATTGTATTGTTTATGAGAATGTTATTTTAAGAACATTGAATTAAAAAAGTATGGTACAAGTTTAGACAAATAAGTAGATTCTGTTAAAATTTTCAGTTCTCGTTACCCTCTCTACGCAGTTTTTACTACTGACGCTATCTACCGGCGACTTCCGCTATCAAATTGTAAGCTATGACGTGTGATTCAGCGTAAAATATTTTAAGTTCTTTAATGCTTGAAATAGATGGCGTTGCTTACCGATAAATCGATTAGCAATCGCGAAATAATAATGATAAATCATCACCATGATCACCATCAGAGAAATGCCGCCGACTGCGTTGTTAGCCGACGCCAGAGCCCTGGGACCCGATTACGCTAAAAATTTTCATCTTCAACGTGCCCGGACGTCAGCTGTGACAAATCAGTATCGCAGAATCGAAGAAATCGAAGAAGCGCGTCTGTATTGGAGACGTTAAAAATTAGCGTAATCGGGACACTGGGCTTTGTCACTCCGGAGTCCAGAGTAGTCCGGAGACACTTGGCTCCTACCTACCCACATTACCAATGCATAAATTATAATTAACTATGAACATCTTGGAGTCCAGACTTCAGACCGTCAGAAATGGAAGCACATCGCCAGGCACATCGTCAGCGCAACCACGACCACTCTGACAAGAGTGCCCGACTAAGAAGAAGAACAGACTTCAAGGATAAAATAATAAATAAAATTAATCAGTGTCTGTATTGTTTCACCTTGAATCAAAGAAGCTTCATTTTAACACTGTAAACCGTGTGATGTGAATGCTATTTATTTGTACCTTGGATTCAGGATAAAATGCATAGACAACTAGGCTTTGCTCGTACCGTGGGTCACAATAAGCTACTTCTTTGTTTGAGCTGGCTTAATCTGGTCAGGCCTGGCTCACTCCGCGCGGTACATCCGATAATTACCTAAGAAAGAAATATTGTGCGGCGTTCGGGTGTTTAAATTCGAAAAGAAATCTACCGGATTTATCTTTTTTTTCGCTTCCCAAAGATGCTGAAAGGTATGTTGGCCATGTAGGTAATCAATAATTCTTAGGATAGTATAGGAACCTAACCTACCATGACTACTGCTCAGAATGCGTTCGTTCGTTTCAGCCAAATGACGTTCACTGCTGGACAAAGGCCTCTCCCAAGGTTTTCCATAATGAATGCGTACTTACCTACATACGTACCTCATTACAAATAAGTAGATTAATTATTTTTTCACTAGACAGCAACCCTAACAGCGTAAGAAGAGTTCAGAGGCACGCGATAGAAAGAGACAAAACTTGTAGGTGAATAAAATTGTAGGTACGTAGTGCTGTGCGAGCTGAATTCCACTGTATCGCGTCGCAGCAAGACTCGCATTTATTTAAATCGTCTTGCGGAGTAATCCTTCTGTACCTGTACTATTACTTATTCTGTGATCTGGTGCCCGATATTGATAAAGGTAGATATCAATACACCAATGTCCGCACAAATGACATCTTGACATTGAATCCCGCGGCAGCAGTACAAAGAGACGTCGATAAATTAATAAAAAATCGTACCTACCTAATGCGTTATTACAATTATACTGTGTTGTCTTATCAGGAATAAATAATAGAATTGGAAAATCCATATAATCGGTGGATCGTGTAAGAAAATTTAAAGTAAAATATGGCAAGCGCCGAGAATGGTGACTTCCCAGACAAGCAAAGAATACAGGCGGAGCCTAAAATGAGTTCAATCAATTTGGATAAAGTCCTGGAGGATGAAGTTGGGGCGTTCGGGTGGTTCCAGAAGCGGGTCATCCTGCTGGCGGGGCTGCTGGGGGTGTTCGTGTCATGGTCCAACAACGAATACGTTTTCACTACTGCAAGAATCCCAACCAGGTACGTCTCATATTTTTACATTTCTGAACACTTTGATATTACAGGGATGCTGTTTCGTACAACTTAATAAGTCAAATCCACACAAATTATTTTAAAGAAAAAGAATTTGATTCCGAAACTGCTTGACTATTTAAAAAACTTTTTACCATTAGAATCCTACATTATCCCTGATGAACATAGGCTGTAGAATATTTTCAAAAAGGTATTTTTATTAAAGTTCGCCGAGTCAGCTAGTTGGTGATAAGATTCCAGATCGAAAATAATTCCTGATTCGAAGGAACATTTATTAAATATTTTCAAATACTTTAGAATTAAAAAAATACCTTTATTACAGACTATTTTGACAGAGGTTTTGATAATGATAGGTAGGTACTTTTGTTCCGATAAAAGCTGACAGAATGCAGCTTTACGCTCTATTTGTCATTTCAATAAGTTTACGTAGTAGGAGTTTAAGCAAGTTGCTATGTTATTTTTATTGATTGCCATAAAAATACAGAATACTGCTTATCTGAATATCAATTAAGTAAAAATCGATCTACTTGTGCGATAATATACCATAATTTGTCTCTTTTTTAGAAAGAATTTATCTAATCGTATTTTACTTTAGACTCGTTATGACATAATTGTACTCGTATTATCTTATCTTTTTCAGCCATGCTTATAAACAATCAAATAATATGCATCTTTCTAGAGGACATAACAATAGGTTTTTTATCAGATCTGATCTTTAATCAGAAATGAGGAGATCCGTTATCGAACTAAAGTTGCTAACATAGCCCGACAGATTAGCAAGCTGAAGTGGCAATGGGCAGGGCACATAGTACGCAGAACCAGGCCTGGCTCACTCCGCGCGGTACATCCGATAATTACCTACAGCCAGGCCTGGCTCACTCCGCGCGGTACATCCGATAATTACCTACAGCGAAGCGCCCCGCCGGCGGGTATTATATCAGTCGAGTGTCACGCGCGCGCCCGTCAGGACGCTGGCGTGCGTTGTAGTACCTAATTCTATGATCGAAGTATTATTACAAAATGGACATAAAGAGAAAGAAATATTATTGTGCGGCGTTCGGGTGTTTAAATTCGAAAAGAAATCTACCGGATTTATCTCTTTTTTCGCTTCCCAAAGATGCTGAAAGGTATGTTGGCCATGTACTCGTAGGTAATCAATAATTCTTAGGA
This sequence comes from Ostrinia nubilalis, assembly GCF_963855985.1. Taxonomy (NCBI): domain Eukaryota; kingdom Metazoa; phylum Arthropoda; class Insecta; order Lepidoptera; family Crambidae; genus Ostrinia; species Ostrinia nubilalis. The sequence goes on from NC_087098.1 coordinate 16,489,135, forward strand.
TAGTATAGGAACCTAACCTACCATGACTACTGCTCAGAATGCGTTCGTTCGTTTCAGCAAATTAATGACGTCCACTGCTGGACAAAGGCCTCTCCCAAGGTTTTCCATAATGAATGCGTACTTACCTACATACGTACCTCATTACAAATAAGTATATTTATTATTTTTTTACTAGACACTACTAGCACAAAATATAACAGAAGGTAAACTCATGTATGTACCTCGCTTTGCATACCTCTCTCGCTCGCACGCTCGGCCGTCGCGCTAGGGTTGTCTTGTCATGTGTTGCGTTTATTTCGATAAGATAGAAAAATGTTACTCTTAATACTATGCAAGAAAGACAATAACAAATATCTACGTATACTTATTTATATTTAGTACGTTATTATAGTAATAGTTTGCAAACAAATACACGAGAAGGAAGTAGTATTTAGTTGAGTGACACTATTATCCAACTAATATTATAAATGCGAAAGTTTGGATGTCTGGATGTTTGTTGCTCTTTCACGCAAAAACTACTAAACGGATTTTGATGTAACTTTACAGTATTATTGTTTATAACCCTGAATAACATATAGGCTATAATTTATGACGATCTGTGACAAACTAAATTTCACGCGGGTGAAGCCGCGGGCAAAAGCTAGTTATCCAATAATTCCTAAAACCTCTCTAAAACAATTTGATATTCCTAATAATTGAGTTGGCTTTCAATTTCAATTGAAATTCAAATAAATAACTTACTTACCTCCCCGAATCAACTGGTAATTTAAAAAATGAAAATTCGGTATTTAATGATGAGTTTAAGCAACCAAATACCGAACAATTATAATACGACTTTTTCTGTTCACTCATTTTCGTCAATTTCGCAAAACAAAATAATATCACAGGCGGTTGACCGGCGCGTGACTCAAGCGAACCACAGCGAACGTGTGGCGAACGTCTGTCGCGCCACGTCGCGCTCGCATTCGTCCAAGACAGTCTTGCTTGCTAGAGCGGTGTCTATGTGTGCGTGGCTCGAGCGCGTTTAGTATGGAGTTTGTCTTCTGTTATATTTTGTGCTACTAGACAGCAACCCTAACAGCGTAAGAAGAGTTCAGAGGCACGCGATAGAAAGAGACAAAACTTGTAGGTGAATAAAATTGTAGGTACGTAGTGCTGTGCGAGCTGAATTCCACTGTATCGCGTCGTAGCAAGACTCGCATTTATTTAAATCGTCTTGCGGAGTAATCCTTCTGTACCTGTACTATTACTTATTCTGTGCTACAGCGAAGCGCCCCGCCGGCGGGTATTATATCAGTCGAGTGTCACGCGCGCGCCCGTCAGGACGCTGGCGTGCGTTGTAGTATGATTATAATTCTATAATCGAAGTATTATTTAAAAATGGACATAAAGAGAAAGAAATATTGTGCGGCGTTCGGGTGTTTAAATTCGAAAAGAAATCTACCGGATTTATCTTTTTTTTCGCTTCCCCAAGATGCTGAAAGGTATGTTGGCCATGTAGGTAATCAATAATTCTTAGGATAGTATAGGAACCTAACCTACCATGACTACTGCTCAGAATGCGTTCGTTCGTTTCAGCCAAATGACGTCCACTGCTGGACAAAGGCCTCTCCCAAGGTTTTCCATAATGAATGCATACTTACCTACATACGTACCTCATTACAAATAAGTAGATTAATTATTTTTTCACTAGACAGCAACCCTAACAGCGTAAGAAGAGTTCAGAGGCACGCGATAGAAAGAGACAAAACTTGTAGGTGAATAAAATTGTAGGTACGTAGTGCTGTGCGAGCTGAATTCCACTGTATCGCGTCGTAGCAAGACTCGCATTTATTTAAATCGTCTTGCGGAGTAATCCTTCTGTACCTGTACTATTACTTATTCTGTGGCAGAACTGACGGCCGATGGGGCAGCAAGGTTCTGGAGTAGAGGCCGCGTACCGGAAAACGCAGTGTGGGACGTCACCCACAAGGTGGACCGACGACATCATAAAGGTAGCAGGAAAGCGCTGACGCAGGCCGCTACCAACCGGGCAACATGGAAAGCATTGAGGGAGGCCTATGTTCAGCAGTGGATGTCCTATGGCTGAGATGATGATGTTGAATAGGTTATTTGTAGGTATCCTAATTTTTCTGATATCCAGTAGGTACAGAAGTTTTTTATGCATAAAAAGGTAGGTATTTGATCAAAATCATTCCCGATATTATATTCAGCTTTTGTGGCTTTTATATCTTTTTAAATGGGATTCACTTTTTTACTTCAGATGTCACATTCCGGAGTGTGACCTGGAGGAGCCCGAGTTCCACAGCGAGTGGCTGCCGAGCGCGATCCCCGGCAGCGCGGTGGCGCTGGACGGCTGCCAGCGGTTCGGCGCCGCCAACGCCTCCGCGGCGCGCGCCGACGCCTGCCCGCCCGACTGGTTCGACCGGGACCGGCTCGAGAGCTGCGAGCGACATCTCTACGAGAATACAGACACTGTCGTTTATGATGTAAGTTCACGATTCGTTACGTTCTCTAGAATCGCGTTCTTAATTTGCTTTAAATCCAGTATTGATTTTTCTCAGTTTGACCTGGCCTGTGACGAATGGCGCCGGGCCTTGATCGGTTCCATGAAGGTATTCGGCATGTTGCTCGGGGTGCCCCTGACCGGCTACGTGTCCGACCGCTTCGGCCGGCGCACGGCGGCTGTCATCACTGCTGTCAACTGCGCATGGATCGGCATCTTGAGATTCTTTGCGAACACCTATATAGGGTTCATCATATCTGTGTTCGCAGAAACCGCTTTCGGATCTGCATACACGACTGTTTTTATTTTAAGTAAGTAAACCACTAAGTCTGACAAGAAAACTCAGACAACCATTTGTTAATGACATCAATTACCAATATTCAAGCGTAGCGTACCTTAAGGCTTGGTATTTCTTCTAAAGTAGGTATTTCGCGCTGTCAAAATCTGCGCGCGCAATTCTTCGCCGAAAACAGCGCGTCAAAGAGCTCCCGCCACAATTTCCAGCTACACAGTATAGAAATACGCAGTTGGTTAGGTTAGGTTGACTTCCTTCCCTTCAAGCGTCACACTCACAACACTTTCTAATAGAAATCATATCCAAGTGATACAAATTAAAACACCTTTCAGACTTTTTGGGAATATATTCTAGAATCGAATAAATATAAAATATAACTGCAGAAGTAAACACTGTTCAAAGTGGCCGTGGCGTCGCCCGACCTTCTGGAAGTTCTGCGCCGGCTTAAAGAATTTCAAGATTACGTCACCCGACCTATCGGTAGGCCCTTGGGAGCTTGAGCGATTGGAATTTTTTTTTATGATAAGTTACTCTTAGTAGCGATTATTTAGAGCTTGGATAATACATTTAATTATAGTTGTTGCAATTCACGAAGCTTTGCATGTGGTTAATAACATTAATCAGTATAGGTACGCATCAATTTTGTTCAGTCTCTTTGTTTATTAATAAATAAAAATATCATACTAAAATTGCAGAAACATTATTTGTTTGTATTGGTCTGGGTGTTTTCTTTCTATAATATGTATGACGTATGTACGGGGTTCTGTACCTATCAAAAATTGTTATAAGCATCACACGCGGTTACCTGCGTACCTCTGTGCACTTATGGGAGTTTAAGCAGAGGTCCCTAGAGTTTGACTTTGAGCTTTGTTTATAGTCATTACGAAGCAGACTGATGGGAAACTGCACTGTCTTGAATTCGAAAGGGTAATTTGACGGTGTTTGGGGAATTCTAGGAATAAATACAGTCTCCTCATTGAGATTGAGACATTTCAATTTGAGATTTCACTTGACATTGAACACAATCTGAAATGGAGTTTTCAAACACTTGTAAAAATAAAAAGTAATTAAATCAAAGGCACTAAGTAGTATTGATATCAACTTCGAAGAAAATGACTGCCAAAATTACTTTCTACCCGAATCCACACGTCTTTCATGAATTATATTAAGGTATTGTTAAACTAAATTTCAAGTAGATTGAACCAAGGAATCACTTTGTCCCATACAAACTTTGCCCCCTTTTTTCACCCCCTTCATTTCATGACCCCATTTCGGAAAATCTTTTCTTATGAGATGCCTACGTCATAAAAAGAACACACCTTCCAACTTTCAGGTCTCTACGATATCCGTCAGTCATTTAGGACAAAGCATTTTTATTAGTTGTTCAAAACTCTATCGTTCCAGGTATGTCATTGACAGGAGGGCGCTACTATCTTAATGGGTTATTCATTAGTCCACTTGACATTTCAGAATCGTTTGACTTTAGATACCTAAGCGATTTGATATTCGGAGTTTTTTAATGAAATCAAGTTCTGAAATAACTTGAGGTGTTGTACCCGATCAAGCTTTTCATTGCAGGACAGTTAAATAGTTTTATTATTAGTTTCTTCTCTAAGTCTTAATTTGTCAGAGTAGGTAAAGGCTCCATGAGAGCAAAATTTAGCTTTATAATAGTTTTTAATTTTTTTCTTGAAATATTTGACGCCTTGTAATCTCTTGTAATCTCTCGTTAATATAGGTCCACACAAATAAATAATGTTTGACTTCGACTTTAATAATTATGCTCTTACATAATTATAAATAAACTAGCTTTCCGCCCGCCGCTTCGCCCGCGTGGAATTTTTTGGTTTTTATATAACTTATTACACTCAGATATAATGTGGCTTTCTATTGGTGAAAGATTTTTTAAAATCAGTTCAGTAGATCCCGAGATTACCCCTTACAATTTAACAAATATACAAACACACAAACTTTACCTCTTTATAATATTAGATTTATAGATAGGTAATTTGAAACCCTATTTTGTTTTATTCTTTTTTTATTTTAAATATTTCACGATCCAAACTAATGATTTACTGTAAGTAAATGCTAAATAGTAAATATTAGTTTGGATTGTGAAATATCCTACTAATATTATAAAGGCGAAAGTTTGGATGTCTGGATGTCATGATGTCTGGATGTTTCACGCAAAAACTACTGAACGGATTTTGTTGAAACTTTACAGTATTATTGTTTATAACCCAGATTAACATTATGACGATATGTGGCAAATAAATTTCAATAAATAAATAAGACGTGTCTAAAAGCGCCATCTATCGTCATTGGTTAAAATCTACAGCACTGGACAAACTACGGTATGACGTTCGTAAATATTCATTAGGGGGAAACCGTGAAACGCCATCTATCAACATGGGTAAAATGAGGTAAAACATCATATCTAACGGGGGTAAAACGAGGTCCACGCGAACGAAGTCGCGGGCGGCCGCTAGTTTATAATAGGTAGCTTTCCCTCCGCAACCTTATTGGTATTCCATGTATGTGTCTTTTAACTGAGTTCTGTTAAACATTTCATGTAAAATTTGTCCAATTATAACTCTATTTACATCTGCATCTGTAAGCAAGGATTCATGTTCTCCAGCCCAGATGCCGAGTAAACAGAATCGTCTTTCAGTGACGTGCAGCTGCCCCTATATTTGACCCACTGACCTAATTTTTTTTTATTTATTTGTGTCAGTGTGCTCTTCTAAAGAGTGAAGACGATTGTATGTAGGTACTATTAAAATGTAATTTTAACTCATTGGTTTTGTCTCATATTTGAGGAATGTATCATGAGTAGAGTCTTAGTTTAAAAGGATGCCAACGATTTAAATTTCAATAGGTAGACAAAATTCAGAATTCTTAATTATCAAAAATTTTAGCTTTCTCCAGTAACACTGGTATTATTATACTGTGACTCATCAAAGTCATCATTGTCAAAAATATTGACAAATCGAGAACTGTCACGGCCAAAAAACTGGCACGCGTCCGTCCTCCGTAAGCGCCACCGCGCGACTGATTGAGATTGTCCAAGCCGTCATGGGCGATTTTTTCCACATTTTTTAACATAGTAACTAAATAAGACGCAATATGAAAATTTCATCCGTTAAAAGCCCTCAAGTTATTTCTGAACTTTAGTTTAGTAAAAGATTCAGAATCTCAAATCGCTTATTTTAAAAATAAAACCATTATTAGAAAACGAATAGAGGTAACTTTGGGAATTTATTCTATCGAGTCAACTTCATCAAATCGTGTTTCCATCCGTTAATAGCCCTAGAAAATATCCTCAACTATGCTCAAAAAAAATCTTAGCCTTTTATTTTACTGTTTAGTACCTCAAAAATGAAAAATGAAAACCTCATTTTCGGCATTTTCTCTGTTACCCGGCCTTAACTGACAAAGTTATAAAACTACTAAGATATCAAAAATAGTGATTTCAAAAAATATACGATTAGAACGCGGTTCTCATCACCTTTTTTATTTCAGTGATGGAAATAGTGGGCCCTAAGTTTCGCGTGGGTGTCGGTGCCACCATGACCTCATTTTTCTCCATCGGTCAAATGATAATGGCCCTAATCGCGTGGGGTGTACCAAACTGGAAGCACCTCACTTTGGCGCTCTTCGCTCCGCAGTTCATTACAATAGCGTACTTCTGGCTTCTGCCTGAGTCGTTCCGCTGGTACATGAGCAGAGGTCGATATGAAGAATCTCAAAATGTATTAAAGAAAATTGCAAAAGTAAACAAGAAAACACTGTCCGAAAAATCTTTGATAGCCCTAAAACAGTTCGGCGAAGAAGAAAAAGCAAGGCAAGAGAAGCTGAAAGAACAAAGTAAAAACGAACCATGGCTGATTGTTTTGGTCTTCCGCCACAAACCGATACTGATCCGGTGTTTAGTGTCGCCCATTTGGTGGATTACTACGACGTTTATTTACTACGGTCTTACGATAAACGCTGTAAACATGTCCGGGAACCGATTTGTGAATTACATAGCTGTAATGGCCGCCCAAATACCGGGATACTGGAGTGCGGTGTTTCTCATTGAAAAAATTGGCAGAAAACCGGCTTTGATCACAGCATTCTGGCTATGTGCAGCATGCCAGATAGGATACATTATCATGCCAGAAGGTACGCTTAACATATTTAATCTAATTATATTTGAGTTTTTTTTATACAAGGTCACCTCCAAAAGCCAGACGAGATTTAAGGGACAAATAAAACATCTTAAATTAATTCGTTTTAGATAATACAACCATATTTTTAGAATGCTAGTTTTCGAGATTTTTTGATGTTATAGGTATCGAGTGAACCCGAAGTGCTCAGTGCGGTCCGGAGGCATGGCATCGATCGTGCCAGACAGTGCATCCGTGTACAAGGACGTCACGTATGTAAATAATGTGAAAATGACAGAGAGGGCCGATAAACAGGATGCTCTTAAAAATATTACATTTAGTTTGTTAGGAAAAGTAAAAACAGACACTAGCGTATTTATTTTTATTTTAATGCTAGGGTCCAATTTTTCTAATATAATTAGATGCCCTATTAAAATTTCGTCTGTCTTTTGGAGGTGACCTTATATACAGTGTGTCCGGGCATGTAGTGATCAAACTTTATGGGCCAAATCTAGGGACAATTTTATCGATAAAAATACTTCAAATTTGGGGCTTGACCCATTTATCGCAAAATTACAAGGATTTAAGTTTTTAATTTTTAGTTTTCACCTCTTCCTTCAAAAACAAGTGAAAGCGTGGGTAGCTTAACATTAATAAGCAAATATCTTATATCTTGCGATAGCCAATAAAATTATCTATTAGCAAAAGTAGAAAACACATACAAGTTTCATACATTTTAAGGGAGTAAGAATGGATTTAATTAGAAAAAAACATGACTTTTTTCACTTCTTTTTCAGTTATTTTCCAACACAAGAAAAACCAGGTCGTTAAGGTATGTTTTATTTGCATTGTATTATTAGTATTTGAGCTATTCTACAAAACGAATGTAAATTTATTAGTCTACGTCTATTAGTTTCGACGTAATTGTTGAACAAAGATACCCCTTCGCAGCGGTTTCCATAGTAATCGGAATAGGTTGTGTGATTCTTTCAGGCAGTGGATTTTCGCATGTCGCGTGCGCTATGGAAACCGCTGGGAAGGGGTATCTTTGTTCAACAATTACGTCGAAACTAATAGACGTAGACTAATAAATTTACATTTGTTTTGTAGAATAGCTCAAATACTAATAATACAATGCAAATAAAACATACCTTAACGACCTGGTTTTTCTTGTGTTGGAAAATAACTGAAAAAGAAGTGAAAAAAGTCATGTTTTTTTCTAATTAAATCCATTCTTACTCCCTTAAAATGTATGAAACTTGTATCTGTTTTCTACTTCTGCTAATAGATAATTTTATTGGCTATCGCATGATATAAAATTTTTGCTTATTAGTGTTAAGCTACCCACGCTTTCACTTGTTTTTGAAGGAAAAGGTGAAAACTAAAAATTAAAAACTTAAATCCTCGTAATTTTGCGAGAAATGGGTCAAGCCCCAAATTTGAAGTATTTTCATCGATAAAATTGTCCATAGATTACGCCCTTAAAGTTTGATCTCTACAAGCCCGGACACACTGTATAGTAGGTATACGAGTACTAACAGCATGAAATTTAGGCAGCTGTGATCACAAGCGGACTGGTGGCTCAATCGGGCTTGAAGATCCTCAGCTACCCTAAAATTGACATTTATTACACTGCTACTGTTACCTCGACACACAACACTCAGTGTCGGGGTTAATTGTGATTTATGTAATGAAATAGCACATTATTATTGTCGTTTTCAGGGCAATACGCGCTCTCCTTGACGTTGTATCTAGCGGGCACGTACTGCATTTCCAACGTGGTAACTGCAGTCTACTCGTACACCGCCGAGCTGTATCCGACTAAGTACCGCAACAGCTTGTTCGCGTTCTCGTCAACGATGGGCAGAATCGGCAGTATCTTGGCTCCACTCACGCCTGCACTAGTAAGTGTCTACTATAATAAAGCTTTGCTTAGAGTTCTATCATTGCATAATTTGAGTCGTCTTGTGATCTTCACGAACTAGTCTAACGCCCGTTTCCTATATTCAATCCTTGTCCGAATCCGGATTTCAATATTGTCAAACAATCAGTTTTCGATCGAATATCCACAAATTTTTATGCGTTTATAAATAGTCTTAAAATAATATAAAAATACTGCGCCGCTTGCATCCAGGTACTTCCCGCGACCTTCACCAGATCGTCGGTCCACCTAGTGGGAGGCCTGCCCATGCTACGTCTTCCAGCTCGTGGTTGCCACTCAAGAACTTTCCTGCCCCAGCGGCCATCAGCTCTTCGAGCTATGTGCCCCGCCCCGCGTTCGGTCTTTGTGGAAATCCTTGGGGGAGGCCTTTGTCCAGCAGTGGACGTTTTTCGGCTGAAACGAACGAACGAACGAACGAATATAAAAATGTAAAAACATCGAAAAACATTAATTTTGACCAAAAACATACTGTTTGACAGTTGACGGTCGGAACGACGAACGGATTTGGATTAGGATTGAACATAAAAAATATTTAATAAGTCTAACATACAGGGTGGAAACGATAAGTGATCTCACTCGATTATTTCTAAACTATACAAGATATCCAAAAACTGCTTACTGATCCTAAAAGTGCTTCATGAGCTCTATCCAACGGTACCAATAATAGGTTACATAATAAATTGGATCTATCTGAAAATTCAATGATTCCAGCCTCCATACATTTAGTAAAACCTCATAATATTAAAAACTATACAAGATATCCAAAAACTAGTAACTGATCCTGAAAGTGCTTCACGAGCTCTATCCAATGGTACCAATAATAAGTTATAAAATAAACTGGATCTATTCGAAAATTCAATGTTTTCAGCTGCCATACATTTAATACTGCCACAATCATAGCACTCATGTCTTGATAATATTATAGCAAGTAAAGCCTAAAACCAATGTTTTCCGTGAATAATTTTAAATAAGAATGAAATTCACGAATTAATTTTAAGTGTTTATTATTTAAAATAAAAAAATTAACACTTCTAATATTGTGTGGCTGGCATAGTGGCATACATTTAGTATGGAGGCTGAAAACATTGAATTTTCGGATAGATCCAGTTAATTCTGTAACCTATTACTGATATCGTTTGAAAGAGCTCGTAAAGCACTTTCAGAATCAGTAATCAGTTTTTCGATATCTTGTATAGTTTAGAAATAATCGAGTGAGATCACTTAACGTTTCCACCCTGTATAAAATACGAAGATGTTTGTGATCAGTAAGACATATTGAATTCCAAGGACATAGGAGAATTGAGTTTAGCACTCAGATAAAATTATAATCCAGTAGTTAATTCTAATGTAGCGCCACAATACACTAGGATCTCGTTGATGATTTTCCCATTTCCAGGGAGCTGCGGTGTGGGACAAGCTGCCGTTCGCGCTGTTCGCCGGCCTGGCCTGCCTGTCGGGCGCGCTGGTCTTCATCACGCCGGAGACGCGCGGCACCAAGTTCCCCGACACCATGGAAGAAGCCTCCCAACTTGGCAGGAACAACAAGCGTACTAGTACTAGGTTATAACGAAAAAAAAAGAGCTAGAAGTTAACTTTGCATTTTATTACCCGACTGCGCCAGAAGGAGGGCTATGTTTTTTTTTATTTTGGTACTTGCAACTTTACTACTCAATACTCTAGGATACCACTCCACAAACTAAAGGGCTTTAATGAATGTGCTAAAGTGTAAGTTAAATGGGGGTCAAAAGCACCTCAAAATTATTTATTTAATGTTACACACGGCTGTTGAATTGCTAGTTTACGAGTATTTTTCTTTGAACGTGGCTGGACATGCTTCCGGATGTATTTGCTTCCAGGTGATGTGGAAATTAGTTTTTTTTTGCAAAAATGCATACTGGACTATACTTTGCGGCGATCTTTTAACAGCACAAAAAAGTTATCAAGACATCAAAAATTTTACATTTTCTCTAGTTTATTTTTGTATATTTTTTATTATCATATGTTCTCCCCTTTTCTATGATTGATGATATGAATCAAACATATTATCTGCTACTTAAGAAAAGGGAAGAAGAGAGTACAAAATCAACTATTAGGCGCAGTTTTTCCAATATGGCGGCGTCCGCGGCAACAGTAGGAGGTCGCAAAGCTGAAATGTAAAATTAGAGCAGTTACCTAAATAGCACATCGAAATCTATAAATACTAATTTTCAATACTCCCGGAAAACTTTATTTTATACCAAATGACTGGATTATAAAAATAAAAAAAAAATTCATTTATTTCCAAAAATACTTGTATACAGAGTTATTACCGAGTCTTCCCGGTAAGTAGTCAGAGACACTTGTATTGGGAATAACTCGCTACTTCCCATTAGGATATCTCTAATTAATTCTAGGAGTATTAGTTCACTAAGTAAGCATTTACTTTGGTATGTAAGAAAATTACAGCAGTATATTGTAATAAGTTATGGTTGATTACTGACTCTCTTTCATTGACATAGAAAGATTTACGCTTAATGATAGTATATTAAAAAAAAAGAAAAGAATAGGATAATGCTCGTTATGTGTGGTTGTGTGTAGGAGTGTTAGTGTGAGTGTGTAAGTGTGAATGTGTAAATGTGAGTGTGAAGGTGTGAATGTGTAGTATATGTATTCGTTAAAGCATGAATAATATGAACATGTTCAAATACTATGTGTCTTGTCACGAGTCTGTCCTGTATGCCCTACGGAGTGGGTTCCTTGGGATCAGTATAAATGTATGTACTGCATACAGGGATCGTGATGGTGAGTTTTACAGTCAGGTTTTAGTGGTGAAATTTGTTTAAATAATTCGTACTAGTAGGTTTTCAACCTCCTCATAATTAAGTGAATATAACCATTTAGTTAAGGTTTCCTTGCAAGTATGAGTTATCATTGGGTAAATATTCAGTAATTTATTAATTTTATTGTAAACAAAGGCAGACTGGCTCAAATATTGCCTTGTGGCAAAAACTGTACGTATTGTGGGGGCAGGCGCAACAGCATCTTTCCTTCTCTTGTGGGTAAGGTCGACATGAGTTAAAGATTTATGACATTTCAGTACAAGGTTCAAAATATAAAGTTTCCTAATTGTAAGTAGACCGCTAATTTGATATAATTTATCCGTAGGAAAACGGTAAGGTTTAGAATACATGACCTTGATGAGGGATCTCTGAGCTCTTTCTAATTCAAGAGCGTGGGTTTTGCCTGCACCACCCCAGATTGGGATACAATATGTAAGTACTGACTGAGCTAGGGCTATGTAGATTTTGTTGTTTAATTTATTTGTCATGACCTGTCTCAGTGACTTAAAGACCCAAGTGAGCTTTCTGGTTCTATTGATTAAGAGCTCCATGTGTGGGTACCAACTGAGTCGCTGGTCAAGTATAACACCCAGATATTTGGTTTGATTGACTTTATCTATAGGGGGACAAGTACAGTTCAAGTTACCAGGGTTTCGACAATTGTGAATTTTTATTTGAAAATTACTGTTAGGTTGTGATTTGTTAGATGGAGTAAAGCAAATATAATTAGTTTTCTGGATGTTTAATGTTAGGAGGTTATCTCTGAGCCAGTTGAATATGATATTCAAGCCCCTCTCAGTCCGTACAAGAACTTCATTCCAAGTGTTGCCAGTAAACACCACAGCAGTATCATCCGCATAGGAGAAAATCCTCCCCCCAACATCCCGGAGATTACATAACTCGTTTATATATATTAAAAAGAGTGTTGGGCCGAGGACACTTCCCTGCGGGACTCCGAAGTTGACTGTTGCTTTTTCACTGATGAAGCCGTCAATTTTTACTTCCTGGGTTCTGTCCTCCAGGTAACTTTTAAATAGTAGGAGTGGAGTGCCTCTTATTCCTATATCCTCAAGCCTGCGCACAAGAATAGGCACAGAAACGGTGTCAAAAGCCTTTTTAAGATCCAAAAAGACTGTAAGACATTTGTGGATTAAATGCCGTTAGATTTATTCTTCAATGAATTGAATTGTCACTTCCATTATGGACTTACCTACTTGTTCGTAATAAATTATATACCTAGGTGTTTTAGGTTTTAAATAGAAAAACTTTCAGCGCGTTCGAAGCATAGCAGAACAACTATTCCCAGCTCTCGTTCCCACCACTGCAACTCCTGTGTAGCCAGGATCTACAGCTTGACCGTCACAAAAACCCAACCAATGAAGGTCAAGTTTGTCCCGGGGGAAAGTTAAACTGTCATTAGACCCGCAACGGAATTAATCAGAAGAACATAGAATCAGACTGCTCAATGCTCATGACTGACATCATCAGTGGAACACTCGCAAAAAGGCAAGACGGAACAAGTTTGAATTCGTAAGTCGAAGCATAGCAATAAAAACATGAATTTTATTGGTCTCCTTATTTATTTTAAATTCGCGTAAATTCGGTAGTTGGTTGTCTTGGCGTGCGCGTGCGGCCGAGGTCGGCGGCCTGCCGCATGGTGTCGGGCAGGCGCGCGCCGCGCGTCTCGGGCGCCAGCAGCACCAGCGCGCCCGACACGCACGCGCAGCCCGCGAACAGCGCGAACGGGAACTGCTCCCACACTAACACGCTCTGAAAACAAGTGTTCAAATTCTGTATCTCATAATCATCATTTCAGCCATAGGACGTACACTGCTGAACATAGGCCTTCCTCTGCTTTCCATGTTGATCGACTGGCAGCGGCCTGTGTCCAGCGCTTCCCTGCTATCTTTATGATGTCGTCGGTCCACCTTGGGGGTGGACGTCCCACGCTGCGTTTTCCGGTACGCGGCTCCCATTCCAGAACCTGGCTGCCCCATCGGCCGTCAGTTCTGCGTACTATGTGCCCTGCCCATTGCCACTTCAGCTTGCTAAACCGTCGGACTATGTCAGCGACGTAAGTTATTAATTTTGTACCTCAAAAAAAATAATTTAACCTACAATGCGATATTTCGATTGGATCTTTCAAGATCCGTCATAACCTTCTCGGTGCATCATAAAAAACGTTAATCAAACATATTATCTGCAACATAGTTATGTCACAAAATAAACACTTGTGATTCACGTGTCGACAAGTGTCGCGTCCGCAGTTTGTTATCTAATCTTCGGCATAATCTTTAAGACGGCGCGGCGGCGCGGATGGCCGCGCCGCCGCGCCGTCTTAAAAATATCGTATACCGCCGTATTTATACAAGGTCTCAGCTCACCAAAGCGGGCGTGAGCGGAGCGAAGACGGAGCCGAACCGCCCCGTCATGGAGGAGAAGGCGAAGAAGCGGTGCCGGTACGGGGTGGGGTAGAGCTCGGCCGTGAAGATGTACAGCGCGCTCAGCATCGCGCCGCTGCAGCTGCTGCCCGTCAGGTAGAACGCCAGGGACAGCGCGTATTGATCTGAAACCGACCGACCTCATAGATAATGCTATCTCTCTCACTTCTTCTAGGTCAGAGGTTCTTAACCTTTAAGTCACGAGGGACCATTTTACCAAATTTCTGTCTTGTCAAGGACCACTTTTTTTTTTTCAATGACCTATGCAAGGGGAGGTCGATTTCTCGCCCACTGTGCGCCGTTTGCGTTGTATTGACTCGACTCATCACATCACATCACTTGTTTATTACGATGTCTTCGTGGACTACTTGGAATGCCTCCAGGGATCACCAGTGGTCTGCGGACCACCGGTTAAGAACCACTGTTCTAGGTCAATGAAAATTTAAATACTATTCTCGTTTTTAGGATCTTCTCTCATATTGACACGTTATTGCTCAAAGTACAAGCACGTTTCAGACAGTTTACACAATACTAATACCTGCCTTTCTAAATACAAATGACTTAAATAAGTACCATAAAGAGTAATATAAATAAATTAGTCTACCTATTAGTCTGTCTGGTACATATTTGTATATTTATGTCACTGGTTTAAATTACCTAAGTACTTACTTTTGGGTATGAACATATATCCTATTTGGCATGCAGCACATATCCAATAAGCACCAGCCAAAACTGGTTTTCGTCCTAATCTGTCCAAAAGAAAATTAGCTATCCAGAATCCAGGAATTTGGGAAGATGCCACAGCCATGTAGTTGAGGTATTTATTCCCGGATATACCCACTGCATTAATCGTGAGGCCTTGGTAAATTAAGGTGAAGGTGATCCACATGAAAGGGGTCGTAAGACACCGAAATAGTACAGGTTTATACTTAAATAGAAGCTTAATGAGTGATGGTTCCTTTTCTTTTTTCTTATTTTCTGTGTCATCTTTTCGTGACTGAATTTCATTTTCTGTTTTTCTTCTTAGAAACTCTAAAGATTTTTCAGATAGTTGTCTCTTGTTGACTCGCGCTATATTTTTCAAGGACTTTTCGCAATCTTCGTACCGGCCTTTGGTTATGTACCAGCGGACTGATTCACCCATTAGCCAAAGGTACGAAATAGTAAGCAGTTGAGGTGTAAACAGCACGAGGCTCAGGACTCTCCAGTTTGGCACGGCCCACGCGATGAGGCTCAACGTAACGAGGCCGATTGACAGGCCGGTGTTCATGATCGCACCGGTCAGCACTCGGTTCTCTGGACCAACCATTTCTAGGACTGAAAATAATAAACAATCAGTTAAAGAAACTGCTAGGTGAGCAAATATATGTATATAATTATTATTCAGTAAAATTCTTATAATCAGGTTTTATTCCTTCATCCTTTCAACCAAAAGACGTTAATTGCTAGACCAAGGATTTTAAGTAAGGATTCATAAGTGCCACTTGTGGTCTAAACTGAATAAATATTTTTGATTTTGATTGATTTTGATTTACTCAACGACGAGTCCTGCGCTACCCTAATCTAGGTGTTCAAAAATGGTTACTTACTCAGGATATAAGCACATTGAAATGTCCCACCGCCGATCGCAGCTTGAATGAACTCCAAAATTATGAAACCAACGTAATTATACGCGAAGTATTTGAGAACTCCCAGCCAAGCGCCGTTAAAGGCAGTAAAGACCAGCGCCGTCCGCCGGCCCCAGCGGTCGGATATGAACCCCGTGAACAGTTGCGTGAACAGCGTCCCGAAGATGCGGATGGACCCAATCAGTGTGCGGCGCACTTCATCGCAGGCCAAATTAAACTGTTGAAAGATTAAATTGTGATCAGACAACTATTCATTAAATACATATTTTTTTGTGTGCCTTGTATGTCACTATTAATGCAAAATATACCTTACATCATACACGACGGTGTTTGTATTCTGATACAGGTGCCGCTCACAACTCTTCAAGTGGCTCTGGTTGAACCAGACGGCAGGGCAGACGCCTGGCTCGAGTGGCCCGGCAGTCGCATTGCCGAATCTTTGGCAGTTGTCGAAGGAAGTGTGACTGGTACCAGGAATTGCGTTAAGTAACCAGTCAGGACTAAATTCAGGCTCCTCAAGGTCACATTCTGGAATATGACACCTGAAATCGAGATAATTTATGCATATGATAAATTATTATTTTATCTTAATTTTGTTCGTGCCAATTATGTAAATATTTAGGTACGTACCTGGTTGAAATTCTGCCTGTTGTAAATACATAGGCATTATTGCTCCATGCTAAAAAGATCACGGCTATTAGGGCCAAGAGAAGATTCCGCACCTGGAACCAGCCAAATTGCCCCACCTCCTGTTGCAATATTGAGTCAAAGTCTAGAGATTTCTCCACATTCTGTGTTTCTCGATTTAAAACTTCTGTTTGTTCTCTATCTGCGTTCGCCATTATTCTAACCGATTTTATAGTTTAAATTATGCTCTCAAATAGTTTTTCACATACAAATGTGTCTCTATTTAAAAAAATTAGCTAGTCGTATTTTTGGAATGTTATCTTTATAACGTCTTCCTACTTGTATATTTTAGAAGGGAATGAGGATAAGTCAATGATGTATGGCCCCGGTGTCATTTGATGTGTAATAATAAATATGCATGGCAAATTGATACCATTATTTGTGATAAAATGATTTGTGATTCAATTATTCTGATGAAATCTTTGGTAGGTAGTCTTTTAACGTATTTTTAAATACGCTCGTCGATGATATTTAAAGTAGGTACAGATTGTTTGAACACAAACACCTTACCGGATCACATCAACATTGCGTCGGGTCTAATTCATTCTCGGTTAACAACAGGTTTCTTATGAAAACATACAACTGTCCCAATAACTTCAATTTATAATACTTTTTGTGTGCCGTTGTGTGTTTGATAGCAGTGATAGATAGTTCACTTTTTGTTTAGACTACATTAAAGTTTTGTTTACTTTTAGAGAGTTTTAAGTTTCTTTGCACTTTAATAAGGTTTTTTTTAAATCAAAACACTTTCGAAATCAAATATTAGTTTTTATCAACGTTATCACCCGATTAAATGTATATCTTCATAATTGATATTCTATGTACCTGGTTGTAGACTAGTAAAATAACCAGAATTTAATCTTATTTCACTATTTTCATTCGTGCTATTCATACCTTTCCCTTTGATCTTCAATTATTACATAATGTCACCAATCTTGGTATTTTTTAACTTCTTAACACTTCAATCACTTTTCCGGTTTTTAGCACGTGTTGCTATTATTATCACTATAATGTCGCGGCGTCGTCGCGAATGATAGGTTTATCATGACTGTCGATCGACCTCTATCTTTTTGGTCGATTTATTTCGTTGAACAACTTTATCGAACTGGAAACTTGTAAAATCACTGGGAACAAGAATTGTGCGCGGTCGCAACGCGCGGCCCGCGATGACTGCCACACACAGCGCGTGCGCTTCGGTGAACTTGTTCTGCACACCATTGAATCCAGTTATTTATAAGTCAGGAATGGCTAGATCGATTTTAATGATCTCTAATGTGTTGGATTAACCACCAAATGAATTAATCGCTACTTCGCTCCGCCCTGAATAGCAGAACAAGTATTTACGAATCACAGAAGAAATAATAAAATTGATATAATAAATTCATTCATTCCGCCATATTCTGCAATTGACAACTTTACGTCACACCACACAGTTGACGAGATAGTAGGTATACAAAGTACACCGGTACAGCTAGTATTAATAAACTACAGTGATTGGAATAAAAAAAAAGTCGATCGTTCGCGATTGTGCTAGCTACTTAGCTATGAGCCAACAATCAACATAACGAGTCACATGGAATACGTTGAAATTACACCTTACTGCGCCGAGTTCTGGCAATAAATGTGAAGCAATGTAACTAATTTCAGAAAGTTGTCCTTGTCTTCAGACAAGGCCAGAAAAAATGTGGGTTGAAAGGATACTCTATGCAAATTTTGAATCGAATAAAGTAATATAAATATTACGTTTCATTCATAACAATAGTCCAGTTATATGTTATTAAAATAAAATGACAGACCTTAAAGAGTAATAATTTATTTATATAAGCTATCTTCCAATCTTTGTTCTGAATAAGGAATCAATTATCTACTGTTATTTTTAAAATAAGTTCTTAAGTACAATTTATTATTATCTCCAAATTAAAATCTAAGCTTCATGTTACAAAAAATGTTTTCGAATTATCTTTTAATAGGTACTTTATGACTAGACTTCTAGAAGTTAATGACTCTGGTGATGGTGGTTTAACCAGTTGTGCAGTGGCCTTTCTTCAATTTTAAAAAGGCAGCCTGAGCTGAATATGCGATTCTGGTGCATTTTGAATTTAAGTTTGTCTTGGCGTGCGCGCGCGGCCGAGGTCGGCGGCCTGCCGCATGGTGTCGGGCAGGCGCGCGCCGCGCGTCTCGGGCGCCAGCAGCACCAGCGCGCCCGACACGCACGCGCAGCCCGCGAACAGCGCGAACGGGAACTGCTCCCACACCATCGTCGCCTGCAACAAGAAAGAAACATTTATTGCAATGGACATCACAAAAGACAAAAAAAATAAAACCGACTCCAAAAAACCTACACTAAAACGTAGAAAAATAATTACTAATTACCTACTTATTTATTAGGACGAATTATTAATATTTATGTAGGTATACCATGATTGATACTTCTGGAGTCGGTGCCAAGATTATGAAACATGTAAAGTTTGCCTGCACCGACTCCAAAAGTATCAATCATGGTATACCTACATAAATATTAATAATTCGTCCTAATAAATAAGTAGGTAATTAGTAATTATTTTTCTACGTTTTAGTGTAGGTTTTTTGGAGTCGGTTTTATTTTTTTTTATAAAATTTTACTTATTTCTTGCTTTTTAGTTAACTAATTATTACCTTGATGTTACCACTGAAGGTAGGCAGTACACTGAGACCAAAAAAAATGGGTTCATAATCGGCGGAGATATTGCGTATAAAAAAGTTCATCCCCAATTTTCCACCCTTGGGGGTGAAATATTTTCTTCAAATTCGCATGAAACCACCCTTTTGATAATACCAATTCAACAAAAAAATAATTGTTCAAATTGGTTTATAATCGGCGGAGATATTGCGTATAAAAAAGTTCATCCCCAATTTTCCACCCTTGGGGGTTGTTTTTTTATTATTAAATTTAAATGGGACCACCCTTGAGGTATTACCTATACGCCGAAAAAAGATTTGTTCAAATCGGTTCATAATTGGCGGAGTTATCGCGTAACAAACATAGAAAAAAAAAAAAAAAAAAAAAAAAAAACATACGGGTCGAATTGAGAACCTCCTCCTTTTTTGAAGTCGGTTGAAAAAAGCAAACTAGGCAGAGGTAACACACAAAACATACAATGGAAGAGAAAGTAAACTGAGCAGTGTCACTCTGTCGCACAACGATGCCCATCGCAATGGGACCCCGACTCAGCATTTATATTCAACCGGCCCACGGTGAGGAAGGCCATGCCATTTACATTTTGATCCGGTTTCTAAATTCAGATTGCATATTCGCCCACAGATCCCACTCCGGCTTCTAGGGTACCCCCATTCTCCTCTTCCAGTGTTTTTTATACAGGTTTTCTCCACGCGGCCCTGACAGGACGGCCGCCGTATAGGATTACGGTCTGCTCTATGCCGCTGCTCAATCAGCTCTGCTGATCAGAGAAGTATTGAGAGCGGCCCTCTAAAAAATGGGCCCCGCCAGCCCCCGGCTTTAAAGATGTCCCCTGCATCGTGACCCGGCAGCCTCCGGCCCAATTGTGAGTTACAGGTTGCCCTACAGGCCCGCCGAGTTGATGAGACAAGCGAGCCTCTAGCCTGAGGCGGAGCTGCGGACGAATGTCCAACTAGGATAATAGCTCGCGGCTCCGTTTCTTTGGGTTCTGGTGGAAACCGTCGGGCTTTAGTGGGTAGGCGGGGAGAGTCTCACATAATCCACTGGCCGTCCCCATCGACCAGTGGGTATGCGCAAAGCATTTCCCGACGTAAAAAAAATGGGTGTGTGTCCCGTATCTTTAACCCGGGGCCGCGTCCAATGGTAAACCTAAAATTGGACACGAATTAGTACACCTACCTACTTCTCCTTCAGTTGTAAGATCGCATCCTTTATCATTTTGTTTTATTTTAAAGTATTTATCCTAAAAACCGAATCATGAAATGATAAATTTGGGAAAACCGTATTGTGCTAGATTAGATAATTCGGAAGATAAATTATTTGTAGTTAAACAATAATGATACAACGTAAATCGATGTAATATAAATATTATGAACCCGTTTTATTATCAACATTGAACCTTCTCATAAATGCAGGCTCCTGTTGTTACTGACGTTCTTCGTTCAGAACAGAACGCTTTTTTTTAGCTTTTTCAATGGGCTAAATCTGGTGTCCAATTTTGATAAGAAATAAAAAGTTTAAACACTTATGAGGTCACCTAAGTGTCGGCTATAACTTGTTTAACGTGCTGTTGTTTTATTATTATCCGATTTTACGACTTAGTAACTCTAACTATTGATATGCAACAACAACAAAAAAACAGAGATATACAGGGTGTTTGGCGCATCGTGTGCCAAAATGATTTGGCGGATAGAATGGGTCATTTCCTATATTTTCAGCCCCCATAACACGTTCCATGCCAGGCGGCTACTTTTAAATTAATTTTTTTAGTAATTTCACCAAAATACCCAAATCGCATCATTTAATTTCGATTTAAAAAAAAACTACTAGGCGCAGCCCTAAAGTAAATATTTTGTTTTGACGTGCATTAATGTAGGGTTGCATCAAATCTAAATTTACTGGCAAATATCATCTAGTTTTTTTAAAATTCAGCTTTGAAGTTTTCAGAAAAGTTAAAAATGGACTGAACATTTAAGTTTACATGGGTATAATTTTCTTTTTTAAAAGAGATAGCGATCTTCGGATTTTACCAAAACTTCTCTAGTCTATCCTCATTCAAACGGTATACTAATCTTGTTTAAATAATAACAACAACTTCACAAATTACTTAAATTAGTGCATTGACTCTACTCGGACTGATTTGCGAAATTTGTGTTTATAGCCCCTTTATGTGTGAATATAGCACGTTTAACACCTACAGGTAAAAAATATTTATCTTATGCAATGTAAAAACCTTTTCCCAATCGTTTTTCAATGTGGATTTCTTGAAATTAAAGACGAAAATAATTATTTTGATCGTTTATTACTTATTACAAATTTTGTTCAAAATGTCCGCCTCGGCAACGTATACACTCAAGACATCTTCTTCTAATTTTCTCTTTTTATTACTACAAAGGCGTTTTCTACTCGTGGATTGGAAGAGAAGAAGATGTCGTGAGTGTATACGTTGCCGAGGCCATTTTGAACAAAATTTTTAATAATTAATAAACGATCAAAATAATTATTTTCGTCTTTAAATTCAAGAAATCCACATTGAAAAACGATTGGGAAAGTCAGAAATTTGATATCATCATTTTAATTTTTTTAATTTTCATACAAAATAAATTTTATAAAATCCGGTTTGTATGAAAATTAAAATGATTAAAATGAAGATATCAATTTTCTGACTTCACCATACCATTTATATGCCCATGTTAACATGGGCTAGTGTCGGATCATATACCCATTTACCTAACACCCTGTATAATTAAATAAATAAAAAATGTTAAAAAAGATATATTTGAGCTCAGAGTTATATTTTATTTTCTGTACTTAGCCCACTGTAGTACTTTTGTAACTCTGCATCAAAGTGTTCTCAATCGACAAAACTAGTATTGCTCTCTGATTGTTCGTTTATTTCTACCACTACAGACTCCATAAATAAAAATCATAAATAAAATGACTCGTTATAATGAGAATTATTATCAAACAAAACAACAATTGCTAATTTTACTACTGTAAATAAAGAAAAACAAGTACGGACTAGATAGATTTGTTTACGTTTAAACCGGTAATGGCGGCGGCCGGGTGGCGGGGAGCGGTATAAAAGCACGTGAGTCTTTTAACCAATCAACGTGCACCTTGCCTTTGTCGGATGATTTAACGGCAAGACGCCGTAAATTAATCAACTTACTAAAATACATACGTTAAATAGTACATTTCAAATGCCGTTTATTATTTTCCGAGAGTTGATCAACTACCTAGAAAATTGATCAACTTACGAGTCTTGTTATTTTCCGGTGACAGATAGATATAGATAAATTATTTTTGTAAACTTGCTTTTTTGTTATATTCCTTGATCAATGATTTCTGCGGTCATAAGCGGAGTAAGAAATTGTACATAATGTCAATGGTTTTACGGTCGAATATTCATTCGGTGAACTGCTAAAAACTCAAACGATGCGTTGGTCAAACGTGCATTGGTCTACAGTTCATTCGGTGAAAATTATAAAAGTGAAAAAATTCCATGGGATCTGTCAGTTGGTAAAATGGTTTTCGAAAACATGTTCGGGACTCGATAATGAGTATCGTCAACAAAATAAAGAAGTTATTTAAGTAGGTACAATTTTAAATCAAATTTATGCGTCCAAAGAGGATCTATAGAAGATGAATGCTTGAAATCATAACTCTCCTTCTGGCGCAGTCGGGTAAAATGGTACATGTTTAGATAAGTACACGGCAATAGCTATACTATGAACAAGAACAAGTATTATGGAATTGTTTTTTACTTTGATCTAACCTGCTAGGTATTCTCGCTGTAGTGAATATGTACTCGCCCGATGCAAACGCTGAAAACACGACCGGTATCGTGGCGAGAGCCAGCATTATGAGCTGGTATCTTCCAAACTGTCCCAACTCCTCAGTGAGAATAGTATCCAAATTGATGTCATTTTTTCCCTCGCCAGCATCCCCTTTCTCCTCACTGGACATCCTTTTGAAGACGTTATGGACAGCAACTGACTTAAAAATAAAACTTACTTCATACACTCATAAGTAACTTTCTTTAATATTTATAAAAATGCCAACCGAATTAAAATGTTCAAACGTGGGGTACGTTTGATGTTTGGGTAACATCTATGATAATTAATCGCTTATCTTCTGCTTTCCCACATTACGATAAGATGGTATGTGACAAGTCTATCTAGTATCTATCTAGGACAGCTTCCTCATTGACTTGAAGATAAATCCTAAGTAGGTCATTTAAATAATTTTAACATTTGGTAAAACTGCGACATTGTTTCTATGAGTTAGGTTTTGTAAGCTGGAAAACTTATCCCATTATATTTTTTATTTTAAGAAATCAATCCGAGATTATCTTGGCCCTCTTCAGAACAGACATTTATTCCTTCTCTAATAAATTAAGTCACCATCCTTTGAATTATTCGCTATTATTATGGGATATTTTTGGGTCTCCGAATTGCCTAATTTTTTAATGTTTATGGCATACTAACTTCTTGGCTGATGTGTTTAGCTTCTTTACGCCTAAAATTTTTTCACCAAAACTTAATTTCCCAAATACGACATTATTCCAGTTATTTGGTACCTACAAATTAACGTGGTTACCCGGAAAGATTTCCGGGAGTTTTAAAAATTGGTATTTTTATAGATTTTGATGTGCTCTTTCCGAATTTCAACTTTGCGACTTCGTACGGTTGCCGCTCTCGCCGCCATATTGAAAAAATGCCGCCTAAAAGAAGGTTTTTGATAATTACTTTTACCCTAAAGTCTGATTTTTAATTCGACGGAATTTCGACATTTCAGAAGTGTTGCCAACATTGAAACATTCCCACTAAGAATGGAGAACATTTTCACAAATTAAAAAATAATCCTTTCTTGAATTTAAGGTTTCACTTGAAAAGCTAAGGCTTAAAAATGTACTGATCATTTCAAAATGGTTATTTGAATTTTTATTATCATATTTTTGAAGTTATAAATAAAATTGGGAAATTATTTTTCTATTACTGGACTCCCTGGCCAATAATCCATGGGTTACAAACCTTTTTTATGAAAATCCTTTTGTTAATAAAATCTTAACTACATAAAATAACCAATTTAACAAGATGCCAATTTTATAATCCAAGTTTTATTTATTTATTGTAAGTTGTACTTGATGAAATTTCATTACATACCTATTATTTATTAATAATTCAAAGCAAAAAAGGCTTATTACATCTAAATTGTCAAAAAATGACAGCTGTCAGAATTCCGCCGAATTAAAAATCGGACTAGACCTACATGATAAAATTATTTTATACAAAAATAAACTAGACAACATTACATTGTTTCCATAACTCTTTTTGTAAAATCAACAGTGTAGGAGCAGGAGCGCCGCAAAGTGTATTCAATGTGCATTTCACCTACAAAACTAATTTCTTTACCACCTTGTGTAAAGTATTATTTTATTCTTCAGCATATCTAGGCACCCGGTAGCGTGTTCTGTCACGATCAAAGAAAAAAGAACTCGCAATTTACAGGTGTGTGTAGTATTAAAGAAATCATTTCGAGCTACCTTTGACCCCTTCACAATTCAAAACCTATTTAACCTACATGCATACAATTCAGCACATTTATTTAACCATAATTTACTTGTCCAGAATCAAAAATTTTATAAATGGAGCTTAAACAGTTATTGATATATTGACGTTCCAATCGAGTCAAAGAGATCAAGTTAGTGAGTTAAATAGAAAGACACGGGTGTTACCCGACATTTATTAATGAGTTTCATTATGTACTCACGGTTTGACGTTTCGGCTGCTATGCTGCAGCCGTGGTCACGAGCAGACTGGCGGTTCGCGAGTACATAATGTAACTCATTAACCCACTTGTTACGGAAT
Source organism: Ostrinia nubilalis (assembly GCF_963855985.1). Taxonomy (NCBI): domain Eukaryota; kingdom Metazoa; phylum Arthropoda; class Insecta; order Lepidoptera; family Crambidae; genus Ostrinia; species Ostrinia nubilalis. Next base: position 16,514,151 of record NC_087098.1, read on the forward strand.
TCACTTTTTCTATCACTTACCTTAAATCAGTCCTGATAAATTTATCTCAAAACAATCGCTCCAAAACTTTATAGTTATTTACGTCAGTGTACTTATAAGACTTGGACAGTACTGCGACACACCTCATCTTTCAAATGTTGCACATAAAAATTGTTTACACTACCCACATTAATAAAAATATTTATGTAAAAACTAGCGTTCTTTTAAAAGAACGCTAGTAACATAGTCCAGTAGAATTAGCTTTTAAATCGGAAATAATTCCTACAAAAGATTTTATTGTTTTAATGGCTTCATTGGTTGCCCATTAAGACTCTCCTAAGTTTTCGACTTCGACGGAGTTGTGCTTAAGTGGTGGGGGCCCCCGAAAGAGGCATTTTTTCGGTTTTCCGGTTATACCGCCGCGTAAAGGACTTACCCTATCAAAAAGTGGTCTTCATGACGGTTGAAGGGCACTTAATCCTGCATTGAATAAGACCAAATTCATATGTTTTGGACAAACCGTTCTCGCGCTAAAGTTCGGCAAAATAGAAAATATACGTATAATTAATGACCCTCTCCACGTCCAATGGTTTGTTACCCACAGGCTTCCATGTCTTGAAAAGGGCCACCTCAACTAGTGTAACCCTATCAAGGCTTACGAGCTTGATGCGCCTATCCTTGTTCGTCCCAGCCGTTCCTTAACTGCGGTTGCTGCACCTCTTCCTGGCACTCACCTGAACGACTCTGTGTTACCTACTGTGGCTGCCCCTCTTCCTTGTATCCTCCGGCATGACTACGTTGCCTAGCCGTATGCCTGGTCTAAAATTCGACGCCAAAAATCAACAACAACAAGTTCATATTAAAACGCTGAAGAGTTTTTTGTTTGTTTGTTTGAACGCGCTAATCTTAAGAATTGCTAGTTTGATTGAAATCATTATTTTTGTGTTGAATAGCTCATACATTGAGGAAGGCTATAGGATATATACAATCACTCTACGACTAATAGAGGCGAAGCAGTAAAGAAAAATGTTGCAAGCACGGGAAATAGTATTTAAACTATTTTCACTCGTACGAAGTTGATTTTGTGGCGTCGAATCTTGGACCAGGCATATGGCTAAGCAATGAAATCGTACAGGAGGGTACAAGGATGAGGGGCAGCCACATTAGGTAACACAGAGTCGTTCAGGAGAGTGCTAGGAAGAGGTGCAGCAACCGCAGTTAAGGAACGGCTGGGACGAACAAGGATAAGCGAATCAAACTCGTGAGCCTTGTTAGGGTTACACTGGTTAAGGCAACCCTTTACAAGGCTTGGAAGCATGTGGGTAACAAGCCACTGGACGTGGAGAGGGTCATTAATTGTACGTATATTTTCTACTTTGCCGAACTTTAGCGCGAGAACGGTTTGTCCAAAACATATGAATTTGGTCTTATTCAATGCAGGATTAAGTGCCCTTTAACCGTCATGAAGACCACTTTTCGATAGGGTAAGTCCTTTACGCGGTATAACCGGAAAACCGAAAAAACGCCCCTTTCGGGGGCCCCCACCACTTAAGCACAACTCCGTCGAAGTCGAAAACTTAGGAGAGTCTTAATGGGCAACCAATGAAGCCATTAAAGCAAAAAAATCTTTTGTAGGAATTATTTCCGATTTAATCAATTTTTGTGTTTAATTCTACTGGCCTAACAAGTGGGTTAATAAATTTTGCGTTAAGACTCGTGTCTTTCTTTTTAAGTCGAAATGGAACGCGAAAATTTAAAATCTTATGCGTTAGTGAGTAACAATCAGTCATACAATGCCCGTTTAAACGTCAATATAATAATCAATAACTACATAGGAGCTACATTTAGTCCAATGAATGCTTTAACGACGGTGTAGAGCGAAACTCTGAAATGTTCACTTCCTAACGTGACGCGAAATTTTAAAATTTCGCGTTCCATTTCAATTATTAAAATGAAGAAACTTAGCAACTCACAGCTTGACGTTTCGGCTGTATTGTTAAAGCCGTGGTCAAAAGCAGACGTCCACTCATATAAAAATGTCGCGTTGAGACCCGTGTGTTGTTGTTATCTGTACTCTAGCTCTCTATTTGAGTCGTGGTAGCCTCGTATATTTCACTTTTAGAATACACCTGTGTCAAACTGAAAATCTTTAAAGAAAAGGAAACATAATAACAATATCGGTAATTGTATTTGTGAGTTTACTTTATGATTTTATTAACTGTCCTATGCTCTTGAATAAAGACACTCGAGAGAGTTTCAATTCTGAAATCGCTTATATACCTTTGTTTATCACGAATGAGTCTGAATCTATTTTAGTGGTAATTGTAAAGGTGCAAATAAAAATATTAAGTAATATTAAATTTTTATGTAAGTTTTAAAGCCTTTTATCAATATTGGTATAAATAATATTTTATTGTGAGTTGTCAGTGTTCCGGCCGAGGTCCTCGGCGTCGCGCATGGTGTCGGGCAGCTTGGTGCCGAGCGTCTCCGGCGTCGTGAGCACCAGCAGCGCCGACAGCAGCGCGAAGCTGCCGAACAGCACCGACGGCAGGGGAGCCCACACCTCTTGGGCCTGAATGTGATAACGTGAGATTTCAATCAATATTTATCAAAATTAAATAATATACCTAGCCCAATAATTTTACCTTTATCATCATCATCATCATTTCAGCCATAGGACGTCCACTGCTGAACATAGGCCTCCCCTAATGCTTTCCACGTTGATCGATTGGTAGCGGCCTGCATCCAGCGCTTCCCTGCTACCTTTACGATGTCGTCGGTCCACCTTGTAGGTGGACGTAACGCTGCGTTTTCCGGTACGCGGCCTCGGCGGCGGCGACGCATTAGCAAGCTGAAGTGGCAATGGGCAGGGCATATAGTACGCAGAACTGACGGCCGATGCTGCAGCAAGGTTTTACCTTTATATTGTGAAATTATCTCATATTCATAATGCCCAAAATAACCATATTCATATCATAATACTCGTACCTATAATGGACAACACGCATAAGTCGTAATATTAAGTTAAATTATGACTTAATTTAAAGTTTAGATCACACACATTACACTAGTTTTTATTTCACCTCAATCCATCCAGTATTACCGAAGATAGAGCCTCGAGAAGTTTACGGACATTTTAAAATTTTCAAAAATTTCCAATATTCGCGCGTGACGTCACAACATGATTTTGCAGCCCCCGCACGTTAACCCATTTACCACTTTTTGTCTTTTTCCAACTAAAATAAAATTTTACCTAACTGACAATTGTTGTTAGTTGTCATCGTTCAATCACATTTCAAACTAGGCGCTAAAAAAGTAACCATTATTATGCCACCTATTGCCAATTTTGTGCACTATGAAGCCATTTTTACATTTATGCACTTAAATAGAAATTTTCTGGAAAAATAACCAAGTTTGTGTCTCTGTGCTCAATAACAAGTAAATAGTCCAGTATTTGTTAATTTTACTTGGAAAGTTTTCCGGAATTTTTGAAAATTGGTGAATAAATAGATTTCGCTATGTTCTTTCCGAATTTTGTGACCTAGTTTATAGCCGCGCGCGCGCCCGCCTTATTGAAAAAAATCCGCCTTAAAAAGGTTTTTGACAACTACTTTTTTCATTTTATAATTTTTGGGACATAGACAAGCTAAGAAGCTTTGATAAATGTGATAAATTTCATGTAATGTAAGTTAAATAGATTAAGAGTTGTGAAACAGTCAAATTAATGTACCTGCTAAATTGCGAGTTATTTGTTTTCTTTGATCATGGCAGGACACGCTGCCGGGTGTCCAAAATATGCTGAAGTATAAAAAAATTCGCGTTGCTGAAGTATACATTTTTTTTGTCTTGTTTGTTTCTACATTACATAATTGTAACCTACTAATATTATAAATGCGAAAGTTTGGATGTCTGGAAGTTTAAAATAAAGTAAAGTAATGTTTATTTCTCACCAGCATAACAGATAATATTATGATAACAAACAATCAGGAAAAACAAAAAGTAAGAATGTTGGTGGGTTGATACCTGAACTAGGAAGATTCCTGTGTCTCAGGTTTGTTACTCTTTCACGCAAAAAGTACTCAACGGATTTTGTTGAAACTGTACAATATTATTGTTTTGTTTGTTACTCAGATTAACATATAGGCTATAATTTATGCCGATCTGTGACACTAAATTTCACGCAGGTGAAGCCGCAGGCAAAAGCTAGTCGTGAAATAAATAGGAAAGTTTAAGGTTCTGAAACGTGGTCGCTTACTATGGGCCTCATAAGAAAGCTCAAGGTCACCCAAAGGGTGATGGAGCGGGCTATGCTCGGGGTTTCCCTGCGTGACCGAATCAGAAATGAGGAGATCCGCAGGAGAGCCAAAGTGACCGACATAGCACGCAGAATTGCTAAAATCAAGTGGCAGTGGGCGGGACACATAGCTCGTAGAGACAGACAGAGTTGGGGCAGAAAATTTCTTGAGTGGCGACCACGGGCTGGAAGACGTAGCGTGGGCAGGCCTCCTACTAGGTGGACCGACGATCTGGTAAAGGTCGCGGGAAGAACCTGAATGCGGGCAGCGCAGGACTGTTCATTATGAAAAACCTATGGAAAACCCAAAGGCCTCTCGCCTTTGTCCAGCAGTGAACGTCATTTGGCTGTAACGACGAAATAGGAAAGAATGTAACTATCAAAAATCTTCTCTAAGGCAGCATTTTTCCAATTTCGCAACGAGCGCGGCAATCACACTTAACTAACAGAGAGCATAGCGAAATCTATTTTAATCACCAATTTTCAAAACTCCCGGAACACTTTCCAGGTAACCACGTTAATTTGTACCAAACGACTGGACTATAATTAAATAGATATAAAAATTTGGGTACATCTTCTCAAAAACAAAAGAACTGGTGCTAAAAGGGTTAAGTGACGTTTTGACGTTTGTAGAGGGCCTTGTAGAAGGGGAGGCTATGGTGCTGAATGTGGATTAACTCGAGTGTCATAGTAACTTATTAGACTGCTAAGCTTGATGATAAAAAGAAAAATATTTTATTCAATGTACATAGTCTGGTCATAAGTTCTGTCATATGATAATAACTTTTGAATTTTGAATGTAGGTTTCAAAAACATTTTTTACTGAATTAGAATTAAAAAGAAAAAATGTGCGATAGTTCGAATTTTATTGTATGTGTAGTGGACGCATAAAGAAGTCCGAACTGCAGTTGTCACGTTGCATTGCTACGCGCCAAAGCAGATTTTCGTTGTGCTGAAAAAGTTTAGTTTATCTTTTCATCAAATGATAGGTATAGGTGTACCAGAATCTCATGGCAAACAAAAATATTGGAAAAGTGTGTCTTTCATATGGCAAATGTCTATGGCTTTATTGTCACCTGTCAAAGTAAATCAAGTGAACTGTCAGTCGCTGCAGAAATTTTGTAATCTCTTCATGCCTATTTGTTATTTTTGTGAAAAAGTCGAAAAAGCTCAAGCAAGTCATATTGTTTTCAATGTGTATTGTAAAATAAGGCATAATTCAAAGTCAATCTTTGATTTTAAAGCGCGTCGTTGAGTTGACAGTAAGTTGGAGTGAAATTGGATACATTTAGTTTATTACCTAACTGCGTCAGAAGGAGGGTTTTTATTATTATTATTCTTATAATAGCTGCTTTATCGGGGGTTTCAGGTGTACCTCACAAATTGGTGCAGAGGAATGGTGAAATTGTTATGACCATGTAAATAAAATTGAAAAAGATTTCATCAAGTAAGATGTAAGATAGAATAATTGAAATGGTGGAAGAGCAATTTATAATAAATACCTCTTTATCTTGATCATCTATTGAAGAAAAGTGTAATCCTTGGAATCGTTTTCTAGTTCTGAATGAAGTGATTAGTTATAAGTATGATACATAATAAAATTAGTTACATAAAGTAATATACGATTTACTTATTTTTCAAGACATTTTCCTATTATTATTACTGACGGGATTGCTACCATGTACCTTAGTTTTGAGTTTCCAATATTTCGGCACTGTTGCAAGCGCCATGGTCACGGAGTAACTGAAGAAATTAAAACCAGACATCGTTCAGATGTGCGTTCAAAAGACCTGAGATTTTAAAAAATCCCACGTTTTGTTTAAACAGTAAGCGAAAAAAAAGTGACTTGAAAATGGAATACAAAATGATAAGGTATGGTAAATGATAGATAAGTCTTTATCAATGAAGAAGCAGAAGTTCAATTTCATGTGTCCTCCATCTAGGCTAGTTTCCATCGTCACTCAAAGTTTGGCTGCGGTCTCAAATTTGGGCTTAATTGAGGTATTTTTTGGGTGAGAGGCATAAGAACTAATGCCGTTTTATATCAAAAATTCATACTTAAAGGTAATCAACCAGGTACAAAGTATTTCCTTGTATGTTAGTCTGCCACTCTTTAGTAAGTCCCGAAATCCCCGCTTCGGCTCCCCTACTAACCATTCTAACCATTGTACACAGATAATATCTTACATGCAGCTTTTCATGTTACTACGTCACATTTTCAAAATCCGCGCGGAAAATCGCTCCTAGCGGAAGAGCGCACTTTGAGCTTGAATATTTCAGTCATTTTTAAAGATATCAAAAAAGTAAAAATACAGTATTCATTCTAATTTTTTGTAGTATTTTTTTGGCATCTTCAACAAAAATTGTGCGCCATGTCCATTGTGTATTATAGTTTTACGTGTTCGTTAAAGATCTTAGATGCCCTACAGGTAAGCCTAGTTTTGTTAGAATTCCAAACGTTATTCTTACCGGGCATCAAGGCAATCAGGGTTACGTTGAACACCTAAGCTTCATATATTGTAATGATATTTGTCTGTGTATCAGAATTGTTTGTTTCCCTAATATAAATAAATACCAAACAGCAGTGGTAGGGTTAATATTGGGACGTGTAAAAGTGCTTTTTAAAAGCCTATTTGCAAAAATAAATGAATTTTATGAATTTTACCTAAATTACTTTGGGTACAGACTACCAACTCATTATCTACACCATGTCTCATAGATAGCTTGCAAAAGCTAACGCTAAAGCAAGATGTTAGGTAACTTCAAGAAGAGAGATACCTATTGTTATTGATTTTAACTAACCAGAGCTGGCGTTAGTGGCGCCGTGATGGAGCCCAGCCGGCCCACCATGGAGGAGAAGGCGAACAGCTTGTGTCGGTGCTTGGTGGGGTACAGCTCCGCCGTGTACACGTATACCGACGTCATCACCACCGCTATGCTGTACTTTCCGATCAAGTAGGCGGCTAATGAAAGCCCATCCATACCTGAAATTGTTTACCAAACTTGGCCTTATTAACTGCTTTATTCGGCATCCTAAATAATTCATAATACATACATAGGTTTCTTTAAAAAATATGATAAATATCTTGAAACAAACTCATACGAACCTTCAGGTAAAAATGCAAATGTAAATTGACAAACTGCGCACAATGTGTAAGCGCTAATCAGGACAGGCTTCCTTCCAATCCTATCCAACAGTAATATTGCTGTCCAGAAGCCAGGAATCTCGATTGCTGCTACGATAGCGTAGTTCAAGTACGAATTTCCAGAAAGGTTCACCGCATTGACGTTCATGCCGTAGTACACCAATGTGTTCGTTATCCACCAGATTGGAGAGACGCAGCATCTTAATAAAATCACACGAGACTTGAAGACTAAAATTGGGAGCCAAGGCTCTTTTAGTTTCTCTCTATTCTTCTCCGCTTCAGCAGAGGCCCTTAATGCTTCCAATGATTTCTCGGATAATTCTTTCCCATTTCTCTTTGCAACTTTTTTCAGAATATTTTCAGCTTCCTCGTACCGGCCTTTGCTCATGAGCCACCTCACTGACTCCGCAAGTATCCAAAAGTATGAGATGACGAGCAGCTGAGGGGCGTATAGTATTTGAGTTAAAGGTCTCCAAGCTGGCATTCCCCAAGCGATGAAGCCCAGTATTATCTGACCAACAGCGAACATGGTTGAAATCGTTGCTCCTGCTATTACTCGGTATTTAGGACCAACTAGCTCAGTTACTGTAACAATAAATTCAGTTTAAAAGTTAAACTACCCATTTTAAAGCAGGCGTAAACTTAAAAATTTAAAACGCCAATAAACATTTCGGCTAAAGAGCGGAATAAAACACTCTCTCCTACTACTCATCTTCTCTACCCATCGGTCTACTAACAAACAAAAATTGCTGAGGGCCAACTTTACTATGTCAAAAATTTGCTAATGGCCACTTTCACACACCTAAAATATAGCATGAAGAGAAAGCCCCTGCTCCCACAGCAGACTCGATGACCTCCAGCGCCAGGAACCACTCGTAGCTGTTGACGAAGGAGCGCACGAGGCCGAGCCAGCCGGTGTTGAAGGCGTTGAGCGTGAGCGCCACGCGCCGGCCCCAGCGGTCCGACACGTAGCCCGTGATGGGCAGCACGAGCAGCGTGCCGATGGTGCGGATGGACCCTATCTGAGATCGCCGCCACTCATCACAGGCAAGATCAAACTGAAATCACAATTTCCAAAAAATGGTACAATTGTCCCCGGTCTACCCTATTTATATTATAATATAGACTTTATACGAGTAAAGCCTGGTCCATGAGCACGTAGAATTTTGTCCAATGACCCCGTAATTATGTTGCTGTCGCGCTCGCACACTCACTGCGGGCGCCCGTCGCACAGTCGCGACAGCAATATAATTACGCGCGAGCGATAAGGATGGGTAGCTTGGGGTCATTGGACAAAATTCTACGTGCTCATGGACCAGGCTTTGGTCACTACTTCAAATATAATCCCCACTCATCCCTACTTTGCCTGTCTGTCTACATCTCTGTCTGTCTGTTACCGCTTTCACACCTAAACCACTGAACCAATTTTGATAAAATTTGGTACCTATCTATCTATAGAGGTAGTTTCAGTGGCGGATTTACCAATAGGCCAAGTAGGCCAGTGCCTAGGGCGGCAGATTTAGAGGGGCGGCAAATTTAGCAATTTTTTTTTTACAGGAAAAAAATTACAATAATACGTATACACAAACCATACATAAATAAACGATTAATAAACGCACTGTAATATATACTAGGTACTTATGTGATCATGAATTTTAAAATATTCCAATAGCGTTTCAATAAAAATAAAATAAAAAACTCGTAACACAGGATCTTCGGAGCCTAGCACGAGCACCATCTCTCCACAACTTCGCGTATATTGTCTTACAGGGTGGCCCAGAAGAAAATTCACTTTTTAAAATTCAAGCAAACGAAAACTGTACATTTTTGTAGAACTTTAGCTATTGCAGTTTAAAGGAAATTTAGTGCAATTTATTTTAAAATTTACTATATTTTATAAATTTTATCGTACATGTGATTCCCTTGACGTTTACAACATTCGGTCAACATACGTCAAAATTTTGGAAAACTTTCGTAAGCGCTCCTGCACACGACGCCGCTACCACGCCGCCGCCGCGCCGTCGCCGCACCTTTGCATTGTTTATACGCGCCGCGTGAACACCGCTGCCGCGCCGCCGCCGCGCCGCGCGCGAAAATATGCTTTGACGGCGCGGTGGCGGCGCGGCGGCGGTTTTACTCGGTGCGTATGAACAGTGTAGCGGCGCGGCGGCGGCGCGGTGGCGGCGTCGTGTGCAGGAGCCCTTAGAGTTACCTCAGGATGGATGAATGCTGCAGAGTTTTTGGATTATTAGAGTACCTACTCTGCTCATAAGGTAACCCCACAAAAAGAAGTCTGCTGGAATGAGATTAGCGCTTAGAGGCAGTGAGATTTCACCCCTGCTTAATTGGTTTATTGCATTGAAAGGTGATTAATTTTTGAGAGCGCTATACTGGTAGGCTGAAAAACTTTTTGATTTCAAAGCTGCAAGATTCTCAAGGTTATGACCGGAGCACTTGGTTTCATCAAGATGGGGCTGCGTGTCACACTTCAACTGAGAGCATTTAGATGGTAAGAGACATGTTCCCACAAAAAAATAATTTCAGGCAGGGGCGACATCTCCTGGCCACCAGAAAGCCCTGATCTCACTCCAGAAAATTCTTTTTTGTGGTGTTACATTAAGAATAGAGTATACTTTTATAATTCAACAACCATGCAGCAACAGAAGCTGAGCATTCGGCAAAAAATTGAAAATAGGTTTCGAGGTGATTCTGACGAACGCATTCCAAGATTTTGATGTATGTTGATCGAATGTTGTAAGCGTCAAGGAAATCTCCTGGGCGATGTAATTTAATAAAGGTAAATTTAAAAATAAATTGCATTAAATTTTCTCTAAATTGCAATAGTTAAAGTTCTATAAAAATGTACAGTTTTCGTTTCCTTGAATTTTCAAAAGTGAATTTTCTTCTGGGCCACCCTGTATTACCAAGCCTTGGTCTTTCTGTTTACCTTTAAGTAGTTCTTAGCTAATTATACTGGATATAGCACTTCGCATGGCTCTGTGCACACCGGTGACAAATTGTTCAGGTGAGAGAAGCTTTTCTTGCTTAAAACGGGTTAAAAACTATCTACGATCTACTTTAAGTCAAGAAAAGCTTAATATCATTAAGTTCACAATCATACTACCTAATAACGGGATTAAACTAACGTATTGAATTTCAAAAGTCAGTAGGGGCAGGCCTGCTCATCTCCGCGAGTTTACATCGAAAACAAAACACGCACGATGGCCCACCTACAGGATACTATTCGACAAGGCCTCACATACAAGCGAACATTGACTCACGCACGCGTATTCTTGTGTATGATGGAAGAAAATAAAGAAAATGGTGTTACTAAATACTGTGCAGTATTTAACTGCCTAAATAATAATAAAAAAACCGGCCAAGTGCGAGTCGGGCTCGCACACCGAGGGTTCCGCCGTACAAACGTAGCGGTTTACAATTTATGACGTATTAAATCAAATTACTTACTTGATTCCGTTGCGAGTAGTGGCGAATTTCAAAATATGCGGTATGATTATTTTTTATTTATTTATTTTTCCTATATTTGCATTATAGGTAAGTACTTACCTCAGCGTTTTGAATTTTTGCGTTGATTTAGAATTTCTCACAGTTTAGAGGCAATTAGATTTAAGAAGTGTTTGATATGAATTTCAACTTTAATATCTCTACGCGTTCATGTGAAAAAGGGTAGGTAGTAAGTTTATAATTATTAAAAAAATATTTTATGTCATGTAAGCAAAAATAATATTTTAAATTTTAATATAACTTCAAATTTATCATTTTCGCAATTTTTCCTTTATCTGTACTATATAACGTTGCTTCGTGCCGAATTTCAAGATTCTGAGTTCACAGGAAGTACCTTTTAGGTTTTGATTCCCTAGCGTGTGACGGAAATTCGTCTAAGGTGTCGGTATAAACTGCTGTATCTTTTGATCGCGTTAACTTAGAAGTTTGATTTTTTTACTTCTTAAAGGGACAATAGATCTAGGTATTTGGTATAAATTTCAATTTGATACCTTTATTCGTTCGTGAGAAATAAGGTAGTAAGTTTCATTTTATTAAAATATTTTTATTATATTATATAACTAAAAAAATGTAATTTTCGCAATTTTTCCTATATTTGCATTATATGCCAATGCTTTATGCCAAATTTCAAGATTCTGAGTTTACGGGAAGTATCCTGTAGGTTTTGATTCCTTTGCGAGTGTCGAAAATTTGTTGAAAATATCGACATAATCGGCTGTATCTTTTGATTAGCTTGGCTTAGAAGTTTGATATTTTCACAGCTTAAAGGGACAATAGACCTGAGTATTTCATGTGAATTTCAGCTTGATACGTTCACGCGTTCTTGAGATAAAGAGTCTTGACAGACGGACGGACAGACGGACAACAAAGTGATCCTATAAGGGTTCCGTTTTTTCCTTTTGAGGTACGGAACCCTAAAAACAGAATGTACTTTTTTAAGTTAGCTCAAGACACTGAGAGGTAAATAAGTAGTTAATATTATTCATGATAATTCATGCTAAATCATGTATTTCCTCCGCCATTTTCCGCAGTTTGGCACCTCACGTCACATCATTTTACCGAAGTCAGCCCTATAGCTTCGGCGCAGTGCCGATCACTGACGTTTGTCAACAAAATGGTGCTTGACTCTTGAGACAGGCTAAATTACACCATATTGCTAATGACATTGAGCATACATTTTTTTAAATACCTTCGCGTAGTAAAACTTCTGTACTGGTAGTACTTATTAATTATTATTCTGTGGTAGGGGCGGCAAAAATTGAATGGCCTACTAGCGGCAAATTTGCAAATCCGCCACTGGGTAGTTTTAGTCAAATTTCACGTGGGCGAAGCCGCGGAAAAAGCTAGTAGGTAATAAACTCAGTTCAAAGATGATCTGAGGTAATAAAAGACTGATAAAAAAAACTTATCGTGCTGCCATTAGGAAGTCAGCGTTTCGAGACCAAAATCTGGCAAGTGCTGAGAAGAACGCACAAAACTTACGTCATAAACTACACTGTTCATGTTCTGATAGACGTAAGCTTCGCAGGGCTCGGTGTCGGAGGTGAACAGCGCGGCCGGGCACGTGCCGGGCGGCGCCGGCGCCTGCTGCGAGCTGTTGCTGAAGCGCGCGCACTGCTCGAACGCGCCGCCGGCGTTCGGGATGGCGGCGCCCTTCCACGCCGGAGCGAAGTCGGGCTCCGCGCCGTCGCATTGCGGTATGAGACACCTGCAAATGGAAATCATCAAAACAAAAATAAATCATGTGCATGTATCATTTTAAACTAAATTTCTGATTATGAAAGATAGAACAGTAGCCATGGAAGATTGAATTTAATATTACCTCGGCATCAAATAAATCGCACCTCCCGCAACAAGCACTTCTGAAACGTATGCATCCCCAATTCCCACCAACATTGGTTCCATTTGAAAGTCTAGTTCTGACCTTCATTTCATTAAAGGAAAGTTATTTACCCCAAAAATGTGTTTTTAGAAGGATCCAGAGTCACTTCTTCAAAAAATAGTAGTTACGCTTGAGCCAACTTTTATGGCCATAAAACTGTTAAATTGGTATTAATCCCTATTCATCTGTTAAAAAGGACACGTAAGATCATTATTTGGTTTTAACACCACAAAAATTTGTCTAATTGATCCTAGCAGAGGTGAGCCCGAAGTGAGGCCTTTTTTCAAGTCACATTTATGGTACCTGTTAATTGCTTATAAAAAAATTAAATGTGTGTTTCTTTAAGTTTATTTATTGGGCTTTCAAATAACACCAATATTGTTGGGGCACCATGATTGTGTCAGAAGAAAATCTTTAAAGTTCACGTTGCGGAAGGTGCGGTTTATTTGATGTTGAGTATATTATTACCATGTATTAAGTTTTTTTTTTTTTTTTTTTTTTTTTATGCTAGACAAGGCAGGTATTTGACCGCAATCGCACCTGGTGTTAAGTGAGATGCAGTCTAGGAGCCTAGTCTAGTTTGTATTTCGTGCCCCTGTCTCATGGTGTCTGCAGAATACCAGTGGCCGTAATGTGCTTCTGAGTAAGTTATGGCCTCATACTAAGCAAAGACCAATTTGGTACAACTAGCTAATACTATTTTTGCTCTTTAAGTTGATTTGTATCGTTGTAATTTTGTTGGTGTTATTTTTATACACGGCAATAAATAAACATTATCACCATACAAATTAATTAATACTTTTTAATTAGATCTGACCTGCTAGGTATTCTCGCAGTAGTGAATATGTACTCGCCCGATGCAAACGCTGAGAAGATGACCGGTATCGTGGCGAGAGCCAGCATCAAGAGCTGGTATCTCCCAAACTGTCCCACCTCCTCTACGAGAATAGTATCCAAATCGATGTCATTTTTTCTCTCGCCAGCTTCCCCTTTCTCCTCACTGGACATATTTTCGGAGATATTTCAGACACCGCGACCGTTTCACAAATAAGTAGTATTTACATAGATAAATTTCCAGCCAAATTAAAAGGATAAAACGTACCCCCAAAGTACTATCTGTGATAACGCCATTATCTACTTTTATATTGCATTATTATAGGATAATCGTAATAAAGATGATAATTAGAGCTTATCATTGATTGTATAGCCACACATATTTACATTCAATTATGTATTGCCGTTACCTAATTATAAATATTCTTAATTCTTTCATTCAAATTCAAATTATTCGTTTTACTTAAAAACATGTTAAGAATAAGGCTGAGTTGCACCACCTTTTGACCGTAACTTTGACGATAACCGGTGTGTTTTGTATGGAGTTTGACAGATTTTTGACGTTTGTCAAAGTTAAAATAAGATGGTGCAACTCAGCCTAAGAAAAGTGAAATGGAAATTTTGTGAAGAGTAGTTTTATTACAAAATACAAATAAAGGTCATTAAGTTTCGATAAGCAAAATAAAACAAGCAAGGTACATAATGCATTGCTAGTGCTTGCGAGTCGAGATCTTTCTGCTGGCCAGGTCCTCGGCGTCGCGCATGGTGTCGGGCAGCTTGGTGCCGAGCGTCTCCGGCGTCGTGAGCACCAGCAGCGCCGACAGCAGCGCGAAGCTGCCGAACAGCACCGACGGCAAGTTGGCCCACACCGTCAAGGCCTGCAATATTGTTTGCTATTAGTTTAGTTGTAGCAACTTTGTTGGCTGGAATTTTGGGTTATCAATAAAGCACTTTGTACTCCAAAGCCACTGGCACAAGTCCAGGACATTATGTGTGGCGCTCTGATTCCAAGAGCAAGTCGACTTTGGTGTGCTAATCACGTGCGTTTTGCTTTTGGACCATCCTTAACAATCTAAGTATTACAAAGTAGTTTTAAAGGAATCCCATAGTGTTCCTAAAGAAAATATTTTTTTTACTTAAATACTACTACTACTTTGCCTAGCCGATTCCCATTTTATTTGGGGTCTGCCCTCCGCGTCATGCGTCTCCAGGCGGCTCGGTCCTGGGTTTCTTACTTACCTAAATCTCCCTAGTAAATATAGCATAATTAAAGTAAAGGACTAATAAAGCTCTACCTACGTGTAGTAGTTCATATGAGCTATTTACCAGAGCCGGCGTAAGTGGTGCGGTGATGGAGCCGATCCTGCCGATCATGGAGGAGAAGGCGAACAGGTTGTGGCGGTACTTGGTGGGGTACAGCTCGGCCGTGTACACGTACATCGACGTCACCACGATCGAGATGCTGTACTTGCCGATCAGGTACACCGCCAAGTTTAGTCCTTCCATTTCTGAAAGTGATGATTAGGTTGAAGCTAAATACACTTTTTTTAATTGAGTCAGACAATTTTCTAGGTAATAGGAGAGTGGAAGCTTTGGGAGATTGTTCCGTTCCCTTGAATTGATGAAGGTAGTAGCACATCTCTATTATTATAGGAAATAATATTCGTTCGTTCGTTCTTTCGTTTCAGCTGAAAGACGTCCACTGCTGGACAAAGGCCTCCCCCAAGGATTTCCAC
The DNA here is from genome assembly GCF_963855985.1 of Ostrinia nubilalis. NCBI lineage: Eukaryota > Metazoa > Arthropoda > Insecta > Lepidoptera > Crambidae > Ostrinia > Ostrinia nubilalis. The sequence continues at coordinate 16,529,547 of NC_087098.1, forward strand.
GGTCACGGGAAGAGCCTGGATGTGGATAGCGCAGGACCGGTCGTTATAGAAAGTCCTTGGGGGATGGCCTTTGTACAGCAGTAGACGTCATTTGGCTGAAACGAACGAATTCTAATAAAATTAATGTTGCCAACTTACCTGAAGATGAAAAGGCAAATGTAAATTGACAAATTGCACACAATCCGTAGGCCGAAATCATCATAGCTTTTCTTCCGATTCTATCCAACAATAATATTGCTGTCCAGTAACCAGGAATTTCTACTGCTGCCACAATTGCATAATTGAGGTAAGAATTTCCTGAGAGGTTTACTGCGTTTACGCTCATCCCGTAGTATACTAAAGTGGTAGTTATCCACCAAATTGGAGTTACGCAACACCTAGACAAAATTACTGGGGATCTTAATACTTGAAGCGGTAGCCATACTTCTTTAGGCTTTACTATATTTTTTTCTGCTTCTACAGACTCTCGAAACGCTTCAAGAGATTTATCAGATAATTGTTTTTTATTTCTTTGAGCCACTTTTCTTAAGATCGCCTCCGCTTCTTCATAGCGACCTTTACTCATCAGCCATCGCACAGATTCGGTGAGCAGCCAATAATATGAGATAACGAGCAGCAACGGGCCGTAGACGACCCGAGTCAGAGTCCTCCACGCGGGCACGCCCCACGCTATGAAGCTCAGTATTATTTGACCGATCGCAAACATTGTTGAAAGTGATGCACCCGCTATCACACGGTATTTGGGGCCAAACATCTCCGCAACTGAAGACAAAAAAAACATCATTTGCAGTAATAATGGTAATAAATAACAAAAACATGCAATTTACTTAGGACTCGGATATAAGCCCTTTCTACTCTCATTAATCATTAACTATTTACCTAGTAGATACCTCAAACACAAATCATGCATAAGTGGCTGGATTTCACCATTTTATTTTAACTTTAACAAACGTCAAAAGTCTGTCAAGCTCCATACAAAAACACTGGTTAAAATTATAGTTACAGTTAAAATTAAGGTGGTGCAATGCCTAATGTAAAGACATTATCTTTTTGTGAAAAGGAGGCACGGTCATTATATGCCACCAGTGAACAAAGATAATTTTACCTGGCTTGTACAAAAAATACTTTTACCTAAAATATAGCAAGAAGAGTAAGTCCCGGCACCTATAGCAGACTCAAGCACCTCCATAGCTAAGAACCACTCGTAGCTGTTGACGAAGGATCGCGCGAAGCCGGTCCAGGCCAGGTTGAAGGCGTTGATGGTGACGGCCACGCGCCGGCCCCAGCGGTCCGACACGTAGCCCGTCAGCGGCAGCACCAGCAGGTCACCCATCACGCGCACCGACCCGATCAGCGACCGGCGCCACTCGTCGCACGCCAGCCCGAACTAAAAGGCACAAGTGGTTGGAGGTTCGTTTCGTTTTCAGCCAAATGACGTCCACTGCTGGACAAAGGCCTCCCCCAAGGTTTTCCACAATGAACGGTCCTGCGCTGCCCGTAGAGACGATGGCCGTTGGGGCAGGAAAGTTCTCGAGTGGCGACCACGGGCTGGAAGACGTAGCGTGGGCAGGCCTCCTACTAGGTGGACCGACGATCTGGTGAAGGTCGCGGGAAGAGGCTGGTTGGAGGTACGCGTGTGCTTTTAGAGATACCATCCAGTATTGGCGTCGTTTGTGACTGTCGATTGTGACTGAAGAGTAAAGTGAGCAAACTTAAAATATGGTATTCTTTAAACTATGCTCCTTGCGATTGCAGTGTCCAATCATTTTTTTTTTAATTATGTTGGTACTCAATACAAGACTTACTTCGTACACAACACTATGCGTATTCTCGTAGACATACTGGTCGCAGGCCACGACGGTGGAGTTGTCGAACCACGAGGCAGGGCATGCGTCGGCTGCGACGGGGTCTTGGAGACTGCTGTTGCCGAACCTGGCGCACTGGTCGTAGCCGCCGCTGGCGACCGGCAGCGCGCTCGCGAGCCATGGCTGACTGAACTCTGGATCTTGGCCGTCACATTGCGGAATTAGACACCTGGAATTAACGAAAACTGTACAAGCGTGAGCTGGTCGAAATTAGTTAACAGATGTAAACTCGTCGAGATATTAGTTAAGATAGTTTAAACACAAGATTGGGGTGATAAGTACTTCAACGTAAAAAGATAAATAACATCTAATAGAGACAGTGAAACTGTAATTATAATAATAAATACCCTATCTACAATAAATTAAATATGAGTTACGACTTGCCTGGTGGGTATCCTAGCTGTCGTGAAGACGTATTCTGTCGTGAATCCAGAGAATATGACAGGGAAAGCGACGAACGTGAGGACGGTCAGCTGGTAGCGCCCCACCTGCCCCACCTCCTCCACCAAGATGTCGTCCAGGTCGATTCCCTTCTTCGACCCGACCTCGCCATTCTCCTCAGCAGACATCGTTCAGAGTGACGCAACTACCGAATCCGGGTTTATTTCCCAAGTTTATGCGGCCATTCTATTGCACGAGATAAAGAAAATGCAGGCAAGTCAGAGCTGTGTATTTACAGCGAGGTTTCTGGGCAATTACTACTATTTATTACTGTTATTTGTTCGAATATAATAACGTCCTCGACTTTTAAAATAATTCAAATTGTTATGAATGAAAGGAATCGGAGCTCGTGTGTCTAATTGTATTTTTACATATTTCAAATATTTTTTTTAAAACAGTTGGATAACAAGAAGCACATGAATTGTTCTTTTACAAACAATAGACTACTATATGAATACGAATGGAATATACGTACGCCCAGATAAAGATTTATTGTGTTTTCTTAAGCCTTACGAATGCTTTGATTCTTTATTTTGTTTAAAGAACAAATAGTGTCTAGACAAACATTACATAGGCTTTAAGACTTAATTTCTTATTTTAATTAAACATTGTAATGTAATATTAAATGTATTTTATTAGGTACCTATAATAATTGACCGTAATTAAAAATTTGATGTTACTAAGTAAGGTACGAGAACATAAAACTTATTGTTATTTTTTGTTACTGAAATTGTTCCACAATATAATATTAAGGTTCCGTGAATTTTCATGTTGTTCGCAAACTATTTTATAACGTGATCTTATTATTTTATTCCTTATCAATTTTTATTTATTATGATAAGATTTAAGTTTTCATACTCATGCACTCATCAAATAAAGCCGAACTTCTTGTCTCTTCATTTTACCAACACTTGCAATCCAAAGTAGTTGGTATATTGTTATTATAATGTATAATTAACGAGTAATATTTAAACCGTTATTATTATGTTCTAAACGAAAAGAACAAACTGACATTTATTGTTTCAGTTAAAATTAGAAACAAGTAACAATAAAGAATATTCAAATTAGGTCTTAGCTATAATTTATGTAATTACTTTGTAGATTAACTCAACGAGGCTAAGAGTAGCAAATATGGAAATACAACCCAATACATACATTTCATCATTATTTTAATTTACTTCAAAATTACCTATTTAAATGTAACAATTTGAGAATAATTTTAACTCATTCACTGAAACTTACATTACAGCAATTTTTCTTCGTGGCAAAGCAACATCCCGCACTAGATGCTAAAAACAAACATTAATTAAGACTAGTTTCTTTTTTTATACAAACACAATGATTATGTAATATATTCCATAATACAGCCTTTTAGTATCAGTAGATCTGAGGATCTAAAGAAATATCTCGTAATTTTTTTATCGAAGCCTGACACTTGACGACTTTTCGAGTAGTGTCTAATCTGCGCGCACTGACGCCGTACGTGCTAGCAGATAAATAACTGCGTGCGGTGCATACACGTGCAAAGAAGATACGTCAGTCACTCAGGATAGACTCCAAACAGTCTAGATAACAAACCTTCCGATATACTCGTAGTACAATATTACTAATCCAATACCCATGCTGGATGTTGAAATATTATTAATCATAATTATGTTCTTCTAATCTCCAGCAATCCATATCTATAATTTCATTGCTTTGTGATGCTGATGACCCTTTTTTATAATAAGTACTTTTTTTATTTCTTAACAGTTCATAGTTCATCATCACCATTTCAGCCATAGGACTTCCACTGCTGAACATAAGCCTCTCTCAATGATTTCCACAATGGCCGGTTGGTAGCGGCCTGCATCCAGCCCCTTCCTGCTACCTTTATGAGGTCGTCCGTCCACCTTGTGGGTGGACGTCCTACGCTGCGCTTTCCGGTACGAGGCCTCCACTCCAGAACATTGCTGCCCCATCGGCCATCTTAATAGTTAAAAGATCTGAATTCCTCCGAAACTTTGTTCAGATACGCCACTCCGCGATGAATGAATAGGCGGGTCAATGCGTTCCAGTAAAGATAGATATAGTCTGGTCTCCGAGCACGTAGAATTTTGTCCAATGACCCCAAGCTACCCATCCTTATCGCTCGCGCGTAATTATATTGCTGTCGCGTCTGTGCGACGGGCGCCTGCAGTGAGTGTGCGAGCGCGACAGCAACAAGATTCTACGTGCTCGGAGACCGGGCTTTAGAAGAAAGTATTTATTTATGTCAAAACAGTTCGGTGTCAGTAGTCGGTGCCCGCGTCGGAGGGCTCGCGCGGCTTGATGATGCCGAGCTTGGTGGCCAGCGCTGCCACGTTGGCGCGCACCTCCTCCTGCACCAGGTTGAACGACATGGCCAGCAGTGCGATCCCGAACAGCAGGTACAGCGAGCACAGCGCGATGGAGTGCACCGCCGCTGCCGGCTCATCCGTGTTCTGGCCCTGACAGACATATCATCATCAGTATCCTATCTACATACATACAACTCGAAAAACATAACCCTCCTTCTGGCGCAGTCGGGCAAAAAGGAATGCACTTATATGTAAACAGGATCATCAATTTCGAAATGTTCTTACTGGTATAATACGATCAAGTAAAACGACGCTTTTTAGTTTTGTTGCGGGATACTGATGACGTCATTTATATCACTAGTAAATACCAGACACATGTATATTGTTTTAAACTTACATGGTCACTATCACCCGCAAGTTTTCTCAGTTACTCCGTGACCATGGCGCTTGCAACAGTGCCGAAATATCGGAAACTCAAAATTAAGGTACATGGTAGCAATCCCGTCATTAATAATAATAACCAGACACATGATTCCGAAAAACGCGACAAAATAAACCATTTACTATTTTGATAAGATACATTTTTAGTAACTTGTCGTTTTTACTTTATTATGAGCCATTAAGTCAGATTAAAATTAATTTTATCAAAATCCTTTATCTCGAAAGTAAATCAAACAAAGAAATTATGAAGCCATAAAGCGTGTATAAAATAAAATAGAAATGTTTTAAGTTCAACATTTTAATCAAGGGCATATTAAATATGTCATAGTCAATCTAATCAAATTATTGGCTACTAAATAAAAAGGGCTTTAATTATCTTATCACTTTAAGATCTGTAAAGCGATAAAATACTATGAGAGTCAATTACGCATAAATTAAAAATTAGAGCGATTGAAAACGATAATCTAAGGAGTAATATAACACGTAACATAAACTACAACCGATGCTGTTGACATCCGAGGTGGGGTAGTATTCGATTCAATCACGAATCTCGTAAATTAATACCTCGGTGATCTAGTGTGGCGATGGACTTTGTAGGTCGGGCACTCTACAATACCTAGTGTAGTAGGTACACTGCCTCCTTACATTTTAATGGGTGGATTTAGGTCAATATAGTTTGGGACTAAGGTTGACTGGAGGAAAATGCCGAAAGTCATTAAGTCCGCCTTATGTACACTGTTATATGTGCATATAAGTTTGAAATAAATAAATAAATACAGGGTGTGTCGTAAATAGTGGTCCAAAGCAAACATACAAACATAGTACATACCAGTATTTTAAAAAAAATGTTTCAAGGTTGTTCAAAAAAAAATTTAAAATTGGTACCTTGCGTTACAAATTTGATTACATTTATGTATTAACTAAGTATTACAATCATTTTTTTTTTACAAACTGAATTTAAATAAACAAGTTTGTTTCGAAATTCAATACTCACTACTAGCAAATCGGTTGACTTTACCTTTACTTTTTAAACACCCTTTAACATAATTATATTTTTTTAAATACTGGTATGTGGTACCTCAGTGTACAGTGTATCGACCCTTTTGCTTTGGACCACTATTTACGCCACACCCTGTATATGCAATTAGGCTCTAAGTACGAGTATACCTAGTATTTGTATAATTGGACTTTTTATTGGGCATTCATATATTATTACAGTTTATGTGACTAAACATGTAAGCTATTTAGTTTCTCTGAGAGCTTCTTGTGTTTTTGATCAGTAAATAAATATGGCATGTGCCTATATTATCTGAAATAAACCATGTTTACGTGCTTCGAAGTTCCGTCGTCCGTAATACCAGAGTAAATACAAATGAGTAGGTCATCTTCATAGAAACGCACCGAGCGCGGTTTGTCACACACTGACAAAATTTAGCGTGGATTAGCGGGGTGTTGCGCTCCTACTCATTTGTATTTACTCTGGTAATACTTGAGGTAAGATGTTCGTACCTGCGCGGGCACGAAGTCCCCGAAGCCGATGGTGGTGAGCGTGATGAAGCAGAAGTAGGCCGCGTCCAGGTACTCCCAGCCCTCCCACTGCTTGAACAGGAACGTGCCGGCCACGATGTACGACGCTACAAGGAACACGCACAACCAGATGGGGACCGGCTTGATCTGGGAATTTGTAAAAATTAATGCAAATTTGGTATCAGAAAGAATTAAGTTCTTAAATATTTGCTTACCTCTTCTTTAACAGGTGCCTCCACTGCGTAGATTTCCGACTGGCGAGAGCCCCAAACTATGAAAATTATGAACAATATTTGTATATCCATTTCCCAATGACTCATTAGTTCAGTTCAGTACCCAAAAAATCATATATTCTGCAGGTATACTACGAATAAAACAAATAGTTCTAAAAAGTGCTTACCTGGAGGCCGATTTCGTTTTGGTATTGCTACTTCATCGCTCCAATCGTCTCGTTCTGGCGATGGAGTCTGTAAAAAAGTTAAAGTTTTTATTAGGTAAGTGCTCTACCATTTTAACTTGGACCATGTGTAAGTACATTATGCGGTCTCCAAGGCATTGTCTGGAGAAACAAATTATCTTGGGACAAATGGAAGGCAGACGCGCTCGGGGCAGGGCACCGATGAGATGGTCGGACGCGGTGAGGAAGACGGTGGGCGGTTGCATCGTGCGGTCCACACAGCTTATGACCGCAGTCTGTGGAGGAACACTATCTGTGGTCGCGATCCTCATCAGTGAGGGACCGAGGAAGAAGAAGATTTGTAAGTGCACATAATAGGTTCACTTTATATTCGCGCTCGTGGAATTGGACCTATGGAACTTACATAGTGTCTGTACGGTCTTGCGCCATCCTCGACGGTCTGCAGGCGCCGCAGCCGGCGGGCCCGGGGGTCGGGCCGCCTGCCGTCCTCCAGGTCGTCGTCCCAGCGGTGCTCGTACTCGTACGCAGCGCTCTTGGCCCGGCGCCCGCGCTTGCTCGGCCCGTAGTCTTCGCGCTCGCGCTCGTAATACTCAGACCTGCCTCGGCCCATTCTAAGAAAAATTTTGATCGTTAAAAATCTATTAAATTAGGTCCTAAACTTTGGTATACTTGGATACATGCACATTCCACAAATGCAAATTTTATGCACATAGATTAACATTTACGTACAAGACTTTACTGTACATGTATAATCTTGCCTTTTTATCTTGTCGAGAACAATTGCCTACCTCCAATCACTACGATCCCTCCTACTCCTCGGATTATCAAATTCATAATCATCATCTTCCGGATCATAACCACGATCTCTTGCATAGTAATCATCTCGCTCTCTCTGTTTTTTGTCCCTTTCCTCCAATGCCTTCCTCTCTTTGTAATTCTCGTAGTCTACATCGTGGAGGTCATGCATTTCGAACATATTTCTATCATCCATTTCGTAATGTCTGGAGTCATCAAAGTCTCTTCTTGGACCATAATCTGGCTTGGGTTTTGAAGGTCTCGGTAATGATTTACTCCGCAAATCAGGCTTCGAAGTTATTTTTTTCTGATGATTATCTAACTCTTTCAAAGCAGCTTCTAAATCTTGTAGAGGTAATGAGATTTTTGGGAAATCTTCTGAAAAAATAAGATGTCCATAAATTTCCTATCATTGTTATTCCACACTTCCTAATTTGTATTACCTACCTTCTTCCTCCTCATACGTGTCTCGGCCATATCGTTCATATTGAACCGGAGATCTATCATCTCGGTCAAGAAATTCCCTTGGCGCTAAAAAAAACATCATTCTCATTAATTAGACGCAACTTCTAGTAAAATACGACAGATCCTCATCATCATGATCATCAGCTTATATTGAGGCTTCCTACGAGCTGACAATAGTGACTGAGTTTCTTGCGCTGCTTCTTCTCAGCACTGGCCCATTTATTGTCCCGAAGCAGTGGTAGGGTTAATACTGGGACGTGTAAAAGTGCTTTTTTTAAGCCTATTTACAGAAATAAATTAAAAAAAAACTCATTACAACTCATTTATTGAGTTCGAGTATCAAATGAGTTTTAATGAGTTTTTAATGAGTTTTAAAAGCAACTAGAGATCAGTAGAGATCACGTCGTATCATTCAGTGTTCAAATCGTGAACTATCTTTCATCCGTCATCCTACTATTCCGTTACACACAAAACTCGTTAATCCTACATTTATAGCCTAGTGAATATAAAAAATAAATATGTAGGTGATAATTACCATATCCTCTGGCGTAGGTGGAGGGCGGCTGCGAGCGAGGCCGCGCCGGGGCGGGCGGGGCCGCGTGGGGCGGCGCGCGCGCCCGCCGCGCCCGCCCGCTGCTGTACCCGCTGTCGCGGTACCTGCATGCTCAAGTCAACTTAGGTAACGATGGGATAAATTAAAAGTTCTATAATACGTAAAGTAAGCCCAGAGCACAGTTTCAACTTATCAATAAGTTGAACTGAAATATATGCTAAAATGTCATTGAATCAAGAAAAAAGTCCTGAAAATATTGTGTTTGGGCATCATTTCAGTATACGGATTAAGTTTCTGTGTCACTGATGGCAATGAGCTGACAATCTCAAACCTGGTAAAGGGTGTTTGAAAATAAACACGTGGTGAACATCGGTTTAATTGAAGGTAGAGCCTTTATAATCTAGATGCTACTAAGTAATGCAGTTCGTATAAAACATTTTGTAATTTCTGGTGTCATATACTACAAGCCCAGCTTAGACAAAAATCCAAAGTAAGTACATACCTACACTAGGCTGTTCCTGTTCATTCACTATGGATGAACAGGAATAGCTAATATTAAGATCAACTGATAAAATGTATTTAATTGCTATTTAATGCAAATAGATTGAGATTGTACCTGCAATCCGTGTCGGAGTGAGCACGCTCGACGGGCCGGCGCCGGCGCGTGGAGCCGCGCGTGCTGCCGCCGCGGCCCGAGCGCCTGCGCACAACAACGGGCAATCTCTACGCGTGACTTCTAGTGTGGTAAGTTTGCTCAAATAACATAATAAATGCTATGTCAACGTGAAATTGTGAACTCTGTCAGTTTATAATATAACGCGTTAGATTGTAAACTAACAGTGGGTTAGGTTAGGTTAGATTGTAATTTAACTACGTCAGATTATAATCTCGGAAAAACGGAATTCACAATTTTACGGAGACAGCTACATAAACTGAGCGCATTCAAAGGATAGCCAAATCGAGAAAACGAAAACATCTGCAGAGTAAATGCTCCCGACTTCATGGTTTCGACTTGAGTAAATTCAGTTTTTAAAATATCACGGGTTATTTAACAGAGTTTATGACTAAATGCTCTTTCATTTGTGGATTTTACAGTCCAGCTGGTTTGGTGATAATGTAAACTTAAGATCATCCTGAGTGGTATGGTATGGTACCTATTTACTGTCGTAGATTTGTGAAAATCTTGTGTAATACCTGATGGAAGGATGGTGATGTCGATGCCGCCGCTTTGGAGGCCGCGTGCAGACGTAGCAGCACACGCGCCAATACAGGAATCTAGGTCACAATATTAAAAATTAGTTTTTTTTTTAACTAAAAGATTTAGCGTGGAGTTAGGTCTTAACAGTCCAGTAACACAAGCATTATGAATGTGCGCCTGTAGCCACAATGCCCGCACCATTTTACATTTAGGCGGATGGACGCTCCCATGATTAGTAGTTTAGTACTAACAGAGGCAGTCCGATGCGCGTGACATATTTAAGTGCGTAAGTGTAAGTAACTCGTGGGCTTAACTTGGTCGAGAGTGAGCGCTCACTTTGTGAGTGTTCTTACCAATGGAAACCTCCTAATTAGTGTATAAAGTCTGGCTCGGCATCGATGGCCATGGTTAGTACCTGAACGATGAAGCCATGACGTCTCCGATGTTGGAGAGGCACAGCAGCATGAGCGGGATGCCCAGGATGGCGTAGAAGATGGTCACCACCTTCCCCGTCTGCGTCTTCGGGGCTATGTGCCCGTAGCCTGAATGACAGACATATTCAATTGAGAAGTAGTAGGGTTAATGTGGTAAAACTACGATTGATTCGCCAAACTACGTCTACTTGTACTACTTATAAAATGTACCAAGATATTAAATCGCATGATTGTGTGAGAATTCGTTAGGAATATTATTTGATGCACCTGAAAAGTGTTATATGCAAAGTGTATTCATTAGTTTGCTAAGCGAAACCTGCAATACATCACCTACCTAATATTTGCAGATTATTGCCGCATAATCAAACTTATTTAAAATGATTTATAGAAAAATGCTGAGTCAGGGACCTTTTTGGCACAGGGCACTTAAAATCTATTTTTATTTTTCTTTTTTGTTTTTTTCTATGTTTTAATCTTGTATTGTGCCTATATCATGTACCTATTGTGTATTGTGCCAAATAAATAATATTCTATTCTATATTCTAAAAATATTTCGTTTAATAGCTATTGAGTACCTACTATTGACTAGTTTCCAAAATATTTTTCGACACTTATAAATCGGTATGTCCTTCTTCCTATTAAGTACTTGATATCAAGTTTTGTGAAACGCTAGAACTATAAAAACAACCTATTACTTATCATACATCGCGATAACCGCGTGCGAAACAACTAGTAGTCCATTTTAACCAAAATAAACAACGACCTTGTCTGTGGGTTGCATAACGTGAACGCCTGAGCCTGAGCAAGAGGCGGATCGACGTAGAGCCCGTGGCGGAGTGCCGCAATGCCGTCACACTACGGACCTAAATGTTAATTTCATCTCTGAGTCATAAGCATCGGTGGTTCAGTGGTAGAATGCTCGCCTGCCACGCGGGCGGCCCGGGTTCGATTCCCGGCCGATGCATACTTCTTTTAGTGTTATTTTTTTAATTACAAAAGAAATAATTTAATTTTTCATAATGTTGGATATAATTTCCATTTCACTGGTCAAACACCATAGGCATCCACTTATCCTACAATTTATTGATTCGTATATCATATAAAAACATCCTTTATTCGTTATTTAAAGCAAATTATTACTACATATTTCATTTGGGTGATTAAAGGTCAGACTAAATACCATGAATCATTGACTACCTACTATTTTTTGTCGTTATAACTTATGTACCAACATGATTAGGCAATATAAAAAATTAGGGTTCAGTGGCGAATGGTTAAACTTAATTGGTCATGAGAAATGGTTATACAATTTGCTTATTTTATTTTAATAAAAAGTAAGAAAGAAGGAAAATGATTTATTCCTTGAAAAATTACGACATAACTTATGAGTTAACAAACTTAAAATAAAAATGCTGTAAAGTTCTGAAGAACAGTCAATTCAGGTTATTTTAGGTAAGTGCTTTCGTATGAATATAAATCTGTTTGAACTATAAAACTATCATCGATTATATTACTCGCAGTAATTTATATGTGTAGAAAATAAAATAACAAATGTTTAAAGTTTTGTATGTACTTACAAGATGGTCAGGCATAATAAAATTTATGGTCAGGCATAATAAACTTTACAAGTTATTCGAAAGTTATGCTATCTATTATTTAATAATAGATAGCATAACTTTCGAATAACTTGTAAAGTTTATCTGTGGAAACTGATTAGGCTACTGTACTATTTTTATTTTTTAACTTCACATGTATCAACTCATGCTGTTTGTTTCCTTAATAAAGAAAAATAAAAATAAAATAAAATAGTAGGAAAAACAATAAAGCTACTATCTTTTACCCGCGGTTTCGCTCATGATGATCTTGATTTAATATAAAAAGTCCAGGTAAGTATATCGCTCTCCCACGATCAATAACAAGGATAGGTAAAATAAACTATTATTCAAACTGAAAGGTATTTACCATATTTACGAACTAACCTATGAGATTGATATTTGATGAATGTAGTATTAAAGTTTCTTTGAATGTTCTAAGTTTACAGCAAACTCCTTTTGTGTGGTTTTCCATCGAAAAAACACTTAAATAAACATTTTGGTGAATGTCATAAGTACGTATGCATTTTTTGTCTCGATACAAGATATTATCTGGACTTGATCTGCCTTTATTTAGAAGTCCACGATTTTTTTTCCCTAAAAATCGAAGTGATTTCCGTTACGTTATATGAAACGGATGCAGCCGAGGTCGCCTTCTTGCGCCCGCGCCGAAACAAACAACAAAACGGCCCAATTACTGCTTCATTAGCCGCTCGAACGACCCACATTATATTTTGATACGTGTACTAATATGATTTGCGACTAAGAACCACTATTTACCAGGTAGACGTACGATATCAACACATTTCTCAATAACAAAGTCTTTATAAAATATTTTCAGTATTTCATGCAAGTCTAAGAAAACCGAAACCATTACATTTAACTGCTTAGCTGCCAGTCTATCACAGTACAATAAAATATGAAAGTACTTATAACAGGTGCAAAAAATACGAGTATTAGAATAAAATCTCCACTATGGCTAATACCAATTTAATGAAGAAATTACCAAGAAGTATTGTTGCCCACTAATTACGTGTATTTATTCAAACCATTACACTCTAGATAGATAAACATAGAGGTCATCTATTATTATGTAAAAACACCAAATATAGGGTATTATCTCATAATTAGATTGTATATCATATCGCCAAATGGGAGTAGCCTTCGGCCGGTGATTGTAGAGACAATGGACGACCTCCGTGCTTTCCCGCGCACGGTCGCCACGGGAGACGATGGACAGACGGTTGGCATCCTATGCAGATGTAATAGGTTATATTTTACAAAAATGAAAAACAATGTTGTCTAGTGCTGAAGCTGATGCCTCATTTAAGCTACACGGCTCATTGTTAGTATACTACGAGATTGCAGATAGTTCACCACAACGCGACGGAGCTAAATAATGAACTTCAGGGCTAGTTAGTACACATAAACACGATACGACGTTGTATCGTGGGAATAAGAGCCACGATTTCATTTTGATTTTGATTTTTTGACTGTATTAAAAAGACGAATAAAGAAGAAACAAGGTCACAGAAGATACTGGATACATCCATTTCATTCAATTAAGAATAGCGAGAGTCAAAAAGTCAACGTCGTGTCGCTTGCTCGTCGTAGATTTCCACTTTACAACGTCGCAGCACCCTTAAGTAGCAGTATCATTTCTTAAACCGACTCATTTCGGAATCTCAGTATACAATTAATTTAATAAATCTGATAAACCCATGGCTCGTGAAAGGCTATCGGCGCACAATGTTTGGTGAGTGCGTGGGTCAAGGGCGCGCTGTTCCCACCGCGCGGCCTTCAACTTGCGGCCGCGCTGCGTATCGTTCAGAATGTAGGGGTCTACAAACGTAGAGCTTTCTTGATAGGTATAATACTAAAAGTCCTTCAGTTTATCAGTATCTACATTTAGCTATACTACATCATATCAATATAGAGTCATTAATGGAATTTCAAAAAACTTTCGCTAATCTTTTAGGTAAACTGCTTATTTGAAATACGTGCGTAGTTTCCGAAAAGCCTTTTTTCTAGTGACTTACATAATTAGGTACATAAGAAAGACTTCCCTATAAGTATTTAATAAAATATAATACCTAGGTACCTAATTATTACAAAATTTTTGCGAAAAATCACCGGTACCTTTAAAAAGCTTTTGGAAGATCAACCTTCGACGAAGTATGTGTCAAGGGTGCCAGCTTCTGTCTTATGACGTCACATCGTTTAAGGGATGGCCTCGGTCTGTAGAATTTTGAGACGAAACGAATTACTCTACGTATGCATATTGCATCTGCAGCATGCATCGATTTATTATTTAAAGTAAGGTCACGTTTTATTGCCATAAAGGATAAAAATAACAATTTTATGAACATGAATTAAGTTAACAACGTAGGTGGGTACGTAAGCGCACTCGCCGTCAGAAGTAAATTATTATAATAAATCTAACTTATATTTTTATTTTATAATTTCTTTACATTTATTACGGACTGAAGGAATTCTGTCGTAGTTAAAGTAGCCGAAGGCGGCTTGGGAGTATACATATACATTTACACAAACAGTACAACACTAAGAAATACAGACTACATTTATTTTACAACAAGATCTCCTCCAGCCGACCGTGGTCTTTGTGTTGTATTGTATTATCTTACAGTCACCTTGATAATTGAGTTAATTTATTGAAAAACATTAAATACTTTAATAATTTTACTCAGTTTCAATAATTTAAATAATCTTAATTATTGTCAAAGTTACGGTTCTTTTCTAAAACCAATTAATAAATTGAAATTTGTGGACAATAAACATGGAATCTGTTAAGTCAAATCGATCCAGCATCTTGAATGCGTTGTAATTTGTTACGTAGTGATTTGCTAGTTCTCTGGTTTCCGTCCGTCACTTCATGTTTGACGATAGATGAAGGTTTAAATGTCTTTATTGTCCAGCTAGACTTAGAGGCTAGTGAGCGGCGGGCATTACAGCAGCGTCGTTTCATCAGCGGCGCGCACGCAGCTGAAACGCCGCAAAGCTCAGTTACATAACAGAGGGCGCGAGGAACGGTCGCTCCCAATCATGCTATTAATTTTAACAAATTAATTGCGTTGTGAATTTTGTTTAATAACTTCTAGTAAACCAGAATGAATTTTGGTGAGTTTTTTTTTGTTATTTTGTGTTTTGCTTTTTTTAATTAATTCTAGTTCTTTTATGAAAAAGGTAAACTCCAAACGTACTATTAATAATAACAAATTTATTAATGTTTTTAATAAAATATTTAATTTTTAATATCTGAAATTACCAACTTTTCTGAAATAAAATTGGTTATAATAAATTAAATTGAATAATTTCAACTATAAAACAAAAATAAATGTTTTCCTTTTATACATTATCAATAATAATGTAGTTTAACTGAAATTAATTTGGGCCCATCGTTTTTTTTAATTATTCATGGAAATAGCTATGATCAAAACAATAGATGTCAAATAGTCCATGTCACATGTCGTCAAAAGCCTAATAAGCGATATTAACATTGTAATATGTTCGCCGTCCCCACAAAAGGACTCGTTGCCTCAGAAGTCCTTGTGGATTTCGCAACCCTCGCCGCCCGCCCACGGCCGCGGGCGCCGGACTTGCGACGCTGTTCCTTAAACGCGTACACATTGCTGTTTTGCTGCTGATTCTTTAAAGTATATTCTTCCTCGAACGCAAATATGTGTGCGGTGCAATTTTAGAGTCTGCGTATACCTACAGAACCGGTGGCTAGTCTAAAGTTAAACTTTAGGAATACTAAACATTATCATAGTCGTATGTACCAGTTTCGTTTTGCAATTAACACGTTTTGATAAGTTGTTAAAGTTTTGATGTGTGTTATCTATTTTCAAAAAAAAAGTATTTAAGTATGTTTATATCCCTTGTCTAAGTACCCATAGTACAAGCTTTGCTTAGTTTGGGACTAGAGGCGCAGTGTAAAATTTCCAAGGATATTTAGTACTCATTCGACTTTCAATCACTACTTACACATAAAAGTTACAAACAAACAAAAAATTATCTTAATTTTGGTAAAAAATAAGAAAAAGATCATTAAGCCCTTATTTTGCAGAGGTTTACCTAACTAATCCACGCGCCGATATAATACGTCCGTATTTACAAACAGCCCTGCGTAATGACCCGCCGCGTGTTTTGAAAATACGCGCACGTGAATCGCAAGCGTAAAAGATTTCTATATTATTAAATTGCTTACCACTTTAACTATTGTATAGACAACGCAAAACAATGGCTTGATGACATAAGACAGGTACTAGCACTAGATTTTTCCGTGTTTAATGAAAATACAAGAAGTAGGAATGGACATTCTAACTTCTTGATTATGCTGAAATCTCGTTTCTTCACTCTGCGCCATTTTTCACAAAGTAATCTTTTCGAATAATTAAATTGTCTAAGGATGTGACTTACTTTTTAAATTGAGTACAAGTGAGTTTAAATCGTCATAGGTATACAAGATGCATTGATAGTAAAATTATAATAATATGCCTACCAACTCTCGGCATTTAGAACATTTATGGGATCATTAAAAGGGTGATGATGTGGTTGGTAGTCGAGTAGTAGCTACTTCTCGTGATTCAAATCATTCTGAGGTCATCTTCTCTTGCATAAGATCTATACGCCCATTCTCTTGAAAGATTCATAGGTTTCAGAGCTACCTGGTTATTAAGTGTTGAGTCATGTAAACATAGCGCTAGCAGGAGGTGTGGTTTAGTATAAAGCAAGGCTAATTTATGCTTCCATATACTTTAAACATAATATGATGTTTAATATCAAGATACTCGTATTTCCGATGTTCAAAACAGTTCTATGAGTAGATTAAGTTGGTAGAGACTAAAATGTGTTCATTATTTATGTAGAATGGAAAGGAAGATTTTAAAAATATGCCAATTCTGTAAAGATAGATTAAGGTAGGTAATAGATTAAGAGATAAGGTAGAGTCGCTATAATAAGGTAGAGTCGCAGTGGTGACTGAGTTTGTTGCGGCGCTTCTTCTCAGCACTTGCCAAATGTTGGTCTCGAAGCGCTGGTAGGGTAAAAAGATTATGAGACATGTAGAGGCTCCTTAAGAGCAAAATGACGATTTGTAAGAACTATTTATTAGTCTAAACAAAAAAAGAAATTTTGACTTTGAATAGATTAATAGATATCGTAGAGTGCCTAGACAGACTTTATCTTAAGAAGAGAACTGATAATAATCAGAAAGAACGTAACAAATTGCACGAGGATCATCTTATCATTAGACAGCAGTTTCTTTCAAGCATCAGACAACCCAAATGATATTTTGAAGAACTTATAAAAAGATAGACGAGAAGCGATCGCATATGACCGCTTTACAATTGGTTTTGTCGCTATATTTTGATATCGATTCGCGGGACTTAAAAGGCTACCAAATAATAATATTTCTGAACATTTTGTTACAAGAATGTTTCCCTCGCAGTGCTGGTGGTGCTATGCGCGGCGGCGGCGCTGGGCGGCGCGCGCGCAGACAGCTGGCGCTGGCCCGAGGGCGCCGCGTCCGTGCGCATCGACACCAAGGTGCGCTTCACCGACGACGCGCCGCGCAGCGAACACAAGTCAGTACCTAACTAACCCCTTTATTTAGACTCCCCGAAAACTGCAAATTTTAAGTCAGTCGATAGTTTGGTCGGCTTCCAGTTTGTATGAGGAATCGGCCGATACCAAATTCCCAGTCGATGAAGCACCTGATGTCGTGCCCAAGCAACTGCACTCAGGAGGATTTGATGAGTGCTGCTGACAACGCCACTCTTGTGGCGGAGTTTTGGGCTGACACTGTGTAGGTTTATTGTCGACACGAAAAGAAGAAGAAGATACCAAATCGGTGTAATGTGCGCACTTCCCTAAATGTTCATACTGATCAACAGCCCGACCAAACTATCGGCAGACTAAAAGTCTGCAGTTCCGGGGTGTCTAAAACTCCTCTCAAAACATATGCATTTTGAACCCTCTCATTACGATGCATCCCCAGATGTTTGTCTGGCTCTGCGCTAATTTTTTGAGAAATTGTGACAAACTCGTGAAAAAATACTAGAGAATTGTACTCAGTTATGCTCTATGAACAAGCATCTGCCTGTAATTCTATACTTCCTGTAACATAGGTAGGTATTTACCTACTCGTACTTAGTTGTAAAATGTTTTAATTACTTCGTAGCTACATTATTAGTGTCGTTAAAATTGTATGAAGTTTAAAAACATAACAAGCATTAAACATTGGATCAATTAAAATAAGGTATTGCTACATTTGTATACTTCAAAACATTGATATTGACAATGCAACCTTCGCAAACCAAATTACATTCTCGTTCAAAAGTGCTCGTAATTACATTGGAAAACCCCAACAGTATTGCATCTTACAACATTGGCTCAGTGAAAACCCGTAGCCTCAGCACGATTCGCTTGAGCAGTAACAGACAAGCAACAGTAGAATCTCGCAAAGTAACTTGTACTTACGCTACATCACATTGTCTTCTTCATTATCTTTACTTAGATATTCATTATTTATTCATCAAAAATAACAAGCAATGTTTAGAGATGCAGCTAATTAGAGATCTAAGTGCTCCGGAATAGTTTCGACCTAAGTTTCGACCGATACAATAGTTTTAGGGTTGTACATTTTCAGTAATTTTCAAAAACAACATTTTGAACTAGCTAGTTATTGACATAATTAGAAGGCCACTTGGTGTAGTGATTCCCTTACTTGTCTGGCAGTGTTAGGGTAAATAAATAGTGAAGAGTCAATATCTTTATTGTATTTCATGTTCATTTTTTTTTATTTTTAGTTTATCTACAACAAAAACAGTGTTTCTACGAATAGTCGTCAGAGTGTAAAGTCTGCTTGGCTTAGTAGAGCTTATGCAGCAACTTATTTCTTGTAATTCCTGATTCTTATCGCCGTTTGCATAATGTGTACGAGTAGCTGGCAGCCCTACGACACGCGATATTTCCAGTCGGCTCAGTTTCGGCGCCTTGGCACATATTCGCGCGTCATTGTTCCGAGTCGCGCGGTATCGACTGCATCGAGTCATGCACCACTGCGCGAGACGGTGGACTATCACATAATAAGAATAAATTGCGATAGTCCCAGGAGAAGCACATGGGACCCTTAAACTGGCGACTCTACATAATTTAATGGCGACGGGGGAAACTTAAACCCATATTCTATGATTTTACGTAAAGATACCTACTTAGTTCAACAATTAATTAGAAACATAATTTCAGTAGTTTCTAAGCTGAAAAGTCTTCCCATTGGTACTCAATAGCTTGCATTGGAGAGAGCATGTTGAGCTCTATGTTGACGTAGGCTGATTTTTGGGCCATTGCAATTCAAAGTCAAAGTCAAAGTCAAAATTTCTTTATTTGTTTAGACTAATAAATAGTTCTTACAAATCGTCATTTTGCTCTTAAGGAGCCTCTACATGTCTCATAATCTTTTTACCCTACCAGAGCGCTTCGAGACCAACATTTGGCAAGTGCTGAGAAGAAGCGCCGCAACAAACTCAGTCACCACTGTCTGCCGGTTAATATTTTCGTTTCACTACTTACAATTCTTAAACGTTTTAACATTATTCGATTCGTTTCTACAGAGGAGCTCTTGTTTTGGTCCTTGCTAATATCCGGCGCAGGCGCATTATTTTCCGATACAATACGCGTGCGTGCGCGTCCCTTGCAACGTCCGACGTCTCAATGGGGTGACGTCATCAAGAATGGCTCCGTTCATCTGATTGCCTAGTTTCCTTTCGCAATTAGTAGTACAAAGGTTTAGCAATATCATGAATATCCTGCTTTATTTCTTTTATAGGAGAACCTAATTATACACCTTAGACAAGGAATAAAGTGATCTTAAATATGTTTATTAAATTCAGTGTAATCGTTTTTGAAAGATGAATTCGAAGGGCAGCCACTACTCGAAATTCATTCATTTTTTATAAGTTTATGTGTATGTAAATATACATACTCATGTTTCTTTCCACGTGATGGGTGATCATATCCCCACTGAGAAGACATGAAAATATTTACTAGATTATAATCATTGTGTACAGGAAACATAACTGATGATTTCTTGTTTCATTGAGCTATTAATTCAAATGATTTCATCATTCATTTCACACTAACACATAAATCGTAACAAAAGATTAGTGTTTGCGTGCAGACTTTATGTATCCATAAATGATAATATTATGATCATCTGCAATTTGAATACATTCGCATTAATGCCCTGCTCGTGCGTAAGTGTAACAATTAGTTTCTAATTTGATCCTTGAAAGAGTCTTAATAATACCACTTTATTAAAATATGCCAGTTTTCTCAAACGCCCCAGATCCGAGACTATGCAACTGTTTTACAACTACGATTAAAATCATGAATGATTTTCATCAGCTTCATTTACACTGAACACCAAAGTAGAGCATGAAAATTAATAGTACTTGTGTTACGATATATTTGGTAATGCGAAAGTAGGCTGTAACGAAAAATGTAAGGGCAATATAATGTAAGTCAATAGACGCAATATCCGTAAAGTATTGCAAAAATGCAACACAATCTATACTATCACTAGCTGACCACGTCTGCGTTGCCAAACCGCGGCGTTGGCAAACCATTTCACTGTTGTACTTCCTACCAATCTTGCGCATTGACACCAGTTACAATGATACGGATTACCTGCAATTTGATGATCGTCAAATAAAATAAAATTTAGCTACCTACTTACCCACAAGAAAGAACTTCACGGGTACAATAATACGATATTGAAATGTTGAACAGAAATAATCGAGGCGAGGTGCAAGCCGATGAGCCCCAGTTCGAAGAGCCGTCCAACACCGAGGGGTTCTACAACCGCCCCCCGGGGGCGGGCCGCTACCCCGTGCGCGTCCAGGCCTACCACCCCTACAGGGTCGACGAGCAAGGCATCTACTCTTTGAAGAAGACGTAAGTAGCACCCATAATTATGAGCCTCGGATAAGGGACATGGACATGTATCTCCCATACATCTACTACTGGTGGCATCATACCGTTTGGTTTTAGAACCATGATGAATCACTTGACATTGACTCATTCCATAATAATCGGTTGCCATAAGTAGGCATGAACACGCGAACATTTAATCATCATTTCTTCCGTGATTTGCGAAATTAACCCCAATTATAAGCCATTGTAGGATCACATTAATAATATTAATTAAAAATTGAACGTAAACACTGAGGTACTGAAATAGTTAATTAGTAAGTAATTTGTATTTGTAAAGCAAGCTGACATTATTATATTTGTCGGCCGTTTGGTGTAGTGGTTCAGAACGTGCTACTATGCCAAGAGGTCCCGGGTTCGATTCCCGGCCGGGCAGAAATTGAAATGATGAATTTTAATTTCTGTGACGGGTCTGGGTGTTACTATGTATAATATGTATGTATTAAAAAAAAAAAAAAGTATATAAGTAGTATATCCGTTAAGCTAGCACCCATAACACAAGCATTAAGTTGCTTACTTTGGGGCTAGCTGGCGATGTGTGAAATTGTCTAAAGATTTATTTATTATTTATTATTTATTTATTTATTATCATTATAGAATGTAGGTTAACACGAGATGACTCTTATCTATCACACAGGATGAATGAATACCTCAATTTGATATCACAGTCTGCAGTGCTTCTTACGCCATCAAGTATGTCATTTTAATGCTGAACTCAGCCCATTCATATTATCCTTCACTCAAGAACTCACTGAGCAGTTTACTCAGATCCATTTGTTCGTATTAAAGTTCCCATACTTATATTTTTGCAGGCCGCAACACTACTCGGACGGGACCCTGGACTCGCTTCAGTACTGCAAGTGTGTCTCCACGCCCGAATGCAACCCGTCCGTGGACTCAGCTGTAAGTACACCACTCAGGACTGGACAGGACATTTTCTTATGCTATCCTTTCCTCTCGTAATGAATGCAATCGTGCAGTTTATAGGTATAGCCTAGCCAGTAGCTATTATTTTATTATTTAAACTTACCGATTCCATTACATTTTTCAGAAAGCATGTGGTTTGGGTAAATTCTTATGTTGCTACAAACGGCCGAACAAAAGCACACCCCAGAACACAGGTAACAATACCCTCTATGGCCAAATAGATAAGGACTAACTACTAACAACAGGTCACTGAAAAAAGCCTGATTTCCTTGCAGAATTTTTCAATGAAGTCGAAGACGAACGTCCAATGTTGCTGCCCGGTCAAGGCGAACGCGCCGGCCCCTTCCCGCCGCCGCCCGATACCGTCCTCAACGGCGTGTTCGGGCCCGGCCACGGACACGAGGCCGCGCTCCTCGGCACCCTGCAGGACAACCGCGGCCCGCACCAGGCCGTCCTCATAGGCCCGGAAGGCCCGACTGGCCAAATCGGACCTAAGAGACCTGTACTCGTGGGCCCCGGGGGACCCACCGGCATCATCGGTCCTGATCAAAACCGAGGAATGCTCGTTGGCCCCGACGGTCCGACTGGCATCATCGGCCCGGGAAATAACCGAGGAGTTCTCGTCGGCCCCGACGGTCCCACTGGTGTCATCGGCCCCAATCAGCAGAATAGAGACGTATTGGTCGGCCCGGGTGGTCCCACCGGTGTGATCGGCCCCGGTCAGCAGAATAGAGGCGTGTTAGTGGGCCCGGGTGGGCCCACCGGTGTTATCGGGCCGGGTATTGTGAATAAACAAGAATACGAATATTTCAATTCCGGTAAACACGATGCTGGGCAAGACGAAACGGCACAGAGAGGAATTCTAGTCGGTCCCGGGGGTCCCACAGGAATCATAGGGCCGGCGGGCTATGGGCGGCGACCTGTGCTCGTGGGCCCTGGCGGCCCGACGGGCATCATCGGGCCGTACGGCGGCCGCAGCGGCGGGCGGCCCGTGCTCGTGGGCCCGGGCGGCCCCACCGGCATGATCGGGCCACCGAGGAGATACTACGGTAAATAATGTGTGTGACGTGTGCGGCTTAGTGACTAATAAACTTAACTTGACCGCGCCATCGCGGCAGCGTGTTTGAGCGCCGCAGTGGTCGCCGTAGACTGGTATGTGTAAATATTATGGTAGTTAGAAGCGTGTGCGCCTCGTTGCTCGCTGTAGTCGCCTAGGAGGTTACCGTGTGCAGTAGATGTAAGTGAACATTGTACAACTAACTCGCCCGACCGTTCGCAGGGTGTTCGCGACAAATTAGAAACAAAGCTAAAACTTCACCCACTTCCAAACCTAAACCATGCAAGAGACATTGATATCTAAGTAATAGTTTTTTTGGATTTTTATAAGCAAGAGGAACCATTAATTTTGTACCTAAATAAAGTTACCAATCATCCCTTTTGTTTCTTATTGTTCCTTATCGTTTTTTCTGAAAGTTTAACTGAATTTATTTATTCAGTACTTATTCATTTCACTTTTACGAACATCGAGCTACAAAGTTTATTTAAAAATATGTCAGGTGAAAGTAATCTCCGAGGTTCTTCACCGGAGCGATTTTGACAGATTTTCTCGAATTAAAACAATTTGCCTGAGGGAAGAAACAAAGATGAAGGAGTGCCGACCGCCTGGCGCGTGGCCAGCGACTCAGGCTGGG
The DNA here is from genome assembly GCF_963855985.1 of Ostrinia nubilalis. NCBI lineage: Eukaryota > Metazoa > Arthropoda > Insecta > Lepidoptera > Crambidae > Ostrinia > Ostrinia nubilalis. The sequence goes on from NC_087098.1 coordinate 16,553,224, forward strand.
ACTATGGCCGACAATGTTACAACACATTACGCATTCAATTCTTATATCAAAGAAAATCTATGTCTTATGAAAACAGATCAAAGTTCGTTATTTATAAAAAGAGATTAATGTTCTGTGGGTGTAATAGACTGTTTTGACATCACATAGATTAAACAGATAAACGTCTCTAAGTCCCATCTTAATTTCATGTACCTACCCACCTACCACTAAAAGTGAATGTGTACTAAAATCAATGGAATTTGTTGTTAACTACGAGTATAGTACGGGTATACATTTACACGAGCACATACTTACTGACACAGATAATATAATATAGACTGGTAACTTATGTGATACTCACCGATGGTGGTGATGACAATGATGGAGTAGAACAGGGCCCCCGTGAAGGTCCACTGGATGTGGTCGGTGCTCTCGTTGCCGTCCCAGCCGCGCACCTTCATCTCCAGCAGGATAGAGTTCTCGAAGTCCTGATGAAAATTATTGATGTCATTACTTTAGATTCTTGGAGCTTTGCCAAGCTTCAAATGAGTTTATCACAGGTTAAATTTTATAAATTATAGAGTTAGAACACTTTTATAATAGTGCATATTTTCATTAAGTTTAACGTATATTCTTATCATACAATTTTCCTGATAAATTCCGTGTTCCAAAAATAACAAAGGTCACATCCAAATATTGAGGAAAACCTTGCATAGTCACTTGTCGCCACCGGACACTTATAACTATCATTTTATTAGACCTCATGTAGTTAGGTTCCTCGATTTAAGCAATGAGGTACTTTATACTTCCACCTTGCCATGAGTTGTCCAAAAATCTGCCGTAACAGTAACAAATGTAATGGCCCTTTATTATCACGGTAAAATACTAGAAAGAACTGACGATCTGGTGAAGATCGGGGAATGGACGCACCTGGACGCAGGTAGCGCAGAACCAGTCGTTATAGATGGGGGAGGCCTTTGTCCAGCAGTGGGCGACAGTATAAATGAGAACAAGTGTTACCTTGAGCATGTCGACGGCGCCGGAGGTCCAGTTGCTCTGGTTGAGCAGCGGCACGCGCGTCGTCATCAGCCACATGCTCTGCGTCGTGTTCTCGCGGATCCTCGAGATGTTCATCTTTACCTTCAACACAAACTCCTTGTTTATTCTAAGAAAATCATTTTTGTACAATACACAGTACTTAGGTTTATTGGATGCAACTCTATTAGTATTCATCCTAAAACTTTGAAGCTGTGTTATTTAGAACTGAAAGTTATTATGATAATTTTGTAGTAGTGTTTTATATTTATAAGTAGGATAGTCTACCATTCTTGCCTCAAAAAGCGCTACAAATCCTTTAAAGACATAACTTCGAGACAGACAGACCTACGAGTATTACAACAACGATTCCGATACAGTTCTTTTTGTTTACGAAAGATTTACTTATTTGATTAAATCATTATTTTTCTCATTTTGTATGTAGACCTAGCTAAATTTAGAGTACATTCCATTTAAGAATAGAACTAAAACATTGAAACAATCATTCAAATCAATGCCAAAGCTATGATGTGCCGGTGCCGCGGTACGGTGGCGTCCGCGCGCTCTGAACATATCTCTCACGCGCCAATTAGCGTCATCGCCTGAAAAATTATCGCGCAGTTTGATTTATCTGCAGACAGCTATTTTTCACCATTGACTGTGAGTAGAAAGACTGTCAAAATAACTAAATCTAATTCTAATCTCTACGTCTAAATAACGTAACTAAAAGTACCTAAATATGGATGGGAAATTATTTATTTTCATCATCATGGAAATGATTATATCTGAAAACGTAGTATTTACACCAAATGACGAAATATGATGTAGGTACCTAGTTAGTGTGCATGGGTTGAGAGGACCCTCCATACCACGGTCTTTGGGATTTAGATAAGACACAGCGCCTAACGTAATAATCATACTTATTGTATTCACCTTGGGAACTGCGCTGCGACTCTAGGCGCTTGAGTGAATTCAATTTCATAGTTCGTTCAGAGGCGATTAATCCTTCATAGACTGATAATAATATAATTATCATGTATATTCATAGCCAAGACCTATCTGGGGGCACGGCACCCCACCAAGTCGAGCAAAAAAGCGGCACGGCCGTACCATCCTTTTCTCGAAGCAATTCAGGCCATTTTCGACCGCCTGTAACTTCGTTGTGGATAAAACTAGAAGGCTGAATTTTCATTAGTTATGCAGGCATTGTAAAGACACGGTATATTTAAAATTTCATTCAATTTGAACCAGTAGTTTAAGAAATATAACGGGTCAAAGTTACTTAATTTTGTCACTCACTGACTCACTGACTGACTCACCGATCATCAAAATTCTAAGGCACTTCTAGCAGACCTAGAAGCTTCAAATTTCGAATATAAGTAGTGTTTGGTGTATGAATCAAGGAAAAACTAAAATATTTGGGGGCACGGTAGTGCAACCGCCAAGTCGAGTAAAATTTTTCAATTTCGGTCCAGTTTTCTAGATACATAACTGCTGTCTACAAAATACAAAAAGAAATGAGATTTGGGGGCACGGTAGTGCAACCGCCAAGTCGAGTAAAATTTTTTCAATTTCGGTCCAGTTTTCTAGATACATAACTGCTGTCTACAAAATACAAAAAGAAATGAGATCCCATCAAAAACAATACTTGTCAAAAAAACCAAGTCTCGCAACTCAGTTGTTCTACGGTAAAAAGTTGTGAGATCCATGTAATACCAAGTCCAGGCCAGGAAATCTTTAACGTTTTACATAAATATTTGACTTGGCCATCGCATGAAAACACGTGTAAATTAAATTATTTAGTGCGATGGCCAAGTCAATATATTTATGTAAAACGTTAAAGATTTCCTGGCCTGGACTTGGTATTACATGGATCTCACAACTTTTTACCGTAGAACAACTGAGTTGCGAGACTTGGTTTTTTTGACAAGTATTGTTTTTGATGGGATAACTTTTACTCCAGACTTCTGTACTAAATGCTCTGCGATAGTTTTGAGAATCTATGCAGCAGTCCATTGTCATCAAGATCGTAACAGGCACACGACTTTGATGTGATTTACTACTAACAAAATGGAAGTAAAAAATAATAATAAGACACCAGGGGGCGTACTGTGAGTTTTCGTCAAACGCATTCGATGTCGACTGCGTAAAAAAGTGACAATAAATGTATGACGAATTGTACAGCGCCTCTCGCGGAGACTTTCAAGAACTAAAAACGCGCTCGCTCGCTAGTGACGACGTTGGAGGTAAACTCACTCTAAGCCCTCAGAATAACTTCGTACCTCTCGCTCGTACTGCGCCTCCAAGCGCTCGAAGGTGACGGCGCCGAGGATGCAGTAGGCCACCACGAGGCTGATCATCACGAAGTGCGAGAACACCACCGAGCACAGCCGCCACGTGTAGTACAGCACCTGCGCAGGCCACGGGAATGGGCTGATAAAACAAAAAGAAAACATGGCATCTATATTTCCTGGCCAAAGTTGGAGCGTAGAATTAGTTTTTTACTATGCCGTGATATCTTTGGAAAGTAATTTATAATATTTCCATATTTGTATTAAAATTTTTTAGTTATATCTCGTGGCATATCAAACTTGATAAAATCGTATAAACTTCGAAAATCTCTAGGATACTTAATTACTTATTTAAAACATTTACTTACATATTGTTAAAGTTTATTTTAAAATTCATTACTGAATTTTTAATTATAAAAAGTCATTTATTTATTTCTATAGCAACATTCATCAAATAGTTTCTTGACAAAAATTTAATAACTACAAAATGCACATTTTATTATTTTAATGTGGGTAGTTGTCGTACAACCGGTCGGCGATAAGATAGCTCGCCCGCTCAGTCCGTGTTTTATTGTGCGCGGGGACAGTCTTGTTCGGGTGTCATTTTAAGGATTTTTCAAATAATTTCAAATAATAAGCGGCCGCCCGCGACTTCGTACGCGTGGATCCCGTTTTACCCCCTTTTCCCGAATTTTCTTTGCTATAAACCTCACGGAGCCCGAGACCTTTCCAACGAATGCAAAACCGTGGAAATCGGTTCGTGCGTTCTGGAGTTATAGCGTCAGGGAGGAAAACCCGACTTATTTTTATATAGTAGATTTCGGCATCGTGCCTACATGAAATGTGGTGACAGTTGTGATTTTTAAAGTGTTTGGAGCGTACAGTGATCTCGGTGGAATTAGTGGCCACAACATCAGTACGTCAGTACATTGTGGAGCATGTGAGTAGCTTTTTACTACTGCATTTTACTCGTAAAGTGATCATACATTCACATCTTGCCAACCACAATAATATGTTTTCAATCTATTAATATAAAACTACCTATTTAATACAAACATTGTGTGTGAGTAACGTAAGTATGCGCTGTTTTCCTATTGCCGTTGTACTCGTATGTTTAAAATCTTTCGCGGTGTGTTGGCATATTCACATACCTTACCTATTTGAAGTCAATTTAATGGAAAACAGCTATCATCTTGTCGACTGTTTAGATTTAGTAGGACGCGTATTGGGCAATTTCCCGAATGCTGGATGTAAGTAATATATTTATCAGCGTGTTCCTCATCGGCGCGCGCGCAGTTTACGAGCGGTCGCTCGCTCACCTCCGATAAATCACGGCTGTAGTAGCCAACTCTTGATTAATGTTTCTGAAGCTTTTTGTTCTTAACAATTTACCCATTAGTTGAAATTTTTAAACAGATCTTTTTTTAATAAAAAAAAGTCAAAAGTCAATGTAACAAATATTTGTAGTGGGTAACATTTAAAAAAATCGATGAAACTCAGAACATTAAGTAATTAGGCACATTATTATCCATTTCTTCGACCAAACTTTTATCCGAGATCTCCTGGTATAACTGACATATTGACAGTTTTAGTATGGAAAATATATCAAAGCTGACGATTTATTCTGAGATTAACATTTACTCTTGTTTGGTCGAATCCACCCTAAGTAATTTTAAATCTACGCGTATTATGCTCACCGCTCAGTCTTTTTATGAATCAATAGAGAGGAAAACAATAGTAGGTTATGATCGTATTTGCGGCATAGTTCAGATTATTCATATACCTACAAAGCTCGTCTGCCGAGCTTCAGTCAGGCCAATATAATATCATCGTTTCAGCCAAATGACGTCCACTGCTGGACAAAGGCCTCCCCCAAGGTTTTCCACAATGAACGTTCCTGCGCTGCCCGCATCCAGGCTCTTCCCGCGACCTCTACCAGATCGTCGGTCCACCTAGTAGGAGGCCTGCCCACGCTACGTCTTCCAGCCCGTGGTCGCCACTCGAGAACTTTCCTGCCCCAACGGCCATCGTCTAATAATATCATACATACCTTCATCACATAAATGCTTTCGTATAAACGAAGATTACTGTAAATTCGTAACGGTAGCAGTAACTAAGTACTCACTTTGGCACATTTGCTGGGCGGAGGCATCGCGGGGCCCTCGGCGCGCTCCACGCGGCCCTCGCGGCGCGACATGCCACTTACGCACTTCGCACTTTCACACGAGAAAACACTTCAAACTCTTCTTAACACTCAAAAGTAAATATATGATATAGTACACAGTTTCCATAACGATTTGTTTTTTGTCATATTGTCATCTTGTGTCGGATTATACACATTTTATCTTATTAACTAAATATTGTACACAGTATTTATTGTCTAGGGCAAATGTTTAATTAAAATCAATTAGAAAAAGTCACATAAAATGATGACTACACAGAGGTCAGAGATTGAAAAATTAGCTCTTAATATTGACTGAAATAATAATTTATTGATTCTGCTTATCGAGATTCTTAGAGCTTAAAAAGATTAATCACTTTTTCATTTATACGAATATGGTATAAACTGACAGAGATTGCTTTTATGGCATTAAGTTCGCTTGGCGTACCATTAATGACATTAAAGCATAAAACAATATCTGCAATCATCATCATCATCATCAACAGCCCTTTACAGTCCACTACTGGACTATGAGCCTCCTCCACTATAGTGGAGGGTTTTGCCATAATCCCCACGCCTGGCAGGCGGGTTGGAGATCGCAGTTTAAAAGATTGATGTTTTTCAGAGAGCGCTGCTGCCCGTTCTCTGTTTGATGTGTAGTCCCTAAGTCGCCTCTTACGACACCCGCGGGAAGAGTAGGGGTTGGTGACAAATGTATTCTACTCTGCCGTCACCACACGGCACATCTGCAATATTGATGTTAAAATATATTAGCTGGCTTCACAGCTGAAACGGACGTAAGTTTTAAATGAGCAAACATTTTCTCAGAATTAAATCTAATTTTCCAGAGTCAATATTTACGTTAGTACTACTCGTATTTACTACACTACTGATCGGTTTCTACTAAATAATCACTGGCCGCTAACACACTGACAACTTTGTTGCAACAGTCATTTGCACTTTTCAACACTCTTTCCATCGCTATTTTCTCCTGAAGTCGAAAATTAGCGAATTTTCCCACGAACCGTAGATGCGCGTGCGCTTTCCGCGAACTGGTGCCGGCTCGGCGCCCGTCGGCCGCGCTCGGGGAGTCTCGGGATACTAGGAGTAGGTACCTATTCCGCGAGCCGCGGGTTTTATGATCAAACGGCTATTTGGGTCACCACTGGACAGGCAGGGTTAACAAACTCAGTGTTTGAATTAGAAGAAAATTTGCAGGTTTTGCCACTCTGTTGTGCTTCCGTGACGCATGACAGAGTGGCAAACGACGCTAATGCCTATGTGACAGATAGGGTAAACCACCCAATTATTGGCACTTTAAGCAGCTACTTCACAAAACCGGTAAAATTTGCATGTAAAAATATGTTTTATCAAAGAAAAAAACATTTATATTGGTCTTTTAATCTTTGCAGAATATTATAAAGTACTTATCATTAATAAATTAAATCATTTATTATATGATCAAACGAACTTACCAAGTGAAGTTCGATCTGAATTATCCTGTTTTCGCCGAAGAGATTTTTAAAAAAATACCTCAAAATACCAGTTGTTGGCATAGCCAAACCTTTTATTGGCAGTGATAAATAAAAATACTGAAAAATAGCTGCTAGGTCTTATGTAGAGGTTTTAAAGAGATTCATGATAGAAATAAACAAAATAAAATCCTTTGTTATAAGAAAAGTAACATTTATTTGTATAGGAACATACCATATCAGTTCAAACGCTTATATTTAAATATGGTTTTAAACTTTCCATAAACACTTTTATCAAATCTTCTTTTCTCTTCGGAAATACTTTTTTGCTACTGATTTTTATTTTATCCAGTCAACAAAAAGCTGCGTTCTTCCTCGTCAGTTAAAATTGTGAAAGGACCGGGCTTAGAGCGATGATCAGGATGTTTCAATCTGAATTGTATAGTAGACCGTGGTACCACTTTCAAAGCCTTATTCCACTAATCCCGGGGATTAGTGAACTTTTTATTCATTAATCCCCGCTAACGCCAATGGAGCTTATAATGGGGATTAATGAACTTTTTAGTTTATTTTATTTTTCTTTATTCAGAAAACTACGTTAAAAATAAAATACTAATGTATGCATCATGTACCTTCTATTTATTATTGGATAAGAACTCACTTATTGATTATTTTAATAATCAAATTAAATTAAATTTAAGCCTGATTACAAAGCTATTAATTTACGCCATTTTTATCTTGTTACATCTTGGCCCAAATTTGTATGTAATCGTTTCCATCTTCAATGATGAATGGGGAATAACGATTCAATATCCATAGTGCTTTTGGTTAATCAGGTAAGTGTTAATTTTTTTAAGTATTGTAATCAGTCTTAAATTTAAGGCCGGCAACGCACCTGTAACGCCCCTGGGTCTGCGGTCTGCGGGTGTCTATGGGCGACGGTAATCACTTACCATCAGGTGATCCGTCTGCTCGTTTGCCTTCTATCACATAAAAAAAAAAAATAATTTAATTTGATAATAAAAATAATAAGTGAGTTCTTATCCAGTAATAAATAGAAGGTACCTGATTCTTACATGAGTATTTTATTTTTAACGTACTGGGGATTAATTAACTTTTTAGTTCATTAATCCCCATCGTAAACTCCATTGGCGTTAACGGGAATTAATGATCAAAAAGTTCACTAATCCCCGTTGACGGGGATTGTCAACGGGGATTAGTGGAATAAGACTTTGAAAGGCTTTGAAAGTGGCTGAAAAGATAATATTTTTTATTGGCACCTTTTTAACCAATGTTTGACACCCGTGCCAATAAATGGATTTTATATAATTGGCAGTGGGCCAACATTTGGATTGGTGTATCCAAAACGTTAAAAAATATTTTAAATGCAATTTAAACTCAATTTTGAGACAAACAAGGTATAATTTTTAATAAACTCAAATTATTTTAAATACCCTTTTATTGGCATGTGTGCCAATAAAATGTATAAACAGATTTTACGCATACCAAATGTTGGCACAGCACAAATAATTAAAAGTTGGCGGTTAAATTATAAAATAATGTTTTAAAAAGGCAGTAAATATATTCAATAATAAGACAAAATGATTATGTATAGGGACAACAAAATAGATTTGCATTTTTTTATAAGATTATGATAGCTCTTACCTTAGTAAAAAACGAATATTTCGATTGTTTTTTTCGCACACGTCGCGGTTGTCAAACAAATGGTTGATGCGCCGCGATGTTTGAAAAAATAAAAAACGTGTGTAGCCAGTTGAGTAATAAATGATATTACTGTACAATTTCTACTAAAAAATATAAGGTTTGGCTACAAAAAACCTTAATTTTCTTAAAAAACTGGAGCATGCCAATAAATTGGTAGAGTGCCAATGATTGGGTGGCTTACCCTACTCATATTTTTCCGTATATTATAATAATCAATCGTGCATGCCACTTCTCTTTAAACTCTTTATTATTTTAAAAATAAAAGTACATAGGTACATAATATTTTCAATGCAGAAAATTGTCAACCCTAGCTCAGCGTTCATTCATAAGCTATATTCCCTTGCACTGCTAATAATACGATTGGGAACATCAGTTTTATGGCACGTGCGCCAGACTAGTGTTTCGGGATCTTATACTGAGCCATAGGCTTTACTCCTATTATTGTTAGTTATTAATATCTTACTATGTTATAAGATGATGATAATAGTAGTCTCCATAAATCACTAACTAAAGCATTTTTTTATCAAAATTTATAATTGATTTGACTTTAATGTTAAATTAGGATTTAAAAATAAAGATAAATTCACAAATATACTTTTCAAATAGTGGTTAATTCAAAAGATAGATGAATAAAAATAAATTACGATTAAATATGGAAGTTTATTTACAGAATCACAACATTACATTGATACACAACAAGAAAATAAAGCATTTACGTTAAATACTATGGAACATTTGTACCAACCTAATTGCAAAATAACGTATAAGAATAAATAAACTATGTCAACATTAATATTTAATATTATTCCTGTAAACACGGAATGTAATACACATGATTGTATGTATGTCATAATGAATTCTTCTATAAATAGGTAGTCTACATGTATAGCGAGTGTCTTTTGTAGGAACAGTGTCAATCTAGCTAATGTTTCTTTCAATCTGAATATTACAAACAAATAATCTTGAATATTGCCTGAAAGAATATGTACTCTACATAGTACATATAAAATTATTTCAATACTGTTGTGTCTCGCTGCTTCACTTTATTTCATAAGCAGTGAGTACCTCACTCGAATCAACATTCAGAATCCTTTTATGGAATGAAGGCTCTAGTCACCAATGGCACTATCAAATACTTTAAAATGGGCATAATTCAAGGCTGCCGTCTGTTGAGATTTTAAATGCAATGTTTTAAGTAGTTTTGTATATAAAAAAGGAACTCCGGCATGTATTCTAGCATGATAGAATTATTTTACATTATACCTAATCAATCACAATTCGAATATTTTAAAGAGATAGGTACAGAATAGACAGACAATGAGTAGCAAATAAATTGAGGCTGATAAAACCACAATAATAAATATAATTTACGTATAATAATAATAAGGTCTTAATAAAAAAATCATGGTCATTTGCTTTTACCTAAGGGTACTTACATCTAGATTGGTAATTAGAAACCTGACATCGCGGTAACAACGAACTGTGACATATAAATAGATTTACAAGAATAACTTAAAAACCATAGCAATAAGTGTATTGAGGCTTGTTTAGGAGAGTCCTGCACCTAGCTTCTAGAATTCATCTGAATATCCTCGTTGGGTGGCGCCTTCTGCGCCAGCTGCTCGGCCTCCTGTGGAAATTGTATTTATTAGAGTTTTTAACTCTTTATACTTTAACTACTTAGTTCAGTAAAATGACGCGTGATATTGTAGGCAGCTTTAACAAACTACCGTAAAGTGCACATTTGAATGAGTAAGGTCATTCGTATCCTGCGATAGCGCTCTGCACACAAGTCAACATTCGTAAATGTGGTGGTCTAAAGCCTGGTCCGTGAGCACGTAGAATTTTGTCCAATGACCCCAAGCTACCCATCCTTACCGCTCGCGCGTAATTATATTGCTGTCGCGACTGTGCGACGGGCATCCGCAGTGAGTGTGCGAGCGCAACAGCAACATAATTACGCGCGAGCGATAAGGATGGGTAGCTTGGGGTCATTGGACAAAATTCTACGTGCTCACGGACCAGGCTTTAGCTAATACTCGTAGTACGGTATTGGCTCGTACCTGGATGGTGTCCGGCAAACGCGTGTTGAGCGTCTCGGGCGTGGTGAGCATGAGCGCGCCGGCCACCAGCGCCGTGGCGCCGAACAGCACCGATGGCAGCCATTCCACGTAGATGGCCTGCAAGAAGGCGCACACAAATTATCATGGATGCCAAAAGATCCTGATAATAAAAACCGACACAGTATCTGAAGGATTGATACGAAAATGAATCTGCTGTACCAAAATGCGCGCCCACCATCAAAGACCTAGCAACGAGTGTCATACTCGTACCAGAAATATACATCTCATATGCCCTGTACCTCTAGCATGAACAACTTTCGTCTTCGAATCGTTTTATTCGACAAAACTCTATACTCAACCTTCGAATTAAACGCTAATGTGACAATTTTGATTCTGATCATAAGTTTCGTGTGACCATTTCTCATACTAGGTTCACTTTACGACACGTTCACAAGGGCGCAGTTGTAGTTTTCGTACTAAATCTTTTGGTGACGATTCGAATACGCAAACGATTCAAACTCGAAAGTTTTTCGTGCTAGCCGTACTGGACACACCTGGCAGCTAGAACTCACCAAGAGCGGCATCTGCGGCGCGAGGATGGAGCCGACGCGGCCCACCATGGAGCAGAAGCCGAGCAGCGAGTGGCGCGCGTGCGTCGGGAACAGCTCCGACGTGTACATGTAGATGCCGCTGAACGCCTGCGTGATGGCGATCTTGCCCAGCAGGTACAGCAGCGTCGCTAGCCAGGAAAGGTCTGAAGAACATTGTCAAAAATCATTCAATAATGATAAAATTTTACGTCCGATCAAGTTGCGTGAACAAAACACGATAGGTGTACTATCATTGTGTCAAAGTGAACAAAGCGCTTTGAGTAACATGAATTCTAAGGCGGGTGTAAATGTTGATGAAACATTTAAAATTAGTTTCAGATCTTACCTTTAGGAACAAATGTTATGGCAACACAAGCAAACCCGCACACTACGTATGCGGCCAACAGTGTCCGCTTTCTGCCGATGCGGTCCAGCACCAGCGCGTTGGTGACCACCGCGATCACCTCCACGCTCACCACCAGCATGTAGTTGGTGTACTTGTCCCCGGCCAGCGACACCGAGTTGATGGCCAGCCCGTAGAATACGAATGTGCAAGTGATCCACCACCACGAGCAGATAGCTAAGCGAGTCATTATGATCGGCGAACGCAGCACTTGCATCCACAGCCCTTGCTCATTCTTCGCTTCAAGCTTCTCCTCTATGGGCTTAGTCTTTTCTTCTGTGAGCTGCTTCATGGTTTCATCTGATAAGGTCACGTTGTTAGTCTTGGCTGCTTTCATAATAATTTCAACTGCCTCATCTTTTCTTCCTTTTGATAATAGCCATCGAATACTTTCTGGGAGGAGGTAAATGTACAGAAGGAATAATAAAGATGGTGGATAGACGACCAGGATGAATGTTCGCCAGTAGGTGAAAGTCTTGGCTAGCATAGCGAAGCTGAGGCCTCCCAACACCAACATAATTCCGAGGAACGCCGTCGTCAGCACTCGCTTGTCTTGTCCAAGTAATTCGATGGCTGAAAAAAATAGTTTATTTTTAGATTTGGCGCTTGCTTTTGGTAGTCTCTATTAATATTAATTAATAGACATGTTAGAGATCAGAGGTTTAACATTGAAAACATTGACTAAGTAATTCATATCATGTGGATAAAAATTAATATTATTACAAGAAAGAATCCTGTAGGACTACGGACTACTAGTAGAAACGAAAGCAATATGTAGGTATATTCCAACGATAAAACTTACTAAGAATGTAAGCAGCCGGGAAGGCACTGGCACCGGCCACGGTTTCCAGGAACTCGACGATCACGTACATCTCGTAGGAGATGGAGAAGGCCTTCAGCGAGCCGATGGCGCCCACCAGCGTGCAGCTCAGGATCAGCGCCTTCTTGCGGCCCCATCTGGAACAAGGTGACAAGGATTTAAAGATGACATCAATTTGAAGACGTCCCTAGACGTCTTGAACTCAAAAAAGTTGGGCTCCCAACCACTTGGGCTAGATAGAGGGCTGAATTTTTTTTTATCCACAACGAGGAAGCTCTTGGCCTGTATCACACCTGATGGTAAGTGATGCTCAGGCCGAAGGTGGAAGCGAGCTTCACCCGGAATCCTCGACCACGGAGAAACTGGCTATCTTAGATACTATCGGCAGTTAGAGGAACTGCCAGAACACAACAATGCTGTTAACATTGTTGTTATGGCGACAAACTTAGGTAATATGGTGGCAGCTAGCCAGGCGGACTTAGAACAAGCCCTACCACCAACCAAACCGAACAGAAAAATCTGCTCCCACTGGGAATCGAACCCGGGACCTCTGCGTCTGAAGCAGGTGGTGTTACCACTAGACCACAGAGGCGGTTATTTATTTATCTGATATAATAATTTGATCCTTTTGTAGGCTTAATTTTTTAACCGATGGAATAAAACGAATATGGTTACATCCTAAGGTTAAATCCTGTTTATATTTCGCAATATACATTTTAAAATATTGAGCGACTAGCTACGAACTGGATGGCAATCACATTGGCCTATGTAGCATTAAATTACGAATACTTAATTTGCTCACCTGTCGGATATGTACCCAAAGATGGGCAGCGAGACCAGCATGCCGATGTTGTGGATGGTGCCCACTAGAGTGCGCTTCCAGTCCTGGCAGGCGAGATTAAACTGGAATGGAAAATTGTTTCGTTATTAGAATATTATTACAACATGTAAAATTGATGAGTAATATATTCGGGACTATTACTTAAAATTAAAATTCTCTATGGTTTTAAAAACAAGGGTAGAGATTTTCTATCCCCATGGTAACGTTTAACCAAAAGCTACATAAAGATTGCGAATCACATTTCAGAAAACACGTAGTTTTTGCTAAAAGAATCGTACAATATCACAATGTACCTAAGTGGACCTTTTAACCACAATTTTTAAAATAACATAATAGTCCAATTAACGAGCACTGTTAGGCAAATTCAAGATCCCCAGTTGCAAAAAAATATTTTTTGTCTGTATCACCACTGTGGCATCTGTAAATAAACCAAGGGTGCGCGCGCGCTGCGTGAACACCTACTGACGCGGAACCAGGGCTGTCACACATTCAGTTTAATTTCATACTAAACAAATAAAGACACGAAGCAAAGCATACGAGTAGGTGCTACGAAAAAGCTTCGAGAAAAGCTTGCTATGAGTTAGTCAACATTGGATCCGCAATTTTTAAACTCAGACACTATGTTCTTCTGAACACGCCTTCAATAATTGTCTAAGAATCAATCAAATAAGTATAAAATGAGTCGATCAAATAATTGAGTTGTCAACCCTCACCATCAACAATAAGAGCACCGGGCCGTAGCGCAGTCATTGCTGAATTGCACAATCATTCGCTTGCGATTGTGGACTCAACCGGAATCGAACTGGGATCGATTTAGAAATGTATGTGTTACGCATTTGTATCGTAAATAAAAAAATACAAAGTATACTAAAACTAGGTAAAAGTTACAAGTATACTTTTTCCGGTTTTTAAGCAATACTATGCACGACTGTTTTTGAAGCGTGTCAGCTGATCGGCCCACTCCCGCGCAGCGACCGGTGGTCACGCGTTGATGCAACCAATGTCACGGCAAACCATAGCGCTCGCCGCGACCGCATTATTGAATCTACCCATAAAATACCTACTTTATTGCATTAGAATACAAATAAACTTTTATTTTCGTTTAGCAAATTGCTAAAACGGTGGCGAACTTATTATATTAGACGTAACGCTTTTTATGACCCCAACCACTGTGTAAAATACCTTTGACATCATTGTATAATTTGTTAAGTCGATGGCGACAGAAACGACGCAGAAACAGATTTTAGACCGCAAACATCGCGTGAAAGGACTCTTGTGTCTTGTCCTCTTATCGTACATCATATCTAATACAAATACACAAATAAAACAAGTCATAAAATTTTACTCTGTTCCGTCTGTATTAATAAATCTATCTTGAAAATACCTACTTTCACGTTCTATGACGGCAATTGTTAATATTACACATTATGTGTGTTGCTAACAAACTTTTTTTTAAATATACGAGTAAGTTAACATATAATAATACTATCTACGTCCACGGCTGAAACAGTAAACATGCTTTTAATGTGGTAAACCTTCAACAAAGAACCTAATATTTATTTGGCTTTATCAATTCAACGAATTATATTATTAACGGAGTTATTCCTAGTTATAACTTTTATAAGTAGTTATGTAGAGTCATCACATGAATTAACGATGTTAACGATTAAGTAGGTATACAACGAATGTATTTGCTTTTGCGGAATTCAAGTTTGTGCAATCAACTTAAAAACGAGTTAGTCTTGGCCTTTTACAGACAATTTTTCTGTTCGTCTTTAATAGCAGCGTCATTTGTATGAATGAAAACATCGCGTGCGGTGCGATTGAGAGTCCATCCGCGTTGTCTCAAAACAATGAATGGCTTCTTTTCTGTTGGAGATGCGCGCCCATTCATAGCGGCGCGGACGTGTGCTGCCACACGTTTACGATGATACCGTTACAATCCAGTGGGATAAAGAAAAAAAATGGTCATTCCCGAATATTGTTGAAATAAGTGACCTCGCAAATTTTCCATATACCAAAAAAGACCCTATGATAACAGTCAAGTGACAAAACCCAAGTAAACAAAAGATCATTAATTGTTTAATAAACATACACGAGGTAAAATCTTCATTCAGCAAATAATTCACGAGCAAAAAGTTGCGGCTGTTTTGTTTGACTGAATGCTATTAGGATTCGGTTTTCCCATATTCATTTGCGTACATAATTCTAGGAAGAATTAGAAGTTTGCTGTCTTCAAGCAAAACACATGACACTACCAAGTGGGTACCAACCAATATTTGACGTCGTAAAAACAATAAGAGAAACGGAACTTGATCACGATCATCTTTATATTTAAGAGCTTCTAGTGCTCTTCATAGCCTACTTAACCAGTTTAGAACAAAAACGAGAAAAACTAGTATTGACCAGATTTAGTTCCAAAAAACATAATATTACCTACATAAAACTCGGGACTAAGCAGTGAACTCTAAAGACAAGGGCTGCCACAATAGATCAAACCTGGTCGAGTTGGCGCAAATAAAGGCCCAAAAACCAATAATAATAAATAATACATAAAACTCTTTGATCCTGCAACACGTAGGTATTAGGCCTAGACAGTCATGTCATCAAGTCCGTCGGGCTATTTACGTATCGAACTGTATTTATGCATTAATAATCACTTTGTAACCATAGTGTGCGCATTGTCCTTCCGGTGACCTGTCATGCCATGCCACTTCCGGTCTAGCGCGTATAACTTCTCTATATTTCCTGACCTTTACCTTTGAAACCTGTATCCTCTACATATTTTATCACGCGAAATATTCTAATGCATACGAGAAAAATGTCAATGAAGCTAAAAATACATTTTTGCATGGAAAAACCGATGCAATAATGGCATTGTTATAAAAATATGACAAAACTGTAATTTATACAATAACAATCATGATTAACATTTAATGTATTGTAATGTTAATAGTAATAATGTAATGTCCGTGTAGTGTCCACTACAGGTATAATATTCAAAATATTTTTGTACTTAAATAGATGAGACAAGAATTCTGTAGGTACACAAGAGCCTCATTATGGTTAAAAAAAAATTAAAAAGTTTTGCAATGTAATCATTTACGTAAAAGTGCCTTTTAAAACAGGACAGGCAATGCCTAGTGTGGAGGTCTGTCTTTTGCTTTGTACTATTTGATCTGTTAATAAATATTTTCATTTTCATTTTATTTTCAAAAGCCTATTTGCAAAAGAAAAAAGAAGGAAGAAAGTATTTATTTGATGCGAGCATTAATCTATTCTAAGATTATAAATGCGAAAGTAACTGTCTGTCTGCCTTGCTTTCACGCCTAAACCACTGAACCGATTTTGATGATATTTGGCGAGCAAGTCTGGGGTCTTACTTTCCACATAAGTATTTAAATAATTAACATAAAAAAAGGATTTCAATTATTTACCTCAGCCACTATAGTGTCTTTCGAGCCATACACCCAGTGGTGACAAGGCTGCAGCTCGTCGCTGAAGGCGTCCTTTGCGCAGGAGTCGGGCTCGGGCAGCGCTCGCCGCGAGCAGCGCTGCTCGCGAGCGCCGCTCGGGAGCGCCAGCCACGCCGGGCTGTACTCCGTCGCGTTGGCCGCCTCGCATTCGGGGATCAGGCACCTGTAAAACGTCCAACACAGGTTCAATGCCTATGTCGTGTCGGGTGTCAATGCTTGAACGTAAACGGTCCCGCGCTGCCGTGCTAGCTTTTGCCAAAAAATGGAGTTTGCTGATAGCAGTAACTCCATTTTTTGGCAAAACTATAATGAGCTCTATTTCAGATGAGCTGAGAGGACTTTTTTTAACAGCAAAATATTGGAGTTACTGATATCGCTAGCACGGCAGCGCGGTTGATGGTAGATTAATGAAGTAGTTCATCCTGGAAAAAATAACCAAAATACCTAACTTACGAAGAATAGAATATAACGTTTCATCAATTCGATGCGTTGTGTTTAATTAATAGCAAGTCATTATTAATAAATTAATGTGATTTCAATATTAATGGTTTAAACTGCTCTTAAACTGGTGATTTAATTATCAATGAACGCACGAAGCTTTTACCTTACATGACACGATTGACACAGAGTTTTGCAATTGGCGTTGAATTCTAAGTTTCTTGCAACACTTCTTATCAACACTTACTAAAATAAAGCTTTATAGAGGCCCTCTAACCTCTTTAGCAGTGGCTGGCATTAGCCCTGGAAGTGTACAGGGCTATAAAGTATTCAGTAAAATATAATAAGTAAAGGTAGTCATAGTCATAGTCATAAATGTTTATTGCATCATGTTGGTACATTTGGTATTCTGCATCCAGCGCCTTCCTGCTACCTTTATCAAGTCGTCGGTCCACCTTGTGGGTGGACGTCCCACGCTGCGTTTTCCGGTACGCGGTGCGATGTGGAAGTCATTGGGGGAGGCCTATGTTCAGCAGTGGACGTCCTATGGCTGAAATGATGATGAAAGGTATTCTAATTGATAAAAACTGTGCCTAATATGGGTACCAGACAACCGTTGTAAACATACTTACGTAATATTTTTTTAAATTGTACAATGTACATACAATAAATTATAAATCGGCCATTCTCAGATTAGCTAGTTTTTACGTGTCCGGGCTGTTAAATCTTTAAAAATGACAAATTAGAGACATGCAAGTATTTTTATATGTTACTTAACAACCCCATCCAGTTGTGCATTAAATCATAGGCCTCTATTTTAAGTATTTGTGACTTAATTAATTTCATGAACCTCTGTTCTCTAATTACCGTTACGCGTCCGCACACCGACTTAATGTTAAAACTTGGCTGTAATTTTTATGTCGTATAGATTTGGTTTACTCCATTCAACATTTTAAAGAGTACAAAAGATTGTCTTACGCATAGCAAAATATCTATTCAATAGAACTATTCTGTAAATAATTAGAATTAAAAAACTGCTTGTCCGAGCGAAAGTCCTAATTCCCGTGACGTTTTCTGTTTTTGGGCACACAAGCCTAAATAATAATATTTGACACATCATTTACGCGCGCGGCGCGAGCCCTTAGTTAGTTCTAAGACCTGTTAGCAAGTAGACGTCTATTGCGTTGGCGTACCGTCGATGAATTGCGTAAGAGTATAATTACCATATCTTTGGTTTTCAATTTTTCTAATTACCATATCCTTATTTTTATATAAGATTTATAAAGGTCGATCCACGTTGTTAGTTTAAATAGAAACATTACTTTGGCCTCCGTACATTGTAGTAAGACAGTATTTGCATACCCTGCAGATTTTGGAAATTTTGAAGAAAATCTATCGTTTTATAATTTCCATGTACTAATTACCATATATTTATAATCACCGTTGTATGAAATTATTACCTACAAATTGCACTCACGATTGAATAAGTATGATGATAAAATATGAAAAAATACCTACACTTTCGCATAACATCTTTACGGACTTTTCTTCCAATCTGACATCAAAATTTTGAAAAGCTTTCGTTAGAGTTACCTCGAAATAGATTCGATTTCATGATGAATGTTCAGCTTCAGTTGCTGCATGGTTGTTGGATTATAGAGTATATTTTAACTCTTAAGGTAACCCCACAAAAAGAAGTTAGCTGGAGTGAAATCGGGGCTTCCTGATGGCCAGGAGATGTCACCCCTGCGTGAAACATGTCTCGTACCAGATATTTATTTTTACTATCAATATCATTGATATTACCATGTTCAATCATTAATTAATATTTGTATGTCTAATACCATTAAAATCGATCCATATTACCTTCGCAATAAGAAGAGGAGATTGTCCAACAGTAATACTTACCTGGCGTGAACACATTAAGAACAAAAGGGAAGAAATGAACAGACAATGGGCCTTTTCAAGGCGAGATTGTATAGGCACTTTGTACCATCCTAGACTGCATCCTACCTGCCTTGTTATGCATAGAACGAAGTTTTTTCTATGCATAACAAGGCAGGTACTTGTTATGCATAGAAAAAACTTCGTGATATGCAATAGATACTGGGCAGAAGAAGCTTGGAGAACAAACTATTTACAAATGCATCCTAAGACCCATGTAGACACATGGCATCGACCCAGCCTAGCAAATGTAGAAATAATTTAACGTTTTCAAAATAAAGTATTAAAAATCTTGAGCTGTGCACCTTGGTTTACAAAGTCCACTGAAGTGATACCAAACGTCAAAGAGGAAATATATTTGCTGCATCCCTTCTAAATTCTGAGAACTCTACATTCAGGCTCAGGAGAAAGCGAATAGCATCAATCTGAAAGCGTATTGTAAAAGAATCGAGGTGACAAATCATGGGATGTGCAGAGCTGGTGGAACTGTCATTTTTACAAATTCAATCCAATCTGATAATGGCTGATGGCTGATCGCAGATAGATTAAAAAGAGGAAAAAAACATTAATATCATCAATGCAAGATGTTGTTTTTTTGTTATTTTACATATCTTTTCTAATTACCGTTAGATAAGGTATTAGCCTTATCTAATTACCGTGACCATAAAATTTTTAGGTCTCATTTACGCGGAAACCGCTTTGAATAATTGGACGCCTTTACAATTGTTAAATTCGTACTTTTCAGGTGTTTTATATTTAAATGCGTTTAAGTCAATTAAGCCAAATTTCAAAATTGATATGGTAATTAGGCTGAGAACGCCTAATCGTGAGAATGACCGAAATACAATTATTAAACAAATATGAAAAATTGCGTATTAAAAATGGGTGAAAACGATGTCAAAACTATTTTTCATTCAAATACGTATTAGTCAAAAATTTTTAAAACGTATGATAAAATTGAAGATTACTGAATTATTGCAATAGGCACATTTTCTAATATCTGTTAAAGATATGACACGAATAATCATGGGTTGGAATATAATACGTGATTTGCGACACATTCTATGGGTATTATCTTTAATAGTGCAGTAGTCTCTAATATTGAATCCAAAGCAACGTTCATGCAAACTATTGTTGATTGTTCTCATCTAAAAGACATGTTAGTTGAACAAAAAGCGACTGTTTTATTCCAAATTAGATGTCATTTTGTTGTTATTGAACTCTACAAGTGTACACTCAGGGGTGACACATCTTCCTCTAATAAAACTAGTTATTTGGTAGAGATGCAAACAAGTGTTGGACTAACTGACACGAGCTAAACACCACCATGACGAACATTCTCTTTAGGCTCTTAGAAAACATAATATTTCATTTGAAAAAGCAAAGTAAAAAATTATCGTTTTCAATCATTCTTTTCCTGTTCATCAAACAACATCGACGATTTTTTAAGCAACTAGATACATTACTTTTAATGTTTCTTTAAAATGTTGACCCAAAAGTTCAATTTTGATTTTATTACAAGTAGATTGACACTCCCATGTCAGTTTCAGTTGGATTCGCATCCTTAAGTGTAATGACTGGTTTCCTGGGCATCAGCAACAATGGAGACGCAATTAGATTGTACGCCATTAGCCGGACACGTGGCCAGTTCATGGTTAAATAAACGTAGAACTTGCGTTTTGCAGTGAACAATACGAGATATCCTTAAATTGATCCTTAACTTATAAGCTTAAACACTTTTCTAACAAAAATCAAACGTAATATTAAAATAGACCTACTTGTTGGCGACAGATCTGGTAACACTGGTGCTGGGCTATGGACTCTAGCCTAGCAACGGTGTTGGCCATCTTGTTTTTCTACATACTTTTTCAATACGATAGTTTTCTGTTACACGTGATCCAGAATACAGTTTTATTTAAAATTATAAGCATTTCATTTCTGTAGCTGCAGAACTCAAACTACTCTTGTGCTTCAAAAGAAGAAATCTCCATGAACTTCATTTCGACAGAAACACAATATTGTGCACCACGCAGTAATTCGCATCACTTAAGTCTTCCGACCTAGGTATTTTAATCACGTTGCTAATTTTTCAAAATCTGTTGTAGAAAGTAACTACCACAACTGAAACTTCAGCAACGAAAACCACTCAGTTGATGATAGATTTGATTGTGGTACCATTTGCTCGGGTTCTAGATTATTTTTTTATAGATGTGCCAAGAATCGATCAATATTATTTCTAAGCTATTCTGTAACTTGACATATTTATTAAATTCCAATCAGTACCTCTATTACGAAAAACTTTCGAGTTCGTTTCGTTTGCGTATTCAAAGTGCCATCGAAAAATTTTGTATGAAAAATTAAACAGCGCCCCCTATATTATAGCCGCCCTAGGGGGCGCTGTTTAATTTTTCATACAAAATTTTTCGATGGCACTTTGAATACGGAAACGAAACGAACTCGAAAGTTTTTCGTAATAGAGGTACAGTTCCTCTGAATGTTTGGTCGCGTCGGGAACAGGCTTCTTGGAGATATGCTATTGCATTGCGTTCATTTTTCTTGCGATTACCTTTGTTTCGATTGACGTCATTATTCGCATACGTCGCTATTATTAGCACTATTATGTTTGATGGATGCAAGGTAAATACTGTTGAATGCTAGAATTAAAAACCTAAGCCAGTTATTAAAACGTCAGTGAGGGAATCTTTGTGGATTTTCGCCACCTGCGCAAATCACAGTCCATTTGACTAATAAATGCTTTTTTCCATAGAAGGAAGGTAACAAAGGTCATTCGTTACTGGTTAATGTTCAAAACTAAAATAGTTACGCAACATTCACATTCATCATAATAGTTATAATGGTCGTTATTACGAGTGGGTATTTCAACCTTTTTATGTTTGCAAATAGATTTCGAATAACTGTGTGCTGGGCCATCCTTTAAAATGATAATGATATTTACCTGTACCGCCTCTACCATAATGTGATTAAATGACTGCTATTTGATTTCCAAGTGTAGTTGGGCTTTAATATACCAAAACTGTGCAATCGTCACCTGTACGGGACATCCCCCGCCAGGAATATGAAGGTGGCGTTGTAGACGTCGTTCACGAGCACCACCAGCCCCACCAGCGCGAACAGCGCCAGGTGGAAGCGCCCGCGCACGCCCAGCGACCGACACGTGAGGTCGATGACCGATTCCTCCTCATCATTCACTCTTCGTGACATTTCCACTGACTCTAAGGCTCAATGTCTAATCTCGCTTTGTTACCAATCGAAATGAAGTTACACTACTGTAAATCAAACTTACACACACTAGAACTGACTAGTTTACACTAAAACTTAGAAAGCTTAACACGTTGTGTCCGAGTAGGCCTGTGTAGACGAGAAAAAGTAATACGAGAAATTATAACGGGTTCTGTCTGAACTAGTATTGACAGTATTGTTAAACCAGAACAAATTAATACGTTGGCTATTATTGATGTAATTGATAGAACTCTATATTTTTGTGTAATGTTTAAATAACATTTGTTTGTAATGAAAACATAAAAAGTTTCAGTTAAGCTGAGATAAAGTTAAAAGGACAATGTTCGTTCTCCATACATTGTTCGCCTAAGAACCAACAATTTTGACATATTACTACCCGAAAGCGAAACAATACGATTCTGTGTGTAAGAACAATGATTCCTGATGGACACTTGCCATTAAATTAATGATTAAGAATATTAAATCACAGCGATTTTATAATATGTCGTTTATGACAACATGGCGTCTAATGTATTGTGTGAATGTATGAACACCGATTCGCGAAAAATGTTTTGTATTGTCGTCACGCCGAGTCGCAGCCAAATAGTATAAAATAATAGAACAAGTTTTAGAAATACAACTCGGCATTCCACTTTTATAATATGCCCACATATTGCACGTAAATAAACAACATGAATCGTAGGTTGTTTCCACCCTTGTCATCTGACACATGAAATAAACTCCTATTGTATTATAGATATCGAAGCCGAATCGTATATAATAATAGAATGGGTTTTGGAGATCACTCGGGGTTCCACTTTTATAAAATACCTACATATTGCATAAAAATAACACGAATCATGAGTTTTCTTTTCACCATTTACATCTGACACGAGATAACAAACTCCTATCTCCATGACTACCGTCGTAGTCTATGCCGCAGACTACAATATTTTAAGCAAGAAGTTTCAAACCTTAGCGGCTACAGTAACCCCTGGGCCACATACATCGTGATAACATTCGGTCGACACCGGAACGAAGTCTTGCGATTATGCAAAAAAGCACCGTATTCTAGTGCGGCTATATCACGTTCAACCGGGGTTTTAATTCGACTAAAGTCCTGACTAAAGACTGGAAGAAAATACGCCGCATTGTATGAGCACTTCGTGTTCGTTAAAGCGGCTTCAGATCTAGAGCCTACATAGTTTTCTTTCCAATAATATCCGCAAGTAGCGCTGCATGATCTTTACAACAAAAACGGCAATAGTTATTAAGGTGCCAAAATTATATGATTACTTTGACACGGTATTATACACGTTCGAAGATTTGTCATTTTCATTCATTTCATCATCATCATCATTTCACCCACAGGACGTCCACTACTGAACATAGGCCTCCCCCAATGACTTCCACATCGCACGGTTGGTAGCGGCCTGCATCCAGCGCCTTCCCGCTACCTTTATCAGGTCGTCGGTCCACCTTGTGGGTGGACGTCCCACGCTGCGTTTTCATTCATTTATTATTTTCTTAAAGTGCCGGAAAAAAAATAGTTTCTAGCTGTCCCAGCAACTTCGTCAATAAAAAGTTGTCTTGTCTTATCTTTAAAATCGTAATATTAATTTCTGAACGTATCCTGTTTGACACCTAATAATATTATTTGACACAGCTGGCTCGGCGAATTTCGGCAAATTAATTTTGACATTGCAGAATATGACTTTTGATAGGTTTATCATAGAATTCGGCGGGGATATCCTCACGGAGGAAGTTCGAAAAATGGCGGAACAAGATCTTATAATTATGCAAGGCCGAAGCTGTAACGCGCGTGCTCCTACGTGTAATCCGGCGAGTATACAATAAATAGTAATGTCTGGTAAATACTGGTAATACGTATCGTTCGTTCGTTCGTTTCAGCCGAAAAGACGTCCACTGCTGGACAAAGGCCTCCCCCAAGGATTTCCACGAAGACCGATCCTGCACCGCTCGCATACAGGCACCTCCCGCGACCTTTACCAGATCGTCGGTCCACCTAGTGGGAGGCCTGCCCACGCTACGTCTTTCGGCTCTTGGTCGCCACTCATGAACTTTCCTGCCCCAGCGGCCATCAGCTCTACGAGCTATGTGCCCCGCCCCGTCTATGTCTATATGCGCTACGATTACAGGGTATCATTTTGCATAGTCGCAAGACTTCACTCCGCTGCTGTCAAATCAATGTCGCATAATGTTATCGCAATGTGTGTGGCCCTTGGCCAAATCACAGAAGCCTATGCGAAGAAAGAGCACTTGAATGACAATGAAAATCAGGGTTACCATTTTATAAGATCTCCTCACTATTGAGGGTAACAAAGTAACATTAATAATCTAGCCATTAATTACATTTATTACCTATACGAGAAAGTAAAGCAACATGCGGTTTTATTTTAATTTGTAAAATATTTGTAACAGTTTGTTCTAAGTTTAGTTTTACAACAGTATTGCTGTTTCAGCTGTCACTGTGAAGCTTTGGGAAAATAAATAAATAGAAAAAATATTAACATAAATATTTATTTAAGTTTTTATGTTCATTATCATAATATGCCAATTTAAGTTACACTGTATGACAGTCTTTGACACTAAACAAACTCTTCAGCTTAATAATACCTACCTACAGGGCGTTTTTATAGTTACTCTTGCTGATGAAACAAGAAGGGTTGATTCTACTACTGAAATACAACTACTTTTCTTACAGGACCAATATCAAATTCTCAAAAAAATTCACATCCTCGTGATGGTGATAATTTCTATGGAGAGGTTTTTTTATATTCGGTCTCTTGGGATAAGTTATTCCATTTGAGCAGTAGCATTAATCCTGTTTATTTGATCACATACAAAAATAACACAAGTGTTTAGGAAAACTTCTTCTTTGGTATGGTATCACCACGGAGTTATAATGGCGGCAACTTTGTATCACTGACTTGTAACTTTCAAACAGTATGAATAATTAGGGCACCACATTGGTTTTCTTTCTGAAAAAAGGCTTTCACTTTTAGTACTAACCCTTTAGCACTATTTCATTGAAATAAAAATACAATAAACGCACAGAAAACTGAAATTGAGTCAACTGACGTGACATTTATAATTTGTTGACATTATGACAGTTTGACAAGACTAGGGATTGAAAAAGTTTTAATTGAAAAAGTAAAATGACAATTTATTAATCGATTCACAAGGATATAATCGATTAAAAATATTTATAAAATGTTCTGATACTTGCCTGTAGCGATTATCCAATCCTGGTTTCTACTGAAAAACTACCTCGTGGCAAGATTTTAATAAAATAATAAAATCTTTATCTTCTCTTTCACAATCTATAAAAGTTCATTTGGTCTATTATTATACATGTGCTATGAATGAGGGTTTTCGCGATTGAAAAATCCGCGAGATGGCAATACGTAGACGCGAGGTCCAAATGCTGCATGATTGGTGGATTTTGACATATCTGTCAATGTCATGTCAAAAATAACCAATCATGCAGCATTTGGACCTCACGTCTACGTATTGCCATCTGGCGGATTTTTCAATCGCGAAAACCCTCATTGGCATAGATTATGAGAGACTGGCAACTATACTAGGTTGATATATGTTTCTCTCACTTCAACTGGCATTGGATTCAACATCGGATTCTGACACTTTTACAGTTATGATACCATGAATATCAGTTTATGGTCCTAATTATTTTTATTTTATTTACGACCTTCGACCAGTTGGACACTTTAGATAGCTTCTTGTAATAGTGTCAATATCTTTTTAGCTTTTATAGCAAATCTAGTCTTCAAAGCAGTTTAATCGATTTATTTTATTTTCAAAATCGATATTTTATTGTCTATGATGGCCGCAGGAACATCACTATACATGGACTCCCAGCAATAAAGTACGGTAATGCCTCGTACAGATTTTATCGGCAAAAATTATGGAACTTGATAGGTTTTAGACCATGCCACGCACCAAAACGTCCGGAAGTTGTAATAGTATTATAGAATAAACGTTAAAAGACTTATTTATTTAATTTTTCAATGCTTAAGTGTCCATTAGAATGAATGGGTGCTTAATGTATTAAAAAAAATAGAAAATAATTATGATGGGTTAATGTTTTTGGGCGGTTTTTAGGCGGTTTCTGACAATGTCCTTTGCGTATTTTTCAATTTGTAAGCGTTTATTTAAGACTCGAACCAGGCTGTGAACTCTACATGGAAAAACTCTTGAATTTTTTGTCCTACAAAAAGAAGACTGTAATAAACGCCAGAATGATCAAAATAAAATTTAAATCAGTGCTCCGAGTGGCTTGCAAGTTGCAGGTTCAATTATCTCCTGCGACGAGCCCAATAGGTCCCAGGACTTAGTTTGCTCAAGTCCACGAATAATAGCATATTTTATATAATTCTATATTTTCCTACTTACGCCGCTAAAATTCAATTAAACGTACTTTTTGAATTCTTGGTTTCATGCGACTGATGTTATACAAGTGTCGTCTTTGTAAGTAATTCTCGTAAACGCTACAATGTAACCTTGTTGTTGATCAAATAAATAAATAAATAAGAATACCTACGAAAGCTTATTGCGTTGACTTGTAATTGACACTTATTTGTGAATAAAGTAATAAAGTTCTATTTACTTAACAAATTACATGGACCTATAAAAAAAGGCGGACGGAACTCGCGCTACAACAAAACTGTGACGCAAAATTTTGGCGTTTGTCTATTGTGTGAGTGAATTTAGGGATGCCATGTTAGCCAAAACATTTTACCCATTTATTTTAAGAAAAACATAGATCGGCAGATGTTACTTGGAAATGTAGACAGAATTATTCCGTGCCATTTTAAAAGGATGAAAGGTGTATGCGTTTAGGTTGGCGCGAAATTTTCAATGTTCAAATTTTCTTACATTGTTTGCAAGTCAGTGTGTCAGGGTATGTACAGTCACGGAATGAAAAGGTTCGTCAGTTTTCAAATTGATTCCTTCAACGAATCACGAGCACATATTACCTTTTGAAACTATGTTACAGAATAATCTCGAGTTAGAGAAAATAATCTTTAACTGTTCGCCAGTAAAGTTCAAAATTATTCAGATCAAAGTTGTTTGACGATTAAACTTGTCAAGAAGATTATTATGATTGATAAACTAAAACCTTTTTGTTGGTTCAACCTGCCATTATCTATTAAATAAAAAAAACTATATTTTGTAACATTGCACTGATGGGATGGAAAAATAAACAAGCAAAACCTTATTCGTTAGCAAACGTCATACCTATTTATTTAAATGTTAGCAGCACTGTTTCTTGCACGGTTATGTTGGCAGGTTTGACTCTAGTGCAAGCGAAAACCGACACTAAGGTGACGAACCTTTTCATTCCGCGACTGTACATAATGTTGATCAAAAATGATTCACGCAGTTACAAATTACGAATCTTGTGTACATTATAATCATAATCTTATGCATCATCAATATATTATTATTATCTCTGATAGATTTTTTTTAACATACAACCTGACACTGACTTGCAATCAATGTAAGAAAATTTGAATTTCGCAGTTCCACATTTTTGGGAAGGATCAAATTTGCCTATGAAAATATATCCCATTAAAACACAATTATTATGATAAATTATTTTATTTCCATAGTATGCGTAATACATACTAAAAAGTCCTAAAATCATTATTAATTTCCCATATTTCGGGTAATTTTCCCACGTAAATAACTGAGAACACTGGTCTTTGACGTATTATTTTTTCGAGTGAATGACGTTTGATTTCAATTAATTTCAATATTTTAATGTCGGGAAATAAGTGATTGGATTATTATTTTGCCTGTGAAATGTGATTCCTTAATTTTTGTTTGTTCGAACAGAACGGTTTTTACACAATTTCATCACACAAGACATGTCGTATTCGTGTTGTTTTTTCGCTGCTTAAATGTGTCAACTGTGTGAAGTTTGCACTCGAAGTGGTGTAACAGGGTGTGAATGTGTGCGTGCCGGCCTGTACGTACAGGCAAGCTGGTGTATCCTAATGTCACAGTATTTTGTTGATGAGAATCCGTCCGACTTTTTTTATAGGTCCATGACAAATTATTAAAAATTTTGCCCGCGGCTTCACCCGCGTGAAATTTAGTTTGTCACAGATCTTCATAAATTATAGCCTATATGTTATTCTGGGTTATAAACAATAATACTGCAAAGTTTCATCAAAATCCGTTTAGTAGTTTTTGCGTGAAAGAGCAACAAACATCCAGACATCCAAACTTTCGCATTTATAATATTAGTAGGATATGTAAAAGAAAGAGCAAAGTTATCTGCGGATTCCAACATTAAGGTCAAAACAATAATTATTGGATGATTATTATTTATATAGATCGTTATTTAACCTAACGTGTCCAGGTTTCTCCATATCAGGTCAACCGGGATCGAACTTATCTCCAATCGACCAGTCTGCTTCTCTGACAATTTTCAGTTTAATATCATAGCTATTAAAAGTTATAATGTACTTTACATAATAATATCTAATGTTTTATTTATGTTTGGAAAATCCAAGAACATAAAAAGCTTATTTTTTTATCTTCGTATGGTACTATTAAGAACCTTAGGTTGTAGTGACCTAGTAAATAATCAGTTTTGCGTGCCGCTAAATGCAACTTGCAGTCACACAAGTAATTTTCACGCGCCCCACTCATTACTGCGTGCATTTTAAAGTGGTAGCTGATATTATTAGGGATCTGACTGACAGAAAGTATAAATAAAACAAATAAGGTATACCTAGTTATTTATTGGAAAAGAAAATTGATACTGTATCCGTATTTTTTATGCATAACAAATAACAAGGCAGGGATTTGACCACAATCGCACCTGATGTGAAGTGGGATGCAGTTTAGGATGGTACCTACGAGTACATAATACATAATCTGCCCTTTTATAACGGAAACGGATGCCACTTATGACGAGCTGTTTTGAAGATTTTAATGAATTCTAGTGAAAAAATAAAAATAAGCGTAAAATTTTATTAATATATGTAGTTGAGTCCTTGAAATGAAGCTTAAAATAAAAAAGAATCATGTACATGGCTGTTGTACTAAAGGAGTTATGTAGGTATTAATGAATATTCAATTAAATAATCGGCAATTTCATACTTTACACTCTATTATGTATACTTGCGACATTATTTATCTTAGAAAAAAAAAATCTAAACACCTTTTAGTAGCTTGAAAAATAATACAGTTAGAGAGAGAGATGGTTAAACGGGGGGGGCGGCCCTGAGTATGTCGTGCCCTGAGTGCCCAAGCAACTGCACTCAGGAGGATTTGATGAGTGCAACTGACAACGCCTTCGGATTTTTGGGTTGACACCTGTGTAGGTTTGATGTCGACACGAAAAGAAGAAGAATCAGGCTTATAATTCGGTCCAGGATGCAGTAGTAGTGCACCAGCTTCATGGTTGGTGTTCTTTAGTTGACAGGTGGAGCAGTGATCCACTTACCTATAAGGTACATCTGCAGCCAAGAATACGTAGTTGATAGCGTACAGCGCGGCCACAAACACAGGCAGCGCCAGGAGAACATAGTTAGTGAGATGAAACCGCTTGAACTGGCCCAGCTCTTGCATGAGCCGGTCCGTGTCCACGCCGCCACTTCCAGACAAGTCCACTTCGTCTTTCTTAGACATTTTTACTAATAAATTAAACCTTGATTCGAGGAGATTGTGTTAACTAAGCGATTCAATTCAATATAATTTCAGAAGTTAACGGAGAGTTTTAGATTACGCAAAATTTACACACCGCACTTAAATTTTAAACGATATGTGATCTTAATTCACTGATTTATATTCTTGTATGTGATATTTATGTTCTTTAAAAAAATAAAAGTAAAAGTCAAAATTCACAAGTTTAAAGTTTACAAAATAAGGTATTTATATTTGGATCAGTCTTAGTATTCAAAAAATCATTTGTTGTTTAACAAAGTATGCTCAAGTACATTTAAAATTGTCCACGTAAAATCATATGCAGTTAAAACAATATTGATAGCAAATGCCGGATAAACCGCGCGTGTTGCGAACCGCGTGCGCGCGCGATCTGTGCGCGGGAGGGCGCGCGAGTGATGCGCCCGCGCCGAGGGTTACGGAATCGTTGCTATCGACATCTTTCTACATGAGTAGGTCTTAAGAATATAAATTACAGAGGAAACAAATTGGGTTTTTGTTTTCACGCTTATTGTTAATTGTATCGGAAAATATCGAAAACTAAAAAACAATGAGGCACGTGATAAAAACCCAACAAGTAAAAAAGTATGGAAAAATTAATCAAACTAGACACCACCAATTCCAATTTCAAGATTAAATGCTTTTTCAGTACGTTCGTAATAAATACGTAAGATTGTGCCATGATTCTCGGTAAATATAAAAAAATGTAGAGAAGTTTCAGCAATGTTTTAATTACGGTACAAGAGACGCACTAAATGCCATTTTATATAGCATTATCTTCCAGTCAACCAAAGCCTAAAAACATATTTATAACTAAAGGTACTGGCAGTAATTTAAAATAATGAACATGCAATTTATGCATATTAAGTTCCCTCACAAAACATCCTTTCGAAACGGCAAACAAAACATTAGGTTGAAGAACTTATTTAATTTAATATTATTTTATCATTTATGTTATTGTGAAAAAGTTTTATCGCAGTTTCTTTTGTCTTTATTAAAAGAGGCTTTATTATCATACATTATTTAATCATACAAGTATTTAAATCAATATTGTGTTTGGAATTAAAATTATTACCATTATAAAATGAACATCTTCCTTTGTTCAGTTTTATTCGTTCCTCAGCTGGATAAAGCCTTTATATCCAAGCTTCATGAAGGTAGTTTATTGACTTCAATGACCAATTCCAGGTAGAAAGGTCTATTAACAAAAAACAACGTTATGGCACTACCTTTGGCTTGCCTTGCAGTGCTTATGCTGCCCATTGCTGCTTGCCGATGAACGATTAATCTTTTGGAGTATAAAATAAAACAGAGTATTATTAGCATGTCAAATTCGCACTTATCATAACAGCCATAGGACATCCACTACTGAGCACAGGCCTCTCCCAATGATTTCCATAATGATCGGTTGGTAGCGGCCTGCATCCAGCTCCTTCCTGCTACGTTTATGAGGTCGTCGGTCCACCTTGAGGGTGCAGAACTGATGGCTGGAGTGGAGGCCACGTACCGGAAAGCGCAGCGTAGGACCACAGAGTACGGCCCTCTTTTATTAACCATGGGTAGAAAGAGCGTTCAGCGCACGCCATTGGGTATTTGCCCTCAGCGTTCTATGAACACTTATCTAAAACAGTATCACATTCAGATCACGTAATGCGTGTTCGAGTGGACAATAAACATTTTTATTTAACATTAAACATGTAGATAAGTAGATTTTTATTGCACGCGACACCGTACGAGGCATCATTATGATTTACCTTCCGGAAGTGGACATCATTGTGTGCTAAACACGTATTGTGTAAACGACTTATTATGTTTAGACTCGTATTGATAAACCGATTTCAGTTCTGAAAATATTTTATACACATGTACCGCCCACAGAGCAGATACAATACTTACAATATACCTCTAATAGAACCCTTCATGTAACCTTTCGTACAATGACAACTACAGTTAATTTTACACCAAAAAATGGTAATTTCAAAAGTACGTACTCGTATATCTGAACGTAGCCTCCGGGGAATCAACAACCTACCACCAATGTGACGTCCGAATTAAAAACAACATGTACAAGACTAAATTGTTAAATTAATTAAAGGTTCTGGAGACTGAATGCTGCCCCTGACCACTGCTAAAGTGTTTAAGCTTTCTTGCTAAATCGAAACCCAATGATGACACAGATATTACTTTCCCTGCCTATAGTATATTATGAAAACTTGCGTATTTATAGAATGTATCAAACAAAACAACTGTAAGGTTTATTAAGCACTGTTGAGCTTACTCTGTCATTACTGATTGCTCATTTTATATTCAGCCAAGGCCCCCAGCTAACTACTGAACTACATCGTTGAGACATTTTGTCCTTATCACAAGTGGCTATTAATGACCACACATTGACAGACAACTTGCGAAACATAGAAAGGCCACCATTGAATAGCTCTCAGTGAATAGGTGTGTGCAAACATACAATAGATCGATTTGGACAGGTTTTCAATAGTCTATCACCAGCAAGTGCCAATGGCGAAATAAGTATGTAATTGTAATTTAGGTACTCCTATACATATAATTTTAAATTAATGACCTAAGAAATAATTATGCTACTTATTAATTTTCAACTTAAAAAGACAATTTGACAGACATTTGACCTACAGTATATTTCGTTATTATAGCATGTAGATCTCAAATAAGATGTTTTGCTAAATACAATTTATTATTAGCAGAAAGTCAATTGATTAGGGATGTTGGCATTATTAATAACTTGTGTTTATCCGTTTTCCAGGGTCTATTATGTCGGCAAATAGATTCTCAGTGTCGAAATGTAATACAAATATTGAATTGAATGCGATATTGGCTTGTACTGTTTGTCATCGACGCCTCGTGGGATAGTTATGTTTGATTTATCTTGACAATGTGTGTCGGAACTCGCGACGTTTCCACGGACGAACTAAAAATACCTAAGTATATTTTATTGCTTTATAAATAATCAAGTATCGAATTGAATTGAAGCTTCATCTACTATGTAACTGCTTAATTAACTTAGTTTATACTCGTATATTCCGAGTTCCAGATATACATATTGCTGTTTTAAGTAATCAGGCGTTCATAGGCCTGCTAGCTCTACCATCGCCTTACACCTTACACTTATCTTATGTATAAATGCGATATCAGAGTTTTCGTACAAACACACTCTTAACAGTATTTTAAGAATAATTATATCACTGTCAATTATGTTTGTTGGTGGTTAGACCAAATATCTATCAAATAACAATATTAAAGTTAGAAAAGTTTCATTTTTAGAGACAAACGAAACGCCTTATGTTTTCATACAATTTATATTATTATATTTCTCAGGAAAAAAAGGAATCTATCGGTTTCTCCGTTATATTATATGTCATATATCTAAGTATATGTATTACTTGACACATTTTTTAATATCGTTTTAATCATTTACGACTATATTTAAATTAATCGAAATGGGTTTCGAATTAATGTAATTCATTTTATATTATGTATAAGGGTGAATATCAACAAACTCGTTTTTTGCCTAATTCCGGTGGCGAATTTTAATTTCCACTTTCCAAAACTTTTTTGTGGCAGAAATAATAGTAAATAACTTGTATTATTCAATGATATGGTAGAGATCAAAATATTATTAATACTTCTCGAGATATGTCAATTTGAAATTATCAAGAGCCACCGAAATTGTATTTGAGCCACCGGAATTAACAACCCATCCACCGAAATTTATTTATACAGCGGACTTCGGAATGTTACGGATGATTGTCTCAAATTACTTATTTATTTGTAATCAATTAAGTATTATTATCCAGTAAAGATGTTTATAATTAAAAACAATATTCAATCCTGTATTGTGACCCTAAAAAAGCATCAAATCTTCCCACGTAAGTCGTAATAGCCGACTAAGGAATCAAAATACTGGAGGGTGGGCTGCAGCATCTTTCCGGTTATTATACTACCATACTGGAACTACCAACCAGCCTGTTAAGCATGGTGATAACGGCAAAATCCCTCCATAGAGAACAAATCCAAAACTTTCTGGCTCTAGCCGCCAACAGCCCCGTTATTCTAGAGTCATCACAAAGACATCATACATGACCCTCAAACCCAGAAACCAACTCTAGTCCCGGGAGGGCGACCAACTGCCCCAGGTTGGTGTTAGGTTTATCTTCCATAAGTAAAAATATTGGTCCAGGCTAGCCAAGTTTTCATGATGGTATCATACCTATCCTATACTCAGAATTACGCAACTAATTATTCGCTAAAGACCATGCGAACTGGAGATTAAGTATGAAGATATTTCTAGATCTATACCAGCTACTGAACTAACACATTACATAATTATTTGTGACAGGGTAATTTAACGGAAAACTATGCAAACCTAGCGACAATGAGCTAGATGAAAGTATTACAATTAAGAAACGGAGGACTAAATCCAGCCAGCCTCATAGAGAGAGAAGGCCTAGCAAAAGATGCCAGAACTGTAAAAGCGTACTGAGCTGCACCCTAATAGTACTGCAAAAATCAAAATGTAGTAATCATTTTTAGACGAACAGGCAATTTAATCACATTTGCATTCTCCGATCACCACACAGCTTATGACCGCAGTCTATGAAGGAACACTATCTGCGGTTGCGATCCTCATCAGTGAGGGACCGAGGAAGAAGAAGAAGTCATCACCGAAATAGAAGAATGCCGAATAAAAGATGCTCAAAAGCTGTCGACTGATGAAGCCTAAGCCACGACCAGTGCCAATCCAGCTCCAAAGCCCCACGAATTTTCATCTCGAGTGGCAGAATAGATTGCAACCTACGAGACTAGGGAAATTTTAGCTGTTTCAGGACTATTCTCATCTGTTTTTAAGATTCTGCTTAGTATCGATGTATAAATAGCTATCCAAGTCCTCACGCTGATACAAAGTGTATTATAGAGACGATTTTTTTGTAATAAATCAAAAGTATGTATTTGCGAGGACTAAATTGAATATACCAACATGAATAACGAGGATAGCAGAACCATTTTGGTAAATGCCTAAGCTGCTAGGAGAGATTAAGAAGCACTACTAGTAATTAGGCTGAAGATCGAGATTATTCCGACACTTTAGCGAAGATATCCTAGACTTTAGCTTGAGTGAGATTAGAATGCCCTATTAAAAACAACAAGGTATGTACCAGGAGATAATGAAATCACAACTGAGCTTATGAAATCAGATGGAATGCTAGTACTAAAGTTCTCTTAAATACCACCATGTTTATTGGTCGATAAACCAAAAAATAAGACATGGTGGTGGTGCTAGAGACTGGAATGGAATGGACGTTGGCGATGGTCCAGAGTCAGGTGAGGCAGCTTTTTCCTGAAACATCCAGTCTCCCAGACAACCTCATTTTCGAAAAGACGTTTGTAATACTACGTACATATTTAATGCTGCGTCAAATTATGCAGAAGACTGAGGACTATAATCAGTCATTATTATTGGCCTTTTTGTACCTTCTTCGATTCGGTCAAGACCTGGGCTGTGCTACAGTCTCTTTAATGGCGTCAAATTGACTGTCGATACATGCAACTTCTGAAGTATTTGTATGAAAACTTCATCATATCAGCCCTCCCCCAAGATCAGAACTCGAAACTTATCTGATTGCTGCGAGGGTTCAGAGTTGGAGACACCATAATCTCTTAAAGTCTTCACTACCTCCCACTTAGAGGTTTTCAAGCTTCTGAGCTAGACCGAGCTCAGTATCAAGATACGGCGAGTATATAACACAACTTCGATTCACTGACGATATTGTAGTTATGACTGAGACCTTAGTAGACCTAGGTACAATGCTCCAGAGCCAATAAGACCAATTCCGGCAATAGATTCGCCACCGGAGCCACCGAAATTGCGCCACCGGAATTGAAAAACTGTTACAAAATTCAAATTATAAAGAAAACTATAATTCTGATCAATAATTTCTGTATGCAGATACAACAAAACACCAAACTTTAATCATGTTAAAGAATCGTTTAGCATCTAATTAAGTAGCTTTCACTAATACACTTGCCAGCGAAATTGAAAAATTTTGTATTCCTGTGCCGCTGATACTAATATTTACGGGTCTGCTGGAAAAACAATACCACAAGTCGCAAGTCTTTATAGCCCGATCAGGAGGACACAGTTGAGTGATGCAGGGAAGAAGAACTCTACGTCTCTCAAAGATTCTTTGGAGAAGTAAGAGAGTGTCGAAATTGAGCCACTGTAATTGCTTTTTTTCGTGGGACAGTTTTGAAAGGCTATTTAAAACACTTAAAATATGAAATATCACATTTCTTTCATATCATTTGGAAGTCTTATTTAATGTATTTTATGGCTATACTATGTTTAAATTACTAGAATCCCCGAGAAAGAAGGAATAACACAATTTATGAGTAGAAATAGAGTTAGGACGCGCCACCGCTATTAGATTTTGGGTCTTTGAAAATTTTTTTAGTACATAAAATAACTACCTATTGTCCTGAAGACTTTGCTATCGTGTAAAACGCTGTATAAACTATATACAGAAAAAAAATCATCGCTCTAGTTACATTTCTCCCATCGATTCTCAGCTCCGCCGCGTAAAAAACGTGTTTGGGATATTCACCCATAATATAAAATTAATTTATTGAGAAATGTACACCAACAACAAAACACAAAACAATCACAGCATAATAAATTAAAGAGGTTTTGGTTTAAATATGTGTGTCTAATTTCACATAATTTTATTAAAAGACCAATGTGATTAATAATATGGCACACAATAACCAACGGAGATAAAATTATGTATTTAAAACATGTTCACATGTTATTTTTATGAGACTACAAAGATTTTCCTTTAAACTCGATTTACCTCAAGATGGTGCATCTGATATATCCCTATCTTTTAATCAATTTTCCGCGATACGTTTTCTTCCCTCGCTGCCTCTTCATCTTTCTCAGGGCAAACGACAGTGATACAAATCGAATGATTTGTTCAGTGCTAGTAAGGGTTGTTGGTTAACGTATTATTTTTTAGTGCGTGCCTTTGCTCATTTAGAATCCGATCTGTCACAAGAAGTCGTTACTTCATAGCGCGTTTTGAATTCCAGCAGATTAGCGATCTTTTTATCGGCTGATAATTTGGTCGTCTTCTAAATATGGGGACACGACCGAATCAAATCGGTATAATGTGTGTACTTTCATACTTGTTCATACTGATTAAGTCTGTAGTCTATGAAGACTGATACATAGTTTTGTCTATTACCAAAAGTAAGTTAACACGTTAGTATTCCGAAGATGGTAGTAAATATAAGATTTTCAACTTTCCCGTTCCATTTCAACCAGACACGGGTCTTCACGCTACGTCTATTAATGAGTTACAGTCTGCTTGTGACCACGGCTGCAGCATAGCAGCCGAAACGTCAAGCCGTGAGTACATAATGCAACTCATTAATAAACGTCGCATTAAGACCTGTGTCTTACTATATTAGTAAATAAAGAAGCGGTTACCTGTAAGGCACGTCCGCGGCCAGGAAGATGTAGGTGGTGTGCAGCAGCCCCACCTGCACGGCCGCCAGCGCCACCAGCGCGTACACCCGCAGGTGGAAGCGGCCCGCCTGCCCCAGCTGCCGCAGCACGGCGTCCGCGTCCACGCCGCAGCTGGCGCGCGCTCCCGGGCTCGCAGTCGCCGTCATCGTCGCGTCCGTCAGGCGCCAGCGTCGGCCGCGCACGGTGTGCTGACTGCTGCTGCTGGAGCGCCGCTCAGTGGACGGCGTGCCCTGAGGGCGCTGACAATGCCGTAGAAAGCCACTCGGTCATGGCCGCCCTCGGTCTATTGTACCGTCACATAGGCTGCACTCGCGCTGCAAATGAATTCATCTCGTTCACTACGAAATTGTGCAATCAACACTTTGGTGACGATGTATTGTTGAATTAAAGACATGTTTGCAAAGAAAATACCTCATCAACGATTTCCGTTGCACATCACATTACATATTTGTCGGTAGATCTGTAAAAATTAGGCTTGTCGACTAATATAGTTAAATAGCTTTCCGCCCGCGGCTTCGCCCGCGTGGAATTTTGTCTGTCACAGAAAAACTTTATCGCGCGCGTCCCTGTTTCAAAAACCGGGATAAAAACTATCCTATGTTCTTTCCCGGGACTCAAACTATCTCTATGCCAAATTTCATCAAAATCGGTTGCGAGGTTTAAGCGGGAAAGCGTAACAGACAGACAGACAGACAGAGTTACTTTTATAATATTAGTTGGGATATACATTATTCGTAGTTACTTAATTAATTTTTATAGCGCTCTGTGGCTGTGATGACACAGTGTCTCACGTACTTGTATATCGATACAAAATTAAAAATTTGACAAAGATTATAAAACGATACAAACATTAAATTGATAAAGCTCTCATCAGCCGTTTAACTGCACCGTCAAATGCGAAACAACTCGTTTTATGCAGTTAGCCGTTCTAATATACGCGTATTTCATTTCATAAAATCTCTACATTACCTAGGTACACGAGTATAGCTTCGGGTTTTCCACTCCGTAGGCACGCTTCGGATGTATATCCATTTGAAGCAATGTGACTAGTTTAATTTTCCTTTTAGCGCGGAATTATTCGTCCAATTGACATTTTAGATGAGAAAATTAGGATCGCACTTAAAACTCTTCGTTCGTTTAACTCATACCGATGTCATTTTTTAGAAAATACCTAGTATCAGAGGAAAACATCTATCTTAAAAGGCCTGCACTTTAGTAATATTCTGATATAGGCGTGTTCAATGATCTGTGCACAGTGTCTAACTGAACTATGCGAGAGCTCCCACACTTGCCTATTAGTGCATAATGGCTGCTGAAAGCGCACAAGTAAATACGTTTCAGCTCTCACACGGATGTTATAACACCATGGCCCTTTGTTACCCACGGTGAACCTTACAGTGTTGTGTAAATTACTTAACTGTGACTGCTCATGTTTTTTTGATACCTACTTCACGAATGTAGTGTAAATTAACACATTGCAATAGCCAAACTGTGTCATCCAATTCCACTATGATACCAATAGAAACTAGAGTGATCCTCTAGTACAAGTTTATATTTTAATTAATTTTTTCAAATCAAGTAAGAAACATAATATACCTTACCTATGTATTTTTTGCAAGCATCAACTTGTATGTAGAGCGTGCCCGTGCCAAAGAGATATTAAACTTTACTTACATACACTTCAAAAACATAACCCTTCTTCCGGCGCGGCGGAGTAAATTGTTCTATTATACGCATAAAATTGTGAAAATACAAAAAGGTTCTCTAATAAAACAAAAACCATTGAGCAAAAATAATTATTATATTTTTACTACAAAATAAACAGAGAATTTTATTACTCAGGGTACATTATAAATTAGAAATATTTGAGCACTTTAAAAAAGTAAAAGTAAGTTGCAGCAATCCTACACTAAACATTAGATCTCAATAGACCTTTACATTTATTCTGTACTTTTAGCCTTAACTACAATTTAACGTGACTTTAACTATACAGGCTATGAGTAAGCCGGGAAGGGAACCGCTCTTACAGAGAATTCTGGCACTCGCATATTTACATGTAATCAAATAACAAATACGGCAAATATTACAACTAAACTACAACAGAAATTAAAAGTCCATACCATTAGAACTGGTTATAAAAATCGTGGAATTATAATTATGAACATCATGTAGCCCACTTATAGAAAACTTCACAAGATGTTTTGATACTTAATCAAATCTCATCAACTTTAATAACTTGTACTTACACATAAAACGCTAAATACATAGTTATTATTTGCCCATGGCAAGAGTACATACATCCGAATTAACCGGATCGTTTTACCCTGTTACATTGATATTATATTACAAGTTAAAGTCTTAAATCAAAAGCAGGTTTAACCTCCTTTTACATTACAATAATTTATTCATAATCTTAGTACTTTTGTCTTGTACTTTGTGTTAAAAACTTAATCTAAAGGCACGTTAGACGCCTACTCTAATATTAGCAAACACTACTGTTTGCAATAAGACTCACCGCACCGATTTTGCTTAGAATATATTTCCAGGCACTCAGAGCTTCACATTAAAATTATAATTACACTATCGTCCTCTCGGTTTGAATACGTTAAACACTTATTTCTAAATTTCTTATATTTTCCAGCGGTGAAGATAGATCACGGCGTGTCGGCGAGCGAGGGGGTGGCGGGCGGGGAGGAGGAGGAGGAGGCGGGCTCCAGGTCGGCGAAGGAGTCGGGCAGGCGGCGATGCAGCGTGTCGGGCACCAGCCGCGTCAGCGCCGCGCTCAGCAGCGGCAGCGAGCCGAACAGCGCCGTCGGCAGCCACCACCGGTACACCGCCTGGACAATGACAGGTACTCTCATTAATATCTACTTACATGATTAGGCTCTTAGGCTATCTCCCATGCTTCAATTTCATTATCTTGCTCTATGTACAAGAAAATATATTTATTAGGTTAAACGCATGAGTTTTTCCACTCATTTATTTGCGTAAAAAAAGGTTTAAAAGCTGGTCTAACTCGATGGACCAAAGAAGATACCCGGCAAAAAAAAATAGGAAACTCTTTGGTGATGCTTGCTTACTTCCATTGATTGATGCGATGAAGCTCTGAATGAGGTTAATCCATATCTTTTGAAAAGGCTGGGAGTAGAGCTGCTAAATAGAAATCAGTATAGCATTTTATATGCGCTGGTCCAACGCTGATGGGCAGCATTATAGAGAACTGGTTGATTCCTATTTACGGCGAGGAGGTATCATCATTTATTTTAGATAGATATTGCTTATAATTTTGTAATCAACTAACTATAAGCCTTCTACATTAGGTAAATCTATATCTTTACTTATTCACGTTATGCGACGACAATGTCATAATAAAGTCACAAGGATTTCGCTAGTTTTTAAAGACACTCTATATTCCTACAACTTTGCCGTTAGACATTTTCCCTATCTAAGAGATACAAAGTCGTAAAGTAAAAACCTAATTAGCTTGCTTGGTGTATATTTGCTTGCACTGTGCGTATCACAAGTACGTGTACGGGAGGTCGACCGGTCTCAAAATCTGCTTACACAGTTGTGGCACTAAGTGTTGAGCTAAGTATAGCATAGCAATCGACGACACAAATAGTACCAGCGCCGTAACTGGCAGCTTGCGGTCTGCCACACCCACCGCGCGATCACATGACACTAAGCTTCGGTAGGTACCATACGAGTACATAATATAATCATAGAGAGTGCGCCTATAATTGTGTATTTGCAAAATATTTATCCTATGTATCTAGCTCTTAAAGTTGCTAATTGAACTTTAAAAAAAATACTTAGGTGCGATTATAAGCTATGAATGAGCTAAGGTTTGAAAATGATAAACTCTAAAAGTTTACTTACTAAATATTGAAAAAATACTAACGCTAGAAATAGAAAACAGGTAAAGTTAAATAGATTTATATCGAAATGATGATGAAAAATGAAATATTCGTCTTCTCACGAGTAGACTACACTATCAGACAAGTGAGCAATAAGTTTCCTCCTAGGGAATTGTATAAGTACAATTTGAAAGTAAATAGTTTTCTGGTATCACGCCAACACTACGGAGATTGATATTAGCTGGTCACGTCAACTCTTAGGCTGGGTTGCACCAACCAACTTTGACCATAAATTAAGCCTTAGAGTGTATGGCGATTTAACAGTATAATATCCAAAGACCTTCATGCTGGACAATGGCATGCGACCATTTGTAGAGAGTAGTTGGTCTTGTATCTATAGTATGCGAGTAATATACCAGCCGTACGATGTCACAGTAGTGTCAAGCCTCCCACTCGGTGAACAGACGATCTTGTAAAGATCGCGGGAAACACCTGGCTGCCGGCAGCGTAGCACCGGTCGTTGTGAAAATCCTTGGAAAGACTTTAGAGTCCAGCAGTGGACGGGATTTCGTTGAAGCGAACAAAGGAACAAGGTAGCAGGGAAGCGTTGGACGCGGGCCGCTACCAATCGATCAACATGGAAAGCATTGGGGTAGGCCTATGTTCAGCAGCGGACTTCCTATGGCTGAAATGATGATGATGAACAAAGGAACGTACCAGCAGCGGCGTGAGCGGCGCCAGGATGGCCCCGACGCGGCCCATGGTGGAGCAGGCGGCCAGCAGGCGGTGGCGCGCGCGCGTGGGGAACAGCTCGGCCGTGTACACGTACAGCGCGTTCAGCGACATGGTGGCGCCCACCTTGCCCACCAGGTACAGCGCCGTGCCCCACACGCTGCTCGCTGGAAACCAAAAAATTTCTTTATACTTTTTACCCTTCCTTATTTCCTTTTGAAGCCATTAAGAAAAAGCAAGAAACTGATAACTGAAAACCAGTAGGTTGTTTATAGTTCGTTGTCGTCAGTGAGTCATCGTCGCCGAGTCACAAGACGTATCAAGTGGTTCTCACCAGGACCAGTTCGCGGGCCGGTCGCAACATACCGGTCGCCGGCGCCGCTAACAATTTCCAAACGACGGTTATGTATCGATAGACACTTTCTCATATATTATGTTAATGGCTTATTGATAAAAACAAATAGCATCTAAAATAAAGATGTTAAAAAATGCCATGTTCTGTTAAAAGTGCATACCTAATAAACAAAAAGCAAAATCTTTTTCATCATCATAATGCGAATATTATTTGTTGTTTTAGAAAGCTCAAATTAAAGCTCGAGGAAGCTTAATAATAAGCTTTGTGAGCAAAGTTAATTTTTCATCTAAAAATTCTTTACCTACCTAGGTACTAGGTACAAAATATCTTGGTTTTAGCGCAAGACGCTAACAGGTACGCTGTATTTCTCCAAACTTGGCTTATGTCTACAGTGATGTGTGTCTAATTTATTTTAAACAGCATTTCATATTTATAAATGGGCAGATATAAATTAAAAAAAAACATCTACCTCAAAAGCCACGTGTGAACACGTGAACTGACAGAGTGGTTGGCCTTGGCGGAGTCAAAGGCCTATAATGTTTTGACTGTGGGTAGCAATAAGATTCGTTAGAGGAATGATTTTTTAAGGAAAAGTTCATTATTGTTTAAAAAGCTTGGACGGGTTCGTTGCTATGAAGGTGTCATTCTGAGTATTTTATTTTATGGCGCTTTCCAAACAAATCGTTACTTTACATTATTCTGGAAAGAATTTTGCGTGAATTTCATAAGTTCGGAGAACAAATTGATGCTCTCGAGGGTTATAACAGCACACAATCTGTAGAAAACCTGTTGATCATTGACAGATTTGCAATACAAAGAGCCGGTTGTTCGTGTGTATCATTTTTTCAAATCAGGTTTGAAGCCACCACCGGGCGTTAGGGCTATATTTCACCGGGACACCATGGCGGCGCAACCAGTCGCCGGCTACCAACAAAATGTATACAGCTCTATAGAGAGTTACTCACCTGGTGTCCGTTTGGTTGCGCAAAGCTCTATACATTTTGTTGGTAGCGGCGACTGGTTGCGCCGCCATGGTGTCCCGGTGAAATATAGCCCTTACAGTACTAAGCAGCGCAGTGCACTCACAGTCGGGCAGGCACGGGATGGTGATGAGCGCGGCGGCGGTGACGAGGAAGGCGCCGGTGAGCAGCGGCCGGCGGCCCACGCGGTCCAGCAGCAGCGTGTTGGCCAGCAGCGCCGGCAGCTCGGCCGCCGCCACCAGCGCGTAGTTGGCGTGCGGCGAGCCCCACAGCGCGTGCGCGTGCACCGCCAGCCCGTAGAACACGAACACCGCCGACGCCCACCACACGAAGC
Organism: Ostrinia nubilalis; assembly: GCF_963855985.1. NCBI lineage: Eukaryota > Metazoa > Arthropoda > Insecta > Lepidoptera > Crambidae > Ostrinia > Ostrinia nubilalis. The sequence continues at coordinate 16,597,234 of NC_087098.1, forward strand.
ACACGCACAGCCGCTGCCGCAGCGCCTGGTACCTGCGGCGATCAAGCGATTAGCGCGTGCTTGATTCAACTTATATGGAAAATAATATAATGGACATGCCATCTAAAAAATGCATGTCCAGCAGACGATAGGAGATAACGACGTGGAATCGTTAAAAAGTTATTCAAATATGCACAAATAATAAAGGTTCTACCTACTGAGAGAATTAAGATTAGAATCTTTTGAGCTTACTTTATTAACGCTCTGAACAAGCTGTCGTCTTCAATGTCCACCTCAGCCTTGTTGTTCAGCTGCTCTGCTTCATTCAGCAGCATCTTCTCGATGCCTTCTTGAGGGATGATGACCTTGTTCCAAGTTGCTGCCTTCTTGATGACTTGGACGGCTTCGGTGAGTCGGCCCTGGATGGTCAGCCATCGGACGCTCTCGGGCAACAACCACGGGTACAGCAGCAGCAGGAATGAAGGGGGATAAGCGAACCGAGCCCACGTCCTCCAGTAGCCAGTCAGGTAGTCCAGGAGAGACAGCGTTGCAGCCCCCATGGCCAAGGGTATGCCCAGCACTAAGCTTGCCAGAATCCTTTGCTCAACACCTAGCCACTCGATCACTGCAAATACAGTAGAATGTTTGTAAGTCCTCGGTAAGTCAAAAACCTCACTAACTCGAGAAATTTTTTTGTGATGAAATGCTAGGACTTTAAAAATCACGAAAATTGGTAAAATGATGTATACTACAATACTTTGTTACAAAAGAGTTTGTTTAGAGGTGTTGCTGAAAATGTAGTGAATAATTCATTTTAATTAAAACATTTCCTGTTTGGAAACAGCAGAGTTACAAGCACTCTGTAACTCTGTTTAGCTTTTAAATATTTAGACGCAATAGAATAGTCCCCTAAAACCTGGAATCGTTTAATAGCACCGATTACTTACTTAGCACAAAAGCAGCAGGATACACGCTGGCTCCAAAAACTGTCTCTAGTAGCTCCGAGAGGAGATACGCGGGGTACGAGGTCACGAAGGACTTGCACAGGCCCAGCACTCCCGCGCCGCAGCCGCTGACGATCAACGCTGCGCGGCGTCCCCATCTAAACATACCCTCCAAATACATAAAAATATCCTAGAAGAATAACTACAAAAAAGCTTTACAAAGCTTTAAAAGGGAATGGAGTAAATGACTTCAAAGAAAACTAGCGACTAAACATAATATTGGTAAAATACTCACTCTATCAGAGATAGACAGAGGTAATTTACCATTTTTTGGGTTTTGCATTACATAAATTCCTTTATGGAGGCCAGGCTGCCTGGCCAGCAGGCTTAAATTATTTGAATGAAAATATTATACTTTTACTCCCTAATTTCAGGATATCAAATACACTGACCTATCTGAGACGAAACCCATTATAGGCATGGATATTAACATGCCAATGTTGTGAATGGTGCCCACCAGGGAGCGCTTCCATTCTTGACATGCCAAGTCGAACTGAAACAAAATGCAATGTGAGATTCGTGCGAGTGCAGATTCTAAAATGTTATGTTATTTTATATTGGCTTAAAGCAGACAAATACTACGAGATAAATTAATTAAACGCACCTCAGCAACTATACTGCTGCCGGTCTGGTAGACAAACTCCTCGCAGACGACTGTAGTTTGGTTGTCGAAGGCCTCGTCGTGGCAGAGCGAGTCTGTGGGTTTGAAGCGTTTGCACGCTTCTTCGGGGAGGGCCCAGCCCGCCCACGCCGGCTGCCACTGCTCCGGAGTCGCCACCCGCGACGCCATTGAACCGTTCTCGCATTCTGGTACATGGCATCTGAAAAATCCTTTCGATTAATCATCTCAAACGATTCTTGTTTACGGTTCGTTAATTTCGTGCAGATGAATGACTCAGGCGAACATTTTTAAGTTCAATTTAGGTAATTATACTAGGTCATCAGGAAAATTACAATCGTTTAGGGTTCTTAGTGAAAGGTTAAAGATGTTGTTCTTCATTTGGAATAGTTTGTACATTTCTTTTTACAGATAACTACAGTCGATTTAATTTTTTTAATTGAAAATTACTAGTGCAATGCAGAGCCCATGTTGCGCGCAGCTGATTGTCTCCTGGCAGTATTGAACTCTCATGACCTACCGTCTAATTTCGGAGCACCACGAATGGACCAAAATACCTTGTCTAATAATAACACTAGCTATTGCTTTTCTTTTCAAAATGTAGGTTGGTGTGCTAACACCCTCGCACGCCACCGCCGGCTGATCGCTTGCAAAAACACACCAGAACCGAACGTAACTCAGGGTTGGAGAATGTGTTGTTCTGGAAAATGCCATTGAAACAAAAACTCTTCACAAAAAAGCAATAACGGTGTCCTTGCCAAGAAGTGTGAGCTGCGCATTTACTTGATCCACCTTTTTGTGCGTAAACTTAAAGCATGCCTTTAATCATTTAATGTACACAATAGCATATTGTCGGCAAAAAGTGCAACCTGCAACATTGCGAAGTGTATTTTTAGATCGTTGCGATAATGTGATTGAAAACTTTGTTACATTATTTTTACAAAAATGTTTATCAACACTGATTTTTAATGAGTAATTAACTGATAAAACAATATTTGACGATCATGAAGAAAACTATAAAATGAAAAAAATCAGGTACACATGCACCAGTTCTTTTTTTTTAATCACATGTTGCTGAACCATGGCCGAAGTTAATTAATGTCCATAGCAACATGCCATATTCCACGGATTCCACCTCAGGAGTCAATACTCTCTCAGATGTGGGTCAGCGCGCGCTGATGTCACGCGGAGATGTGAACCTGCTGAAAAACTAACTGAGACATCTGGCAAACTTCCACCTGGAGATAAATACCTAACTTGCAATAAGACAATAACTTTTGCCAAAGGATTTGACTGAATTTTTAATCACTTGATACGATGAAATACTCCTCTAATGTTTGCTGTGGCCGACAGGGTCCAAACTGTAACTATGATGTATTTTATCTTATAGAAAATCCATAAACGTGTGGAATAGCAATAAAGAATTGAAAAATTGAATGACTCACAATATTATGTTGTTTGTTTGTGCACAAGTGGTTGCTTATCAAACTCAAATATTACGATATTTTGTCTACAATACGTTTATTTGTTTTTAATACGAGTAAGTTGGTTGCCAAACTTTTGAAAAGTCTTATAATTTGCAATTCGTTGCTAGAAATTTATTTAATGAATACCGTGGATTTTTAATACTTAACTAATATAGTAAAGCTTGGAGAAACGTTCAAAGAAAGCTCAATAAAAAGCAACATTAGCTTTATTTAAAAACAATAAGTACTACGGAACACCTACGAGTACGTAATGAATACATTTAATTACGTCACACGCTGTTTCAATGAGGTTAGAGTTGGAGTAACAGCTTGTGTGTGGGATCATACCAACGTTTTGCTTCATGAAGGTGTACAAAATAGCCGATCATTGGCTTACTGATCTCCTTGTGGGGTCAGAGAGTGACGCGCGCTCACGTGACGGCTCAGTGACCTGCGGACACTCGCAGGTACTTTCTACGCGCCATGTTGCGGCCATCGTGACAGATATGGTACATTCACTAATCAACACGCCTTTCGAATTGGTCGTTATTTTGAAAAAAATAATTAAGGTCACGAGGTAGCGTTGAATGAAAAAATAACATTGTACCGCTATCTTTGATGCTGTGATAGTATCGAATTATACCTAATTGTGGATAATTTATTTTATAACTACGAGTAATACAATCAATCTGGGTAAACGTCTTTAGGCATCAATATAGTTTTAATTTTGGCTCAAAATATAATTTTACGAATTTAGATAGGTCAGACCTAGAGATGTGCCGCTGAGAAAGTTCTCGTTCCCGGCAATATTCCCAGTGAGAATATTCTCGAGAACTGAGAACGCTCCCGGGAATATTCTCAGTGTTTTCGACAGAATACATTTAGTTTTAATTTTAATTTTGTTGTTTATATTATGTGGTATTATTTGTAATGCTTCGATGTTTTATTAACTGGGCGTTAAGACTAGTCGTTATATAAACAAGGCATGAAACGTGTGAGTGAAATATTGCTGTCTTGCTCACTCTTTTCGTGGCGAACGCGTACCGCGGCTTTAGGACTCGGCTACGGTATTTGAACATGAGTGTGCCTCTGAGTTATATGTTGGCACATAGATGGTCGCTGCACAGATACTGTTAAAATAACGCTTTTTAAAGCATATTGTGTGTCATTTTATTCGTGCAGCTTATGGACCAACTATACCAAAAAGGCCTACAGTGCTCTGCGTGTCCAATACAATAACGCCTTCAGGGCGCTGTTGCGGCTGCCGCGGTTTTGTAGTGCGTCTGCGATGTTTGCGTTGGCGGGCGTAGATAGCTTTGAAGCTATAATGCGCAAAAAGTTCGCATCATTACTGCACAGAGTGCGCGGCCGCTGCCACAGCGTACTGAAGGAGATAGCCGATAGTGGGGATTGTCCACTGATCGGCCACATGCTCAGCAGGACGAAGTCTGTTTTAGAAATAAGATACTAACATAGCCTAAGTTTTTTACTAACATTATGGATCCCTGTTATCCGAAATAAATACTTTTTATTTTTTATTTTATTTTTAAGGCCCTTGCCACTCTGGCGGATTTCAAGCGGATTCAAAGCGGATTTAAAGAGGAGCGGCGACGCGACGGCGACGCCGCGTGAAAATATCGTGAAGCTTCCCGAAGGCTGCCCAACCAAGCTGGATTCGATGATTGACCTTTTTTTTTCGAAGTTGGACCTACCTAACTGGACTGTTTGTCCCAGGTATACATTGTTGTCAACAACTTCGAGTGTAGAGTCTCCAACTTTTAGAGGAGTGGGTGGGTGCAACACGGATTTTAGACATGATTTTTAAATCTTGTCCATGGTCATTTTGAGACCCACTTGTTGAGAGACTCTATTGAGGCCATCGAGCATTGTGCCTAGATCTTCCTGCTAAATCCGCTCCAGCCCAGAAGCTTGAAAACATCTTCTAGGGCGGTGGTGATGACGTCTCCCTGTCTCATCCCTCGCTGCAACTGGATAGGTTTCGGGTCCTGATCTTGAAACGGACTGTTACTATGGCGTGTTTGTACAAGCCTTTCAACACTTCAATGTATCGATAGTCAATTTGGCACAGTTGGAGAGACTGCAGCACTGCCCATAGTGCCCATGTCTCAATCGAATCGAAGGCTTTCTCATAGTTCACAAACGCAAAGTGGCTGATTATACTTCTTGATCTTCCGTATAATCTGCCGTAGCGTATATTATTATGGTATATGGTACTAAAGCCTTTTCAGAAACCGGCTTGTTCGGGGGGCTGAAAGTTGTCAAGCCTGCTAGCGTGACAATTCGTAATGACTATCAAAAACAGCTTATAGATATGGCTCAGAAGCGAAATGGGTCTATAATTCTTCAACAAGGTTTTGTCGCCTTTTTTGACGAGGAGTATCACCATACTTCTTTGCCATGCCGTAGGCGTAATTCCCTTGAGGATGACGGAATCAAACAGCTTCTGAAAAGCCTTTAGTACCGGCGTTCCACCTGCTTTCAGAAGCTCAGCCGTGATTACGGTGACTTGTTGTTTTTCAGCTGTTTGAGAACCATTCTAATCTCGTACAGACTAAGATCAATCTAGCTAGCACGTATTTTATATAAACATGTGTCAAATGATCCGTCAGACAGGCTATCCACAACTTATTCAGAAGTGGCGAAACAGGCCCTTACTAAACGATTGTGAAATATGCCCTTAATGTCAAATGTAAAGAATAGTTTAAAAAACTAAAAACACGCTTTTAATTACTAACAGGAATCATCAGGACCCTGGACATCATCTAGCATTAAAGTGCTCGAAAAGACAAATCCAATGAATCCAAACTCGATGTGATTCCACCGTTTCGTTTAGGAGTTCCTTTGGCCACCTTCCAGTCCCATCATCAGACCAGCTGGTACCACAATATTGTATTGTCATCTAATCTACATAAAGTTTCATGATGATACAAGACTTAGAAATGCATGTAATTTAGATTCTAAGATTCCATTACATAGTTAGTTACAAACACGACGACCTAATAAAAGCGTGTTAAAAACGAAAAAATTGACAGTTATATTATTTAATTGCATGTAAAAAGAAATTTCTGTCATCTTACATATCATTAAAACGACATTTCACGACGAAAAAAATAAAATATAATAAAGGAACAGTTGCCGAGAATATTGCCGAGAAAGTTCCCGAGAATATTCTCGGGAACACTGAGAATATAGCCTTTCTCTGCAAATAGAGTGTATTGTTTAATATACACTTATCTGTCGACTTAATTTAAAACTATTTTACTTAAGAAAGTTTGTTTATTTCCATTTGATAAACATGATTCTCAACCTTTCTCACTTAGGAGAACGCTCCCGGGAGCGCTCCCGAGAATATTCTCAGTGAGGAGAGCGTTCTCGGGAACGGCACATCAATAGTCAGACCTGATGGTCGCCCTGATACTCTGTGAGTAAGTCAAGTTTGTGGTCGAGTCGAGAACACATGTGCGGTTTCTTCCGCGTGACATTCAATATATCTTTCAGAGATTAATTAATTAAATTATCGAGTGTTGAGCAGATAACATGAGAAGCTGCGGTTTACTACAACTTTGATTATTTTATTATTATAATTAACAACATATTAAGCTGTCAAAATTATCATGATTTTTTACGAAAATCTTAACTATATCGATAAAAACTTTACAATCTTACAAATTATTCAATTCATGCATAACGCATTGTTTACATCATAAATTATTCAATGATCGCTCCATACACAATGTTCGTGATCAACAAATATTACGTAATCGAACTTAGCAAGTGCTCGTCTGCAATTAACTGGCGCGTGTACAATTATTATCATACAAGCTTTACCTAAACGTTATTGCTACATAAGTATTTTGTATTTTTTTCTATTTAACCACAAACACGCCTCCTTGGTAAAATATTATTTTAAATACACTTTTTTTTAAATAGGCGTGTAATGCAATATTTGAAAAAATAAATAAAAATGAAAAGCTGGTTATGAATCTTTCGATGTAAGTAAGTATTCAGTAAGCCAGAATTTAATGATGGTTTTTAAAAGGTATACTTTCGTTAATATTCGTATACAAACGCCACCCGTCAGTATTTATGGGTGTGGGCCACATGCGCGGCCGTGGCGCCTATGGACGCCATTCAATGTTTTTTTTAGTTCGTCCTTGACTCTGGAGCCGCCGCGTGTAGACATTGCGAACTGGCTTATATCGTTCTTTAAAATAACATTATTTCAATTTTCCGTGGTCTTAATTATGAAAAAATATCTGAAGACACCGCATAGTTTTTTCCATAGTTTTCCATCTTCACTCGCTTGCTACGCGCGGTCTCAATAAGCCGCAGCCCCCTCATGCATTGACTGTGTGCATCATTGCAATCGTAACTAATGTCCAACATTAAAGAGAAAAGTTCATAAAACCACAACAGTAATATTCCGACTTAATCCTACTGCTTCGATTAATTGGATTCGATTTAGAAACATTTAAAATAAATTCTTGCTCAATAACACACAAAGAATGTTTAATGATCGGAAAATTTTAAAGATGGCACGATAATAGATTCATTTATAAGCATAATGTGACCAAAATATAAGTTTAATGCTAAATGTAGTATAACACATTTTATTTTAAGGCCATGTAGAAAAAAAAATTAAAACAATTGTCAAAATAATTATAATAGGTGATTCAGGTGTAAAATGACGGCCTCGTTTTAAGTGTGACTCTATCCTGACCTGATAGAGCCGCCTTAATACGAGTAAGAACCAAAAACTACACTTGTAAACACGCCGTCATTAAATTGACTGACTTGACTTGATGAAGTTCTCCGGCATTTAGTTATTGTGCAGTAGTGGTAGGTATATTAAACTCACCAGCGCAGCTATTGCATGATGGAACAAAATGGATGGATTAAAAATTTAGATTTTACCACATTAGTAAGTTACCTATAGTACCTTTATTAATTCCTACGTATGATATACACGGATGAAGTTAATTTTTCCAACAGCATATTATAATCTAGTTAAAAAAAGGTATTTTTTATTTTGGTTTCTTTAATCTGGGGGCACGGCAGTGCCCCCGCCAAGTCGAGCGCGAAGCAAACACTGCCGTACCATCTTTACTGGAACCATTTCGCCGCATTTTCAGGCCCCTATTTGAGAACCTCTGGATAAGACCAGAACGCAGAAATTTTCGTCATCTAGTAAGCTATAATCACATACTTAAAATCCAAAATTTCAAGTCTGTAGGTCATTTAGTTCCGAAGTTAAGCGAAAGCAAAGTTTCGCATTTACGACACTCACTCACTCACTCACTGATGATCATCAAAATAGAACTAGTACTTCCCATAAACTCAGAGAGCTGAAATTTGGTACAGAGTTAGGGTTTAATGGCCACATAAAGGGAAAACTATAAAAACTAGGAAAATCGAAGATCTGGAGTAACACCACATTCATAATCAATACTACTCCGGCACCGTGGTGTTCGCCTGTATCGCTTACCGCTAGATGGCGCTAGCACTAGCAAGTGGTGTCCAGATTTTTTTCCTTTCTAGAGCCCCCCGTCGATTAAGTTGAATGTTGTGTAATTTGCATTTCGTTGATTTCGTTTATTATATTGTAAGGTTCGCTAAGGTCATGTTATTAAAACAATTCTGATTCGTTGTCCATTTTAAAGGTCGTTGAGTTTATTTGTGTTTAATATCGTAAAAAAAATCGATAAAACGACGACGTTAAAAAATTTTGCCACTTTCTACAAAAATAAGTGAAATCCCACCAAAAACATTCTGTAAAAAACTAGCCAAGTCTCGATGGAGCTGTTGTTTATCTCTAAAAAGTAATGAAATCTAGACAAAGTCGTGCCAAGTCTATGGTTCCTTACTGCGATTTCTTTATTATTATAGTTAATGTTGTGTGACTTGGCCGTTGAACAATCTTTATTAAGATAATCATACATAAGTTTTATTGAAATACGCAGCTTTATTAAACCTACAATTGACTGGTGATTGTTGAATCAACGTTTTCCAAGTGGCAATTTTCCATCGTCAATGGGTAGCGGTTCTGGCGACAGATTGGTGCAATGGTGTCATGGAGCACCTGGTTTTGTCACCCTTCAACGGCCAAGTCACACAACATTAACTATAATAATAAAGAAATCGCAGTAAGGAACCATAGACTTGGCACGACTTTGTCTAGATTTCATTACTTTTTAGAGATAAACAACAGCTCCATCGAGACTTGGCTAGTTTTTTACAGAATGTTTTTGGTGGGATCTAAAATGTCAGTTTGTAAACAGCGGCTGAAATGATCGGTTATTACCGGTGCTTATCCGCGCTTCGGGTGACCCCGCCCGCCGCCTCTGACCTGTATGCGCCCGCGCTAGCCAAAACAAATGGCTTCAGTAATCATGCGGGCTTCATTGACGCGATGACGGTGACATTTACGAAGATTCCTATTCCCCGACATTTTTTGACATGCAACTTTGCAAGTCGTCAAATTAGTTACCAGTCTACCTATATGACATTAAGGCTGAGTTGCACCACCAAACTTTGACCGTAAATTTAACGATAACCAGTGATTTTTATATGGAGTTTGACAGATTTCTGGCGTTTGTTACAGTCAAAGTAAGATGGTGCAACCCAGCCTAAGTTTTTTGCCTAAACTTATTGTCAAATAAAATCAAACAAAACCTGAATGTACAAGTTACTAACTTATGTAGTAACATATAAACAAAGATATAAAGCAAGTAATATAATGATTTTACGATCACTTTCTTGAAATTAATATTGTAAAACCAGTTAGAAAGCTATTTTAATGTTACTTTTTCACTTACCTACTCAACTTAAGCAGTAACAGTTACCTTGTGCGGAACTCAAATTGACTTAAGCGTATCGATTTCCGCGATGTCTTGCACACCTCGGAAATTAAGGGGCCTCAAAACGAGTTCTATTTGTTGTTTTGATCTAAAATACAAAATCGGTAAAAATTCTGACGCTACTCTTTTATCTAAACTGAAAGCGATGAAACACAGACCTATAATTTTTCACCTTGTAAAAGCTTAATGAAATAAATATGCAGCAAGAAGTTTTTGTACACAATTTTGCGAGTATTCTTCTCGCGGATTTCAATATCAGATTTAAAAATAAGGAATTAAAATTAATTCAATTACGCAACGCGAGTGTTTAAAATTAATTATTAAAAATAAGGATTCACTATTATCACTGCACATGTAAGTCCCTTTTTGAGCTGTTGTTAAATTTGCTATATGCAAATCATAAATTGTTTGTATAATTACTTCTCTTCTACCTGCCTTATTTATTTCTTTACTCTCTGGGAGTAAGACTTGGAAAGTTAGTACAGGTGTACCCATTGGGTGTACTTGTGTCTCGGTGCAGAGTTCTGAGATCAGACTTCAAAGGGTTTGTTCTAACTGACCTGTAAGGCGTGTGGGCCGCCAGGAACACGTAGTTGGTGCCGTAGAGCCCGGTGAGCAGCACCGGCAGCGCCAGCAGCAGCGCCAGCCGCGCCTGCCAGCGGCCCCAGCCCGCGCACCACCAGTCGCCCGACATCTTCCCGCCGCTTCACTCGCGCACCACCACCAAGAGAGCCCGTCACGTAATTTTGATATCGACCACGTATTTATTATATTTTGATCCTATTTATCCCCTTTGAAATATATTTTGGAATGGAATATATTTGCACAGACTTTTATCCAGCGAATAAATACACTGGCACGCGACTAACGGATACTTAAATAATTTTAACTAAAATGGTTGAAACTACAGGATTTGAATATTTTATCCAGGTTCCTTACCATATAATATTAACGATCACAAAAAGCACCTAATACTATGCGCTCCGTATTCCTATTATCACAACTTAACACCACGCCTACAACCGTATACTGACTAGTTTGTAAATATAATATAGTTAATATAAACTACGACAACTAAAACCTAATTTTCCCTTGTGCTCTCACACTAACTACACCCATATCCTCGAACGCAAAGCTCGTTGACACCGAGTTAACCGCAAGTTAAGAATGTAAACAAGTTTATCTACATCGATGGGAGTGGACGCGTCCTACCGCCTGGAAGGCCGGCGTGGTTGTGCGTCTGCGCCGCAACTTCAGGACTACTAAACTACTTCAGTCGCCGGTTAAAAGGAGATAGGCGTTTGATTACTCGGAGCGGGTCACGCGAATCTGAGCTCTGCGCCGTTACGCTAACGGTCACGCCGCCGCGCCGCCGCGGGCGCGGAGACTGCGTCCCGCCGCGGAAGGCCCGCGCCACGTGCGCGATGGAAATAAACATCAAGTTACACGCACGCGCGCCGCACGGAGCGGCCCTACTAATCTCGTTAGGCGGCTAATGACCGCGATAATACTTTCCAAATTTTGGCAGAATGAAAAATGGGATGGCGAGTGAGACTATACTCGTATTGCCCTTTTTACATGTATTGTCGCTGAGCTTATGTTCGAAATAGGCATCTACTTTAAGATTTTATCGCAGGACTCGTCTATTTTTTTTTAATCTCGGGGTTAGCCTGTTTGCATTTTAGTAGTATAATAAACGTTTTGTTAATAAGTAACCGCAAAAATGATAATGAAAATTGTTTGTGACACATAGTTACCAACAATTTGTCCAATTATTTTATCGCTAACTTCATAATCCATTTGGCGTGCACTACATGCCTTTCTAACACGATACCTATTTCACGTGCATAAATATTCGTAGAAAGGTTTTTCCCGCGATGTTACCCGCGTGACTTTATCGCTCGATCAACAATTAATCCGTTTCTAATATCATCAAGAATCAAAGTCTAAGTCAAAAATTTCTTTACTTGTTTCCAGACTCCCTGACTTGACTTACTTGACTTATGGTCCTATGTCCCCTAGATGGGGCAGAGGGCGTCCACAACAGTCCTCCATCTCGTTCGGTCTTGAGCTTCTCGCTTGATCTCGCTCCAGGTCTTGCCGATCTTCTTCGCCTCGTCCGCTACAGTGCGCCGCCAAGTTTGCCTGGGTCGACCACGTTTGCGTTTTCCTTGGGGGTTCCAATCCAGAGCCTGCTTAGGGATGTGATCGGGGTCCCTTCGGAGAGTGTGGCCAATCCAGTTCCACTTGCGGCGCTTGATCTGCTGGTCGATCGGAACCAGACTACCTGACCACCTATTTAAATAGTGATTTGAAATCGTTAAATATTTAAATAAAAATTAACTAAGAAACGTAACTGTTTTGCCCGTAAGGAGCTTACGTACCTACATGTCTCATAATCTTTTTGCCCTACGCGCTTCGAAACAGCCCATCAAGAATGAAAGAAGGTGATAGTTTTGAGTTTTGCAATATTATGTGCCTGGACTCCGAATTCAAAAAAGTATCGTATTTACAAGTATGTATACAACTGTCGTACACATGTTAGAAGGTTACTTCTTGGTGATAATTTTGAGTTTTGCAATATTATGTGCCTGGAATTGTTATTCAAAAAAGTATCGTATTTATACAATACTGCGTACCTACACTATTTAATTGTTACTTTGTACATTTTTGGCATTAGTTTGTAAGTGAAGTTTCAGGAAGCCACATACTGCATTCGTTAGAACATTCATGAATTTCAAACTGTCTCAATCATCTTGTCCGCGATACTGTGGTAATATTGCTTAACTCAAAAGTATTTCTGACAGCTGAAAATTGCACAGATGTTAGGAAAAACAGGTCCTGAGACTCACTAAAAGCACTCAATCTTATCATTCACAAAATGAAACATGTCCTTTTTGTAAAATCATCTTTTGTGTAAAACAAGGCTTTTTGGAATGACTTCAAATACACGTATGTTCAACTACACACACCGGCAGATTTAGAGGAACGGAAAAAAAAGCATCAATATCATCATTATTTTAGGAAAAAAATGCCTAATTATGACATTATTTTTTAATTTAATTCTAAATATGAAAAAAATAATTGCCAACAGTATATTTTTTTAATTATTTTGTTTAAATTACCCCATCAACAGTTTCGTTGAGTGTTTTGAATTGAATGAAGCTTTTGCTAATTTGGATTTCTTTTACGTGAAAGATGTTTTTTTCTGAGAATTTTGTTGTGTAAGCATTCAGTTACTTATAAGGGTTTATTATGCCCAGCTTAGCACCGTCAGAAATCATTAAGGCAGATGAAATGAGAAGTAATGGCCATGCATACAAATCGGCTGCCGTAAGACGTCGTTGATCAGTATCGACCACCCATGGCAGTAACCAACGGTACAGATTGATCATTTCTGTCGTTAGGAGGAGGGTTCAAGTCAGAAAAAGGCGTACTTCGCGACGGGATGACCGTTTTTTACAACTTCGAGTTTTCAGAAAGTCGCGGTTACCTGCTGTTCAAGCCAGAAATAACCTTAAAGACACTCGAGGAGTAAGAGTGACTGAGCCCACAGTTCACAGGAGATTTACTGAAGTTGGTATAGGGTCGTGCATACCGAGAAAGCTCCAACTTGTGACACAGCACCGAAAAAACATATTGAACTTTTCACGTGAATATCGTGATTGGGTCTTGAACGACTGGAGGCATGATCTCTTCACTTATGAGTGCAGAGTTCTCTTAAACCAGATCGATGGAAGATAGCGAATATGGAGACACAAAGAGAACGTAACATTTAGTCTTAATTTTGAAAATATCGTGGTTTATGGAGGTAGCTTAATTCTGGTGTGGGGAAGGATTTGTTTGGGAGCTCGCACGGAGTTAGTGGTGGGTGATGGAGGAAATACGACTTCTGAATGGTACACTAGGAACATTTTAGAAGAACATGATGTGCCATTTACTCCATTTATTGTGGACTCCTTTAGTTTAATTCACGATAATGTTCGTTTTCACAGTGCTCGCTCAGTACAGGCACATCTAAACCATTTGGATATACCCATGATGCAGTGGCTGGCAAGATCCCTAGACAAGAATCCTATAGAACATGTCTTGGACTTTCTTAAAAGATGTGTTAAATTCAGAATACCACCGATGGTGTTGAGAAACGCGTTACTAGAGGAATGACAGACATTGCCCCAAAATAGGTACCCTTCATAACATTAACTGCAGCATGCTCAGATGAATGGAAACCATCATCAGAGCAAGAGGGGGAAATACCCATCATTAATTAATTCATTTGGTTAGTGATAAGCTACCCTAATTTTTAATCTTGCCACAATTTCTAATTTTTGTTCAAAACTGAAAAATTGAAATTTCGTTTCGATTATTTTTTATTAAATAAAAACGACTAAATATTTAAAAAATCTATGTTATTTTATTTTATTTTAATTATCTCTTTATTTTGTATAATAAATATTTCATAGATCAGTAGTAATTTTCCTTATTTTCATACTTTTTTTTGCGTTCCGCTAAATCTGCCGGTGTGTATAGGTACATTTTTGAAAAAAATACCATAATACTATGAGCACATTATTATAATTGAACCTTATTATTTATTAGTTTTTGGTCATTAGTGAATAGACGAGTAAAATCAGCTTGGTGCATTAGTATCGCGGCGGAGCGGAAACAAAGGCGCGCGCGCCGCGCACGCTGGGCGCCCGTACGCGGCGCGCGATCACGGCATCGAACGAAATAGCTTCATTGCTCGAAACAGAAATAATAATGATCATCAATCATTATAAAATTCTGAAAACAAAATCTTCTAACGCGTTGAAGTCTTTTACATTAACTTACTTACCTTACCTTTTTTTACTTAATACAGAAATAAATGTCATAATCTCGTTGAACCATTTTGTCCTAATAAATATAGCTCCAGATAATTATTTTCGTGCTTGTTTAAATTTGTAAATAAGTACATAGGAAATGTATTGTTTAAGTCTATCCAGCAAAAAAAATTCATTATCACCACTACATTATAAAACAAAGTCGCTTCCTGTCTGTCTGTCCCTATTTATGCTTAGATCTTCAAAACTACGCAACGGATTTGGATACTGTTTTTTTTAATAGACAGAGTGATTCAAGAGGAAGGTTTTTTTTAAAGTATAATACATTGTACCTGTGCGAAGCAGGGGCGGGTCGCTAGTAATGTATAATTCGTTTATTAGGTTTCGTGTGCGTAAAAAGTCGTGCGTTTTGTTTATCATTCACACGCCCGCTGAGTGCGATGCCACGCTCCGGCCGGCTGTCCGCTATCGTCGGTCCACTATCGTTACCAAAATTAGGCTTGTATTATCTACATATTAGTCACTTATCTTACATTAATATCGTTCTTTATAAAAGTAATATCATGTTATTTAGTGACTGAGGCGTGGGAATGGCAGCGTTTCATCAAAATAAAAAAAAAACAGATTAAAATGTCGTCATATTGTTTTTAGTTGTAACATATCATACACGTGTTTTCTAAACACATGTGGTCCATGGACGCGTGGGGGTCCGCGAGCTTATGTATGGGGGTCCGCAGCCTTATCTATGGATTACTTAACAATCTAAAAAAAGCCACCGAAAGTAATAATCGAAATTTATTACTGCTTAAAAATTGTGCTTGCTTTCCTAAAGGGTCCGTGGACAAAAAACGTTAAGAATTATCTATCTATACTAATACGAGTATTATGAAGCTGAAGAGTTTGTTTGATCGATCGATCTCAAGAACTACTGGTCCGATTTATATTTTTGTGCTGAATAACCAATTTATCGAGAAAGGCTTTAATATAACATCACACTATTATGATCATACAGCCAATAGTGGGGCGGAGCAGTAAAGAAAAATTTTGCAAAACGAGAAATATTATTCAAACTATTTTAAAAAGCATCTCTTCCCAAGTTGCATGGAAAGGGTCGTTTCTAACTGCCTAAAATGGGTTAATCTAACATAATGCCATTTATTAATGTTATATGTGTAGATATTGTATGTTATATGTGTAAAAATATCAGATCTATCTTAGTTTTTACTTATAAATGAGCAGCTGCCATTATTTATCATACACGGAAATTTAACATTTATAAAATTTTGAAAAATAAAGATTTATACTCGTGTTATCAAATGTTGCAGCCAGAATTTAATTCGTTAAAATCATAGGACACGTGTCAACATGCCTACGGTGACGGTTCATAGTGGAAGGTTATCGCTTGTTTGAGGAACTGGGTCATCTCGGCGGTTTCGTGAATCGTTCACTTTCATGGTCGCTCACTTGCTAATCTTATCAGCATTAGACCAGACTGTTCCAGCAGAGCCACTGTTGCTATCCCGGCGTCTTGTAAGGAAGTTTTTTTTTGCATTTTTTTGCATTTTCAAAAATTCATCGTAACTTATCGTCACGCCGAAATCGTCAGTTTTTTTAAAGGGAGCTTCCTTGGGGCCTACTTAACACCCCTTCCGAAAATCTGACGCGCTCGAGTATTTTTTTTTCATTTTTGACTACTTTATATGCCTACCCCCACCACGCAAACCGGCAGATTAGTATACCGTTGTTATCAGAGGCACTCGGGGCATACGTAGTATGAATATCTGACGCGCTCGAGAATGCCCAAGTAACTGTTTTTTGTAACATTTTTGAAAAACCGTACACGCCAAACCCACCGCTAAAATGGTTTTTGCCATACGAGCTTTTCTTTTCGAAATTATTTTATCTTTCGATTTTGATAGGTCTCGACGGCGCCGTTGAATTACAGCATTTAGCTACCTCGCCTCTATGAGGTCTTTTCGTATTGGAACCAAAGTAATAGAAACCAACTGATTAACCAGGGGCTCGGAAGTCCCGCAAGCCCCTTGCTTCATACCCATTAAATACATTGAAGGGGTTCACCTTGTGACCGTGTCTACTACGAGTTGACGCCGCAGATTACAAATAACTAGTACAGTACCACGGTAATACTATCTATACAGTATTCCAACTCGACCATATTTTTGAAATAAATGTCAACAGCCGCGCGGTTATTTAAAAAATAAATGTTTATTGACAATAGATAAATATAATTATCTAAATAAATATTGTAAAAGACGAATAGCGAATTCGCTATCATATTTTATTAAATATTTAGCCATTAATTTGGCTAGCCAAACTGCTTTTATTGAGCAGAACATGGATGTTCGACCCTTGGAATCTGTTCCAAATCATAATTTAAATTACATCGTAAGACAATAGAGGATAACTCTGGCATACAAAATTCGGGTACAAAGAAATTTAACGGTTTTAATTTAGTGCATCAAAATGTACAAGGCTTCTCCGGCAAAGACTTGGAAATTGAGTTATTTATCCAAGAATTGAATATTCATGTCTTATGTTTAACGGAACATTGGCTCAGGCAATATGAACTAATGCTGAGCATTAATAATTATAAGCTTATTAGTTCATTCACTAGAGAGTTAGCTATTCGTGGAGGGTCACTAATATTAATCAATGATAAATTAAAATGTAAAGAACGTAAAGATATTGTATCTCTCTCTGTCGAGCGAACTATTGAGCTGTCATGTGCAGAACTGGACGACTATGTTATTGTATGTGTATATAGACCCCCATCTAGTAACTATGAATTATTTGAAACCACAATGGAAGAGGTACTTAGAAGAGTGTGTAATAGTTCAAAGAAAGTAGTTGTATGTGGAGACTTTAATATTAATATAATAGAAGATTCCTCTCTTTCAATACGGTTTTTAAATTTATTCAAATCTTTTAACTTGTTAAATCTTTTCTCTGAACCAACTAGGGTGACTCCAACATCAGCTACTTGCTTAGACAATATATTCTGTAACTGCTTAGTGCTAGAGAAATCAATAATAAATTTTGTTAATTCTGATCATTGCGGTCAAATAGTGTCATTTCAACACCATTTTGTGCCATCGAGTAAGGAAATAGAATATAGACCAGTCACTGCATCCCAGAAAGACAAATTTAAATCTCAAATATCTAATAAGGTCCCACTTTTGCATTATTTTAACTGTAGTATAAATATTTTATATGAGCAATTATTTGAATTAATTAAAAATGAGTTCAATAAAACTTTTCCTAAGAAAACAATTATTATTAAAAACAATAAAACTAAATTCAGTGACTGGGCTACAGTAGGTATTTATATTAGTAGGAAAAAAATGTTTGAATTATATGGTAGAAAAGCCTATAGTAGCGACCCGGACTTTATAGAATATGTAAAAAAATACTCAAAAGTTTTTAAACAAGTTTGTACCATGGCAAAATCTATTTACATACGTGACAAAATTAAAAACTCTGGCAACAAAATTAAAGCTACTTGGAATTGTATTAATAAAGAAACTTGTAGAATTATATCTCGGGATGACACATTCGCATTAAAAATTGATAATAAGTATATTAAATGCAATGATAAGGTAGCAAACGCATTCGAAGGTTACTTCTCAAATGTACCAATCATAACAACAAGCAATCTTAATTCATGTTCATATCAGGCAATGTCTCTTCTCGAGGGTTGTGTTGATGTTTGCAATAGCCCATTAAAATTTAGAAAAATAGACCCCATAGTTATTATAAAAACTTTCAAAGAACTAAATATAAAAAAGACAGAGGATATATGGGGCATATCAACAGACATAATAAAACCCATCATTCCTCTTATAGCTCCCCATTTAGCTCATATCTTTAATGAATGTATTAACGAAGGTCAGTTCCCTACCCTGATGAAACATAGTAAAATCATACCATTATTTAAAGCAGGAGACAAAAGTGACCCATCCAACTTTAGACCTATATCGATACTACCTGCGCTCAGTAAAATATTTGAAAAAATTATTTTCAATCAACTACTGTCTCATTTTAACTTAAATAAACTGTTTCATGAAAAACAATATGGGTTCACAAAAGGGAAAAGTACGACCGATGCAGGGGTTGCTCTTATCAAACACATTTTCGATGCTTGGCAGGAGAAAAAGGATGCTATTGGTGTATTTTGTGACTTATCGAAGGCGTTTGACTGTGTTGATCATCAAACTCTGTTATTTAAGCTAGAACATTATGGCGTATCAGGCAAGGCCTTAAGCCTATTACACTCTTACCTCTCAGACAGATTACAAAAAGTAAATATTCACGGAACTAACTCTTCGGGCGCCCCCCTAAAAATGGGAGTGCCCCAAGGCTCAATACTGGGACCATTGCTCTTTCTGATTTATATAAATGATCTACCTTTTTATTCAAAGGACCTTTGTGAGATAGTATTATTTGCTGATGACACTTCTTTAATTTTTAAAACTGACAGGCGTCAGGAAATATTTGACGACGTGAATAATGCTCTTTCCAAAGTATTAGACTGGTTTACAACTAATAATTTGCTATTAAACGCAAAAAAAACTAAATGTTTAAAATTCACTATGCCTAATGTCAAACAAGTTAATACTAATATTACAGTAAATAATGAACGCATTGAACTGATAAACTCTACTGTCTTTCTAGGTATTACCCTAGACTGTAAATTACAATGGGGCCCCCATATTGCTGCCTTGGCGGGAAGACTTAGTTCAGCTGCCTTTGCGGTGAGAAAGATCAGAAACTTGACTGATGTTGAAACAGCAAGGCTTGTATATTTTAGTTATTTTCATAGTATTATGTCTTATGGTCTTTTACTGTGGGGCTCAGCAGCAGACATAGAATCAATTTTCATTTTACAGAAAAGAGCTGTTCGGGCAATATACGGTCTTAAACCACGTGACTCGCTTAGAGAAGTTTTTAAAGAAATCAATATATTGACTGTGGCTTCGCAATACATATTTGATAACATTATGTATGTCCGTAAACATATACATTTATTTACTAAGAAAAGTGACGTCCACTCATTTAACACGAGACATAAGAATAAACTTGCTGTTCCATCATTCAGGTTGCATAAGATTGGTAATTCATTCTTGGGGAAATGTATTACCATATTTAACAAAATACCACACAACCTTGTCGAATTGCCAATAAACAAATTTAAGATACATATAAAAAATACCCTTATGTCCAAAGGGTACTACAAGGTTCGAGACTATATTGATGACAAGGATGCGTGGTCAGTTCAGTCTGCACATATTTGATGTACTTAAATTTGACTATTCTTACCGTTAGATAATTCCTGGCAATAAGTGGTGACTGAGTTTGTTCCGGCGTTTCTTCTCAGCACTTGCCATATGTTTGTCTCGAAGCGCTGGTAGGGCCCAAAAGATAAGGAGACATGTAAAGTGCCCCATAAGGGCTACCTTTTCTTTTTTTATTATTTTCTATTGACGTTCATAAGTGCCACTTGTGGTCTAAACTGAATAAATATTTTTTGATTTGATTTGATTTGATTTGTACGTCGCAGTATGACAACATGCGATAGGGCTGCCCACCTGCAGACCCTTTTTCATTACATCAGCCTACTTAGAATTTCTTTTAAGTTTTTTTGTTTGTTAGTTTTGTGAATGTAGGTATTTTGTGATTGTATTTTTTTTTATTTTGACAAACAAAATACTTCTTGAATGAAATAGGATAAAAATGTAATGAATAAGTCCGAAATAAGTGAGGGTCATCTAACTCTCAGGCACTAACGAGCTGTGTTGCTAAATTGTGCTAAAATGATTTCCACAAAAGGTACAAGGTATACATAATTATGTATGTACTGCGCCTATGAGTACTGTGTGTTTACGCAGATCATGAGTCGGCTAGTCCGACACCTTCACCGTTCGGCTACTGTCGCCATAACTTCGTTTTATAACATCCTTATTCTCCAGACACTACTATAGTACCTACCAAATTACCTAATACATAGTTACTTCGTGGGTCTTATTATACTACAAAGTTAATTAGTGACAATTTTATCTATACTTATAATAAATCTGTAGAGAGGTCAATTCTGTACATGAAATATATTTTCAAAATAACTATCAGGCGGTGATTAGTGATCGATACTGATGCCAAAAATGCAATCAGTTAAATTTTTGTCTGTCTGTCTGTCTGTACCTATGTTCCTTATAGAAACAAAAACTACTCGACGGATTTTAACGAAACTTGGTACAATTATTATTCATACTTCTGGGCAGGTTATAGTATAATTAGGAATTCCCACGGGAACAGGAATTAGCGGGAAAATCCCTTTGTATGAAAAATCTAAACCGCTTAATTTAGACGCTTGAAATTTGGCATGTAGGTACCTTAGTAAACTAAAAGCTTAGTTATAACAAGGAATTCCCGAAATTCCCGCGGGAACGGGAATTAGCAGGAAAATCCTTTTGTATGAAAAATCTAGACCGCTTAAGTTAGACGCTTGAAAAGCATGCAGGTACCTTAGTAAGCTTAAAGCTTTGTTACAACAGGATATTGCAAAATTCCCACGGAAACGGGAGTAAGCGGGAAAAAGCATTTGTATCTAAACCGCGTAAGATAGATAAAGGGGGTAAAACGGTATCCACGCGTACGAAGTCGCGGGCGGCCGCTAGTTTTGAATATAATTACTCTGTAGGTTATTATTAATCTGTTATTGACAAGTGCATTCATTCGGGGCAGCGACAGATAAATATAGGTAGTTGATTATTTTTCAATAAACCTTACCTTCCTTAAAACTGCATAATAGACATGATCAAATTTTTAAAATGTAGGTATATTAAATGCAATTGATATCAAATTCGCACTAATATATTTTTTGCAAATAAGAACTATGTATGTAAAGATGCCATAATGTTGGACTTGATATATATGAGCTATATCACCTGTAATCTTTTGAAAGTTGGCTGAAGTGATTGCAATGTCTCTCACGTAATCTAAATCTCCGAAACAAAGGTAATCTTATCAGCGTGACGCGACGGCCGTCACAAGTGCCCCTCGCGCAGTCGAGCGCGCGATGGCGGGGAAAGCAGAGCACGGGGCGCGCACCTCTGCCACCGGGCCCCCGGGGCCCCCGAGCCCGAGCCCCGGCCCGCCACCGGGGCCCGGCGCCGAGGAGCCCGACGCCCTGGAACAAGCGCTGGAGCAGCTGGGCGCGTTCGGGCTCTACCAACGCTACTCGCTGTTCATGCTGTGCCTCCCAGGTCTCTTATCTGCCATGTACTCCCTCAACTATGTGTTTGTCGCTGACCAGGTGCCGTTTCGGTGAGATTTGTAGAAGTGAAATTTTTATATCTTTGTAGTATATGTTATACATAATGAATCAGAGAAAATACAGTGTATAAATACATAAAGACATGTGTTCCCAAGGATACATCTCGCTATAGGAAGCCCCAAGAAATATGATTTATGGGACTTTTCTTGCCAGAGATAAAGGGGTATTTCAACTGAATGGAATACATAATCACTAGGTGGAATAATAATTTAAAGTTAGGTGAGTTGCGAGTACTACTTTGAATCTCTTTGTTATTTATAGTGTAACTTATTAGTACCTAACTTATAGCAACAAATTAGGAATGATATGTTTAGGTTTAAACATACCATGTGAATATGGTTTTACATTGCAATATGAATATTACGATAATTTGCATTTTCTATTTACGGCTGTCCCCGATGCATGCGCAATCACCTGTTGTGAAACCCTGATTAGGGCCATCAACCCACAAAGGTCTTTATGGACTTTATCAATATGCAAAACAAAATCAATTTAGAAACTTAATATAGGTACTAGACTGTAAATAATAGATTTGCAATTTCTATGTATAGTCGTTGGTTGAGTAGTTTTCTTTTTATAAACAAACAATGAATACTTAATGAATGAATAAAGCTAACCAGGAAAAACAAAGCCACAGTCACGCTGTTTGTACAAGTGTAATAGCCCATTGTAGTGGCGTCTCAAAACACTTCGCCATAACAAGCGCTGCGGTATCTGTATGTACGAGTAGTATTCAGATGGGTTTAAAAAATAATGCAACTATGTATAAGACAGTACCCACTTGGCCATTAACATCACCTATTGTATATTATAATGAGTATATGACCATATAATATGTATCCGAAATAAGATGCTAAGAAGGTTGTTGAGACTATCTAATCAGTATCTACTTAACGTCACTCTCACTCATTAGCTAAGTGATACATTATCATATCGGCTAATCGTTACATTTATCTTTTACCAAAATAGGCACCGCCAGATACTAATAATATAATTCGCATCGGAATTATTACAGTTTAGCTGTTTGTAGGTAATTCACTCTTAAATGTAGAGTCATGCTCAAAACACATTTAGCTTTGACAAAAAGTTTTAAGTATAGCTTAAAGTTTGGTGAAAAGATTCAAAATACGAGTATTTAAGTATCTGTGAATGGCGTATTTATATGAAATCATCGAACATCATCTTAGTGCAAGTGCACTCTAATCTTAGAAATTGCTTAACTGATTTAGGTGCGGTTTTCACTAATATGTTGTGAATAACTTCGGTTAACATTGTGTTTGTAGTGGGAAGTAATGTACCTAGAGTGCGGACAGGGGGAGAAGTTGGAGGGTGGAGCGTGAAGGAAGGGGAGCAGAAGGCATAAATATTCTTTCTTTAGATTACTAATCCGAAATAACGAATCTGTACTTCAGTTACAAGACAACTTGGCAACATATTTTTTATCTTTTAAAACATGCGATAAATCACATAACCTACTACCTATGTGATTTGCCCGCAATTTATAATGTGGGTAACATAATGCTGATATGTTCGTGTTTTCACTCGCTTTTACTTTGAGTTGAAATAGATTGAATTGTTGTTATGAATTACAGGTATGCTAATAGTTCCTTCTTCTTCTACTTCACTGGCCTTGAAGGAATGTTTTTAGTAATAATTTGATATATAATAAATATGCTCGTAGAATAAGTTAACAGCTTCCTACAGCAAGTAAATTATGCCAATCAATAGTCATGATATCAGTATTTATTGCATGGTAATCGCCTTCAATAAATCTATATCTTGGGATTAATTTAATCATGATTAAAATTATTCAAATTAATGAATTTATTAAAAAATTAATTGATTGGTGCCAACACTGTGTGACGCCCTGCAAGGGCACAGGAAAACATCAGAGAGAGGGCCTAGGCCTAGCCTGGTTGTGTATGCAGATGCGTGGTCCCGGAGTGCGAGGGTGCGGGTGGGGCGGGGTTCGCCAACGAGTCGGCGCTGCCGCTGCTGGCCGCGGCGCGCTGCGAGCGGTTCGCGCCGCTGCGGCCCGGCCTGGCCTCCTGCGACCGCGACCTTTTCCACCCCGTCGACACGGTGCGCTGCGAACACTTCATCTACGAGAACTACGACACCATATTTGCCGAGGTGAGTTCACTTCGAATACACCAATCCTTAGTTTTTTAGTCACGTCTTAAAGACGATAACTAGATTGCATCGCAAATATTTTTGTAGAAGTGACTTTATTTATCCGTTGCTGATAATAGAATCAGAAATTGTCTGCCGATTCTTATCGAAAACGATAGAGAGTTTAAATATGTAATATGTAAACAAATGCCAAATGTATCACGTTACTATCCAACTGTGGCTGAAATGTTTCATTACCACCATAAAAAATATTCGAAACTGAACTACGAGTAACTATAGTGCAGTAATTTATATTACTTATCTTATGATAAAATAGAGAATGTCCGGTATCTAGGTACGAGTAACTACATTCATAATAATAAAGGCAAACATATACCATACCATATAAAGCGAGGGGTTTATCCAATGGCATGGAATTCGAGCAATTTCAAATGGCATGGAATATATTAAAGATCCAAGCAGATCAATTGAATAAGTATTAATGTTTGCGCGCAGTTCGGGCTGGCGTGCCGCGAGTGGATGCGCACGCTGGTGGGCACGGTGCGCAACTCCGCGCTGCCCTTCGCGCTCATACTCACCGGCTTCGTCTCTGACACGTACGTATTGGTTCACTGTCTGCTTCACCTCATCAACGCATCTAAAACTCCAGCGCATCGAGTACACTGAACTCCTGGCAGTAAAGTGTGAGCAATTGTGAGTAAGTACATCACGCTACAATATTATTAAAGGGACTGGTAAGTGGAAAAACTAAATTACTTCTTATTCCCTTAAAAATCCAGCAGCCAACCATTTTCAATTATTTATTTATAAAAAAAAATTAAAACTAAAAGGTAAACAATGAGGAGATCCGCAGGAGAACCAAAGTGACCGACATAGCTCGCAGAATTGCTAAAATCAAGTGGCAGTGGGCGGGGCACATAGCTCGTAGAGACGATGGCCGTTGGGGCAGGAAAGTTCTCGAGTGGCGACCACGGGCTGGAAGACGTAGCGTGGGCAGGCCTCCTACTAGGTGGACCGACGATCTGGTAAAGGTCACGGGAAGAGCCTGGATGCGAGGACCGTTCATTGTGGAAAACATTGGGGGAGGCCTTTGTCCAGCATTGGACGTCATTTGGCTGAAACGAACTTTGACCACCAACCAACGACCATAAACGGAGGTAAGCGTGAGCCTAAACCCAAATGACACTGAACATTTGTTTGTATGTCCCCAGGTACGGGCGGCGCACCGCGTTCTGCATATTCTCGGCGTGCGCGGGCGTGCTGGGCATCGTGAAGGCGCTGTCCGTCAACTACCAGATGTACGTGGCGCTGGAGTTCTTCGAGGCGGCGCTCGGCTACGGCTTCAACAGCGCCGCATACGTCATGAGTGAGTTGCGACTACAGATCCTTGAACTATAGTAGAGCAAAAATATTATAAACGGAACCATACTCGTACATGCATTGCATGAAGACAGCGTTAGACAGTGTTAGTTGCTACGCCACCTAGTTAGATAATATAGGTAATAGCACAGAATAATAAAAAGGTAATAGTCATAATAGTTACCTATTATCTATTAGATGTTTATTAACATTAATTATATTGTCATGTTATCCACGTATATCCCAGTATCAACATACGAATCTTACGACGTCTGAACCAAGAACTAACATTATTTTTATAATATTTTAAAGACGTTTCCGCTAAACTAAAATACAATGTAGAGCGGAACTAGATAAGCATTGCATAATCATAAAACTACAAACATATTGAGGGCTTACAAGAAAATTCGAGATATTTCAAACACGTGGCCTGATAATGCACAGATCAAATGTCTTTGACTTGCAACAATAACTGTACTTAACCAGTAATCTTATCGCGAGGTCGGCCCTCCGCACCCGCACTCGACCGCCATTGATGGAATACTTCGCCAACTTAACCTTAGGCTATTCTGAAAAGGACCTACTTGTATTATCTATATTTGGACGCTTATCGATGCGTCAAACAAAGACCTGTGACTATCACAATTTTTATCTTAATGCCATCTGCTAGTAATGGTCGTCAACATTAATTTAATCTCTTGCTTAATTTATAATTAATTATTATTTTCATTTTGGTGTAATCTCAGCTATTAGGTTCCGCTATCGTACACACAAAACTAAATTTCACCTTCATCATCATAGGTTTCGATTAATAAAGCCATCATAGGATTTAGTTACGAGAAAAATGAATGCGCTACCACCATTAGTATTTCCAGTCAAATAACGACGGTAATGCATCCGTGTCAGTGTTGCCGGGTCTCCTGTTTTATCTGTGTTAGCTTGAAGAGCTTTTCCAGCTTCACCGGGCAGAGTGGCGAGTACAGAAGGTACTCTAGCCGTTTGGCGATCGTCGGTTACGGTCGCAGACCGACGTTCGCGTTCGGGCCGTATCGAGTGCATAAGGCGCCCGATCAGTGGTGAACCCAACTAGAGGGTTGCCCACAGGGTCTTCTGATATCACCTGTTCGTTTTTATCTTACATTGCAGTTGTGGAGCTAGCGCGTCCCTCGCTGCGGGCTGCGTTCGCGAGCGCGACCGGCGTGGCGTACGGGCTGGGCGGCGCGCTGTTCGCGCTGGTAGCGTGGGCCGTGCCGAACTGGCGCCGCCTGCTGCTCACCATCCACGCGCCGGCGCTGCTGCTGCCGCTGTACTGGCTGCTGGTGCACGAGAGCCCGCGCTGGCTGCACGCGCGCCAGCGGAGGACCGAAGCCGCCGCTATTATTAAAAAGGCTGCTAGAGTCAATAAGGTATGATTTACTTAGTCAGTAGTCTAATGTTCGTTTGAACTGAGTGCCTAGCCAGCTAAAGTGAACGGTGCATTGAGAGAATCAAAAGTGCTTAGAACTTAGAAGTTGTGAAGAACTGGGACTTAGAAGTCCATAAGACATTAGAATCTATGATTTGAAGTAACGAAGGTGCCTCTTTTTTATTTAGAGCTTGCTAGAGTTAGTCATAGGCGGGTTTTAGAATCGCGCTGACCACTCGCTGATCCTCACAGATCAATATGATGTATGTAATTGAAGGGAACGTTCCTGAGTGACGCTAATCGCTCGGCGTCGACGTTTCATACAATTTGGCTGACAGCGCTGACGGTCAGCGTGCGTCAGCGTGACTAAAACCAGCCATACATTAAATGAAAATCATTTATTATATCATATTTTAAACTATTATGTTGCATTTTTTACTATAAAATTATCACTTCACGGGATTTATTGCAACAATATCTATTTTAACGGTAAATAATATTTACCCTCCCGACGTTTCGGCTCGGTTGCACGAGTCTGCCCGCGACCATGACTCGTGCAACCGAGCCGAAACGTCGGGAGGGTAAATATTATTTACCGTTAAAATAGATATTGTTGCAATAAATCCCGTGAAGTGATAATTTTATTTATTATATCATCCAAAGGTCACAGTATCCGAAGATGTGATGAAAGCTCTACTAGAGACAGAGACTGAAAAACAAAAAGAGTCCCTGAAGACGAACGCCTGGCTCCGGCTTTTACGCTCGCGCGTGCTGATGCTGCGCTTCGCGGCGTGCGCGTGGTGCTGGGTGGCGGTGGCCTTCGTGTACTACGGGCTCACCATCAACTCGGTGGCGCTGGCGGGCGACAAGCACGTCAACTTCGCGCTGAACATGGGCATGGAGGTCGTGGCGTCGCTGCTGCTCATGATGGCGCTCGAGCGCTTCGGCCGCAAGTGGACCATTTTCCTCGCGTTCCTGCTGTGTGGGCTGGCGTGTGTCATTCCTTTCTTTATTTGTGAGTTTCAAATTAATGCTATGGGACAACGACAGTCAAAATGAAAAACTTTTCTATGATTATTAGACTACTTAATTAATTAAGCTAAAATTAAAGAAGCGCTGCCGCGCTGGTCCAAAAGATAAGGAGACATGTAAAGTATCCCATAAGGGCTACTTTCTTTTTATTGTCGGCCGTTTGGTGTAGTGGTTCGAAACGGACTACTATTCCGGAGGTAGCGGGTTCGATTCCCGCACAGTACAAAAATAAATTGCATTAAATTTCCTTTAAATTGCAATAGTTAAAGTTCTATAAAAATGTACAGTTTTCGTTTTGTTGAATTTTCAAAAGTGAACTTTCTTCTGGGCCACCCTGTATTTACATAAAAAAAAGTATTTTTAAGTATGTTTATATCCATTGTCTAGTACCCACAGTACAAGCTTTGCTTAGTTTGGGACTAGAAGCGCAGTGTAAAAATGTCCAAGGATATTTATTTGTTTATTTTATTTATTTATTTATTTATTTTATTTATTTATTTATTTTATTTATTTATTATATTTGACGTTCATAAGTCCTACCACTGGTCATATTATTTGAATTAAATATTTTTATTTGTTTGACAACTCGCCAATTTTTTTGCGTGCACCCTCAAAATTGTAAGTTCTCTGAGCAATGTTTCATACATTTCCCAGCACACACCGTCACGATCGTGGCGCTGTTCTTCGTCGGCAAGCTGGCCATCACGCTGGCCTTCAACTCCATGTACGTGTTCACGGCGGAGCTGTTTCCCACCGAGGCTCGCAGCTCGGCGCTGGCCGCCTGCTCGCTGGTGGGCCGGCTCGGCTCCATCCTCGCGCCGCAGACGCCGCTGCTGGTGGGTATTGCAATCAGACTCGAAACATTCTAAAGCCTGGTCCGTGAGCACGTAGAATCCCGTCCAATGACCCCAAGCTGCCCATCCTTGTCGCTCGCACGTAATTATGTTGCTGTCGCGCTCGCACACTGACTGCGGGCGCGCGTCGCACAGTCGCGACAGCAATATAATTACGCGCGAGCGATAAGGATGGGTTTACAAATGGCCATGCCAGATTTTGTATGTAAGGTGGCGTCTTTTTTTCGCGCGGCCATCGACCAAACCTTGTTTTTTTATTACAAAATAGTGTAATAAACCCAACTTACTAGGACACGTGTACCTCTAAACTAAGTCTGAACTGAGTTACGAGCATTAGAAGTTTGATGATTTTACATATTAGGTTTACCTTTTGTGTGTAAGTTTTGTAAGAAATTGCAACAAAATAGTGACATTGTATGTGTAAACAAACAATACCTACCATCCATTATAGGTTCCAGCCATCAGTGTGGAGCAGAATCAGCGCAATAAAAAAGACAGCAATTTCCGGCATTGTCTTTTATTTCTCTAGGCACTCAATATCCTTGCCAGAGAGTGAAATCGCTATCTACATAGCAGCTGTAGTCCTGTATTGTTTCATATGACTTACTTGACTTATGGTCCTATGTCCCCTAGATGGGGCAGAGAGCGTCCACAACAGTCCTCCATCTCGTTCGGTCTTGAGCTTCTCGCTTGATCTCGCTCCAGGTCTTGCCGATCTTCTTCGCCTCGTCTGCTACAGTGCGCCGCCAAGTTTGCCTGGGTCGACCACGTTTGCGTTTTCCTTGGGGATTCCAATCCAGAGCCTGCTTAGGGATGTGATCGGGGATATAATTGTTTCATATGCCACGCATTATTTTGGTAAAATCAAAATCAAAATTATCTTTATTTGTTTAGATTAATTAAATTAGTACTTACAAATCGTCAAATGCTCTGAAGGAGCCTACACATGTCTCATTCTTTTTTTGCCCTACCAGCAGGTATTATTACAATCTCAATTATCGTAGCAGTTGTATTATTTTGTTGTACTCGTAGCACTTATCATCAAGTGATCCGTTTGCTCGTTTGCCTACTGTCACAAAGGTCGCGGAAAAAACCTGGATGCGGGCAGCGCAGGACCGTTCATTATGGAAAACCTTGGGGGAGGCCTTTGTTCAGCAGTGGACATCATTTGGCTGAAACGACGACTCGTAGCAACGATTTTCGTTGTGCAGGGCTCTTAACAGTACGACTGTATTATTTTGCTATCGTATTTAATTTTATTTTGTAGTACCTACTCGTAGCAGTAGATTACGTGTAGCAGGGCTCGTAACGGTCGTAGTTGTCTCGTAGTACCTCCTCGTAGCAGCGGTTTTCATTCAGAAAGACTCGTAGCAGTCGTAGTCGTGTTTTTTTGATTTTGGTAATCTACGTAGGTACTCGTAGCACTGGTTTACGTGTAGTAGTGCTCGTAGCAGTCGTAGTCGTTTCGGAGTACCTACTCGTAGCAGCGTTTTTTGTTTTGTAGTGGTCGTAGTAGTCGTAGTCGTTTCGTAGTAGCTACTCGTAGCAGCGGTTTTCGTTTAGTAGCGGTTGTAGCAGTCGTAGGCGTTAGATAGCTCGTAGCAATAATAATCGTAGAACTCGTAGCTGTCGTAGTGTACTCGTAGTACAATGCAGCAAAAAACTAAAAAAAAACTCAGTAAAACTCATTTATTTCTGTAAGTAGGCTTTAAAAAAGCACTTTTACACGTCCCAGTATTAACCCTACCACTGCTTCAGGACAATAAAGGAGCAAGAGCAATCATATTACAATTGTGTACAGTGAACATTTTAGAGGTCATAAAATTCCGTTACGTCTTTTCTAAGACATTTACTTGCGTAAAAAAATAATGATCGTAAAACTCGGTAAGAAATCTCCCACTAAACCAGTGGACAAAATTTTAGTTAATAATAATTTTTAATCATAGTGACTATTTGATAATGAAATAGTGTTCGTTGGTGTGTTTGCAGAGCGCATACGTGCAGGCGCTGCTATACGGCGCGTGCTCGCTGTCGGCGGCGCTGGTGGTGCTGGCGGCGCCCGAGACGCGGCGCGCGGCGCTGCCGGCCGGCGTGCGCGCCGCCGAGCGACTGGCCCCCCCGCGCGCGCCGCCGCCGCCCGCGCCCGCCGCGCCCTCCCCGCGCGTGCTCTCCGCCGACTGCTGACGCGGCCTGGCCCCCCGCGCGCGCCGCGCCCTCCCCGCGCGTGCTCTCCGCCGACTGCTGACGCGGCCTGGCCCCCCGCGCGCGCCGCGCCCTCCCCGCGCGTGCTCTCCGCCGACTGCTGACGCGGCCGCCTGGCCCCCCCCGCGCGCGCCGCGCCCTCCCCGCGCGTGCTCTCCGCCGACTGCTGACGCGGCCTGGCCCCCCGCGCGCGCCGCGCCCTCCCCGCGCGTGCTCTCCGCCGACTGCTGACGCGGCCTGGCCCCCCGCGCGCGCCGCGCCCTCCCCGCGCGTGCTCTCCGCCGACTGCTGACGCGGCCGCCTGGCCCCCCCCCGCGCGCGCCGCGCCCTCCCCGCGCGTGCTCTCCGCCGACTGCTGACGCGGCCTGGCCCCCCGCGCGCGCCGCGCCCTCCCCGCGCGTGCTCTCCGCCGACTGCTGACGCGGCCTGGCCCCCCGCGCGCGCCGCGCCCTCCCCGCGCGTGCTCTCCGCCGACTGCTGACGCGGCCGCCTGGCCCCCCCCGCGCGCGCCGCGCCCTCCCCGCGCGTGCTCTCCGCCGACTGCTGACGCGGCCTGGCCCCCCGCGCGCGCCGCGCCCTCCCCGCGCGTGCTCTCCGCCGACTGCTGACGCGGCCTGGCCCCCCGCGCGCGCCGCGCCCTCCCCGCGCGTGCTCTCCGCCGACTGCTGACGCGGCCGCCTGGCCCCCCCCCGCGCGCGCCGCGCCCTCCCCGCGCGTGCTCTCCGCCGACTGCTGACGCGGCCTGGCCCCCCGCGCGCGCCGCGCCCTCCCCGCGCGTGCTCTCCGCCGACTGCTGACGCGGCCGCCTTTCCCCCCCCCCCCCGCGCAAGATGTCGCGCGTGTCGGCGTCTTCCTGGGGCATTCGATATCATGGCCTACGTATCTTGTACCAGGGCACTTTCGTTGCAACCCTTACGTATGCATCGGCTTGCTGGCACGAGCGCCTTCGGGTGCAATCCGTATGCGGCACCCTTCTCCGGGGGCAGCGGCCTGCACTGGTGCTACTGACCAAAGCCTATCGGTCGGTCAGCACAGCCGCGCTCCCGGTGCTTGCCGGCGTACTACCCGCGGACCTCGAGGTGATCCGGGCTGGCAGCACGGAGGTGGCACGCCAGACCGCGGCCAGGGACGAGATGAGCAGGCGAAAACGCGAAATTTTGAAGTCAGTTGTGCATACTTGGCAGACCAGGTGGGAGGGAGAGACGAAGGGTCGGGAGCTCAACCAGTTTTTCCCCGACGTGTCTGGGAGACTCAGCATGCGCTGGGTCGAACCAGATTATGTGACTTCCCAGGTTCTTACGGGGCACGGCTGCTTTAACAAGCGGCTGTGCAATTTGGGGTTAAGGGACAGTGCGAGCTGCGAGTGCGGAGAGCTCGAGGAGGACCGTCACCACATATTGTGGGATTGTCCCCTATATAGGGACATACGCGAGGAGCTGCTGCAGGGAGTCGTGCTGGAGACGCACGGCCCCGCTTGGTACCCCGATCTCGTTGCGTCAGAGGCGAACTTCAAACGGCTCAAGGCGTTCGCGTACAAGTGGCATGCGAGGAGGACAGCACCGAACAGTTCGGCGCCATAGGGTGCCACCCGTTGTTGTGATAGTCGCAGCCCCAGAACGGGGAGAGTAGCGCATAGGGACAAGGAAATAGATCAAAGAATTTGTAGGGAGTCAAGCGTTGTGCGCGGCAGAATGCAACCTGCTACGGACGGCAGACGCAGTTTCGCGCGCATCTCCCGCGATTCGGCCAGTATAACCGCAAGGTTGGTATGGCCATGGGTGGTGGTGGGTTGGCCCCCCAGCGCGCGCCGCCGCCGCCCGCGCTGACAGGATTCAATCGATCTGCTTTCTTTTTATGCTACTGATACGCACCAGCACCGCCTTCCCCATGATCTCCTGCTGCCAGAAGCAGACGCCGACACCACCTAGCCTGCTGCGCCTGCGAGCTCCGACTCCACAACGGCCGTCACAGCACCGAGGCCCCGCTTCAGGATCGTGACGGCCCAACGCCCGCACCAACCCAACCCAACTCACTGGACTTGACTGATGACTACCTGCCAGCTCCCTGGCATCCAGGAACCGCCCGCTCGCTGGTCGTTCACTGGGCCTCGACCAGTGGTGGTGCCAGGTAGTTAAGCCACAGGTCAGCCCGTCGCCAAAGCGACGTCCCAACCACCGACTGGCAGTAGCCAGCCGAGAAGAAGCACGGGCCATGAGCGTCAGCGCGATGCCCGAACCGGCCACTGGCCAAGAGGTCGAAGACCACGATAGATATCGAGTCGACGTCGGGACGCACTCTTCCGATGGAACTTTCCCTTCTGAATGTGTACCGGTTATTATGCTGCTATTAATTCGACGTGATGAGGTGATAAAACGTCGTTTATCGACTGCGCCGTCGCGTCGTTGTGTACATTAATTGCAATCAATCAAAACCTACACTAAAACGTAGAAAAATAATTACTAATTACCTACTTATTTATTAGGACGAATTATTAATATTTATGTAGGTATACCATGATTGATACTTCTGGAGTCGGTGCCAAGATTATGAAACATGTAAAGTTTGCCTGCACCGACTCCAAAAGTATCAATCATGGTATACCTACATAAATATTAATAATTCGTCCTAATAAATAAGTAGGTAATTAGTAATTATTTTTCTACGTTTTAGTGTAGGTTTTTTGGAGTCGGTTTTATTTTTTTTTATAAAATTTTACTTATTTCTTGCTTTTTAGTTAACTAATTATTACCTTGATGTTACCACTGAAGGTAGGCAGTACACTGAGACCAAAAAAAATTGGTTCATAATCGGCGGAGATATTGCGTATAAAAAAGTTCATCCCCAATTTTCCACCATTGGGGGTGAAATATTTTCTTCAAATTCGCATGAAACAACCCTTTTGATAATACCTATTCAACAAAAAAATAATCGTTCAAATTGGTTTATAATCGGCGGAGATATTGCGTATAAAAAAGTTCATCCCCCATTTTCCACCCTTGGGGGTTGTTTTTTTTATTATTAAATTTAAATGGGACCACCCTTGAGGTATTACCTATACGCCGAAAAAAGATTTGTTCAAATCGGTTTATAATTGGCGGAGTTATCGCGTAACAAACATAGAAAAAAAAAAAAAAAAAAAAAAAAACATACGGGTCGAATTGAGAACCTCCTCCTTTTTTGAAGTCGGTTGAAAATATTGACAGCGATCGACTGAACCATATTAACGGTTAAGAAACGTAACTTATTGGTGAAAAAGCAGCAAAAGTCATCTTAGGGAATCTTTGCGAGCGAAATGTAGACCGAAAATGTTCTATTGTATGCCACTGACGTTTATGACGTTACATCATATCAATGACTGAGACGACAGACTACAACTAGCATTATTTTACTGAGTTCGAAAGATCTTTGACAAAATAGTATAAAGTGATTACTCATATTACAGGTGTTATTGTATACGTTGAGGTATTTTGCAGGTATCATTACTAATAAGTCATAGGCATCTTGTCAAGACCAGTCTGATTTTAGTCTCAAGATTAATCACAGTCACAACACTCACAACTCACAAGTGCATGGTAGGTAGTATTATATGCGCGCCGAGAGCTCGTAGAAACAAACGTAACAATATTATAGAGGTATTATTAGGGTACAAAGGGTTTTCTCATAACAACTTACTTAAACGCGTTAGCCCTTAATCTATTTAATTGTAGTAAATTTTGCTGTGATAATAATAATGTTAATAAAAATGTAAATAATCGAAAAATATAATCTAAATAAATTTATTTATTACTGACAAGTTTTATATTTTATTATCATCTTAATCTAGTAAATAAAATAACCTTTACACCAATTACCCATTTAATTAAATATAAAAAAATATGATACATTCACCTACTGTAGGACTGAATATCTATCAAAGAACTTATTTTTAATTAGGCATCTATTTTATTATGATTAGTCAAAATACACCTAAAAAAATAATTATTTTATTTTATACACATATTTATAAAGAAGAATAAATAATAGCTGTGTGTTATCAGGGAACTATGTACATAAATACAAACGGTTTGAGCTACTCCCACGTTTCCTTTATTTCAATTAAATACACCTACTAACATACAAACTGTATAATTATTTAAGTCTGTATTACATTGCACAAATAATATGGCATTCTAAGAAATAATTTATTATATCTTTCTATATTTATTTATTACACTCAGTCTTACGATTCCTAATGCCTTCACTTACTTATCAGCTACCGTATCACATAGTCACTATCTTATTATTTATTCGATTAGGGAACCATTATGCCGTTGTAATATAAGCAATATATTACAATAATATTAACAAAGAATTAATCAAATTGTTGGCTCTTACTAAAATAT
Source organism: Ostrinia nubilalis (assembly GCF_963855985.1). Taxonomy (NCBI): domain Eukaryota; kingdom Metazoa; phylum Arthropoda; class Insecta; order Lepidoptera; family Crambidae; genus Ostrinia; species Ostrinia nubilalis. Next base: position 16,632,721 of record NC_087098.1, read on the forward strand.
TTTTCGATTGAAATATAGGTACGCTATATTATATTCAAAACACTTGTTTATTTAGATACTACTACCTATTACTTTTTCGATGTCCGCTCGTAACACAAGAATCTATAAGGTTTATTGAAATTACTTTTTAAGTGGACCTTAGAGCCATTTTATTGTTAAGGGATATGACCCCGGAAATAAGTACTTTTCATTCATGATTAAATTATTTACAGTGACATCAATATTACAGCTTGTAAGGTTAAAACATCATGTTTTGCTACACCTTAGCAATTCTTACTGTTCATTAGGAATCTTGAGATCATTCAAGTTGCAGAGCATTCAAAAGACAAATAATAACTTTTGTGACAGTGTTAGCTAACAAAATGCTAAATCCGTGTGCAGTCGCTGCTGTCACTGTTTACTTGTATGACGCAAAATATATTTTTTCCTTCTCGTTAAGGAAAAAATACCTACCAGAGACTAATCGGCTAATCATTTACTTCTTCTTTGTAAACTTATTACAAATAACGGCATAGGGACATATCTCTTAATGCTGTCCAGTCAAATAGAACTTAATATTTGGCTTGGCCACTAACTATGGTTATTTTATGACTAAATACTTAGTTAAGTACTTGCATAATCTTGTCTACAATTATTGCACTTAAATTCTCGTACTTTGAGCGCTTCATAAATATAAATTGTGCGAGTATAAACTGCAACTTTAGCCAATAGGCTGACATGACGACAACTAGAGGGTTATTCGACGCACGACAGCGTAATGAGCACGACTCGAGCGAAAGTTACTTAAGCACTTTAATCTACTCTATCACTCGACACTCACTACCTCTGATAACTGATAAATAGACATTTTCATGTTTAACTGTCGGTTTCGGGCATTCGTCGAGTCGCAACAGCCCGGGCTAAGCTCACGCCGATGTCACGTGGCTTGCGCTTCAATTTTTTCCACGTGTATCGAGTCTGGGTCTCCGTCGGCGGGCGCGGGCGCAACCAGCGGCAGCAGCTCTTGCGCGGCGGGGGCGACGGCGGGGGAGGGGGCGACAGAGGGGGTGGCGGGGGGCAGCAGGCGGCCGTACACCAGGCGCAGCGCCAGCAGCGCGGCGAAGGTGAGCGCGGCCGTGCTGCCGAACGTGGCGTCGGGCCCGCGCCGCGCGTACACGCTCGCCACGAACACCGGGCCCAGCGCGCGCGACACGCAGCCCGCGCCCGTCAGCACGCCCATCCACACGCCCTGCGACATCATCCACATCACCAGGGACTCACACACGGCATAATTACATTTGTAATTATGCCGTGTGTGAGTCCCTGGTGACCTGTAATACAGGCTCTTTCAGAACCTACTTCAGGCACCAGTCTTCACAATACGGGTATATGATATGCCAGGCCAAAGCACCGATTAACATACTAGCAAATAATGTATCACAGAATGACAAACTATCGTATCTTTCCTATGTGCTGTCGTGTGTACCTAATATCTTGTCAAATAATTTATTTTGTTTTATTCAGAAAACAAACAGCTTACAAATATATAAATTGCACAGATACAGTGTAGTTGGTCAAAGCCTATAGTTTTCACCTCTATATAACCAAGGGGTATAAAATTTAACAAATTTTAATTATACGTAGAAGCAAAGAGAAAAAAAAATGGATACAAAGAAGTTCGAAGAAATTTGACTATAGGTCAGAGTATAGATCTACAATCAGTTTATATAGATATACCCGATTCATGTTATCATAAAACCATCGAAGATAATCAATATCGATTGAACACGATAATCCGTCTCTTGATGCCAACTTTAAAACGTTATAGTTACTCGTATCTTGCCATATTTGCGATATCAAGATCTTTACGAGAACGATCAAGTTTTTGTGTCTTTTTGCTTTCTAATGAATTCAGAAAGTCACGGTTGGTGTCTTCATGAAATCTGAGACACAATCACTAAGTAGATAAGATAGATACGTGAAATGCATAAAATAATATTCTTATTTTTATTATACCTACATAAAATAACCTGTTTTACCAGTGGATTTCGCAATCGCTTGACTCAATTTATTTGCTTTAGATGCGCGTGACAGGCGTGCCTTGTTTGCCAGCACTCCTATTACGAAATTACTTTCTAAAGGTGCCCTACCCAAATTATTTTATCAATGATAGCGATGGATTACTTATTCACGAATGATACACATTTTATTCGATAACAGTCCTTTCAAACTTTCAAAATAAAACTTACCTGAGGCCTCGGTCCGAGAACCTTCGAGAATATCGTTTGTATGAGCGTGACCCCGAGCGAGTAGCCCACGGACACGAGAGCGTAGGCGAGGAAGAACTGCGTGATGGTGAGGCCGCGGGAGTCCTGGCACCAGGGCTGCGCCTCCTGCGGGCAGCCGCCGCCCGCCTCGCGCGCGCCCGGCGGCGCCAGCGGCGGCGGGCCCGGGCCCCACGGGATGCACAGCAGCGACGCCAGCCCCGTCAGCAGGAAGCCGCCCCACAGGAGAAGAGCGCTGTAACCAGTGCGCCGGATTTATCAGTTTTCTCACTACGACCACTTTCTTTGTGATATTTGTCTTCTCTCTAATAGGTTGGTTAGAAAATCATTAAAGCAGTTTTGTACCTTCTCCAGGCGAGCTCGTCCATATCTCAAAAGGGTTACAGCAATTCTCAGTTTTATCAACTTGAGCTGCCCTTAACGACTGAAGAGTGGCACTCACCGCTCCTCAAAGAACTTGGTGAGCGGAGATATGAGCGCGAAGGTGACGCACGCCAGCACGGCGCCGGCGCTCATGAGCGCGCCCAGGTACTCCAGCGCCTGCTTCTTGCTCCACGCGAACTGGTCCATGGTGAGGCTGGACGCCAGCGTCTCCAGAAGCACGAAGTTGAACACCAGCACGAAGAACGCGCCCACCAGCGTCCAGCTGCTGACCAGGTCGGGCTTCATCGCTTTTAGAGCTTCTTTTTCTGTAATAATAATTGTCACCAGTGGTGTATCCGTGCAAATCAAATGCCTAAATATAAATATCCTGAAAGCTTAAGCCTAATTTCTATTATTCAAAGAATATACTTTCTTGAGAGTTCAAACTGAAATTGGAAACAGATAAATAATACATGCCTGAGTTTTTGCCCTGAGCGAGCATCGCTTCCCTGGCCGCTATGGTGCGTTCCTTGAAGCACCACGGCAGAAACAGCACAAAGTTGACGATGCCAAGCACCGCGTTAATCCAGCCCGCCGCCGTATACATGTCCAGCCGCAGCGCCGCGGGCGCCCCGGGCGGCGCGTACGGGGCCCCGGGGCCCAGCGGCGCCGCGGCCGCCTGCAGCGCCGGGCCCACCACGAAGCCCAGCACCTGCGCCAGCGACACGCTGGCCACGGCGCGCGTGCGCTCGCTCACCAGCGTCGCCGCTGAGAGGTAGGACCGCGCCACAGCTATATTGGCTGTTGGACAACAAGTTTTGTCAGCTAGTAGTCGACACGAAAACATAACCTATTTACTAAATTATGTGACTATGTTTGTTGTATAATAAAGAATTGAGTATTGTCCACAACTACTAAGTAGTTTTCAAGCACATTTAAAATATTCATATTCATTTATTTGCTCACTAAGTGTAGGTACATAAGGTCTTATAGAATAGAGTGACCTGGAGTTCATAAATCGTGTACCTGAGCTGACGCCGACGAGGAACCGCGCCAACACCATCCAGTACCTCGCGTAGGGGCGCGTGAGGTGCAGGTTGGCGTAGAGCGCGCTCGCGAGCACGAAGAGCGCGAGCGTGGCGAGCAGCGGCGCGCGCGCCGACGCCGCGCGGTTGGCCCACAGCCCCAGCAGCGGCGAGAACAGCAGCTGGCCCAGCGGGTTGGCGCCCACCGCCAGCCCGAGGATCTCCTTCTTCGAACCCGGCTCTAACTGAAGCAATCGAAGAAAACACTTTTAGTCGTATTCTTAATTCTATCAGCCTCTTCCCAGGTAATTTGAAATAGGTACATATATATATTTTATATATTCATTATTGAATTATACAAAGTCGTATATTAATTAAGCATTAAGTCCGCCTTATGTACCTACATTTGTTTTACGTGCATATAAGTTTAAAATAAATAAATAATAAGTTGGTTATTTCACCAACACATTAACATTAAATTACAATACTATATTTATTTATCATACCTAGATTACGTTTAAATATAACTCAAGCATGTATTTACAGTTAATAAAGATAAGCAAAGCATTGTTTCTTGAGCGTGTTGAACGTCAACTAGCTGATATAGGTACTCGTACCTACTGATGGCTACAATATAACTAGAACAAGTCTTCAGTCTGGTGGCCGGTCGAGAAAGCATAAATTGATTGACTCAATTTCTGAACAGTTATTTGTATGAGTAGTTTGTATGGAAAATCTTGGAAAATTGTGTGTCCGTACAGTAAAATATTATTTAAACTCTTCGCTCTACAGCGGGGTTCTGTTGTGAGCGTAGATCTCAAAAGGTCGCTTAAGTACATGCGTGAATTGTTTCAGTGGCCTCTCATGTCAGCCTTTGTAATCGCGTGTACAGCGCCGCGAGAGGAGGCATTATTGGCTCGTGGTTCGCAGGCTACCATTAGCCACGTCCGGCGCAGTGACTGGCAGCAGTCATTTATCGCTGCCGCTAATTCGGCACAGTTAACGCTTGAGATTAATCCTTCAAGCTCCGCGAATCTAGACACAATAGATAATCAATTGTTAGTTATGACATTAATTAATGCCGTCCTGGGACTCAATCGGTTAACTACTATAAATGATTACCTACGCGAATGCTAAACGCAAGGGAGACTGATAGTTAAATCAATAAAATAATAATGATCCGAAATCAATTTTTAGGTGGCGGAATTGCAAATTGAAATACGTACTTTAGGCTTTTATTTTCCTTTGTTATCTTAATCACGTGATGTTGTGTTAAAAAGTTTTGATTAATTCTATTTAGGACTTCTTGGCAAGACAGTAAAGCACCATGTTTAGCTTTGTTTTATTTTATAAAATTTGCGTTTACCCGCCTAATTAATGTGTAATCATCACAGATTTGGATTAGCTTAATCTGTGGTACCTGGGTACCTAATAATGGTGGATTATTATCCTTATATACTTAGTTCGTGCACGCGCATGATTGTAGACAAAAACAATACAGTGCAACATCACTTTCTTTTCAAGATCTCTCAAGAAGTCGCAGCCGCGTCAGGTTTCACGTGTAAAGTGCCACATCTTTACAGAAATTCAAGGGAAAGAGAGGATATCATCATTTATATTGTCAGTATTTATCAAACATCCATCACTCATTTTGATTTCTTGAAATGTAGGTAATCAATTTATTTGACCCTCTCTGCGGCTAGATGTCCAAACCGCATGAAGCAAATATTAAAACAAAACAAGTTATCACTTATTCACACACAGTTAGCCCGACATTAAGGTATGAAAATATAAAGCATTGACATTTTCATGGACACTGTGTTCACTTGTTCAGGCAACTTTTCTTTACAAAACATACTTTTATGAATTTAGAAACTGTTCAAGCAAAAGAAAAACAAATTTTCATACCTACCTAAGACACTGTAAGAGAACTAAATTTTTCTGCACCTACCTAATGTCAATGACATACCACTATAAAAACATCTTAGCCTACTGTTAAAGAAATTCAAAACAATAGACGACGAGTCCGCCGCGCGCGCGACCCCTGCCCTCGCGTCCTGCCTCTAGCTAGCTAGAGACACATTTTGATTGGATAATGCTATTTTTATATTGGATGCCATGATTTGGAAAATGTATTTACATAAAAGACCATACATTCTGAAACAAGGTACTCTTGGATACATAGTTTTGTTGCCAACTCTGTAGTTTAATACAAGTGAAATTTAATTTTAAGTAAACTGACAAAGTTCAAAGTCTATTTGAGCAGACTTTTATATAATTATGCGAAATTTCCGGTATCTATTGGCACGAATTATACCTTAATTTTAAATAATTATACTTAAAATATAATATTTTAAGAACTTTTCTATGACAAAAAAGTGTTTCAAGAAATCAACAAGGTAGTTAGGTACCTACCTAAATAATATTAGTTTAAATGATCACTACATACTATTATAAAACAAAGTAGCTTTCCTATCTGTCTGTCTGTCCCTATGTAGGTATGTTTAGATCTTCCAAACTACGCAACGGATTTTGATGTGTTTTTTTTTTAATGATAGAGTGATTCAATCAAGAGGAATTTTTAATTATTGTGCGAAGCAAAGGGCGGGTCGCTAGTAAATAATAATTATTTTCGTTCATACTTCGTGAAATTAATTTCTTTGCTATGTATTAGGTGTCTGTTAAAAATTATTTATTTATGTTAGGTACAGGATCTTTTTTTTTTAATTCGTGTAGGTCACTGTATGTGTAAATTAGAGTTGAAAACAAAGGATACTTAATCCTTCAAGGCCCGCGAATCTAGACACAATAGATAATCAATTGTTATGACATTAATGAATGCGGTCTGGGACTCAAGCGGTTTTATTAAGTACCCTATTAGTTTGGTCCAGATTCATTTTGAAAAGTGCTAAGTAATTTTGGTATATTACGTAATTTTATTTTAATCTTGCTAGATAGGTATTCTGTGAATTACATTCCCGCCTAGATAGTGAGCAGTTTCACACAGGTTCATGGCTCAGATCATAGATGATCTGAGGTTCATGGGTACGTTAATGTCAAAATGCCTACGAACTTAAGGTCTGACAAAATCCTCGTTGTAAACGCTCAATAACAATAGGAATATAACGAATTGTTTTCCTCACGCTTTAGATAATTATTCTTGATTGCACGCCACACAAATATGACAACTCCAAGAAAACAAAAATTAAAAACATCAGTAGCTGAGGACTTATGTAGAAGATTCACGTGACTGCAATGTGAACTAGTAAATCCAAAGTTCATTTATTACCAACTCGACAACAAATCGTTTACTAACGAGGTTTTATACAATGTAGATCTTGCGGTCTAGCTTGACGCCACCACTGTACTCCATTAGGTATGTTCTTTTAATACGAGTAAATATAAGTCAGAATTTATGACGTGATATCAAAGTAAAAGTTTCAAAGTTTATATCAGTACTTAGGCCCTTTCCTTATTTTCTTGGCTTATTCACAAAAGTATGTTAATATAATAGGTAACTATTTATTGCAGTCACGTTTGAATGCAGTTTGATCTGATTTGTTTACATACTTGCGATGCATGAATCATACAGTGGTATTGGTATTAGTGAAGGTTTTAGTGGTAACCAGACCGGTCCGCGTAGCTCTGGGAGACCTACTAATAGTACATAAATATTATACATTCATCGCTAAGTAAGAGGGCCTTGCCTGAGGCCGCGTGCGAGAGGGCTTGCGACATGCGAACAAAATATTTTAGAGAATATCTTAAGACTCTACAACTGAATACAAAACAAAAATACCTTTTAACTTCGCATTCATACAGATTGTGTTATAATAAGTATAATATAAGTATGTATAATTATACAACATTAAACCTATGAATTCAATACATACTCGTATAAGTACGTAAACACTTTATTTTTTCTGAATCCTACTTGCTAAATCAAAAAAAATACCTCTTGCTTGACATACTTATATTTTACCATTGACCAAACTGTTCCCAAGTTCACAATAGCGCCCTATACTAAGTATTGCTTGTTATCGGACAATGCCCTCTAACTCTACTATTATAGAAACGAATCTGTCGACAGCTCTGAGATTAGTCGTCGTGCTCTTACATTACGATTACAATAACCAACTGACGCGACGGCATAACGCCCTCTACTGAGGTTCACCTTGTCGAGGTAAGGCCAGACACCTGTAAGCACGATGCTGAACCCCAGCGACATCTGGAACATGGTGAAGTAGATGACGTAGACGCTGCGCCAGCGCTCGCGCCGCTCCTGCGGGCTCTCCAGCGCCGCGGCCGCCTGCTCGGGCTCCATCGGGCCTCTCTCCCTGCGCACCTTCTCTACCACTCCCTTCAGCCACTCCATACACCGAATTTAGCAAATATGCTACCCAACAATTCTAGTAAACATCTGTTGCCTCCGAAATATCGTATTATAAATAGACACACATTTTTGTCTCCTCAATGAACGCGACGTCGAGCGTAAACAAAGAAACTTAGTATGCGCGCGCGGCGTGTGCGTGCGCAGCCCTCGCGCGCCGCGCCTGTCGCAAGACTGGCTTGTTGCTACTCTCTCTGCATTATCTGCGCCTGGCCGCGGCCGCTATGAATGTTTTTATTGGCATCGCCCGTTTCCCTCTCGTTGAGCCGTGACAGTGATAGCAATCCGATGCATCATCGCTCATCATCTTAGTCACACACACGTTTGTAGTAGCTTATTGTGCGAAGCAAGTCTATGTTAACAAAATATTTTTTCTAAATAAACATTTTTGATAGGACGACTCCATGGAGTGGTGGTTTATTAGTTAATAAAAATACTTAAGTAAGTCCACAAATGCAACTACTTAAAATCAAAATAAGTAAAACATGAAAGTACAAATTGGTAAGATGTACCTAATAGGTACCTACTCGTACAATAAATTGATAATGAAGTTGGTCAAAACAGTGACTTTTAATTAATGTAAATAATAAGTACATAATTGAATCACTTTAACGTTTTGTGGTTAGACATGAGTAAGTAATTTAATGACCTATAATTTACATTAAAAACCCTTTGTCTCCTTAAAGTTTTTCAAACGTAAATTTGAGTTAAACAAACATTGCTAAATAAATTATATCAGGCACCGTATTCTCTGATTGAGAAAATGCCTCTGTTATAATCATTTACATTTATTAGTTTGAAATAGTTTGAAATTATAAATACCCAGGCTTTAGTAATTATTAGAAGTACTAATTAATTAACAATGTACGAGTTACAATAATTATTTAATTACGGATTTTCTAAGATACCTACTGGCAATCACAGAGCTGAAAAAAAACCGGCCCACGCGCAGTGTAGGGTTCCGTAGTTGTCCTTCGTTACCACAATATACCTACTTCAGAAGCAAGCAATACTTTATCTAAAGTCACTTTTAATATTTTCTTTTAAGGAATTTTTATTAGGTATGAAATTTTATAATACCTACATGAGTAAAACGACTATTCCTCGTAAACTAACTGATCTATTTTAAGCGCTATAGTTTACCTTGAAAGTTCATAAAAAGTGCTATTATCATGATTTTTTCCAGATTTTTCAAGCCAACAGTTTAGTTTTTAGAGGGGGGGACGTCCTACTCGAACAAAAATTGGCACTATAAACTTTAACATTTTGTAAACGGATCCCTAAATTGAAAAATGGTCTTAGAAACCCCTAAGCTATTTTAAAAGACCTATCCAACGATACCCCACACGATGGGGTAGAAGAAGAAAAAAATTCATCCCCACATTACATTTTAAAATTAGCGTAATCTGTGCCCCGATTACGCTAATTTTTAACGTCTCCAATACATACGCGCTTCTTTTCCAGTTGCGCTCCAAATTCGGTATCACGGTAATGGACATATCCGGGCACGTTGAAGATGAAAATTTTTAGCGTAATCGGGGCCCAGGGCTCTGGAAACATTTTCTTGTGACGTTACCAACTACAGCGTGCTCGGTACAAAGTCTTCAGCAGAAACGTAAACAAATATGGCCAACTAGCTTTTGCCCGCGGCTTCACCAGCGTGAAATTTAGTTTGTCACATATCGTCATAAATTATAGCCTATAATGTTATTGTGTTATTACTTATAATAAATCTGTAGAGATGTCAATTCTGTAGTTACATGAAATATATTTTCAAAATAACTATCAGGGGGTGATAAGTAATCGATACTGATGCCAAAAATGCAATCAGTAAAATTTTTGTCTGTCTGTCTGTCTGTCTGTCTGTCCGTCTGTCCGTCTGTCCGTCTGTATGTTCCTTATAGAAACAAAAACTACTCGACGGATTTTAACGAAACTTGGTACAATTATTCTTCGTACTCCTGGGCAGGTTAAAGTATACTTAGGAATTCCCACGGGAACGGGAATTAGCGGGAAAATCCTTTTGTATGAAAAATCTAAACCGCTTAAGTTAGACGCTTGAAATTTGGCATGCAAGTATCTAAGTAACCCTAAAGCTTAGTTACAATAGGATATTGCGAAATTCCCACGGGAACGTGAATTAGCGGGAAAATACTTTTGTATAAAAAATCTAAACCGCTCAAGTTAGACGCTTGAAATTTGGTATGCAGGTATCTTAGTAAACTTAAAGCTGAGTTACAACAGGATATTGCAAAATTGCCACGGGAACGGGAATTAGCGGGAAAATTCTTTTGTATGAATAATCTAAAGCGCTTAAGTTAGACGCTTGAAATTTGGCATGCAGGTATCTTAGTTAACTAAAAGCTTAGTTACAATAGGATATTGCAAAATTCCCACGGGAATGGGAGTTAGCGGGAAAAAACATTTGTATGAAAAAATCGAAACCGCGTAAGATAGATGAAGGGGGTAAAACGGGATCCACGCGTACGAAGTCGCGGGCGGCCGCTAGTAAACAATAATACTGTAAAGTTTTAACAATATCCGTTCAGTAGTTTTTACGTAAAAGAGTAACAAATATCCAGAGAAGAATTTTTGTCTACTCGAAATATTTGGCCATGTTTCTTTCCTAATTCATGTATTACCAAGCATGTTAATTTTATAAGTAATGCTCGGTCCATAGTAATATACATCAATGGTATGGTTATGAATGGTAGAATTGGATGGATGGTAGGAATTGGTAGGTATTTTAGTAGTTTTTCTCTTGTCAGTCTGTGTCAGAAGAGAAGTAAAGATAAAAACAAAGAGCATAAAAGAGTAAGAGACGGCACTCCATAGATATTTTTTGAGCTCACGCACACATATGCATTTTAGAGAACGACCCGCAAATCTTTACCAACCGCACAAACTACAGGCGGAGCTACCAACATAATGCCTTATTTTCTGACAGTATTAGTGACGTTCGTAATAACTTATCGATTATCGATACTTTGCTAGGGTTGTAATTGCATATCGATATCTAGTATAGGAACCTTCAATATTTTAATGATTACTATTTTTATTTTATACTATGTGTAAGTAAAACGAAGTTTTGTAACGTAAATTATTTATTTCGAAATAAAATAGGTATATTACAATAAGTATTGAACATGACATAGCAGTTGTAGGCATGAGGAATTATTGAAAATTATAACAAAGTACAGAAATGATAATTTTGTAAACTTTTATTTTCACAACTTTTTCTAAGAAAAAATAGGATTTTTATTTATAAACATCTTTAATTTTCTTATCAGCTGATCGAACCTCAGCCCTAAGATTACTTTTCAATGCTTTGTTGCTGTGCTTTTTTACTTTTGTCAGCAAAATTGTTTTCACTTTTTATGAGGCTGTCATTAATGATTTTACAACTTTTTCTTAGAAAAAGGTAACTTAATATTTTAAACATCTTATCATAAATTTATTTATTATGTTGTTGACATTTAAACCAACTAAAATTACAATTTGTACTCAACATTAAGAAAATGAATTTTCCAACATTTTCCATATATATCTGGTCGGCAATATGGTCATGATAAAATTGTTTAGCTTCATTTACGGTGGTACATAATTGAATTGTTGGATAAACGAGACTTTTTTTATCATGCCACCATTCGCGAAGAGATATATATGCATACAAATCATTGTCAACAGGAGTTTTCACGCTCAAACACTCTTCACAAATTAAACAAGAACTGTTCTGTAATAGTTTGGCAGCTAAATACCCGCTTACATATACTACTGGTTGGTTTTCAAGGCTACACAAATTTTCAATGGGCTGTTCTAAGTTTTCAGGGTCCGGGATAGACAACACAGGATAAAATTCAGTGTCTGTGGAATCTTGAACATTAATTTTTATTTCTGTTGTTTTTAAATTAGTTTTTAAAATGTCTTTATATTCCAGCATATGTTTATTGTTGTCTGCTTCACAATTAGCACTTCTGCTATGAGGCACTTTCAGCCCAGTAACCATGCTTGTTTTAAGCGCTGCAGTAAAGTGCGTGATAGTGGGATTTCTATTGGTTACACTGTGTTGCCTAATGATTCCAAATAAGTTTTCCAGAGAGTCTTGGTTAAACTGTCTAAGGTTCATATATTTAAACCCTTCATTCTTTAACTTTTCCCAAATATCGTTTAAGGATTTGATAGATATTTGATATCCCTTTACGCATTTAACATTTTTTAGTATCGTGTTTTCTGCTGTTATAAATTTTATGGTTTTTAACTTATCAGTATAAAAGGTCCAAGACTCAATGTGATTACTTGATGTGGAAACATTTTCCCGGATCCCTTTCTTTACGTCATTTAAAGATGATGGACCATTTGTACAATCAAATAGTTTATCTAACTGTTCAATCACAAATGCTGTATCATTGCAATCAGAAACTTCTTTCCATGCCATCATTTTTAAAATAGCTGCCACGGTATTACTCAGAGCATGCGCAGCATACTTCACCCTCATCTTAGTTTTGAATGTTGGATTTACAATGGTACTATTCAGTTTTTTAAAATTTAAAAAATTTCTGTTGTGTTCTTCTGCAACTACCAAATGCCTCCATTGTGCAATTTTTCCATCGAAAGACATATTTCCACTTTTAAAGAAATGGTTTCGTAATGATTTGAACAAGTGAGGGATGTCATAGATTATAAAAATTTTGTCATTATTTACAGAGAAAAAGTTGCTATCTATGCCTTGTCCACAGTTTCTTTTTAACATGTTAAGAGCTCCTATATTTGTAGATCCCTGATCACAAACTGTTGTTAGAACCATAAATCCGATTTCTTTTAATTTTTTGATGATGTCCGATATAATTTTTGCCAGTTTTGCTGTTGATATTGTGCCTTCCACAAAATAGTGCGCAATATATTGCTTGTAATTATGTTTAGCACCCTGTATCATAAACACTAACGCATGGTCTGCAATTTTCTTTTCTCGTCCCATGTTCTCGCCCTCTCCATAATCCACGTAGCCATCCACTTTATCAGCAATTTCGTTATAAATTATCCGTTTCTTTAACGCCATCTCGTCAAATATTAACGAGCAATATTTATTTTCCTTTGGCATACTTGATGCTTTTGCCTCTAACATATCAATTATATTTTTATTTATACCAGGCTCCATTGGTATATTTTTTAAAATCCTTTGGAGCGTTTTAGTGCTTGGTAGCGTAAACAGCTTTTGCATATAGCGGTATGCTTTAGGGGACCGTTTAAATATAGCCAAAGCATATATTTTGTTGGCACCTTTTTCCTTGTGACTTTTTTTTGTTATTCTGCACTACATCCTTTACTAACGATGTCAGCACTTCCGAATCTAACTTGTCTAAATTCACTCTTGACTTCGCTATATTCCTTATTGTTTTTTTTGCATTTTGTAACTGTCGCCAAAGCCTCTTCTCTTTAATTGTAAATGTTGATGAAGTGTCTGTAATAAAAACATTTCCATTAGTAAAAAAAACAACATTAAAGCAAATTGAATTGAATATCGGTTAATTAATCAGCAATTTTACTTAGTTTTTTAAATTAGGTATGTTTTATCTTACCTTTCATTTCAATGTTTTTCTTAGGTCTTTTATAACTGTGGACTAATATTTCTGCCTGTGCATCTTGATGGCAAATGTTTTTATCATCTGAAATATTATAAATATGCAAATTAGTTTAAAATTTATTTTGTTGTTTTATGAAATATATTATTTCCAAATCAATCAATCATTATCAAGTTTTTAAAAAATGCAAAGACAGGATAATGATAGCTCTTCTCATAAAATATGAAGCGTGGGCCCACCTTCAATAACAATGACATAATATTAAATTAAAGGCATTTAGAGGTTTTAATGTTCTGCATTCTGGATGCGGTCTGCGGGTATGTCAAGACAATCTGTAAGTGGTCGTGATAAGGCAATCAGTCACGTGTGCTTTGCGTTCTTTGTTCGTATCCGCACGGTCAAATCGCATTAATATAAAATGTACAGAAACCTAGAATGTTGTACATATAAGTTCATTTTGACCTGACTGCAGACTGCAGAACGCATCCAGGGTGGCATTCTTTAGTTTGAGGGAAGGCATATTTTAGAAGGTAAATAATTAGTTTGTACACTTACCATGAGTAATGGGTTTATAGGTCATATGTTCTGGTGCATTGGAAGTAGAAGGAAGAGGTTCAAAAGTTGTTTTCGCAGAAATACCAGAATCTGGTATATCCACAGCTCCCAAACATGTTGAATTTAGTTGTCTGGTTGTAGTTGTAAGGGGAACTGAAAGCAGATAATGAAATGTGAATTGGGTAATAAAATGTCATGTTCTTACCCAACTTTAGGGTACAATCAGTCTAGTACATGTCTTGCTCACATTAAAAATTACTAGCTTATAAATATTATTAAACTAGCTGACCTGGCTAATTAATGTAGATTGCCTAAAATTTTTCAAATTGGTCCGGTACTTTTTTTGAAGAATTTGTATTACACAAATTACTAAAGTCCCTCTAACTCAACACACATTCTAAGCTAAATTGTGTTACGAGTGGGTTTACTACAATATTCAAGCTGTGGGGTTCTAACCCGCACTTTAGGCTATCTTGGCTTCGAGTTACGGAGCCGATCAAATACAAACAAACAATTAAATATTTCCTTTTTATGTTATTAGTATAATTTTAGATAAACATACCTCGTTCAACTGGATTTGACTTCTTTGGAATGCAATATGAATGATCATAAAGAACTGTAACAAAGTATAGATATAATTAATAATTGAAATTATATATTATTTATTGATAAGCATACAACACATGTTTGTGGTTACAAAGAAAGAACCTTGTTAAATTGCATTCGGTTGGTTTGTTTTGGAAACCAAAGAAAATTAATTAAGACATCTAAATAATTCAGAAAAATTTATAGATAGTAAATTAAATTTTAAAAAAATAATTGAAGTCATCATCATACCTGTCTTGAGGTTTTCTTTATTGGAGTCTTTTACATGAAGAGGAAACTCTGTCAAAACTTCATCTGGCAAGATGGGATTGCTCAATTCCAGTGTTGGAATAGCTGAGTTCTTCAGCCGAGTTCCTTTGGCATTGAAGGATTCAGGAGTGAAGTGCCCACCACAAACAAACTTCAGTTGGTGTAACTTTTCAATAGGTACATATGCTAAGTCTTCTATGCCAGCATTTTTAACCCACATTCGACAACTGAAATAAGAAATACCTATTAGAAAAGAAAAAGAATAACAAACTGAAATTTATTCATCAACTAATTTCTTTTAGTATTGTTATGCAATGCATTTACAGAGTACGAAACAAAATACTGAAATTAAAAATTGGTTATGGTTATTTACTGTATGATTAAAAATATTAATCCCAGCCTTTAAGTTTACACAATCATTAAAATTATCTTGTAATAAATGAGTGTTATTAGAAACTTACCGGTCAGAATCCAGAGGAAACCTACTCAAAAGTAAGGGTGATCCACCACGACTTCGCCTCTTATTACAAATAACGCACTTCTTGTTGTTTCTACTCTCCATTATCAGTAGAAGCCTAAAATGAAATAGGTATTAATTAAACAAACCCTATAATTTCTCTCCAACCAGTGTCAATGCCCTGGTTCATGCATTTACCAGTTTTGAAAGTACATTTACATTTTCATCACATAGGGTTGTTTTTAATGAAAAATAGATTTGTAATAGATCTAATATTTCAAGTAAGTAGATAACATACCCATTAAACAGAAAAGTAAATAAGAGTTTAAACTTCTGTAGAAGTTGAAACACAGCTTATTTAAAAGAGTCTCTATCTCACAAAAAACAAAACACTGAACAGCAAACTTTATCACGCCCGATACGGAGGAACTTAATCAACTCAACGTAAACGACAGAAAAGTTTATTTACAGTAATATTGCACCAAATCTGAGAAAATAACTTCACACGAATCAATTCGCCGGTTAAAAACTCAAACTCAATTGACAGACATTTTTTTTCATTTGTCAAACTAACAATACTACCAACATTAAGGACACTAACAATTATTTTTAGTATGGTGGTATTGATCCGCGGGTTCCCCTGCTATATTGAAATCAATCCAAAATGCACTTTATTGCTTAAGGGATAAGGTTGTATATCAATTGCTACATATAGAGACTAGTTTTTGTATGAGAAGTGTCTACCCACTGGATAAAAATCTAGAAAAAGTTTGCAGTTAACGTGAGATCTAGCAAGTCCTTATTTCCCTTATTCAATTCAAAGTTTATAAAAAGAAAACCACGATGTTTGTTTCTCGACCAATCATCTCACGCTTCATGCAACAGACAGGTAAATAACCACCATTTATTTTGTTAATTTTTTTGCAAATAGAACTCCACCGCGTTTTGTTTTAATTAATTAATTAAAGCTTTTGAAGGTTATTTAAGCCAATATGATATTTGTGCTTTCTTAATTACAAAGTCGATCACATTAAATGCAATGAAACGTTCTGTTACATAATATAACCTATATTTTTACAAATCTTCTGATAACAAATTCTATAACTTTAGCAAATATTTACTCTTTTCCCTGTAAGAGATTACACCGAACAGTCCCAGGAATGATATAATAAGTCCATTTTTGAGTAGTAACAAATGCTCTAGTCTAGTACTAGGATTTGCTACTAAAATCTATACTCCAAAAGTAACAGAACAAGAACAAGAGGATAATAATAAAATTCAAATTTGTCTCAATGTCCATTATTCGGAAATGTACCCTTGCATGTCTACCATCTGATGTTCTATGGTCCTATATCATGGAATATGCATGAGTTTTAAAAGTTAAACTATTTGTAAATAAAAACTTCATTTAATAGAATTTATGTAAGCTTGGACTACATTTTTTATAGGTCCATGTATGTAAGTAATAAATAATAGGATCGGAAACAAAACAAGTATTTCAACTTTGTTAACAATTGACTGAAAGTGACATCACCATCCTTGCACCCATATCAACTAGTATGGGATGCTCCATGTTGTTTCATGACCTGTGATTTCACCAAATCACAAATATCTGTATATTAGATATTTGTAGAGATTTATGAAAAATAAAAACGCTGGATGATTCGATAATGACAAGACTAAAGAAATATGATAAATATTTTTTTTTAAAATTCCCCATACATATTGTTACGACAATGATTGAGGTCAGAACTGTCGCTTTCCAGTGCGGCGCTACCACGGCGGGCACGACTTCAAGCCGGCCACCATGGACGAGCTGCCGGTGCCGCGCGGCTCGTGGCAGGCGGCCTACGACGCCAAGCAGCGCAAGTACAACGCCGTGCTCGCGCTCGGGCTCGTCTTCACCGTCGGCACCATCGCCCTTGTGAGTGTCCTACATACATCGGGACTTTCGTTTCAGCCAAATGACGTCCACTGCTGGACAAAGGCCTCCCCCAAGGTTTTCCACAATGAACGGTCCTGCGCTGCCCGCATCCAGGCTCCCGACCCTTCCCGCGACCTTTACCAGATCGTCGGTCCACCTAGTAGGAGGCCTGCCCACGCTACGTCTTCCAGCCCGTGGTCGCCACTCGAGAACTTTCCTGCCCCAACGGCTAATCGGCAACATCGGGACTAATGCTGATTAATTGTTACTAAACAGCCAAAAAGCTTGTCTTAAGAATTAATTGATCGCAAAATAGAATCTGTATAGCAATACTTCTACAAAATAGTCAGATTTTAATAATTCTTAATCATAATTCTGAATCACAAACACCACTGGAAGACATGAGCTACTAGGGTTTCTGGGCTACTTTTACAACACAATATGAGCTAGTGCTCATTGTGTTAACTTTACCTTGAAGTAATTATTATGCTGAAGTCCGAGTTAAAAGCGTGTATATACTTTATGAATTATGACGTACCACCAATATTTAATTCATTTATTATCTTTGCAGGCTAAGGCAAGTGGACTGGTGTACCTCAACTACTCTCCCCCCAAGTCCCTGGACTAAGCGCTTGATGGCAACAAACTAGTAAAGAAATAGTTCAACCTTTGCAATATACCCAAAATCAAGTACTAGATAGTATGATATTGATGAAGGCTGAACTATTTACTAAATCCATAAATTAATTACTTAGGCTATAACAATAAATGCTGTGAAACATCTTCTGTTGTTTCAGTTACATAATTTCTTTCTAAATGATAATGAAAGACTCAAACATGCAGTCAAATAAAAAAAAATTACAGAAATAGTTTTTATTTCAATACAAAGAATAACAGTGCAATAATATAAATATGTACATCCATTTTATATACAATTTCATTCTAGCACTTATTTAAGTAATAACCCTCCTGACGCAGTCCGGTAAAAATTAACTTGTTATAAATAATTTCAGTCTATTTATAGGTCAATAGGCCACAGAAAGGTTTATTAAAGAACTCATAATAATACCCATATACATAATATACATTTTAGAATTTAGAATGATTTTTCAATGGATTTGGTGGCAATATCTATTTAAAAATGACCATAAATAACTTAAACCTAATCTGGTCATGGTAGAATAGCCAGATTTTTTTTACTTCGAGTAATAATAGATATAAGCGTGCTCTCACGGGTATCTCGAAGCGTAGCCGTTATGTAAATATTCCCAATTTTGCTTTCACACGTTCCTTTTGTAATAGAATTAAGCACCGGGCGTCTAGAAAGATCAGGAGACGCGAAACTGCGCTCGGACCGACGTTCGAGGGCTCGCGGTCGCGCGCATCAGTGCTCGCGCGCGATGTCGGAGAAGGCGTCCAGGATGTCCTGCGTCGTCAGCGGCATGGCCAGCCCCGCGCCCGCGTAGCACGTGGCGATGCGAGACTGCACACGAAGAATAAGTTTTAGAAACATCGGTAATGAGGGCGGATGCGAGTTTAAGGCCTCAGCCTCGAATTTAGCGGGCAGCGGGGCGGCGGCGGTAGCGGCGCGGGAGCGGCAGGATCTTATGCGTAAAATCAAATAGACGGTTCTCGAAAACAGCGGCGCGGGAGCGGGCAGCGTACTCCTTTTGCCCACAATAAATCGAGCGTTACGAATAAATTTGAATCGAAATAAAATTGTCGCCGTTGTTCAGACGTTTCGTTTGCGAATAAAAACAAATATCTCGACAACACAACCCCGAACACAACACTTCGCCGCTAAAGCGCCGCGCGAGCTGCCCGCTTGTTTCGAGAACGGGTCTGCGTTGCCCGCCCCGCTCCCGCGCCGCCGCCGCTCCCGCCCCGCTGCCCGCTAAATTCGAGGCTGCGGCCTAAAGGTAGCATTCGGATCAAGACGACCGCGACGCGAGACCGCGACTCGAGACCGCGACCGGCGACCGCGACCCACTGCTTTATATGAATTAATAGGAAGTGCTGACGGATGCAAGCAACCGAGTCGCGCGACGTGTGGGCGTGGCCTGCCGGCTACTTGCGTCGCGCGACTCGGTCGCTCACAAGGCAGTGCCGTGACGCGACAGATGCAAAATGGCCGTGTTTTCTTCGCACGAAGGCGAAATTTTAATAGAATTAGTAAGTTTCGTATGGGTCGCACGACTCGTGTCGCGAAGATTCGTAAGTAGCTGTCGCCCTGCGACCTGCGACCGGTGGCCTGTCGCGGTCTCGGGTCGTGGTCTCTCGTCGCGGTCGTCTTGATCCGAATGCTATCTTAAAAGTGTCGTATCCGACGGTAATCGTCGCTCGTCACCTGCAGCGCGAGGTGCTGCGCGAGGAACTCCTCCTGCATGGCGCGCCACACCACCTGCAGCAGCCCGCCCTCCTCGCTCAGGTGCTTCTCCACCGTGCGGTACAGCCGGTGCAGCGACTTGCGCACTGCAACCAACCACGCGTCACGAGAGATAACGATCGCACTGAGAAACTTAAGAAATACACTCAACATCAAATAAATCGCACCTCCCGCGACAAGCACTTTCAAACGTATGCATCCCCACTTCCCACCAATATTGGCACCATTTAAAAGCCTAGTTCTAAACTTCATTTCATTAAAGGAAAGGTTTTTACCCCAAAAATGTGTCTTTAGAAGGATCCAGAGTCACTTCTTCAAAAAATAGGTAGTTACGCTTGAGCCAACTTTTATGGCTATAAAACTGTTAAGTTGGGATTAATCGCTATCCATCTGTTAAGGAGGATACGTATGATCATTATTTGGTTTTATAACCATAAAATTTGGTCTAATTGATCCCAGAGGTGAGCCCAAAGTGAGGTCTATTTTCAAGTCACATTTATGGTATATGTTAATCATTTATTAAGAAATTGAAAGTGTTTTTCTTTAAGGATATTTATTGGGCTTTCAAATAACACCAAGTAGTAAAAACGCGGTACCTTCGGGCGCGGGGTACATGGCCAGCAGGCGGCGCAGCTCGTGCTTGCTGAAGGCGGCGCGGTAGCACACCTCGTCCTCGCGCACGCCGCCCGCCACCGCCTCCGCCACGCCCTGCGCGCCGCATGGAACAAAACGGATCCCTTTGTCGTCAGCCGAACGCGCGTAACGCGCACTATTATTATTATTTATGTATGTATATTTTATGCAGTATAGGTTTAGTGTCCGTGACTCTCACTCGGCATGGGGCACACTGAAAACCAACGTCGTGGCTTCCCTCACCGGGGGCCACGGCATATGCTGAGTGGGGTCCCATTGCGATGGGCATCGCTGTGCGACAGGGTGGCACTGCTTAGTTTACTTGCTCATTCATTGTACGCTTTATGTCACCTCTGTCTTATTTGCTTTTTTTTTATTTCACATCTTTTGTCTTTTGTGATGTCCATGGCAATAAATGTTTCTTTCTTTCTTTCTTTCTTTCTTTCTTTCTTTCTTTCTAACGAACGAACGACGGGCCGGTCACCCGGGCGACTGACCTCGAAGAACTGCGTGAGCTTCTCGAGCGGGCGGCCGAAGTACTGCGTGACGTAGGCCTTGAGCGCGGCCGAGTAGCGCGCGCGGCTCTCGCGCCGCAGCGACTCCAGCGCCGCCGCGCGCAGCAGCGACAGGATGCCGTGCAGCCGGTGGTAGTTCTCTGCGGACACAGCGGGTCAGTTGCGGCCGGCGGACGCGTCACTAGGCCTGTTCAATGTTCATCTCCGCGAGTTTACATCGAAAACAAAACACGCACGATGGCCCACCTACAGGATACTATTCGACAAGGCCTCACATACGAGCGAACATTGACTCACGCACGCGTATTCTTGTGTATGATGGAAGAAAATAAAGAAAATGGTGTACTAAATACTGTGCAGTATTTAACTGCCTAAATAATAATAAAAACACAGAATGTACTTTTTTAAGTTGCCTCAAGACACTGAGAGGTAAATAAGTAGTTAATATTATTTATGATAATTCATGCTAAATCATGTATTTCCTCCGCCATTTTCCGCAGTTTGGCACCTCACGTCACATCATTTTACCGAAGTCAGCCCTATAGCTTCGGCGCAGTGCCGATCACTGACGTTTGTCAACAAAATGGTCCTTGACTCTTGAGACAGGCTAAATTACACCATATTGTTAGTGACATTGAGCATACATTTTTTTAAATACCTTCGCGAAGTAAAACTTCTGTACGTAGTACTTATTATTATTCTGTGGCGTCACACTCGCGCGGCCACTCACCCATGTGCAGCACGGCGCGCGGCGTGCGCGGGTGCTCGGCGTGCTGGATGGCGTGCAGCATGGCGCCCGCCAGCGACACGTACCAGCGGTCCAGGTCCGCGCGCCGCCCGCCCGAGAATATCGCCTCGCAGGCGCCGCTCAGCTCCTGGGGACGGACGCGGAGGCGACGTGAAACGAAAAACGATCACGAGCGACCGGACGGCCCGGCGGCCCTTACAATAATTTATTTATTTATTTATTTTATGGAAAACAAACAGCATATATGTATTATTAATAGATGAGGCGGTTAAGATCGAAAATGCCTTACATAGTTTTCACAAATAGCATATCAAGATACAATCCAAAACAAATTATTTAGTATGCAGTATAACTACATGTTAACATGTTGTAATGTAACAATGTTGGTAGACCTAATAAAGAAATAAATAAACTACAATATATGAAAAAAGTTAAAACAATACAGAAAATACCTACTAAAGCCATACCAAAATAGCAGAATATTAAGCAGTAAACAGATACTTCAACTTTTTACCGGGAGAGTGCTAAGTAGTGTCGCCAAAGAATTCTTTATTACTTTGATTTTTGAAGTAGTTTGGTCTCACAATATGAAAAAGGTCAACATTTTCAGAAATAATACCTCGAAGTCCCTCAGGAACGACAGCAGGCCGCACTTGGGCCGGCGGGCCGCCTGCTTGACGGCGTCGGGCAGCGCGGCCAGGCGCTCGGCCACGGCGCGGTCCGCCTGCCGCTTGGCCGCCACCGCGCCGCCCGCCAGCGCCGCGCGCGCCCACCGCGCCTCGCCCTCCGCGCCCGCCACCACGCGCCGCCCGAACACCGCCAGCGCGCGCATCGCCCCGCTGCAACACGACGAGTGTGTGAGTGAGTGAGGTCGCGCCCCGCCTAGGGTTGCCAGGCGTCCGGATAAAGCCGGACATAGCTAGGCTTTTTGATTGCGTGTCCGGCCAAAATAACCTATGTCTGGACTGTCCGGCTTTTTTTAGGCTTTTATTTGGCTGCCGCGCCAGGCCAAAGTCGAGCTACAGAATAAGGCACGCACGCATCAAGACGTTAGGCAACCGATGATGATAGTACTCACTCGTGAGCTCACTAATTACACCCCCCCCCCCCCCCCCCCCCTCGTCGCATGTCCGGCTTTTAGGGTAAAATGTCCGGCCAAATGAAGCACATAGTCCGGCTTTTGTGTTTTTGGATCTGGCAACCCTAGCCCCGCCCCGCCCCGCCCGCACCCGCCCCCGCCCGCACTCACTGCCGGTCGTGGCGCTCCACGTGCCCCACCAGCGCCACCAGCTGCGGCTCCAGCGCCGGGAACAGCTCGCCCATGAAGCGCCGCGTCTCGGCGCCCGCGCGGCGCTCGCGCTCGCCGCCGTCGCTGCGCTCGCTCCGCTCGCCGTCGCTGCCGTCGCTCTGGCGTCAACGAAAGTTCAGTTGGCGCCGGTCCGAAAGAAACCGCGCGACGGGTACGAAACGGACGAACCTTCACGTCCACGTCGAGGTAGAAGAACTGCGTGCAGAAGTCCTGTTCCGCGTCGCACAGGCTCTCGACCAGCGTCAGCACCTGGACACAGAGGAGCGAGATCGAGATAGCCCCGGGCGGCCCGGGACCGACGCGCGCCCACTCAACTCACGCCGTCCAGGATGGGGTCGGCGCGCTCGGGCGCGGCGCCCACCAGCGCGGCGCGCGCCTGCTCCGACGCCGCGCCCACCGCGCGCTCGTACACCTTCGCCCACGTGCTCGTGTACACCTGCCGGCGGAACAAACACGAGTCGAGGGATCATTCGTACGGTCATCGTCGCGCGCCGAATGCGAACGAGGAGCCCACCTTGGCCAGCCCGTCGAAGGCGCGCTCGTCCATGTCCTTGAGCCAGCGCATGAAGGGCGCGTAGGGCAGCAGGTCGGCGTGGTGCTTGCGCGGGCGCGGCTCGTGCGCCGCCTCGTTGCCGAGGTGGATGAGCGCGTTGTTGAGGTGCCGCGCCAGCGCCGCCGCCAGCGCCTCGCGCGCGCGCGCCAGCCGCCGCAGCCGCTCGCGCACCGCGCCCAGCCGCGCCAGCCGCCGCGCGCCCGCCGCCCGCTCCGCCCGCAGCGCGCCCTGCAGCGCCGCGCCGGCCGCCAGCGCGCGCGCGCGGCCCTCCGCCGACGCCAGCGAGATCTGCGCAGCCCACGGGTCAGTGTGTCAGGATGACGCACAGTATGTTATGAGACTGCATAATCGGACATTCTCATTGATTTGATGAAACGTATAGAGCTCAGTTATACAAAAATGATAGTAAAACTCCTGTTTGAAAATTCCAAGTAGTTTTCGCGGTATAAAATTTCAAAGTTACCTATTTTTTTACTTCAAAATTATGCAAAAATATTCTCACTCGGTAACTAATAACATTTAATTCAGAATTGTTATAATACTTCATAGAGCTCTTAAAACTACACGTAATAAGCGTATTAAGTGCTTCGTAAACGCATTCAGTTAATTAGGAAAAATGATTTTAGTGATTTTTGTTTTTATTTTTTTTCTTAATTATACCTTAATATATGCAAACATTTTGAATTGCAAGATATAGTCTGATATTTAATCTAATTGTATAAAAAAAATCAGCTTTAAATTCCGTGATATATTTGAGGAAAATCAAATTGAAAATATGCACCATATAGAATTGTAAATTTCCCATCACTTTTTAATAGCAATATTTCTTTTTGATGTTTAAATATCATCAGCTCGATTGTACCAAATTATTGTATTGACATTCGATTTACATAGGTTTCCAATCGATGAGAAAATTATTAAAGGTAGGATAAATTCGACTTCCTAGATTTGTTTACATACTTTTTTAGTTAGTTACTTACATACAACTTAAGTTAATATAAGAGTGTTAAAAAAGAAAAAAGACTCGACTTGAGAACCTCCTCCTTTTTTTGAAGTCGGTTAAAAACAATGTGAATGTGACTTTTTAGAACCTTCAACACTATGCACATAACAGGCGGGATTTGAAACTTTTTAGACATGAATTATTCCTTCCAAAATTGTCGACCCTAGACTCGTAAAAATTTTATTAAGACGTTTTATGTTTTTTCTCAAATATATCACGGAGTTTAAAGCTGATTTTAATTATACAATTAGATTAAATATCAGACTATGTCTTGCAATTAAAAATGTTTGCATATATTAAGGTATAATTGAGAAAAAAAATAAAAACAAAAATCACTAAAATCATTTTTCCTAATTAACTGAATGCGTTTGAGAAGCACTTAATACGCTTATTACGTGTAGTTTTAAGAGCTCTATGAAGTATTATAACAATTCTGAATTAAATGTTATTAGTTAACGAGTGAGAATATTTTTGCATAATTTTGAAGTAAAAAAATAGGTAACTTTGAATTTTTATACCGCGAAAACTACTTGGAATTTTTAAACGGGAGTTTTACTATCATGTTTGTATAACTGAGCTCTATACGTTTCATCAAATCAATGAGAATGTCCGTTTATACAGTCCCATAACACACTGTGTGACGCTGTGCAAGTCTGCACTATGCCCATGCGGCGAGGGAGTCGAAGAGAGCCGCGATCACGCACTTTGGGAATGTAACCTCTATGACGAAGCTCGACAGAAAATGCTGGGTGCGATACGGAGAGCCGAGCAGGGACCTGTTTATCACCAGGACCTCACGAGTAGTCGCAGTAACTGGATCGCGCTGTGGATCGCGCTGCGCGAGTTCGCGCACTCCGGGCACACAATCAGGCGAAATTATGAGAAGTGATGACATCAACGATAGCAGCCCGACGCGAAGTACCGTATTTGTGGTGTCAAGCCCCAGAAGGGGGAGAATTGACTATGAGAAGGGACATGGATCAGAGAAATTTGTAGGGAGTCAAGCAAAGCGCCCGGGGAAAGGAGCCCAGAGCAAGTACCCGCGCGCTCTCCCGAGATTCGGTTCGTACGCCGTGAGGCAGGAAGAACCATGGGTGGTGGTGGGTTATGTTGGGTCAGTGTGACGTCACGGCGCGCCCGCCGCTCACCTCGGAGATGGAGTCGAGGTCGCGCAGCGGCGGCGCGTCGAGCCACAAGTACAGCTCCTCGAGCTCGGCCAGCAGCGCGCGCGCGTTGGCGTCGGTGCGCGCGGCGCCGAAGCGCGCGTGGGCGGCGTCGGGCGCGGCGCGCACCACGGCCTCGCAGCGCCGCAGCCGCGCCGCCAGCCCCGCGCCCGCCGCCAGCCCCGCGTCCAGCCGCGCCGCCAGCCGCACGCCGGCGCCCAAGCCCTGCGCAACCCGCTGCTGTTATTGGACAGCGCTGACAAATACTTCAGGAAACTTGAAAAGAATCGGTTGCCGTTTCCTATGAAAATCAAATTCAAAAGTGTACGAACTGTACATACTTCAGGTGTTATTCACACACCATATTTATATTAATAATTAACTGTGTGACTTTTAGGTACACATTGAATACCTAAAACTAATGATAAGTAAGTATGAAGATTATTTTTTAAACATGACTTGGTCTTCCGAGCCTTATGACTTATTTTAATAGAATACCTAAGATGAGCAAACTTAGGAATATGACAGTTTGTAATGGTTATGTGGCTGCGTCCGTGGCGTGACGCGCGCGTGAGCACCTCGCTGGCGGCGGCCAGCATGCCGGCCACGTTGAGCGCGTCGAGGCGCGCCAGGCGCTCGGCCAGGCGGCGCACGCGGCCCTCGGCGTCGGCGGCGGGCGAGCCGTCCTCCAGCAGCGCGCCCAGCGCCGCGTCCGACGGCATCGAGCCCTCCGAACCCTGCACGAAAAACTTACACTTTATCCTCGCACTGTTATGCACTTTTCCACGATGAGAATTAGCTCCCGTAATATCAAACTTATAATGATGTCGTTTGTTCGATCTGAGCTACGAATGATTTCCTTTGCGTAATAATGAATATATTTCAGTTTACTTACTACATCCACAAATAGTTGGTCCCGACCGTCCAGTTCTCTCTGCATCGCCAGTGCTTCTTGCTTCATAGTTTGTGTGGTAGTTTTACACCCTCTTTCTTTTCAGTCTTCAGTACCTATCATCCGCTTGATGCCACTTAGATTTACCTTACCTATAGGCTATAATACAACTGTATTGATAATATAATGAACAAATTGAAATTTCAAATTAAGTTTTAAACAAAACATGAATGAATAAGTTCATCACATTCACGCCTACAACAACAACCAGAGCTGACTGACATTGACAGTTCATTGACAGAATAGACAGCAGTGTAGTGTGCATCATCTGTGGTGTGCAGTGCTGCGGTCCGAAATATAAGCCAGTGGGTCAAAGAGCATAAAAGAGTAAGAGACGGCACTCCATAGATATTTTTTGAGCTCACGCACACATATGCATTTTAGAGAACGACCCGCAAATCTTTACCAACCGCACAAACTACAGGCGGAGCTACCAACATAATGCCTTATTTTCTGACAGTATTAGTGACGTTCGTAATAACTTATCGATTATCGATACTTTGCTAGGGTTGTAATTGCATATCGATATCTAGTATAGGAACCTTCAATATTTTAATGATTACTATTTTTATTTTATACTATGTGTAAGTAAAACGAAGTTTTGTAACGTAAATTATTTATTTCGAAATAAAATAGGTATATTACAATAAGTATTGAACATGACATAGCAGTTGTAGGCATGAGGAATTATTGAAAATTATAACAAAGTACAGAAATGATAATTTTGTAAACTTTTATTTTCACAACTTTTTCTAAGAAAAAATAGGATTTTTATTTATAAACATCTTTAATTTTCTTATCAGCTGATCGAACCTCAGCCTCAAGATTACTTTTCAATGCTTTGTTGCTGTGCTTTTTTACTTTTGTCAGCAAAATTGTTTTCACTTTTTATGAAGCTGTCATTAATGATTTTACAACTTTTTCTTAGAAAAAGGTAACTTAATATTTTAAACATCTTATCATAAATTTCTTTATTATGTTGTTGACATTTAAACCAACTAAAATTACAATTTGTACTCAACATTAAGAAAATGAATTTTCCAACATTTTCCATATCGGTCGGCAATATGGTCATGATAAAATTGTTTAGCTTCATTTACGGTGGTACATAATTGAATTGTTGGATAAACGAGACTTTTTTTATCATGCCACCATTCGCGAAGAGATATATATGCATACAAATCATTGTCAACAGGAGTTTTCACGCTCAAACACTCTTCACAAATTAAACAAGAACTGTTCTGTAATAGTTTGGCAGCTAAATACCCGCTTACATATACTACTGGTTGGTTTTCAAGGCTACACAAATTTTCAATGGGCTGTTCTAAGTTTTCAGGGTCCGGGATAGACAACACAGGATAAAATTCAGTGTCTGTGGAATCTTGAACATTAATTTTTATTTCTGTTGTTTTTAAATTAGTTTTTAAAATGTCTTTATATTCCAGCATATGTTTATTGTTGTCTGCTTCACAATTAGCACTTCTGCTATGAGGCACTTTCAGCCCAGTAACCATGCTTGTTTTAAGCGCTGCAGTAAAGTGCGTGATAGTGGGATTTCTATTGGTTACACTGTGTTGCCTAATGATTCCAAATAAGTTTTCCAGAGAGTCTTGGTTAAACTGTCTAAGGTTCATATATTTAAACCCTTCATTCTTTAACTTTTCCCAAATATCGTTTAAGGATTTGATAGATATTTGATATCCCTTTACGCATTTAACATTTTTTAGTATCGTGTTTTCTGCTGTTATAAATTTTATGGTTTTTAACTTATCAGTATAAAAGGTCCAAGACTCAATGTGATTACTTGATGTGGAAACATTTTCCCGGATCCCTTTCTTTACGTCATTTAAAGATGATGGACCATTTGTACAATCAAATAGTTTATCTAACTGTTCAATCACAAATGCTGTATCATTGCAATCAGAAACTTCTTTCCATGCCATCATTTTTAAAATAGCTGCCACGGTATTACTCAGAGCATGCGCAGCATACTTCACCCTCATCTTAGTTTTGAATGTTGGATTTACAATGGTACTATTCAGTTTTTTAAAATTTAAAAAAATTCTGTTGTGTTCTTCTGCAACTACCAAATGCCTCCATTGTGCAATTTTTCCATCGAAAGACATATTTCCACTTTTAAAGAAATTGTTTCGTAATGATTTGAACAAGTGAGGGATGTCATAGATTATAAAAATTTTGTCATTATTTACAGAGAAAAAGTTGCTATCTATGCCTTGTCCACAGTTTCTTTTTAACATGTTAAGAGCTCCTATATTTGTAGATCCCTGATCACAAACTGTTGTTAGAACCATAAATCCGATTTCTTTTAATTTTTTGATGATGTCCGATATAATTTTTGCCAGTTTTGCTGTTGATATTGTGCCTTCCACAAAATAGTGCGCAATATATTGTTTGTATTTATGTTTAGCACCCTGTATCATAAACACTAACGCATGGTCTGCAATTTTCTTTTCTCGTCCCATGTTCTCGCCCTCTCCATAATCCACGTAGCCATCCACTTTATCAGCAATTTCGTTATAAATTATCCGTTTCTTTAACGCCATCTCGTCAAATATTAACGAGCAATATTTATTTTCCTTTGGCATACTTGATGCTTTTGCCTCTAACATATCAATTATATTTTTATTTATACCAGGCTCCATTGGTATATTTTTTAAAATCCTTTGGAGCGTTTTAGTGCTTGGTAGCGTAAACAGCTTTTGCATAATATAGCGGTATGCTTTAGGGGACCGTTTAAATATAGCCAAAGCATATATTTTGTTGGCTAAAGTCCACCTTTTTCCTTGTGACTTTTTTTTGTTATTCTGCACTACATCCTTTACTAACGATGTCAGCACTTCCGAATCTAACTTGTCTAAATTCACTCTTGACTTCGCTACAACTACTACCAACGGTTGTAGTTGTAAGGGGAACTGAAAGCAGATAATGAAATGTGAATTGGGTAATAAAATGTCATGTTCTTACCCAACTTTAGGGTACAATCAGTCTAGTACATGTCTTGCTCACATTAAAAATTACTAGCTTATAAATATTATTAAACTAGCTGACCTGGCTAATTAATGTAGATTGCCTAAAATTTTTCAAATTGGTCCGGTACTTTTTTTGAAGAATTTGTATTACACAAATTACTAAAGTCCCTCTAACTCAACACACATTCTAAGCTAAATTGTGTTACGAGTGGGTTTACTACAATATTCAAGCTGTGGGGTTCTAACCCGCACTTTAGGCTATCTTGGCTTCGAGTTACGGAGCCGATCAAATACAAACAAACAATTAAATATTTCCTTTTTATATTATTAGTATAATTTTAGATAAACATACCTCGTTCAACTGGATTTGACTTCTTTGGAATGCAATATGAATGATCATAAAGAACTGTAACAAAGTATAGATATAATTAATAATTGAAATTATATATTATTTATTGATAAGCATACAACACATGTTTGTGGTTACAAAGAAAGAACCTTGTTAAATTGCATTCGGTTGGTTTGTTTTGGAAACCAAAGAAAATTAATTAAGACATCTAAATAATTCAGAAAAATTGACAGTAAATTAAATTTAAAAAAAATAATTGAAGTCATCATCATACCTGTCTTGAGGTTTTCTTTATTGGAGTCTTTTACATGAAGAGGAAACTCTGTCAAAACTTCATCTGGCAAGATGGGATTGCTCAATTCCAGTGTTGGAATAGCTGAGTTCTTCAGCCGAGTTCCTTTGGCATTGAAGGATTCAGGAGTGAAGTGCCCACCACAAACAAACTTCAGTTGGTGTAACTTTTCAATAGGTACATATGCTAAGTCTTCTATGCCAGCATTTTTAACCCACATTCGACAACTGAAATAAGAAATACCTATTAGAAAAGAAAAAGAATAACAAACTGAAATTTATTCATCAACTAATTTCTTTTAGTATTGTTATGCAATTCATTTACAGAGTACGAAACAAAATACTGAAATTAAAAATTGGTTATGGTTATTTACTGTATGATTAAAAATATTAATCCCAGCCTTTAAGTTTACACAATCAGTAAAATTATCTTGTAATAAATGAGTGTTATTAGAAACTTACCGGTCAGAATCCAGAGGAAACCTACTCAAAAGTAAGGGTGATCCACCACGACTTCGCCTCTTATTACAAATAACGCACTTCTTGTTGTTTCTACTCTCCATTATCAGTAGAAGCCTAAAATGAAATAGGTATTAATTAAACAAAGCCTATAATTTCTCTCCAACCAGTGTCAATGCCCTGGTTCATGCATTTACCAGTTTTGAAAGTACATTTACATTTTCATCACATAGGGTTGTTTTTAATGAATAATAGATTTGTAATAGATCTAATATTTCAAGTAAGTAGATAACATACCCATTAAACAGAAAAGTAAATAAGAGTTTAAACTTCTGTAGAAGTTGAAACACAGCTTATTTAAAAGAGTCTCTATCTCACAAAAAACATAACACTGAACAGCAAACTTTATCACGCCCGATACGGAGGAACTTAATCAACTCAACGTAAACGACAGAAAAGTTTATTTACAGTAATTTACAGTAGAAGTGTCTACCCACTGCAGTGGGTAGACACTTCTCATTCAAAAACTAGTCTCTATATGTAGCAATTGATATACAACCTTATCCCTTAAGCAATAAAGTGCATTTTGGATTGATTTCACTACAGCAGGGGAACCCGCGGATCAATACCACCATACTAAAAATAATTGTTAGTGTCCTTATGTTGGTAGTATTGTTAGTTTGACAAATGAAAAAAAATGTCTGTCAATTGAGTTTGAGTTTTTAACCGGCGAATTGATTCGTGTGAAGTTATTTTCTCAGATTTGGTGCAATATTACTGTAAATAAACTTTTCTGTCGTTTACGTTGAGTTGATTAAGTTCCTCCGTATCGGGCGTGATAAAGTTTGCTGTTCAGTGTTATGTTTTTTGTGAGATAGAGACTCTTTTAAATAAGCTGTGTTTCAACTTCTACAGAAGTTTAAACTCTTATTTACTTTTCTGTTTAATGGGTATGTTATCTACTTACTTGAAATATTAGATCTATTACAAATCTATTATTCATTAAAAACAACCCTATGTGATGAAAATGTAAATGTACTTTCAAAACTGGTAAATGCATGAACCAGGGCATTGACACTGGTTGGAGAGAAATTATAGGCTTTGTTTAATTAATACCTATTTCATTTTAGGCTTCTACTGATAATGGAGAGTAGAAACAACAAGAAGTGCGTTATTTGTAATAAGAGGCGAAGTCGTGGTGGATCACCCTTACTTTTGAGTAGGTTTCCTCTGGATTCTGACCGGTAAGTTTCTAATAACACTCATTTATTACAAGATAATTTTACTGATTGTGTAAACTTAAAGGCTGGGATTAATATTTTTAATCATACAGTAAATAACCATAACCAATTTTTAATTTCAGTATTTTGTTTCGTACTCTGTAAATGAATTGCATAACAATACTAAAAGAAATTAGTTGATGAATAAATTTCAGTTTGTTATTCTTTTTCTTTTCTAATAGGTATTTCTTATTTCAGTTGTCGAATGTGGGTTAAAAATGCTGGCATAGAAGACTTAGCATATGTACCTATTGAAAAGTTACACCAACTGAAGTTTGTTTGTGGTGGGCACTTCACTCCTGAATCCTTCAATGCCAAAGGAACTCGGCTGAAGAACTCAGCTATTCCAACACTGGAATTGAGCAATCCCATCTTGCCAGATGAAGTTTTGACAGAGTTTCCTCTTCATGTAAAAGACTCCAATAAAGAAAACCTCAAGACAGGTATGATGATGACTTCAATTATTTTTTTTAAATTTAATTTACTGTCAATTTTTCTGAATTATTTAGATGTCTTAATTAATTTTCTTTGGTTTCCAAAACAAACCAACCGAATGCAATTTAACAAGGTTCTTTCTTTGTAACCACAAACATGTGTTGTATGCTTATCAATAAATAATATATAATTTCAATTATTAATTATATCTATACTTTGTTACAGTTCTTTATGATCATTCATATTGCATTCCAAAGAAGTCAAATCCAGTTGAACGAGGTATGTTTATCTAAAATTATACTAATAATATAAAAAGGAAATATTTAATTGTTTGTTTGTATTTGATCGGCTCCGTAACTCGAAGCCAAGATAGCCTAAAGTGCGGGTTAGAACCCCACAGCTTGAATATTGTAGTAAACCCACTCGTAACACAATTTAGCTTAGAATGTGTGTTGAGTTAGAGGGACTTTAGTAATTTGTGTAATACAAATTCTTCAAAAAAAGTACCGGACCAATTTGAAAAATTTTAGGCAATCTACATTAATTAGCCAGGTCAGCTAGTTTAATAATATTTATAAGCTAGTAATTTTTAATGTGAGCAAGACATGTACTAGACTGATTGTACCCTAAAGTTGGGTAAGAACATGACATTTTATTACCCAATTCACATTTCATTATCTGCTTTCAGTTCCCCTTACAACTACAACCAAACAACTAAATTCAACATGTTTGGGAGCTGTGGATATACCAGATTCTGGTATTTCTGCGAAAACAACTTTTGAACCTCTTCCTTCTACTTCCAATGCACCAGAACATATGACCTATAAACCCATTACTCATGGTAAGTGTACAAACTAATTATTTACCTTCTAAAATATGCCTTCCCTCAAACTAAAGAATGCCACCCTGGATGCGTTCTGCAGTCTGCAGTCAGGTCAAAATGAACTTATATGTACAACATTCTAGGTTTCTGTACATTTTATATTAATGCTATTTGACCGTGCGGATACGAACAAAGAACGCAAAGCACACGTGACTGATTGCCTTATCACGACCACTTACAGATTGTCTTGACATACCCGCAGACCGCATCCAGAATGCAGAACATTAAAACCTCTAAATGCCTTTAATTTAATATTATGTCATTGTTATTGAAGGTGGGCCCACGCTTCATATTTTATGAGAAGAGCTATCATTATCCTGTCTTTGCATTTTTTTAAAACTTGATAATGATTGATTGATTTGGAAATAATATGTTTCATAAAACAACAAAATAAATTTTAAACTAATTTGCATATTTATAATATTTCAGATGATAAAAACATTTGCCATCAAGATGCACAGGCAGAAATATTAGTCCACAGTTATAAAAGACCTAAGAAAAACATTGAAATGAAAGGTAAGATAAAACATCCTAATTTAAAAAACTAAGTAAAATTGCTGATTAATTAACCAATATTCAATTCAATTTGCTTTAATGTTGTTTTTTTTACTAATGGAAATGTTTTTATTACAGACACTTCATCAACATTTACAATTAAAGAGAAGAGGCTTTGGCGACAGTTACAAAATGCAAAAAAAACAATAAGGAATATAGCGAAGTCAAGAGTGAATTTAGACAAGTTAGATTCGGAAGTGCTGACATCGTTAGTAAAGGATGTAGTGCAGAATAACAAAAAAAAGTCACAAGGAAAAAGGTGGACTTTAGCCAACAAAATATATGCTTTGGCTATATTTAAACGGTCCCCTAAAGCATACCGCTATATTATGCAAAAGCTGTTTACGCTACCAAGCACTAAAACGCTCCAAAGGATTTTAAAAAATATACCAATGGAGCCTGGTATAAATAAAAATATAATTGATATGTTAGAGGCAAAAGCATCAAGTATGCCAAAGGAAAATAAATATTGCTCGTTAATATTTGACGAGATGGCGTTAAAGAAACGGATAATTTATAACGAAATTGCTGATAAAGTGGATGGCTACGTGGATTATGGAGAGGGCGAGAACATGGGACGAGAAAAGAAAATTGCAGACCATGCGTTAGTGTTTATGATACAGGGTGCTAAACATAAATACAAACAATATATTGCGCACTATTTTGTGGAAGGCACAATATCAACAGCAAAACTGGCAAAAATTATATCGGACATCATCAAAAAATTAAAAGAAATCGGATTTATGGTTCTAACAACAGTTTGTGATCAGGGATCTACAAATATAGGAGCTCTTAACATGTTAAAAAGAAACTGTGGACAAGGCATAGATAGCAACTTTTTCTCTGTAAATAATGACAAAATTTTTATAATCTATGACATCCCTCACTTGTTCAAATCATTACGAAACAATTTCTTTAAAAGTGGAAATATGTCTTTCGATGGAAAAATTGCACAATGGAGGCATTTGGTAGTTGCAGAAGAACACAACAGAATTTTTTTAAATTTTAAAAAACTGAATAGTACCATTGTAAATCCAACATTCAAAACTAAGATGAGGGTGAAGTATGCTGCGCATGCTCTGAGTAATACCGTGGCAGCTATTTTAAAAATGATGGCATGGAAAGAAGTTTCTGATTGCAATGATACAGCATTTGTGATTGAACAGTTAGATAAACTATTTGATTGTACAAATGGTCCATCATCTTTAAATGACGTAAAGAAAGGGATCCGGGAAAATGTTTCCACATCAAGTAATCACATTGAGTCTTGGACCTTTTATACTGATAAGTTAAAAACCATAAAATTTATAACAGCAGAAAACACGATACTAAAAAATGTTAAATGCGTAAAGGGATATCAAATATCTATCAAATCCTTAAACGATATTTGGGAAAAGTTAAAGAATGAAGGGTTTAAATATATGAACCTTAGACAGTTTAACCAAGACTCTCTGGAAAACTTATTTGGAATCATTAGGCAACACAGTGTAACCAATAGAAATCCCACTATCACGCACTTTACTGCAGCGCTTAAAACAAGCATGGTTACTGGGCTGAAAGTGCCTCATAGCAGAAGTGCTAATTGTGAAGCAGACAACAATAAACATATGCTGGAATATAAAGACATTTTAAAAACTAATTTAAAAACAACAGAAATAAAAATTAATGTTCAAGATTCCACAGACACTGAATTTTATCCTGTGTTGTCTATCCCGGACCCTGAAAACTTAGAACAGCCCATTGAAAATTTGTGTAGCCTTGAAAACCAACCAGTAGTATATGTAAGCGGGTATTTAGCTGCCAAACTATTACAGAACAGTTCTTGTTTAATTTGTGAAGAGTGTTTGAGCGTGAAAACTCCTGTTGACAATGATTTGTATGCATATATATCTCTTCGCGAATGGTGGCATGATAAAAAAAGTCTCGTTTATCCAACAATTCAATTATGTACCACCGTAAATGAAGCTAAACAATTTTATCATGACCATATTGCCGACCGATATGGAAAATGTTGGAAAATTCATTTTCTTAATGTTGAGTACAAATTGTAATTTTAGTTGGTTTAAATGTCAACAACATAATAAAGAAATTTATGATAAGATGTTTAAAATATTAAGTTACCTTTTTCTAAGAAAAAGTTGTAAAATCATTAATGACAGCTTCATAAAAAGTGAAAACAATTTTGCTGACAAAAGTAAAAAAGCACAGCAACAAAGCATTGAAAAGTAATCTTGAGGCTGAGGTTCGATCAGCTGATAAGAAAATTAAAGATGTTTATAAATAAAAATCCTATTTTTTCTTAGAAAAAGTTGTGAAAATAAAAGTTTACAAAATTATCATTTCTGTACTTTGTTATAATTTTCAATAATTCCTCATGCCTACAACTGCTATGTCATGTTCAATACTTATTGTAATATACCTATTTTATTTCGAAATAAATAATTTACGTTACAAAACTTCGTTTTACTTACACATAGTATAAAATAAAAATAGTAATCATTAAAATATTGAAGGTTCCTATACTAGATATCGATATGCAATTACAACCCTAGCAAAGTATCGATAATCGATAAGTTATTACGAACGTCACTAATACTGTCAGAAAATAAGGCATTATGTTGGTAGCTCCGCCTGTAGTTTGTGCGGTTGGTAAAGATTTGCGGGTCGTTCTCTAAAATGCATATGTGTGCGTGAGCTCAAAAAATATCTATGGAGTGCCGTCTCTTACTCTTTTATGCTCTTTGATATAAGCACAGACGGGACTTCCTTTTGGTATAAGTACTATACTCTATGTCCATATCTTTGGACAAAGTGCACATTATAATCACAAACCAGTCGAAAAGCGTTTTTTTGTATGGAGTTATGATGACGGATTTAATTTTTGATTCGACCAAAAATTGCAACTTTTCCAGGGGACAGAATCGTTTGATAGCGTGTGCATCAAAGAGCGTGGATACATACCATTCATCATTCTTTTATTCCTTTTGCATGATTAAGCAAAGGCATTATTCCTGTCAGTCTACAATTTATATATTTCATAATCTCGGTACCGGTAATCGGTATTTACATCGCGATGTTAGTGTAGCGTACGTACATCACTTAAGTTTAACCTCAAAATTTGCTTGCTCAATTTTGATTCAATGGATTCAAGTATCGCATTACACAAATAAATGTGTTACAAAAATCTTGAAGTATTCTGATTTAATTAGGGTCTGGACTGTAGAATTCAAATAAAAGAGCTCGTGTACTGTAAAAGTGTAAAACAAAAAAGTAATTTCTTACAATCATGGCCACAAGCGCTTCGACATCAACATCAAAAGGTGGAAAGCCCAAATCCAGTGAAGAGATCTTTGCAGGATTTCAAACACTCCGCACCGAACAAAGGCAACTCGCTAACAAAATATCAGAACTTGAAATGGATCTAAATGAACACAAGTGTGTGAAGTATAAATTGTTCATTAACTTAAATAACAACAGTAAGTAGGTACCAATTCTCATTATTTAAATAAATATTATTGTTCACAGAATTGTAATTGAAACCCTAAAAGGTGTCGATGGATCTCGAAAGTGTTTCCGAATGGTTGGCGGTGTCCTAGTGGAGCGAACGGTGGCCGATGTCTTGCCAGAGCTCGAAACTAACCGGGAACGTTTGCCAAAGGCTTTGCAGGCTTTACATGAACAATTGACAAAGAAAGGGCAAGAAATTAATGATTACATTGAGTGCCACGATATACGTGTTCAGCGAGCTGACCGACCACCAGCTGAAGAAACTCCTGAGCAACCTGCAAAATCAAACGTCCTAGTGGCTAGTGCTTAATTGAAGAATTAATAAGTATGAACAATTTATAACTTTTGAGTATTTAACCTATTTAAGAAAGTATTCTAAAATATTTCAACATTTAAGTTTGAAAATACTAATCCAAGTGCTTGTGCTATTTAATTTGCTAATTATATTTAAACCACGGATACTTTGGCAGGTATATCTACTTTACTAAATACTCATTTACCAAGATTGCAATAAAATTGATAATCTATGATTATCCTGATCAAAAGCTGCCATGGCATGTAAATTCTATTGAAGTTGAAATAAATATTTGAGTAAATTTTATTTTATTTTTTATTTATGTATCTTTGTAAATTTCTTTACAAGTGTAATGTCCAGGCAGGTAGCGCATTTTCTTACATAACTTTTCAATTCCTATCATTGGAGGTCCGAAAATATTTCTCATACAATTTGATATCATAATGATCATTCTTCATAAAAAATTTAAAACCTACATATTTAAAAACATAATCATTGATATTCATAATATCACTAATCATACACTTAGTTTTTACTAATATTTGTTTTCATATATTTTTCTATACTAATGATCGAAACTCATAATCATTCGAATAAATAACTATAATATTCATAAATGTGATGTATCCTAATAGGGTAAACCGTATAGCTATTGCCCACTTAAAGATTTCAAACACATTGAGATGAAAAATTAAAGAAAGTATTTTAATTATCGACCATTTATGACTTTTTTCTTATAACTCAATAAACTGTTAAACAGAATATTAACAGTTTTTAGTTAAAACTTACGTAACTTAGAAAATATTGAAATAAATTTAAAATCCTCCAAAAAGTACAGTCATTGCCCATTACTTACACTAATTGCCCACATCAAAGCACAGTAATTGCCCAGTATCTTAAACCAAAATAATCAATTTTAAAATGACAAAATAGGCTTTAAATAAACAAAACAAAACATTAAACTTAAATTCTAGTAGACACTAGTAGTACAGTCTTCAAAATTTCAAAATAAATTGCGTTTGGCCTTATTAACATAAATTATCAAATATTTCTTGAGCTGTTGTTGATGTGTCAAGGCAAAATTTTGAATTTTATATGTATTTAGTTTTTTATCTTCTTTGATATCAGTTCAAGTGGTTACTCAGAATGTTCAAATAGCTGTTGGTTATTCTTCCCTAAAGTTGTATCTATTTCCTTACAATTAACATTTTCACTAGTAGATTTAACGTAGGATTTTCATTTTTTGTATTTGCGTTTGAATTTTTATCAATTTTTTCAAGCCAAACCATATTTTTCAGCAATTCATCTTGTAGATAAATTGTTGGATACATCTTCGAATCGCTGCAAAACCGACTCCACGTAGTCTTGTCTGCCCTACCCCTAGAGTGTAATTTAAAAGCCGGAGACGAGGAGATACCAATGCATGCTGCATGCTCTGCATGCTTATCTACTCTATTAAATTATATATGATTTTTTTAAAGATACGAGTATGTCTGTTATAAAGTAAATTATTCTGAACAACAACTTTATGAGTTGAAGTATGTTCTTAGTAACAACATTATTAATTAAAACAATATGATCAATGAATGTTATGAAGAAAAAAGATCTGAAAATAAAAATTATGTATTTTAAATGGTTCTTGGTAGTAACAGTATTGATAAAAAAATTATGATTACTAACTGTTATGAGCTCCGATGGTAGTAATAAAAATGTATGAATAAAAAAAGTATGAAAAATAAAATTATGAAGAGAGATTATTATGAACACAAATCGGTAGTAAGACAAAGAATAGGATTTAGAATTTTATGTGAGCCAATATAGAACCGTCCAGGCATGATAAGGCATCATAGACATTATTGATGCATTCATATGAAAGGGAGTATTAAAGATGAACTAAAAACATGTGATACATAATAAAAACCAATTATATTTTTCATGTATACAAAATATGAAAATATTATCTACAAATAAAATATTTTATAACAACAATAGATGTATACTTTAATGCTTAAATTAGCTTAGGGCCCTTTCCCATGGCAGTCCAGTGCAGGATCCTGCAGAAAGTACTTATGTTTTGACATCCCATTTTTTGGCAGTTGCAAAAAAATTTGCAAGAAACTGCTAGTGGGAACACTTCTATTAAAAAATTATAAGTTGTAAACTGGATCCTGTTTAAAACGGGATGTTCATGTGAATGTTAGTATTAAAAGATTCTGAAAAAAACAGTACTAACAAAAAACTGATGTTGCTGTGCGAAAGAGCCCATAATGATTAATGGAATCACAGAATACTTGATGTGTTTACACATCTTTTGTTATTCGAACAATATCACATACCTAGTTTAAGATACATTATACTTAGCAGTGTAGTTAACAGGGCCATTAACATAATATTCTGTGTGTTTGAGCTGCAGTAGAATCAGTAGAGTGGAGCAGTATACAGGGTGGAATTTTGTAATGCCACCTGGAGGGAAAGTACTCTTAATACTGTAGATAGAAAATTTTACTACAAGGAAACATTTCTTAATTTAGGAAAAGAGATAAAAACTGCATTCAAGGATTTCTGAAAATTTGCTGCCACACCCGGGAATCGAACCAACTAAAATTTGTTAAAAATTACACCCTGTATTTTATTGCATCGATCATTAGGGTTAAGTATAAGGATGAAATCTCTCTAACAAACTTGATAAATCAAATGAAAGGAAAACCATGAAATCTTAAATTATTTTAAATATTTGCAGAAAATTGTATGTTGGTGAATTTTCGAAATTTTTTAGAAAATCTTTGAATGCAGTTCTCTTTCTTTTCAAAAATAAAGGAATGTTTTCTTTGAGTAAAATTTTCTATCTGCAGTATTAAGAGTACTTTCCCTCCAGGTGGCATTACAAAATTCCACCCTGTATAGTGGTACAAGCTCGAAGCGCGCAGCTGCACTATACTACGACGATACATGCTTTCCTATGAAACTTTTATCGACGTGTCACTAATAGCAATTTCATAGAAATATATAGCAGTCAGTAGTGTCGCGAGGACTTATCGTTCGCTTCAACCGTGTGGAGTCGGCTACAAAATTATACTTTTAAGTATCAGAAGCGGCTCTAAAGGTGAGGAAAATTGGTTGGGGCATATATCTCGGGACCGGGGTCAGATTCGGCGGGGGTGGCGGCGGCGGCGGGCGGCGCAGGGGCGGCGGGCGGCGGCCACTCGCCGCTGCGGCCGCCCGACTTGCGCACCACGCGCAGGTCCGTGATGCGCATGTCGCGGTCCACCGACTTGCACATGTCGTAGAGCGCCAGCGCCGCCACCGCCGCGCCCGTCAGCGCCTCCATCTCCGCGCCCGTGCGCGCCGTCACGCGCACCTCGCACGCCACGCGCAGCGCGCCGCCCGCGCCCGCCGGCAGCTCCACGCGCACGCGCGCGCAGTCCAGCGGCAGCGGGTGGCACAGCGGGATGAGCTCGGCCGTGCGCTTGGCGGCCAGCGCGCCCGCCACCTGCGCCACGGTCAGCGCGTCGCCCTTGGGCAGGCGCGCGTCGCGCAGCAGCCGCAGCAGGCGCGCGCCCACGTGCAGCCGGCACTCGGCCTCGGCGGCGCGCGCCGTCACCGGCTTCGAGCCCACGTCCACCATGCGCGCGCGCCCCGCGGCGTCCAGGTGCGAGAAGGCGCCGGCGTCGTCGTCCGCGCCCGCGCGCGTGGAGTAGCAGCGCGCGGCCGCCGGGCGAGCGGACGGGGCGGCCCGGACCCCGGCCGTTATCCACCGATCAGAACCATCGGCCGGTTTTTCATCTTGGCGAGATTCTGCATACCTATAAACGTTAACAGAACAGAACGCATTGTGAATTTGACCCGGAAATCGAACGTTCCGTTGTGGGTGCGTCCCCGATGAGCCCTCGAAAGTGTGTTTTAATAAAATATAGATACTTTTGTCTTCGTGTCACTGCAGAACGTGCTTTTTATCAGACTGTCTAAATATTAAAATACTAGCTTTCCGCCTGCGGCTTCGCGCGCGTGGACTACATTATCTACATATTTTACGGAACCATATTTTTTTCTAAAATAAAATGTAGCCTATGTTACTCGTGGATAATGTAGCTTTCGAATGGTGAAAGAATTTTTAAAAACGGTCTAGTAGTTTTTGAGCCTATTCATTACAACCAAACAAACAAACCAAGTTTTCCTCTTTATAATATTAGTGTAGATGTATAATATAAGAAAAATATTTTTTTGTATCGTTGCTGTGTAGAATTTTTTTTTGGGAACGTTCGTCTTCAGGGTCGCACGGACGCGTGTGGAGTGTGGTGTGAGAGGGCCGGCACTGACCGGCGTGCTGCGGCTTCTTGTTGCGCAGCGCGGCGCGCACGAGCTGCTCCAGGCGCGCGTCGTCGGCGCCCGCGCGCATCGCGTCGCGCAGGGACACCTCCGCGGCCCCGAACAGGCATACCTACATCAAAAATTATTTTATTTTTAATTAGAAATGCAGGAAATCTTCCGAGCTTCAAGCGATGCCACACGGATAGATCGTAGCTCAGATGCAAGTCTGACGTCGCCACCCGTCACCTTGAGGTTCCCGTCGGCGGTGAGACGCAGGCGGTTGCAGGAGCCGCAGAACTGCTGCGTCATGGACGCGATGAAGCCCACGCTGCCCGCGTAGCCCGGCACCTGCCACACCTGCCCGGCAAGACACGGAATCGCTAACTAGACAGCAACAGCAAAAAAACCCTTCGCCGTAGCCGGGTAAAATAAATAGTAAAAAAACAACAACAGTTAAGAAATTTAATGAAAAAGGGCTACTATAAAGTCGATGATTATTTAAAAGATAAAAATGTTTGGGATACGTTACTGCCTAGCTCGCATAAATATTTATAACTTTGTACATTTTAAAGCATGTAAACCTTTGAAAAAGAGGCTGACAATAGTGACTGAGTTTCTTGCGCTGCACGGTGGTCTGAAAATGAAGCTCCCATACCATAGAAACTTAATGTCAGAAATTAATAAATAAAAATATGCATTGTGTTTAGTATACCTCCCTTTGTTTTACTAATATAGTATGAAGGGTATGAGTAGCTCCATGTGTGAGAAAAAAAATATTTTAATTTTTTTTGTATGGAAAAAAACACTTAAAGTTGATTTTTTTTAAACTGAATAGAACTGAAGGGCTGGTACTCACATGGGCTATTGCACCATACACGGCGATCAAGATGACATACAATTCTTGTGCCTTTGGGTGCCGCTTTGCATGTACCAAGCTTTGGAAATTTTGAATTTTCGGTAGGTGATTTTTCAAGTCTTTGATGTTATTTTATGAAGTTATTAACCGCTTTCAATACGAGAATAGTATGTAAATTAATACTCATATAACTAGGAATACACTAGGGATATTTTGAAATATTTTTTATTTTGAAAATATAAAAAAATAAAACGTTTAATCATTGAATGAAGTAACCAACCAGTTGGTAACTGACATTGTTAGTAGTTACTAACCTGCTAATGACTTTTAAAGAAAATAATAGAAATCAATATTGATTAAATAAACAACTTAAAAAATCGAACTGCCTAATAGGCCAGTAGAATTACATTTGAAATCGGAAATAATTCCTACAAAATATTTTATTGTTTTAATGGCTTCATTTGTTACTCATTAAGACTATCCTAAACTTTCGACTTCGACGGAGTTGTGCTTAAGTGGTGGGGGCCCCCGAAAGGGGCGTTTTTCGGTTTTACGGTTATATCGCGTAAAGGACTTACCCTATCGAAAACTGGTCTTTATGACGGATGAAGAGCATTTAATCCTGCATTGAATAAGACCAAATTCATATGTTTTGGACAAACTGTTCTCGTGCTTATCTTCGAAAAAGTACAAAATGTACGTATAATTAATGATCCTCTCCACGTCCAATGGCTCGATACCCGCAGGATTCCAAGTTTTGAAAAGGATCGCCTCAACCGAGGAAGAGGTGCAGTAACCGCAGTTAAGGAACGGCTAGGACGAACAAGGATAGGTGCATCCACCTCTTAAGCCTTGACAGGGTTAAACTGGTTGAGTCGGCCCTTTACAAGGCTTGGGAGCCTGCGAGTGACGAGTCATTGGACGTAGACAGGGTCAATAATTATACGTACATTTTGTACTTTTACGATAGGGTAAGTCCTTTACGCGATATAACCGTAAAACCGAAAAAACGCCCCTTTCGGGGGCCCCCACCACTTAACCCATATATGCCCAGAACTATTTAGGTCCCAGATTTTTATGTATATTGGCATATTTACTCTATATAGGCCCATAATCATGAACCAAGATGAGTTTTTGGATTTCAGGATTTGGAACTATTTTTTTTTCAGTCGGTCGAAAACGACCGCCTGGGCATATATGAGACTACAATGTAGGTTTTCATAGTATAAAGTATTTTCAAATAATAGTCGTATTTATTATATAATTAGTTTACAAATTTGAACAGAATATAGCAAATAGTGTATAACAATCATATTTGGTTTATATAGGAACTTAAATAATAATACAGTTAGTACAATTTAGGCCTCAAAACATTTGTCATGGAGATTTACACTACACTTGCTGCATTTCTTCACAGTTATGTGTTTGCATACTGCACAATTTCTACGAATCTGACCGGTGAGGATCAATCAAATGCTCAGCACCATATCGCCTTACACTTAGTGGTATATTAGACGGCACTGGGTGTGTTGAAGGTAGACTG
This sequence comes from Ostrinia nubilalis, assembly GCF_963855985.1. Taxonomy (NCBI): domain Eukaryota; kingdom Metazoa; phylum Arthropoda; class Insecta; order Lepidoptera; family Crambidae; genus Ostrinia; species Ostrinia nubilalis. Next base: position 16,677,146 of record NC_087098.1, read on the forward strand.
AGTTCAAGGAGATCTATATTTTGGAAGCAAATTTCTAGCAATTGACCTTCGAAACTCCAGAGTTATTATTGACGGTGACATCAATCAACCATGTCAAAAACATTAGAACCATTTTTTTCCTTCCCATGAATAACTTTGCCGAAATAGCGAGATCCCTTGAAGCATCCGTAGACACTTTGAAGTTTCGAAGGTAAATTACTAGAAATTCGCTTCTTACAAATGGATCTCCTCGAACTCAGCCTGGACCTTCTACACGCCCAGTGCCCTCTAATATACCTCTAAAAGGCTGTATGGTGTTGAGCATTTGATCCTCACCAGTCAGAATCGTAAGAATTGTGCTTTACGCAAAAACAAACAAGTGTTTTGCAGAATTTCGTGCCTAAATTGTACTAACTGTGTAATTATTCAAGGTCCTAAATTAACCAAATAACATTATTTTACACTATTTGCTACAATTTGATGAAATTTTAAACTAATTATATAATAAACACGACTTTTATTTGAAATACTTTATACAATGAAAATCTACATTCTGGTCTCATATATGCCCATGCGGTCGTTTTCGACCAACAGAACTTTTGCAAAAAATAACAAAGCACATATTTATATTTTCATAACACTTCTTAGTTATTTACCTTGGAAATATATTCATTTCAATATTTCAATCGCAATAATCGTTTAAAACAGAATACATAAAAGAATATTTACATTTTTGTAAGACTGGGTGCACTAATTTCAACAACAAAAAAATTAGTGAAATTCAATTTCAAATTCTAAAAAAAGTGGCGGCGTACGAACTTAGTAACTGTTATATTTGATTAGGAAGTTCTTTCAACGTTATATTTATAGCGCTAAAACAGAAAACAAACGTACAGTTTTTTTGTAATTGGCATCGCAAGAGAACATGTACCATTGGGTCGTTTTCGTGCCTCTGGGCATATATGGGTTAAGCACAACTCCGTCTAAGTCGAAAATTTAGGTAGTCTTAATGGGTAACAAATGAAGCTATTAAAACAATAAAATCTTTTGTAGGAATTATTTCCGATTTCAAATGTAATTCTACTGGCCTATTAGGCAGTTCGATTTTTTAAATTCTTTATTTAATCAATATTGATTTCTATTATTTTCATTAAAACGTCATTAGCAGGTTAGTAACTAATAACACTCCTGGAATGGAAAGGATTCGGCATAAACATTAATGGTGAGTACATCACTCACCTTCGGTTTGCCGCTCAGAATACGGAACAAACCAGAAACCGTCAACGGGCGTAAATGTGTATTCATATAAAGTACTCCAAATCGCACTACTTTGACTTTAGAGCAATCAGTCAATGGCCGGCGCGCGCATTGTTTACATATCCGTCAGATTGACACTTTATAATTAAATTATGCCGTCTTGTGCCGTTCCAACATGTAAGAATGCTACTGGAATTACGAAGAAAGTGCATGGGATCATGTTTTATCCGTAAGTAGCACATTTCCAATTCATTTTAATTAAATAATAATTTTCAAAAAAAATCACGGTTGTATTTTGTAAGTGTTGCCACAGGTCAACGGAATATTTTACCCTACTTTTTTATATTGAATTACATTTGTCTACTTATAAAAAATTCACGCGTTAATTTTGTTAGCGTTACCACAGAATAATGGAATATTTTCCCCATCCTTTTTGTTTTAATTAGTTTTTAGTGTAATTTCATCCATGACATGACAACCTGATTAATTAAATTATAAGTGCCACTTGTGGTCTAAACTGAATAAATATTTTTGATTTTGATTTGATTTCAATATATTGAATTAATTTATAATATTACTCCCTAATAATGAGGAGATAATAAATTACTATCGTGAATTTCATACTTTCCCATTTATTCAAAAGTAAGGCATTGGTATCAACAGATCAGCAGCAGCAATATTTGTATATTTAATAATAATTTTAAGTAATTAATTATTGCTTACATACTTACTCTGATTTTTTTTCAGGATACACAGCCAGAGTTGCCTCGCAATCAAATTTAAGTATTGGTGATGTTTTTGATTTGGATTCTGTTTTTGACTCCAAGAAAAGTTAAACTAAAAGCACTACTGCGCCGTAAACAAATGTTTTGTTGTCGATATGTTTACATAATAAAGAACCTTAAGTTTCTTTTTTGTTTTACTTGGCATTCTAAAATTTATATTCGACTTTTGTAATTGACTTTTAAATAACATATTATACCTACATAAAATATAGTACATATATTACACTATTTAATAGAAATAAATAATCATCTTACACTTAGTTACTTCGGAGTAAAAATTAAATTCATAGGTAGGTAGGTACTATCTATGCCTATGGCCAGTCATGTCGTCTCGTTCTATCGCAAAGAATCACCATTTGATAAGAGCGAGAGCAAAAACGGAAATGGATAGTTAACACTGGCCGTGTGTACTTATTTCACTTACTTATTTTTTACTTGTTTAACATCTCTTTAAAAAATTACATAATTTTACCCCAAAAATGGGGGTGTCACACGGCGCTAGTAACACTAAAGGGGGTAGAGGGGCGCGGGAGGGGAAGTATTTTGGACACAAGTTGCCGCGTAGAAATGTTATCGAACACTCCTTCTGGTTTGTTCTGTATTCTGAGGTTTGCCGACGATATTGTGGATATGGCAGAATCGTTAATGGCGAGTACATCACACACCTTCGGTTTGCCGACGATATTGTGGATATGGCAGAATCCTTGGAAGATCTTGGCACAATGCTCGAAGACCTTAATCGAGTTTCCCAACAGGTAGGTCTGAGGATGAACATGGACAAAACGAAGCTTATGTCGAATGTCCATGTTGCGCCTTACCCAGTTTCAGTTGGGAGCTCAATTCTCGAGATTGTCGACAAGTATGTCTACCTCGGACAAACGATCCAGCTAGGTAGGTCCAATTTGAGAAGGAGGTCAATCGTCGAATCCAACTCGGCTGGGCAGCGTTCGGGAAACTACGCAACATCTTTTCGTCCAAAATACGTCAATGCCTGAAGACTAGAGTGTATAACCAATGTGTTTTACCAGTGATAGCTTATGGCTCGGAAACGTGGCCTCTCACTATAGGCCTTATACAGAAGCTCAAAGTTGCACAGCGTGCTATGGAGAGGGCTATGCTTGGTGTTTCTTTGCGAAATCGAATCAGAAATGAGGAGATCCGTAAACGAATCAAAGTCGCTGACATAGCCCGACGGATTAGCAAGCTGAAGTGGCAATGGGCAGGGCACATAGTACGCAGAACTAACGGCCGATGGGGCAGAAAGGTTCTGGAATGGAGACCGCGTACCGGAAAACGCAGCGTGGGACGTCCACCTACAAGGTGGACGGACGACATCGTAAAGGTAGCAGGGAAGCGCTGGACGCAGGCCGCTGCTAATCGATCAACATGGAAAGCATTGGGGGAGGCCTATGTTCAGCAGTGGACGTCCTATGGCTGAAATGATGAACTAATAACAATGTCAGTTACCAACTGGTTGGTTACTTCATTCAATGATTAAACGTTTTATTTTTTTATATTTTCAAAATAAAAAATATTTCAAAATATCCCTAGTATATTCCTAGTTATATGAGTATTAATTTACATACTATTCTCGTATTAAAAGCGGTTAATAACTTCATAAAATAACATCAAAGACTTGAAAAATCACCTACCGAAAATTCAAAATTTCCAAAGCTTGGTACATGCAAAGCGGCACCCAAAGGCACAAGAATTGTATGTCATCTTGATCGCCGTGTATGGTGCAATAGCTCATGTGAGTACCAGCCCTTCAGTTCTATTCAGTTTAAAAAAAATCCACTTTAAGTGTTTTTTTCCATACAAAAAAAATTAAAATATTTTTTTTCTCACACATGGAGCTACTCATACCCTTCATACTATATTAGTAAAACAAAGGGAGGTATACTAAACACAATACATATTTTTATTTATTAATTTCTGACATTAAGTTTCTATGGTATGGGAGCTTCATTTTCAGACCACTGTGCGCTGCTTCTTCTCAGCACTGGCCCATTTATTGTCCTGAAGCAGTGGTAGGGTTAATACTGGGACGTGTAAAAGTGTCTTTTTTTAAGCCTATTTACAGAAATAAATGAGTTTTAATGAGTTTTTTTAAACCGAATGTGCTCACGCGCGCAGTGTCGTTGGCGCGCGGCGCCAGCGGACGCAGGTCGGGGTGGCGGCGCAGCACGGCGCGCAGCGCGGCGCGGTACGGCACCAGCTTGCTGTCGTCCCACGCGTTGCCGCTGAACGGCATGAACTCGATGAACCTGCGGCGGAGGCGTTCGCGATTACCGTCTCGACTTCGGGTGCTCTTTTGTCGGCAGATACGCTGCTTGACGTCGTCGTACTTAATCTCGTTTACCTGACTTCGATTTCACGGTCCCGTGTGTACTCCACGAAATCACAAATTTCATCATCGTTGAAGCCTGAAAAATGCATTATTTTATTATTAAGATTTAGCAATTGCATATTCTTGTTGTAATAAAACAAACCTATCCAAAAGCAACAAGCGATTTCCCGTCGCTTTCTTAAGGAATTGACACACTGGATGTGGACTGCGGTGACCACAGAAACGCATCTGGTGTGGTAAATTCTTTATACAGCTGGTTGTTATAATGAACGAAGGTCAACAAACAAAATAAATTGTATTCTGTGTTGCGTGACGGTAATGATAGGCTACCTACTCGTTTAGAAGGTAACGCATAATTTATTACATGTACCTACCTAGTTCATCCGGCGAAACAGAATGCCGCGGCGGCGTCACACCGAAATTAAGTATCAAATAAATAACGTAGCCCTCCTATACAAACCTTTGCAATGCCTTATCTAGGTAACTAACACCCGTATTCACAAACGATGCTTGCTTAAGTGAAGCAACAAATCGAACGCACAGCGTTGAATAGAGCTCTGTGATTGGTTCGTGTGTCACCCTGTGCGTCCACGCACTGTGAGACCTCATAGAAATGTTTGTGAATACGGGCATTAGTAAGTACCTAATAAGCACACTCATGTATTAGTGATAAGACCTATATGTACCTACACTTAGTACGCAAATAAACAATTTGAATTAAATTGTACAATAAATTGTTTAGAGACCTGAATAAATAAATAAATACACTACTACTCGCTTCGGCGTTTCGGCGGAATCTTCGAGGAAGTTAACCAAAATTCAATGCGAGTGACCGACCACACACTCATGCAACCTCGCGAGGAAACCAGTCTCTCGGAGGCTGCGCACAGTGTGGCTAGCACGAAAATCTTTCGTCTTCGAATCGTTTGCGTATTCCCAGAATTCGAATTCAACGATAATCAGTATGACGATCTCGACTGTCAAAATTATTTTCGTTCTACCATTTCTCATACTGAGTTCACTTTACGTCAAGTTCATAGGGGCGCTGTTAAAGTTTTGATACTTTTTTTTTATGGCGATTCCAATACGCTAACGATTCGAAGTCGAAAACTTTTCGTGCTAGAGGTACAGGTAACATGTGATACAACATGGTATTCAAGTGGCGATTGCATTTGACAAGAATAGGCTAGTTTCTTAAAACGAAACGTGATAATTAAAGACCGGTATAATTGGAGCATTTACAAATGGACCGGTCGGGTTTTATGCTTACCCTTCATGAGCACGGTATTAATTTTAAGAGGGCGGTATCCCAGCTGCAGGGCGAGGTCCACGCCCGCCAGGACCCGCGACAGTCCCTATATGAAAAATAAAATTTGCTACATTTCACTTCCATGACATGACACGTGTAAAATACACTTGAGATAATCGGTTACTTACCAAAGGAAATAAATGTAAGTCAGTAGCATAAAATAAATTAATTCTTATCTACCTGTCGTTACAGAAAACAACATGCATTAATTTACATTACAAACACATGACTTTAGAAACGAACAAAAGTCAATTTGATATTTTAAAAAATAACCAACTTTCAGTTCGTTTAATTTTAATGTTTCCTAGTCACACGGTGTGTGTCAGTGCTCGTCACCGAGTACACCAGCCCATTCGGCGTGCAGCTCCAGCGGCCTAGATCAGTCCTGGGCTTATTCCACTATTAGCCGTTGACAATCCCCGTCAACGGGGATTAGTGAACTTTTTAGTTCATTATTCCCCATTATAAGCCTCCAATTGGCGTTAACGGGGATTGTCAACGGGGAATAGTGGAATAAGCCCAGTCCTGGCACTCACCGGGCGGCGCGCCATGTGCTCGTAGCGCTCGGCGCGCAGCGAGTCGAGCGACACGTTGAGCGCGGCCAGCCCGGCGCGCTGCAGCGCGGGCAGGCGCCGCGTCAGCACCAGCCCGTTCGTGGTCATGCTGACCGTTTTTATCCCTTCTATGCTGGTTAAGTCCTCTGTATTTTGAAACATAGAGTTTAAAAATTGGCGACATAACCACCTGTACAAATGTAACTGTTCAACTTTTGTCATGTTAATATTAATAATATCGGAAAATAGTTTGTTCAAATGTCTTAAGGAACATTATTACTTTCATGAATCAATATTCATACGGTAGATTAGTCACAATAACCTATAACTTCTGAATTAGTATAGTAGTAAACGGGGTTACTCGTTCGTACGTATGATGTCGGCGAGGTCAGCGCGCAGCGTGGGCTCGCCGCCCGTGAGGCGCAGCTTGCGCACGCCCAGCGCCGCGAACACGCGCGCCGCCCGCGCCAGCTCCGCGCGCGACAGCAGCCGCTCGCGGGGCGACAGCGCCGCGCCCTCCGGGGGCATGCAGTACTGACCTGCGCAACGCCAACCGAACACAAAGCTGAACACCCTTCCGTGCACTGTGCAAAGACCCTGACGGATGATTAACATTTAGGCAATAACTGACATCGCAAATTACACCGCTCGGTCAAAGAAATTCGCAAGTAATCGTGGCGGCGACCCAGCAAATCGGTGAGCGGCGACCGTGCACCTTCCGGTGTCGCCGGTGACGCCTCATGATGCTCCCCCATAGAGGAACTTACTGGCGCTGAGCTTACCTGTAATAAAAAATACACAATTTATAGCATAGCATACACGACGTCCTATGGGATAGGCAAGTAATATTTTAAGGTATTATAGATAATTTAAAAAAAAATTGATATACAAAATTTTGACGTCATGTAATTTTTTTTTTAAATATACTTCTAAACTGTTTTTTTTTTTATAAAATCACAATATCTAATATTTCTTCGAAACTAAGAAAATACAACTACTAGTTCCTTTATCAATTTTAAACATAATAGTAATATCTAACGATTGAATTAATAAAACATGGATGTCAAATCAAATCAAATCAAATTTCTTTTTTGTCCGTTTCTATAAGGCAAAATAAAACACTGTGCAGTGTACTGTACCGCCTCATTGTAGCCAATCATAATATATTTCATTTCTTTTAACATTTCCAATTTGGAAGCCAAGCAAATTGGTTAAAATTAGGTACTAACTTACTACATTATTAGTTACAAGAAATTACGTAAATAAATTATGCACATTATTTTCTTTGAAAACTTACATCAGTATACAATCTTCTGTAGCGCACCGCAAATCTTGCAACATCAGCCTCGACCCTTGGCACACATGATAACGATTTTAATATAATTACATTAACCCGCATATTAACTTGATAACACGAGCTGCCTTTAGCAAATAACTAGTAACAATAAAATTGTAAAGTATTTTTTCAGCAAACAAGTTTTTGTTTGAAGTTTATTATCACTAGCTAGTGACGTGGCAGACAAAAGATAAGGAATCGGTAACCGGTAAGGAACCGGTTAGGACCTCTACAAACAATGGAATCTGAATATAACCAAATAATGATTTATTGATTTCTATTCTAAATTTAATTAGGTAAATGAATAAAGTGAATACCTACGTAATAATATAATTATACAAAATTATAAAGAATGTGAAAATTGTATCGACTCAAACGATACATTTTATTATTTCTTTGCTATGCAGTGTAAGTAAAAACGACTCACGAAGTGACAAATGAATGACAGACAAAAAAAAAAAAGTCCAAAAAACCACACACAGCCGTGTAAACAACAATACGAGAAAACTGAAAAATAATCTTGAATTAGGATAGTTTTATTAGTAAAACTTATCTAGATCTGTAATTTTGTAAGATTACAAGCTTAAGCAGCTAAATTAAAAGCTAAACTTTGTGTTTGTAAAGTGCTATTTCCAAAAATGTCGCTTTTTCCGGCATATGCACTAGAAGATGCCGAAAGTTGCACCGATGTGCAAGGAATGCAAGGTAGGTAATATAAAATTTAGTGAGCTATAAACAAATCTAAATGATATCATAGGAGAAAAAAGATTCTACAGCCATTTTACCTTTAACCTTTACCTTTATCTTTTAAAAGTAATGTACTTACCTGCAGTACAACCAATATTATAGTCAGTTAAAAGAGACCGGAGACACCGGAGGTAGCTGAATCTAAAGACGCATCGAACAAGCCATATGTGCCATAATACAAAAAAGTTAAACACCTGATGAACTCTGGTTTAAAATAACATTTCTAAACAAAATGCTAATTGAAGTCAATTAAATCCATGTAGATCATTATCTATACGGGTTTAATATTTGGTTATAAGGGGGTTTATGCATGGGCATTAGTTAAATACATATCACCAACAAAAGAACTAGTTCTTGATGCCTTCATCTGCATTGTGAGTAGTCTCGTTTCAAAATTTTCAGTAAATTTTTAAGCAGTCTGTTTTTTTTTATAATATTTACCCACTGACCCAGTGGTTCCCAAAGTTGTCTGGGCTAAGACTCAGCTAATACAAGTTCCCAAACTTGTGAAAATAAACTGTATTCGAAGTTTTCGAACATGTATTTCCACACTTTCGTCTAGTGGTGGGCGTTAATCAACATAAGTAGTTATAAAACCTATCTATTTAGCTTCAAAATGATCACTAGTTAGTTAGTTTTGCAGGGCAATCGAATACCGCACTTAGCCTCATGATTGGGCCATTGTGCGATGATCAGGAGTTATCTAGCGTCAAAATATTTATCTATAACAATTCAAATTGTTTATTGTATGTCACATTGCAAATAGCTTGGTGTTACAATAGAAATAGCAAGTGATGCCCTGCAACAAGGGCACAGCAAAACAAGGTTGCACAAAGCAATATTTATACCTACCTATAAAACAAAATTGGCTGCAATTTTTTGTAATAAATAATAATAAAAAAAAAATTAGTTCATTATTTTAGACTAAAAATTAAATGAACTTTTTTGTTCATCTTTGAACTAGCTCAACTTTACGATAATATTGGATATTGTAAATTCCAGAAATGTCTCCTGCATGCGAGGCGAGCTTACTGGCCAGCGACGACGAGGCGCCGCCGCCGCGCTCGCCGCCGCCGCCGCCGCCGCCGCCGCCCTCCTTCCGCGACACCTTCTACCTAGACCCCAAGTCGGACTACGGCAACTTGCGAGTGTCGACCCTGTACTACCCTGGCAGACCTCAGTGAGTGAATAACGCCAATATTGCAACCCAGAACCTGGTCTTGGTTTAGTTCATTAAAATAAAACCGACTTCAAATGCGTGAACACAAAAAAAAAACTAAAAATTATTACTTGGGTGTGAAATATTTTCTTCAAATTCGCATGAAACCACCCTTTTGATAATACCTATTCAACAAAAAAATTATCGTTCAAATTGATTTATAATCGGCGGAGATATTGCGTATAAAAAAGTTCATCCCCAATTTTCCACCCTTGGGGGTTGTTTTTTCTATTATTAAATTTAAACGGGACCACCCTTGAGGTATTACCTATACGCCGAAAAAAGATTTGTTCAAATCGGTTCATAATTGGCGGAGTTATCGCGTAACAAACATAGAAAAAAAAAAACATACGGGTCGAATTGAGAACCTCCTCCTTTTTTGAAGTCGGTTGATAAAACATTCGGCATTATCGTTGTGAAGGTACGCCAGCCGCAGCTTGGCGGCGCTGGGCGCGGCGGGCGCGGCGGGCGGGGCGGCGGGCGGGGCGGGGGGCGCGCGCAAGCGGCGCTACTTCGAGGCGCGCGCGCCCGAGCCCGGCCCGCTCGCCGACGAGCTGGCGCCGCGCCTGGCCGCCTTCCGCGCCATGCTGGCCGACGCACCCACCGACGTCGACCTGTGGCTCCAGTTCATCCGCTTTCAAGTCAGTATCGGGACTCTTTGCTATAGACAACATAATGACACCACAGTCAGTAGCGGCGTAAGGGGGGGGCGGTGGGGGCGGTCCGCCCCGGGTGCCAAGCATCAGGGGGTGACACAAGTCGCGCAGATTAGTACTCACTGGCGCATCTGCATGGCAAATCTGCGGTCTATGGTCTATGTCGTAATAGGGGGGGGGGGGGGGGGGGCATTGTCTTTCAATCTTCGAATCCCAAAATCCTGGGGGGTACCAGCCAGGGGGTACGCCGCCACTGACCACAGTCGTCCGATTGAAGTGTTAATTTTTAATCCGAACGGAGCATCGAGCGTGTCCAGTATGAAGCGCTCATGAGTGAAAGATAACAGGCCGTCGACAGTTGACGTTAATGGATTTCACTGACGCGACGAGTGTCGGACGGTCCGTTCTGTCGCAGGAGCGGCACGCGGGCGCGGGCGCGGCGCTGGAGGCGGCGGCGGAGGCGAGCGCGCGCGCCGACCACGCGCTGCTGCGGCGCGAGCGGCACCGCCTGGCGCGCGAGCTGCTGCCGGCGCACCGCTACCACGCCTCGCTCCGGGACGACATCGCCAAAGGTACCGCGTCGAACGTTGCGTTTCGTTGTCGAAATTAACCTCGAACTAATCTGTAAGTCTAGATATTAGCACGTCACTACCTTGTTTAATATACCACGCAATTTTGTATACCCATTATACACTATACAAGAATGCATGGTAAATTCAGTGAACTGCTCCTGAATCGAATGTACCTACTACTGCTATTTTCTATTTATTTATATTAACCGGCAGACAGTGGTGACTGAGTTTGTTGCGGCGCTTCTTCTCAGCACTTGCCAAATGTTGGTCTCGAAGCGCTGGTAGGGTAAAAAGATTATGAGACATGTAGAGGCTCCTTAAGAGCAAAATGACGATTTGTAAGAACTATTTATTAGTCTAAACAAATAAAGAAATTTTGACTTTGACTTTGACTTTGAAGCGACTCACGTCCGGCCTGCGTTGTCCCGACAGAGAAGTCGGCGGCGCGGCGCGCGGAGCTGTGGCTGCTGCTGCTGCGCGCGCTGCCCGACGAGCCGGCGCGCGTGGCCGCCGCCGCCGCGCACGACTGCCCCGCCGCCTACCCGCACGTCCTGCACGCCTACGGTGAGCCGACCGCCCGCCGCCCGCCGCCCGCCGACGCTCGAGCTCTAGAACCCGTCCTGTGCAGGGTCGCACCTGCGCGAGGCGGGGCTGTGGGAGCTGCTGGTGCTGCTGACGGAGCTGGTGGCGGCCATGAGCTTCCCGGCCGGCGCCGCCTTCCCGCCGCCCGCCGACGCCGCGCGCGCCGCCGACGCCGAGCGCCGCCTGCTGCGCCTCGAGGACGAGGTCGGTCCGTCTCCGAAGAATCGAATACGTCTCCTTTTTCTCACCACCGACTGTAACGCCTCGGACGCCTCGGCAGGTGCGCGCGAGCGGGCTGCCGCTGGCGGCGCGCTGGGTGCGCGTGGAGCGCGCGCGCGCCGCGGTGCACTGGCGCCCGGCGCGCGCTCTTTCCGCGCAGGACCTGCAGGTGAGCTCTCCCACACCAAAAAGGCTGTTATCGAATCAACGACAGAAGCGATTTTGTTTTTTTTTTTTAAATAAATTAAATGTTTATTGCGATTAAATCAATGTACAGAGTATTCTTATTCTTATGACTAGCGACTTCTGCACTAAGCAAGCGTAGCTTGTGTCGCAGTAGCTTTAGTTTTTACAAGAAGTGACATTGTGAGCGCTCTCAGCTATGTTTGTTGGTGTTTAAGAGGGGATAGAAAACCTAATGTCCACTGACGAGTGGGATATAGAAAAATGTAGCTTTTATTTTATTAATAACTAGCTGACCCGGCGAACTTTGTTCCGCCTTAATGGCAATAAATAAGCAGACTTTTTTTTTTAAATTTCGAACGGGATAAAAAGTATCCTATGTCCTTCTCCTGGCTCTAAACTACCTCCCTGACAATTTTCAGCTAAATCGGTTCAGCCGTTCTTGAGTTATAAGTGGAGTAACTAACACGACTTTCTTTTATATATATAGATTTTATTAAAGATTCGTCGCACCTAATTCGATCTGCGGTCAGGTCGAAGCGATCGGACGTCACGCGAGCTGCGTTCGCTTCGACCTGACCGCGGACCGCATCGGTGCGATGAAACCTAACCTTTATCGGTCGAAACGACCCGGGCGTTCGCCAGGCGGACCCGCAGCGCGCGCCGCTGGCGGCCGACGTGACGGAGCTGCTGCTGCCGGTGCGCGGGCCCGACGCCGCCTTCCTGCTCGCCGCGCAGCTGCTGCGCCTCGCCAAGGTGAGAGAGGGCCCGGCCTCGTCGCGGTCGCCGCCGAGCGAGCCTCCAACCTCGATGACCGCAGGTGCCGATGCTGCCCGGCGGCGAGCACGTGCGGCGCGCCTTCTCGTGCGGCGCCCACGACGCGCGCGACGACTGCGCCGAGGCGCTGCTGCCGCTGCTGCGCGCCGCGCGCCGCCTGCCGCCCGCGCACCCCGCGCGCCCCGCGCCCGCTGCCGCCGCGCGCCTGCTGGCGCTGCTGCTGGACCCGCCGCACTGCCTGCACCGCGAGCCGGGTGAGCGCTCGTGTCCCCGCGCCGTCGCGTCGCGATCGCGAAGTGTCCGCTCACGTGTCGCCCTCCGCAGAGTTCGCGAGCTGGGTGGACGGGCTGTGGACGGCGTGCTGCTCGTGGGTGACCGGCGCGCGGCGCGCGGCGCTGCTGAGCTGGCGCATGCGCTGGATGCACTCGCTGGCGCTGCTGCTGGACCCGCAGGTGGGCGGGGTTCGGGGGGCGGCGACGCCCGCGTGCGTGCCGTGCGGTGACCGAGACGCTGCTCGCAGACGGAGCACGGCGCGCGGCAGCTGCGGAGGCTGCGGCAGCAGGCGCGCGGCGCGCTGAAGGCGGCGGGCGCGGCGCCGCTGCCGTTCGCGCAGTTCGCGCGCCTGGAGCTGCTGGCCGCCGGGCCCGCCGCCGCCGCCGCCGCCGCCCGCCACGCCGCGCGCGCCGCGCTGGCCGACCCCGACGCGACGCTGAAGGAGCGCCTGCACGCGGCGCGCGTGGCGGCCGAGCTGCCGGGCGGGCCGGGGCTGTGGCCGCTGGCGTGCGCCGCGCTGGGCCGCGCGCTGCCGCCCGACGCCGCGCTGGCCGCGCCGCCGCCCGCCGCGCTGCTGCAGCGCGCGCTCGCCGTCGCCGAGGAGCGCTGCCAGGAGCTCGAGGGCCAGTACGCCGACGACGCCGACCCGGGTGAGTCGATCGACGACGGTTCGTTTCGGTCGTGTCTGCGTTCGCGCTTAACGTGTGTTCCGTCCGTCGGGTGCAGAGGAGGAGTCGAGCGGCGGGGCGCGCGTGCTGGCGGCGCTGCTGCCGGGCGCGGGCGAGTGGGCGGCGGCGCGCGCGCTGCTGGCCCCGCCCGCGCGCCGCCTGCAGCTGCTGCAGCGGGCCGCCGCCGCGCCGCGCGCCGCGAGCTGGGCGGCGGCGCGCTACTGGGAGCAGGCGGCGTGCGCGCTGCTGACGGCGGCGCCGCCCGGCCCGGCCCGCGCGGGACTCGCGCGCCGCCTCGCCGACCGCTTCCCCGACAACGCGCTGCTGGCGCTCGGTAACTACGCACGCGACTTTTCTTTCGAACTCCTTTTGAATTCGTATGAAGGGAGATTTATCTACAATCGAACTGCCTGAGGCTCTATAATTTACACTCGCTCTGTAATCTATAATCTGCACTCGTATCGTAAAATCCAGCCAATGAAAACGTAATGTGCCGTTTAACCTCGCCTTAAATTTTAGTTTCCATGAGTGCAGACAGTGTTGAACTGTCCTATTTTGACACTCCTCGTGGATGCGGTTCCACGAGCACTGTCAGCGTCCGCTCTGTGTGTCAGTGTGCAGCGGCGGGCCGGCGTGGGCGGGCGCGGGCGCGCGGGCGGGCGGCGCGGGCGCGCGGGCCGAGCTGCTGCCGCCGCTGCTGCGCGCCGTCTCCGCCTGGGGTGCGTACGCTCGTTGCGGGACCTGACCGCTCCCCGATCCGTTTTCACCGAGCGACTTTAAGGGCTAATTTCACTGGGACACCATGGCGGCGCAACCGGTCGCCGGCTACCAACAAAATGTATACAGCTCTATAGAGAGTTACTCACCTGGTGTCCGTTTGGTTGCGCAAAGCTGTACACATTTTGTTGGTAGCGGCGACCGGTTGCGCCGCCATGGTGTCCCGGTGAAATATAGTCCTGACGGTGCGATCGTGGCACAGAGTCCGGCGACTCGGCGGAGTCGGCGGCGGCCAGCCGTGCGGCGCTGCGCGCGTGCCGGCGGGTGGCGCGCGCGGGCGGCGGCGCGCTGGCGTGGGCGGCGCTGGTGGAGGCGGCGGCGCGCGCCGACTGCGCCGCGCTGCCCCCGGCGCACGCCGCGCGCGCCGCCGCCGCCGCGCACCCCGCGCACAAGTGGCTGTACGTGCGCGGCGCGCAGTGGAGCGGCGCGGGCGCGGAGGCCGCCGACGCCGCGCTCGAGCGCCAGCTGCGCCTGCACGCGCTGCCCGACGAGCTCGCCGCCTCCGACGCCGACGCGACCGCCGCCGACGCGACCGCCGCCGACGCGACCGCCGCCGACGCGACCGCCGACGACGCGACCGCCACCGCCGGGCGCCCTGCAGCTTGATCGCCTCGCAACGCGATCCACCAAAAGTTACGACGGAACTGTAGTGAACGTTCCAGTTTATCCCCGACGAAAAACGTGTCTGTCTGTGGCATAGTAGCTCCCGACCGGGTGAACCGATTTGGATTTTTTTTTGTCTGAAAGGTGAATTAGTCGGGAGTGTTGGGCTATGTTTGATGATTGAAAATAAGTCTTAACCTTGTTCAGACGAACATTGATCTCTGATCAGCAACAAATTTGGCCTACATCATAGTGCAATCGTTGCACATTACACGGGCGTACACTATTATAGATTTAAGTAATGTACTTGTATGTGTGTGTAAATAGCGTTAGTATAAATATTGTAAGATTGTTAATAAATCCTCTTTAACTGTTTGGACTTGGACTACATCATTTCAACCACGTATCGTTCCACCTGGTAACTATATTCCTCTCACTGTGGCCAAGACACCCTTAGCCATCAGATCCTGATCAGTCTTGTGAGTCTGCTTGACTGGCAGTGAGAAAACCCACTCCTCACCTTATTCCTCACCACATTCCGTCTGTTACCTTAGGTCTCACGGTGCAGACATCCCTCACTTATTTATATATTTATTTATCTTACATTTATGCTGTAGGTTAGGGAACTAGGGAATTAGGATACCTAGGGACATAGTTCTATCCTATACTTAGTATAATTGTTCATGTGTAGCTAGCCGGTGCCTTTACAAGAGACCACACTTCCACGCACTTAAATACATTATTTTCACACTCTACATTAACATTAGTCGGCAGCTGCACATTATGGTCCTTCGAGCAAAAATAGGTTAAAATACTAAATTAATTTACTACGCGGTCCTATTACCCCCTTAGGAATGACAAGGACAGACTGACACTTCGGAGAGTTATGTGCTGGTGTACTCAACAAGCATCAGTTTCGTAGCAATCTGGAGTACTTAGATACCTGTTGTATCCTGTTGGAAAGCTTCTATTACGGTAGCGGTTCGGTCACTGGCCTCCCGGAAGAGGGTCTCACCGGCTGATTGAGAAGTCGCAAAATACCGTAATTAGGGCGCAGGTACATCAAGTATTGACATAAGTTTTATTGATAGACGTAGGGTAGGGTATTAGGAAGGAACAGAATAGACAAGAGGAGCACCATGGAGATACAAGACATCAACGAGTTAGTCAAAGAGCAAGAAAACATATACAATGATATCCTACGATTTATGGCGAATATGAAAAAGGATTCAGCCTCACGACATTCACGACAATACATAGACGACAGGACATGTCGATTAAACAAATTATACGAAAGAGCAAAGACGAACCATACGAAACTACAAGACCAAGAAATACTTCCACGCACTTAAATACATTATTTTCACACTCTACATTAACATTAGTCGGCAGCTGCACATTATGGTCCTTCGAGCCGGAATACGACGACACTATTGACTACTTGCAAAAAATACTTTCAACGCACAAATACACTACATTAAACTACTTTGAAAATTACATCAAGAAAAAATACGACGACACTATTGACTATTTGCAAAAAATTGAAGCCAAACTGCAAATTGTACACGAACTATACCAACCAGAAGAGCCGCAAGAAGACTCAACAGACGAAAATCTTGAACAAAGTCCAAAAATATTCATACAAAATTTTCGAATATCACAACTCGCTAAGAAGCTTATTCAGGCAAAGACAGGAATCACAGAAAATAAACCTACGTGGCATCTACAATCATTATTACAAGTTATACAAAACCAATGGCAAGAAATTGAAAAAAATCACCTAGAACTACTCATGACTGAAAACACGCACGAACTAAATTACTTCAAGAACAACTTATTCGACAAAACCCAATTAGATTATGAAATCACTACAGAACTTATCCAAGAAAAACTATTTGAGAGTAAACCAACCACAAGCAATATAATTCCTAGATCATCAGGAAAATTACCACAAATTAAAATCCCCGAATTCTCTGGAGATTATAACAATTGGAATACTTTTCAAGACTTATTCACTAAGATAATTCACGAAGATCACTCAATATCATGCACGGAAAAAATGCAATATTTGAAATCACATGTTAAAGGCGAAGCAGCAAAAATTATTCAGTACTTACCAATTAACGAATCAAATTACAAAACAGCGTGGGAATTGCTAACAAAGAGGTTTGACGACAAGCGAATGATCGCAACAAAGTTCATTGACAAGTTAATTGAATTACCAACTATAAAGAGAGCAAATTCAGCACAACTTCGAGACTTACATGACACAGTACGTGAATGTTTAGAAGTACTAAAAAATCAAGGACTCGATACAACATCTTGGAGCCCTATTCTGATCAGACTTATCACGCGCAAATGGGATGTTGAGACAAATATCAAGTATGAGTACCAATTAGAAGACAGCACTAAGATCCAAGACTTTGAGCAAATGATGAACTTTTTACAAAAACGCTTCAAATATCTTGAAACATCTCCGAATCCATCTACATCCAATATACACCATAAACAGAACAATTATCAGAACAAACCTGAAACACATTATGAACAACCTTCGGAAAAATGTTGGTACTGTCTGAGTAATGACCATTACATTCATATTTGCCCTAAATTCAAAACACTAGATGTAAACGAACGCATAAAGGTAGTTAAAAACAAACAGAAATGCACCCGTTGCTTAAATCACAGTGCGACAAAGCAATGCATCAGCATTAAATACGTAAACTGCGAAGTGTGTCAACGACCCGGTCACCACGCATTATTGCATCGAAATTACAACTACATGCCCAACGAAAATATACGATCAGATCAGACGAATGAGAAAAAGAATACAAATAATTACGCTAAATCAAATGAAAAAAAGAAGTTCCAGTCAAATGTATCCGAGATAACTACTACAAAAAATGTACTACTTGCCACAGCGTTAGTACAAACAACAACAATCGATGGTATGCCACAATTATTACGAGTGCTATGTGACCAAGGTTCAGAAGCATCCTTCTGTACAGAGGAAGTGGCACAACTCTTAGCACACCCAAGAACAAAAATATACGCCGAAATAAAAGGTATTGCTGACGACAATCCAAAAACTTCAAACTACACTATTGATGTAAACTTACGACCACGATTTTCTAGTGACTATAGTTTACCTGTAACGCTAATTATCCTACCGAAACTAACAAGTTCACTACCACGACAAGATTTGCAACAGCTCACGCCACGGAGTCTAGAAAACAAGCTGATTGCGGATCCAACATATTACAAAAAGGGACATGGTTTTGAAAAAATAGAAGACGGTATAATCGCCCAGAATACTGAATTGGGTTGGATTTTATCAGGCCTCTGTGACACCTACAAAAACACTGAGCTAAAAATACTCAGCATGACTGTACGCACGGAAGAAGTACAACAATTAACTAAATTCTGGGAATTAGAAGAAGTTCCAGAGAAAAATACACTAAGCAAAGAAGATGAAATTTGCGAAAAATACTACAAAGACACGACAATACGAAACAAAGACGGAACATACACCGTACGACTTCCTTTCAAGGATCACGAATTACAATATGGAGTGTCCCGACCACGAGCTGGGGCACGACTATTACAACTAGAACGACAATTTAAGAAAAATGAAAATTTACAAAAACAATATCACGATTTTATGAACGAATATTTACAAATGGGTCACATGAGGAAAGTGGACAAAAAACATCATAACACAGGAAAATATTATATTCCACACCAAGCTGTAATACGCGAAGATTCACTAACAACAAAATTGAGAGCTGTTTTTGACGCAAGTAGCAAAACAAACTTGAAAATAAGCCTAAACGACAACTTATACAAAGGTCCACGATTGCAACACGATTTGGCCACCATACTTTTAAGATGGCGCACACACAAAATCGCATTTATGGCGGACATTATGAAAATGTATCGTTTCATAAAGATACACGATGACGATATGACATGCCAAAGAATATTGTGGAGATTTCATCCAGACCAGCCAATTGAAGAGTATGAACTCACCACGGTCACGTATGGTACTACAAGTGCACCATACCTCGCAGTCAGAACACTACAGCAACTAGCAGAAGACGAGAAGGATGAATATCCAATGGCTAGTCAAATAACATTGCAAGACTTCTTTGTCGATGACATCTTATCAGGTCAGGATGATCTAGAAACCGCAAAGGAATTACAGAACCAATTAATAGCTATGCTAAATAAAGGTGGTTTCGTATTGCGGAAATGGTCTTCAAATAGTGCTGAATTGTTAGCAAACATACCAAACGAGAACAAAGACGACCAACTACTAAAAATACCTTTAGATGAAAATAGGAAGTCGCTAGGAGTGGCATGGTCAAAAGAACCATTCAATCTTTGACAAACATAGAACATTCACGAAAAAAAAAGGGTTTGCTAGGACAATTCCTAACTTACGTCTTCGGAGTTAATGATGAGGTCTACAAAGACACAGAATAAGTAATAGTACAGGTACAGAAGGATTACTCCGCAAGACGATTTAAATAAATGCGAGTCTTGCTACGACGCGATACAGTGGAATTCAGCTCGCACAGCACTACGTACCTACAATTTTATTCACCTACAAGTTTTGTCTCTTTCTATCGCGTGCCTCTGAACTCTTCTTACGCTGCTAGGGTTGCTATGCTGTCTAGTGAAAAAATAGAATTAATCTACTTAGGTATTTGTAATGAGGTACGTATGTAGGTAAGTATTTGTGTTATTTTACCTTTGTAAAAATAACATTTTAAATATACCTACTTAGGATAAAAAAAGTACTTATTTTAATACAATGTCTTCATTCATACCTATTTTAACATAAGACAAATAAATTAAACATACCTACTATCACAGAAGAAAGAATGACATCATACCTACCTACTTACTACGCAAACACGAAACGGCTACATCCTATTCGCTGGGTGCGAAGTACTAGGTGGGGGGGACATAATCTATCGCAGCGCTCATGGTGGTCAAAAGTAGAAATAATGTAAGCTCTGTCATCAGATGTATCTGTCAATGGCAAAGCGATTCTACATAATACATTTTAATATCATTAATTAATCGCATGAAAAGGGTCCTACTGGGAACTTAAATAAAAGAGTGGACTGTATTTCGATAGGGCTGTTTTAATAGCCGTTTACAATTTGGAAATAACTAAACTATACAACGTGGTAGTACAAAAATGAGTCACAGTAGTTGTTGTGCACAGATGTTTGCCTTATGATGAGAGCGTGAATTATTGAACTCTGCCCTTGTTTTGTTCTTAATTCTTCTACATCTCGGACTTGTCCAGCCAATACCAACAACTTTCCTTTAAATACGGTTTGTGGTTGGAATTTGATATTGTAACTCTCACAAACCCGGTCTTCAAAACGATACTCATTTCGATCTGAAAACGATATTTAATTTATTACTAGCGATACAGAAACATTTAAATATATTTACTGTTATATAATGAAACCGTTAAAGTAGCTTTTTCTTTTTGTTTTACTGTAAAACTACAACTATAAATGAAGTAAACAAACCCTGACACAATCAAAATTAAACACACTTTTTGGACTTACCTCATTTGATTTGAATGACCAAAATGATTTCAAAACCTTTTTTCCACCCAAATCGTGGTATCACAACAATTTATTAGTTGAAAATATTTGTTATTTTTTCATTTCGATATTTTTTCACAAATATACGACCTAAATGTCAATGTGACAGAACCCACAAAGTTGTGGACGCTAGTTGGCGCTGTAATCGTGCACGGAGCCAATAGTCTATCCAATATAGCTTGATTAGAATGACGGCTGTCAAACGAATGTGACTAGTGATGGGTATGTTTCGTACGGTTCACATAGATGTATCGATAAGTTTTCGAAAAAATGATATGAAAAAATGCACCCAATTTTTCTTCATATATCTTTATTCATAAAAATGACAATTATGATTTAAATTTAAAGACAGTAAAATTTAAAATTCATGTCAAGGGTGTACAACCTAATTCGTAGTCATTATCATCAGTGTTCTTCAGTGGTTTTTTCCTCTCGCTAGAGGGCGGTGGGCATCTCTTCTAGAGCAACGGTGCTATGAATACCCAAAAAATTACCGGTGATTGATTTCCGATGTTTGATTATTTAAGAATGAAATGTTTTTTGGTTTTTAATAGTGAACATTTAGAAAAACGTATAACTTGACTTAAATATGTTAAAAAGCTAGTTAGAAAAAAAATTTGTTAAATATGTTTAAAAAATAGTTTTAATTTAATATGACATTTGTCGATATGTCCCAACACTAACATTTTTGTAACTCGAGATAACCTTGTAGAGACGTCGTTAATACTCTAGCTTGATTTTTATAATTTCGAATTACTACTTATTGGTGTAATTTAACGCTGCATTTACACGAAATTATCATTTTTATTGGAAGCACTGTCATCGAAAATATTGTTTGTAGGTCAGACGTGAATTATTTCTTGTCCGCCAATATTTAGCTCTCATTGATCGCTACTACAAAGTTATGTCGTTACTTTTGATGACAGCTGTCATTCTAATCAAGCTATGTTGGATAGAACGAGAGGCATCACCCGAAAATCATATTTGTATTTGGCTTTGCACAAACTTAATCTAATGTTACTCCATTGAAGTAATATTACTACGTATAGAACAGACATCGCGAACAAAATATGTACAGTGCGGGGTGCGGGGCGGGAATTTGACGGACAGCTGTCAGTCAAATCCATGACTATCAAGTTTCATAATTTATGGCGATAAAATCTGCACCAGAAAATGTCGTACTTCATTGACAGGAATGAACGAATAGTGACGTTCCTGCGGTCGCCTCATCATAGACATTGTGAATCGATTGTGAAAATAAACAAATCGGCTAAATTGTGTTAAATTTTCATGGTGCTCAATAGCAAAAAGGTTCAGCTACTTACATTATTTTCTTTTATTATATTGTGCGTTTCCTGTAATGTAATCTAAGCACCCCTCCCTTAGACTAAAATTATCCCTCCTAGACAAGTGACAAAACGTGGCAGTTGAAACATTCAAAATCACTTCGCTCTGCCGTTTTTTGGTGTTAGTTACTTCACTCTGTGAATCGATTTTAAAATTACAACTGGCGATTCCGAATTCACAACTGAGGGGACTGAGGCTAATCGTGTTACTTGTGCTACAAGTGCGTATGGGCTTCATACTGATGCTTAAGCCATTAATTATTTTTCGTCCCGATTAAAATCTAATGTAATCGATAATCGCCTTGAGAATCGTTAACTGGTGTTTTCTAATTTGATTATCAAAATTACCCATCTCTAGTTTAAAACTGTCATCCAACAGCGCACGAAATATATGAGTTATAGATAATGATACCATTACAGAGGCGACACTTCGTTTACGTTTAGTTTCTGCCTATTGAATTGGATACTGTAAGGAAACATCGTCATCATCATTTTAGCTACTGGACGTCCACTGCTGAACAAAGGCCTCCTTTAATGATTTCCACATCGCCCACGCGTCTTCCTGCTATCTTTAGTCAGTCCATCTTGAGATTTTAGAAAAAAATCCACTCGTCACGGTAGGAACACAGCTAGGGATGACCCACGCCTTCACTCCAGAACCTTTCTGACTTTCAGTTATTTTATTGTTTCTATTGTTAACTATCTCAGCGGTTGAGTACACGTATAATAGCTGTGAGGTAGAAGTTACGGGACTAATCCCACCTCTCCTTTCCACCGCTGCATCTCCTGTGTAGCTAGCACCTAGATTAGTTGATTTAAAGCCAAGGTATTCTATAAGTTTTTATGTAATGACTTAGTGCATCTAAAAATGTAAAACTTTCTAGTTTTTTTGTAACATTGAAAAATGTAAAAATAAGCATCATTTTTTTACGTTCAAGTGTTTCTAAGAAATTTAAATGGAAGCTTTTGGTAAACTTTTTGATGACAACGTATTGCTTACTTTTTCAGCTGTCGAACGAATTCACTTTTATACTCATAGGTCCTGTACATCGGTAGATTTGGTAAATAAATGAATCCGGACTCAGAAACTAAAAAAATTAAAATAGCTGTAATTTTTTAATAGTGGATTTGTCGATTAAATTGATCATATTACTGCGCCCTAACGGGTCGGACACTGGTGACCAGACACTGTACAATTATTATAATTTTAGCCTATCTCGTGAGCTAGGTGTCAATAATTAGGGTGATTTACTAACTAACCAGTTGCATACGAACAACAGCAGTGAGATTCAAACAAGTTTGATCTATGATGCCGCACGACTATTGTGTGAGTCCACCCGTAACCCAAGCTTATTTAGCTTAACACAAGGGGCTGGACGGGACTATTAGTAATTTGTGCAATACAAAGTGCTTATAATCTTTTAAAAAATCTTTTTATTGCTGTATTTAACCTTACTTTCGTTATACTAATTTATGCGTCAGTGTCAAGTCTGCGATTTTTATTCTTTGAAATTTTCGTAAAATGGCTGCCGCCGCAGTGACGCCTTGTAATTAACAAATTAAAATTAAATTAGTATTTAAAGTGCATAAATGTACAACTTAATGGTAAAAAGTCATTCCTTGATTTTTACTTAATATGTTTCTGGAGTTATTTGAACAGTATTTTCGTCTATAGGATGGCATATTTCAAAAAACAAAACTGCACTCAAGCGTGTTGTCACAGCAACCGCTGAGAACATACTAATTGAAGATCGGTCCGTGGACCTGTTTGCGTGCCAGAAACAGTCTAGTTGACATGTCTTCTCTAGTACGTAGTACATTATAACTCAATGTGTTACTCGCTGTACTTTGGCAACAATTTATTTTTTACTGAATATTGTTGGGGTACCTATGCATTATGGTAATAGAACTAGCTTGTCGTAATTTGGTGTATCGATGTTACTCTTCCGTTTCATTTACCTACACGGAAAGGTAATAGTTAATATTTTAACGATAAAATTCTTAAAACATCATAAATTGTATTCAAAAGAAATTATTTATTAAAGGCAAAACATCAAGTCCCGACGGGCGCGCGCGTGACACTCGACTGATATAATACCCGCCGGCGGGGCGCTTCGCTGTAGGTAATTATCGGATGTACCGCGCGGAGTGAGCCAGGCCTGACAAAGATATAAACACTCTTCAAGATAATCAACGTCTACTGATTCAAGCAGCTAACCAACAAACAAAATTCATGATAGCTACTGTCTCCACGGTCAATCAAACTGAAGAGAGAATACAAAAGAAACTACAAAAGTTTCAAACTAAATTAAATCAAGCCATCCAATTCATGAACAACAACAACGTTTGGTACAAATCAATAGATGCCAATCGAATTAAGATCCAAGTGATGCAAACATATCATCTAGCAAACAATTACATACCTATCTGAAATCATAGATCATTACGAAAACTTACTTAAGATCCTGTTAGATAATGCATCAATATACAACGTTTTATCTCCACAACAAGTTGAGAAAATCATAGACTCAGCAAATGAAAAATTACCACATAACATACGAATCATGCAGAATCAACTTATTAACACAAGAATAACTCGTCGGCGTCGTCGAACAACGACGTATCTGCAAAATGTTAAGTTTCCAGGAGAGCGTTTTGAAGTTTTGGAACCGGTTTTTTGTGTCTACAAAAAAAAGTACTTGACTGATCAGTTTCAAATTTGGGGATGTTATAAACATAAAGATGTTATTTTATATAAACTATGTACCCATCTCCAAAAATACTTAGTTTTTTGTAAAAATCACATGTGTCAGTGTTCTATGGACAATTTGCGGATGTATGTGATAAACCGTCGTTGTTCTGCGAATTTTTTTAATCAAATATATGACGTATGTCACTTTTAGTCATTATTCTACGGAACTTCTGCCATGAGTACCCGTCGGATGATGAAGAAAGTTGGAGGAAATAAATAAAAAACATTGTTTATTAGGTTTCATTATTAATTAATTTATAAATAAAGACAATAGGTATCAAAGAAAATTAACAAAAATCAAGGATAGATAAACCACATCCATATACTGCGGCAGGTTATGCAGAAGATCGAAGAGTATAACTTGCCACTATGCTTGAAGTTCGTGGACTATGAGAAGGCCTTCGATTTGATCGAGATTTGGGCAGTGCTGCAATCTCTCCCTGCACCGCGGCCGTATCGACTCTCGTTACATCGAGGTACTGAAGTACTTCTACATGAACGCACCAATCCGGCCCGAATACAGAAGCAGAGCACGAGCGCGATTCCACTACAGCGAGGCGTAAGGCTGGGAGATTTTATACCTATTTCCAAAACTGTTCACCTGTCCAACTCCTGGAATGAAAGGATTCGGCATAAATATCAACGACGAGTACAACACTCACGTTAGGTATGCCGACGATAATATTATGGTCATGGCAGAATCTTTGGAAGACCTCGTCACAATATTAAATACCTTAATCGAGTATCCCAACGGGGCCTTTGGATGAACATGGAAAAAATTAGCTTATGTCGAATGTCCATGTTGCACCCTACCCAACTTCGGTTGGGATCTCAATTCTTGAGATTGTTGACAAGTAGGATGTCTACCTTGGACAAAAGATTTAGCTAGGTAGGTCCAACTTCGAGAAAGAGGTCAATCGACGAATCTACCTCGACTGGGCAGTATCCGGAAAACTAGACATCTTTTCGTCCAAAATCCTAAAGTGCCTAAAGACGAGAGTCTACCATCAGTGTGTGTTACCCTATTATAGGTCCAAAACGTTGGCTCTCAAAGAAGCTCAAAGTTGCACGGCGTGCTATAGCAAGGGTTATGTCAGTGTTTCTTTACGAGATCAAATCATAAATGAGGGAGGTCCGTAAACAAACTAAAGTCGATGACATATCCCGACAGATTAGCATGCTGAGTGACAATAGGCAGGACACATAGTACGCAAAACTTACGGCCAATGGGGCACCAAGGTTCTGGAGTAGGCTGCATACCGAAAAACGAAGCGTGCGACATCCACCCACAAACCAAGGCGGAACGATGATCTCATAAAGGTAGCAGGAAGGCACTGGATGCAAAAACTATCACCTATAAGATCTTGCATTTTTTGAATAATGTTGGGATCTGCTTGAAAGGGTAAAGGGGGCATTGATTTGACGGTGTAAGTGCTACTTAGAAATGAATAAAATAAATAAGTATAAAATTTAACTTAGACGAAAAGCTTTCTAAGCATACCTATACTTACATGGTGACGTGTAATAAGTGAACATCCTTGTAAGGGATAACAGGTTATTGTAACCAATTTATTTATGTAGGTATATGCCTAGGCAAAAGTCAAGCATTTCTCAGTTTTAATAGGGACATCCTAACATGGTGTTCCGATAAAAATTGAGCGGGCGCCCTTTTATCACACTTTTTTCTTTTATTTTATTACTTTTATGTTTTACTTTATGCAGGAAAATTTAAAATCAGCTACGGGATATTAATTATTATTATTTTGATTTTTTGTATGGAAAAATTACATTGTGTTTTACGTAGGCAAATACTTATCTAATTTGATTGCAAATGACATGCACTATAATCCTTTACAAGGATGTTCACTCATTACAAGATGTCATCCTGTATATGCAAAAAAAAACTTTATTTTTAACACAATGTTTATTTTGAGTAACAAATCGTCAAAAAGAAACACATTAAAATCAAATTATTGTAGTCTCAATTTTTTGTTTTATTTTTTAAGCAATTTAAAAATAGAACAAAGACGCAATTGGAATACCCGTCCCGAGTACAAAGTCGGTTGTGTATATCCGACGTCAAAATTACCAAACTTTACCGAAGTACAACGATGGTTCTGATCAAACGTCAAACAAAAGTCCTTAGAACAATGTAAGTTCAGTACATCCGCCACCAAAAACAATTATTTTGTACCAAACATTCTTAATGTTTATACTCATCAATCTACCTACAAATACCATAAAATAAAAACAAAAGGACACTGTTTCTTTTATTTTCGAACTTCCTAGTACAACGACGGGTGTGTACGTACGTCACAGTTTTTTTTTCTCTGACTTCCCTAGTAAAGAGATGGTTGTGACTTTCAGTCATCAAAACGATAAAGTGTCCAAACTTATAGATATAAAGACGAAATTCTAGATACATTCAATATCAATACGAATACAAATGTATAAGCTATTCCAACAAACGATGTGCAGTCTTCCTAAGTACAATGACGCTTGCACAAACACGTCTCTGTACTGCGTTAGAATAATCACATCCGTCGGTGTTCGATTCTGTATCTTCGATATTATTACGAATTTTGAAAAATAAAAAAATTAGTTTATAAAGGGGCTATTTTAGAGTAGTTTAATGCAAAAAAACAGATTTTGACGGTTGCGATCATACGACGTTGTTCGACGACGCCGACGAACTGAAAACAGTACACACATTAAAGTATTCGCACATTACCCAATCCATGACATCACGAAATACGTTTTAGTACACGTCACACCTGTACCTTCAAAAAATAAAGATAACTATTTTCAAACTATAGTATTACAACACACCTTTTTGGGCATTGACTACAACAACGAACATTACTTTGAACTTAGTCAGGAAGAATTCAACGACTGTATTCAAAAGGACATGAATTTTATTTGTAGTCCTGTAGCCGTGAAGAACATGCAATTTAATAAAAATTGCATTGTTGAACAACTCTTTCAAACCAAAAGTCATAATCATACTCAATGCATTTTTAAAAACTATAAAATTACTTCAGATGTTATATGGAAACAGCTGTACATGGCAAATACATGGTTATTTATAACTACACAGCCAGTGACAGCATCTATTATTTGTGATGGCCAAAGAGTAGAAGTAAACATTCGCGATGTCGGTGTTCTTCGTATCTCTGAAAGTTGTATTATAAAAACTATCAATAACTTATTGTCTGCAAAAAGAACTGAAAAGGTTACAGTATTAGAATCATTTTCTAAAGGTCTAAATTTCTCTGTACTCTCTAACATAACGTCAACTGTCATAGAAGATGTATCTAAAGAAAAGATAATAGATAGCTCCAGGGACAGTTTCCAACACATAGTAAATTCAGAACACAATTTACAAACTCAGTTAGATAATACAGTTTGGGCACAAATAGAGTCTCATTCGTACTTAGCTAGCTTTATTACTACAATTACTCTTTTAATAATAGTTTTACTAATATTTTGCTACGGTCCACAGGTAACAAGATGGGTACGAGCCAGGATCCATCATCGACGGTCTGCAGTTCAACCAGAACAGCTGATCTACAGCATCCCACACAGGAGGCACGGACGGACGGAGAGGACGGCAACAACACCGCCTCCAAAACCATTACGACGCCAGGCACCTGACACCCAGCTGCCACCGGCACCAACTGAGATGATCGAGCTGTACCAGTTGGACCCCAGCATCTTGGAGGCGCCAGGATGTTCAGACGAACATTGATCTCTGATCAGCAACAAATTTGGCCTACATCATAGTGCAATCGTTGCACATTACACGGGCGTACACTATTATAGATTTAAGTAATGTACTTGTATGTGTGTGTAAATAGCGTTAGTATAAATATTGTAAGATTGTTAATAAATCCTCTTTGACTGTTTGGACTTGGACTACATCATTTCAACCACGTATCGTTCCACCTGGTAACTATATTCCTCTCACTGTGGCCAAGACACCCTTAGCCATCAGATCCTGATCAGTCTTGTGAGTCTGCTTGACTGGCAGTGAGAAAACCCACTCCTCACCTTATTCCTCACCACATTCCGTCTGTTACCTTAGGTCTCACGGTGCAGACATCCCTCACTTATTTATATATTTATTTATCTTACATTTATGCTGTAGGTTAGGGAACTAGGGAATTAGGATACCTAGGGACATAGTTCTATCCTATAGTATAATTGTTCATGTGTAGCTAGCCGGTGCCTTTACAAGAGACCACACTTCCACGCACTTAAATACATTATTTTCACACTCTACATTAACATTAGTCGGCAGCTGCACAAACCTTTAAAAATTAAGATATGGCGAATTACATTTTCAATAATTTTTTAAAAATAATTAAGATAAAATTGTATTGTTAAATGGTTCTATAAAGCTTATTAAAAAGGATACTGATTACAAATACACCCTGTATACATATTATCTATCTATTTCTTACCTATTTAAAACAGAACTAACTTACTAAGGTTGGATTCGACCAAATAAGTGTTAATTATACACATCATGTGTTAAACCATGTTATAATGTATGAATTGTATGTGACTTTATTGGCGTA
This sequence comes from Ostrinia nubilalis, assembly GCF_963855985.1. Lineage (NCBI taxonomy): Eukaryota > Metazoa > Arthropoda > Insecta > Lepidoptera > Crambidae > Ostrinia > Ostrinia nubilalis. The sequence goes on from NC_087098.1 coordinate 16,706,300, forward strand.
CCTACTAAATAAATAAACACCTATTGCAGTCGGGTAAATACAATGTCACGAATAATGAAATGTAGTGTGAGTCACGTTAAAGTGTACATATGAAAATAGATGAAACTAGACCTATTTTTATCGACAAAAAAGAGGTCAAAAATTTTTTGAGATTTTTTTTTAATTTTTTATAGATTTTTTTTCTTCCAATTACTTATTGTAAAGAAAACGTAATAACTTTTAAACTAAGCGATAGTCGTAGCAAATGTTGTGATAGGGATAGAGACATGTGATTTTTGGTTTTACAAAGATAATACGATAGAGAATAATACAAAGTAATAAAAACCACCTGTTATAGGGGCATTTTTTGGAGAAATTTATCAAATAACCAAAAAAACACGAATTTAAAAGCAGATTTTTTTCAAAAAGAATATTTTTTTATTATTTGTTGGCATTTTTTGTGTATTTAATGTATTTTTTTAGTATCACCTATTATTTAGCATTATTACTGTTTTTATTTTATCAGGATATACCGCTTAGTTTAAAAGTTATGACGTTTTCTTTACAATAAGTAATTGGAAGAAAAAAAATTCTATAAAAAATTTAAAAAAATCTCAAAACTTTTTGACCTCTTTTTTGTCGATAAAAATAGGTCTGTATTTATCTATTTTCATATGTACACTTTAACGAGGCATATGGGATCTATACATATTGCCCCATCTATTATTTGTTGCATGAAATATGTGCTATTTGTTTTTATTTATTTATTTATTTCATGGAAAACAAACAGCATATATTTTCCATCAAATAAATAAATATTTATGTCGGTCATGCAGCAATTTTTAATATTATAATATTCGCAGACAATTATACACAAGTTTTCAACCAATTAATTAGTGTGTGTGTATGTTACGGTAAATGTGATAAAAAATGTAAAAATTATGAGATCATTTCACACATGTAAAATATTTTTTTATATCAATATCTCAAATAAGAGTTTTCCTTTTATCAAGATGTTTAATTAAATAATTGAACTCCAGTGATTTTTGTTTTTTCTAATGTTTAAGTACCCTAACCTTGAAAAAATAATTATATCCTTAATTTAGGCTAATGAGGAAGATGTAAATCAAAATTTATTCCCCTTTTTCAGCCCTAACAAAAACTTTAAGCTAAAATAAGACCACAGAATAATAATAAGTACTGATAAGACTAACTGTGAAAAAATTTTGTTGATATCACGAAAATTGAATATTTTATAAGCAAATCAATATGGGAATGCGCGAAAACTGATTGCACCCCTGGAATACGAGCGGTGACGTCACACCGCTCACCGCTGGTTGGGCAACGACGGAACGGGCGGCGCGGGTGGTATCTGCGGTTTTTATTACTTTGTATTATTCTCTATCGCAGTGTTTTTCAACCTTTTTCATGACACGACCCCCCTAGTTAGTATGAAAAATTTTTTGGCGACCCCCCGACCGTTCGCTTTTTTTTTCATGCATTTTATAATGTTGCAAAGATGTTAGTAGGGACCGAATACTTCAATCCATACAACATTTGCATAATTCGATTTCGGATTAATCTGTCTTTATAAGATTTTTTTTTACTGAGGTAGTTTTTAAGACCTCTCGCGACCCCCCTATAGAGGTTTCCCACAGGTTGAAAAACACTGCTTTATCGTATTACCTTTGTAAAACCAAAAATCGCATGTCTCTATCCCTATCACAACCTTTGCAATGATCGTTTGAACTAAGCCTCTCCGGGCGCGCCGACGCTTCGTTAACAACGAAACTGAAAGTGGCTGTAGTGTATGACACACCTCTAATGCAAGGCATATACTTATAAGTTAGCTGTAAGTCATTTTAAAGCAGTATTAAACCGATCGTCGACGAACTAACATCTTTTCATTCCATCTCCTTGGTCCCCACATTACATGGCGACCCTGCCAGTGCTGCCTTAGGGCAGTGCTGTGCACATAATAAGTAAATAATAAAATGTGAATTTCGTGTACAAGTGACAAACTAAATTCGGACAATTAATTGAAATGCTGCGATAAATACTACAATAAAGTGCGTTGGAGGATACATTTTGATGGCAGCCGGGCGATGATGGTGCTCAAGGTTTTGAAAATGAAGCAAAATGAACTAATGGAATAATGGCGAGTTATGCTGGGTGCCGGGCGATGGTAGGAGTCCGATGTCGATGATGTTTGTTGCTGGGCGCTGGGTGTTGTTGGAGCCGTGACGATTGTGGTTCCCGCCGGGAGTGTCATGCGTGTCAATGGATAAGGAGAAGACGCAGTTTCGAAAAAATGGAGAAGACACGGCAATCCCATAGTATAATTTTTTTTTTCTTTTTCCCTTAATGGAATTTTATTAATTTAACTTTTACGTGACCACGCTAAGTTACCTAGTATGTACGCTAGATTATTATATTACGGTAAATGAGAATGGACGGATCAATTCTATTTTCATTATTATGCTATATTATTACTTAAATTTTGGTAAATACAAACAACGTAATTTCTTTTGCTTCACTGGAATTAACTAATTTTATCAACATAGATTGCTGCTCTACGACAGTAAAATTACTCAAATTTTATTTTAAAGGTAAGTGATATGATTAATTATTCATTCCATTACTCCATTAATCCTATAAATAACTTTACATACTGTGATTATTGCATTTTGAAGTAGCTCTACACGTCAGGAATAGCGATAGGTTAAAATTGCTGATTGGATGAAATGTTATTTTGAGATGCCTGTACGAATATTATGATGTTTTAAACAAAGTTCTAGATTTTTTACTTCTTTAAAAATAATTATTTTTGCAAAGTAATTTACAAATTATTGTACTGCGAAAATAAGCTTTTACTTCTCATTTACATCTTTACAATCAATGTTATTTTGTTAATAAACATTTTTCATGATTTTACCCCATTAATAGTAATTACAAACGACAATTCGTAAAATTATTTAAAACAGTTAGATACCAACTAGTAGAGAAAATTATTTTATTTATTCATTTGAATTATGATTTATTCACAAAAAAAACAGTTATAGTTAGTTTGTTTTCATATTTCTAAATGATTCCAAAAGTTACATTGAAATAGAGGTAAAGTCCATTGGCTATTTATTAAAGTATGATGCATTTATTAACTTGATGAAATATGAATTGTTCATAATATTGAAATTATTTAATTCATTTTAATCTATCCTTAGTACACGTTACATGTAGTACACACTTACCTACAAAATAATTATTTTATGTGGTTAAATTTGTGAACATTTCGTGGGTTCAAATCCCGCCTGAGGCAATTAGTTTTTTTTTCTCAAAGATTTAGGTTAATTTCTCATTTATTTCTTTAACACATTAGGTATCTATTATTTGCACAGTTTGCATACAAAATACATGATGTTACATAAAACTTTTAATTTGGTTTTCTCAAATTTAAATGTAAAAAATGTATTGGCGTAAGTAATTAGGTACAATCGGATTTGCAATTTTCTAAGTAACAACTCTTTTAGGCTTTCAATTATTCAAGATTGTAATATCCAATCATTTTTTTTGCATAATAATAATATTAAGTAAAACATCGTAATCAGTGTGTCCTTATACATTTAAATTCTTAATAAAGTTTAAAATTAAGTAAATCATATAATTGCTAATATCAAAATTATTGCGTTAAAATGTTCTATAGTTTTATTATTACATCTGTTGATTTAAAAAAAAAATACATTGATTTGTAGAATTCATTGTAAATTACAATAGTTGAATTGCATAATAATATAATTTAAAACATCGTCTTACTTTTGCTAGGTAAGTAGGTGATTGCATCATTTTGCATCGAACCATATTTGTCGACACGTGTTGTAGCATCAGCATTTTGCGAAATATGAAGCCCATCTTTATAGAGAAACGAACACTAACACAAACAATGTTTATACCAGGAATCATTTTGCAAATTAGCTTAATCTAATCTTTGTTATTTAATATCATAACTATCTTATTTGGAATTCTTGTTACTACTCGTAGAATAATAGGATGCAGCAATCCGTTTAACTTGTTATTTTTCTCAACAGTGGGTTATCTAAAAATGTTTAATTTTCATTTTCAAGTTACATTAAAAAGCATTAGAAAAAAAAAATGAGACAGATAGGTAGTTAAATAGAATGATGTGTCTAATAATTCACGGAATTGACTTTTACTTATATGCGATGAGGAAACGTAGGAATAATGTTGAGAGAGTTATTACAGGAATAGCTATAGGAATGTATTAAAATAGCTTTGCATCAATATAAGTTGCATTAGCTACATTCCAAATAGTGATAGAACGGTGGTAGGTAAATAGCAGGTAGAAGTAGTTAAATGAGTCTGAAAATAATGATTGACAATTAGATGGTGATGAATATGTAAGATGTGGTAGATAATTTAGAAACAGGGAATACTTTAGCCATAATGTTTTATTACACTTTTGGACTGATCACCCAAATGTCAACAAAATAATTATGCTAAAGAATTCGTTTTGATTGGTTTGATAGTTGGTGTTGGTTATGATAGTGGACATGGTTGAAATACGATAATATGTTGAGATTGAATGTTTCAGAGTTTTGTTTATGTAGAGATAGGAAGAAAGGATAAGGTTGCCCTACCTCATAACTAGAGGCACAAACGGTGTCAAATCCTTCAGTTTAATCAGTGTAAACGAGATTTCTCTGTAAAAAACCGTTGGAGATCAATAGGATCTTAAAAGTGGACCCGTTTTATGACAATATAAAATAAGTATATAAATAAAATATAATAATGGTACAAGGTACAGTAATAGGGTGTCAGATCCTTCATTTGATCATGGTGTAGACGAGCTTCTCTCCGTGAAAATAGTTGGAGATCTTTTAAATAAATGTGATCTTAAAACGTGACCCCATTAAAAAAAGGCTATGCATAGCAAGTGTTAATGACTAAAATGTCATAATATATTAATTAATAAAAGTCGACTATAAAATAAATATAAAATAAACTGTACCAATAAATGAGTGTTGTATAAATAAAATGAAATAAATAAAAGGGACCGGCCGGCCCAATCAATTATGACAAATGAAAAAATGATGATGTAAATAAATACTTAAAAGTACGTACTTACTTACTTACAAATACCTAATATGATTATGACGCGTCGTAGATAGAATACACTATGGAAGTTGAAGAAGAGAAATGTTTAATGATTTGGACAAAACGTAACGTAATGTTAATTAGGTAATTATGATATTGCCATACATAAATTTTATAACAATTAATTTAGGTGTTTGTGGTGGAAAAACCTTTTAAATAATTTCTGGAAGTGACCTTTTTAATTAAGACAGTAGATACTTGCATGTTATGCTTTATGTTAGGAACCTAATAGAGGATACCCACTGAATCACTATTCTATTGTGGAATGTAAATTTACTAATTGTGCAAAGAACGAAAATCAGTATATTTAATAATTCATTGTAACTATTATGAGATTGAAAAATAAAATAAACCTAATTAGAAATTTGATTATTTTATACTTAATGAATAAATTGATCCGTCTACCATCAACAAAATGTATCTTGTTTAAATCTTTAGTTTTATAAATACAATAAGTGAGTAAGTGTATTATGCCTTCATTTATTAAGTACATTAATAACGTTTGATGAATATTTACGTGGTAGTCTGCCCAAATGTATGTGTAGGTATACTAAATTGCGGAAACATAAAAAATTGGTTTGTGTGTTATCTGTAACTGTATCTAACTCTATAAATGGTTTATGATAAAAGGATTCTCTTCAAAATATAAATATATGAATGAACTTTACACAATAATATTGATTGTAATTCTGTGTGTAAATTAATGGCAACTATTGCTTACATAACTACAAATGTATTTATTTAGATGTGTCTATACTTAATTTTATTGAAATGAAATTGTAAAATGAAATAAGTAAATTTATTACCTGTTCAAGAACATGATCTTTATAAAATAGTGTTACAATAGAGTGATTGTGTAAATTTTTTTCTAGATAAATATAAAAAAAAAACCTGTTTTGATCTGAATTAAATATCAATGAAAATGTAATTTTGAAAATGAATATAGAATTTATTTATGATTGATTATTATTAAATGGTAAATTAATATAAAGTATTTCATAATTTCGGTCAAATAATAAAATTGTGTAATGTCATATTTTTATTTTCTGCATTTGTATGTATTAATGGTATTTTTTGTTATAATTTGGAATAATTGGAATATTCATAGATATTTGGATAGTCATTATTTTACATTGTATTTTACAAGTACCTAGTTGATTTAAAAATTTTACTCTTTACCAGTCGTTTTTTTGAATCAGGCCATATTTCAATACGATCTACAGATTTATGTTTTTTCTAATAGACATAATAATATGTACTTATTTAGATCTAGTTTTTGTAACAAAATGCAAAGTGAAATATGTATTTTGAACAGTACATTACTCCGACTTGTCCTATTTAATTGTATTAAATTCAAAATAAAAATGTATACTTAAAACAAACAATTGGAATCAATAACATACCTACTAATAATTTTCTAAATTTTTATTCTATTTGGTTTAACTAATTAAAAAAAAAAAAAGATAATACATTTTTTTTCTCAAAATTACGGGGGTGGTGTAGTGTATGACACACCTCTAATGCAAGGCATATACTTATAAGTTAGCTGTAAGTCATTTTAAAGCAGTATTAAACCGATCGTCGACGAACTAACATCTTTTCATTCCATCTCCTTGGTCCCCACATTACATGGCTGTAGATTTGTAATTTTGATAAAGACAAGTTAGATTTCAAATAAAAACAAAAGATTTCAAAGTAAAATAAGCATTTTAGTTAAAATTAAAATTGTCTGTACCTGTAGCGGAGAATAATGGGGTGGCAGGCCTTTGTTCAAACGATCATAGCAAATGTTGTGTTAGGGATAGAGACATGCGATTTTTGGTTTTACAAAGATAATACGATAGAGAATAATACAATGTAATAAAAACCTCCTGTTATGGGGGCATTTTTTGGAGAAATTTATCAAATAACAAAAAAATCACGAATTTAAAAGCAGATTTTTTTCAAAAAGTTTCATTTTTTATTATTTGTTGGCATTTTTTGAGTATTTTATGTATTTTTTAGTATTGCCTGTTATTTAGCATTATTACTGTTTTTATTTTATCAGGATATACCTCTTAGTTTAAAAGTTATTACGTTTTCTTTACAATAAGTAATCGGAAGAAAAGAATTTCTATAAATTTTTTTTTAAAATACAAAAACTTTTTGGCCTCTTTTTTGTCGATAAAAATAGGTCTAGTTTCACCTATTTTCATAAATGTGCACTTTATCGTGACTCACACTGTATAAAAGGAGAAACTGACTAAGGCTAAGGCGGTTATCATACTGCGCCGCGCTCCGCCGCGGAGCGCGTAATCCCAATCCCAACTAATATTATAAATGCGAAAGTAACTCTGTCTGTCTGTCTGTCTGTCTGTTACGCTTTCCCGCTTAAACCTCGCAACCGATTTTGATGAAATTTGGCATAGAGATAGTTTGAGTCCCGGGAAAGAACATAGGATAGTTTTTATCCCGGTTTTTGAAACAGGGACGCGCGCGATAAAGTTTTTCTGTGACAGACAAAATTCCACGCGGGCGAAGCCGCGGGCGGAAAGCTATTTCATATAAAAAATCACGCGCGCGGACGCGTTGTCAGTGTGAAGTAGAGGTGGGCGCCGATATAAAATTGGCCGGCGGCGGCGCGCCGACTTTTTGACCTCGGCGGCGGCGGCGTCGGCGGCGTGACCTTGTTTGACCTTTGTTCATTAGGTATTTTTTTAAATCTGCTTTTTTAGTATCTGTCGTCAAGACTAATCAGGTGATTTGCAGTTGGTTGGGGTTTGAGCCACTAAAGCAGTGGTTTACCCTAGTAAATTAGCTCTCTTGATCATAGATACTTTGATATTTGGATAGCGGGTTTGGCTGAGATCAGGTTCTCGTGTATTTCCTAAAGGCGAGCGTACCAATGTGCCGATAAAAGTACCCTTAACATGTATTTTTGAGCTCTTTGGAGGCACATAGTTAATGTTGGATTCGCTGACTGTTGGTGGAATATTATATTCAGTTCCATTTTATTTATATTTATGGTCTTTCCATGTTATCCTACGGTCCAGGATTTTGATGCAGGTTGATTGCTGCAATGTGTCGAGGTCTAGATTGGCCGGAGGATAGGTTTCACGTCTTAAATGATAATATGGTGAGACTTCGGGGCTTAATTACATGCGCCACTTGGTCAGCCAAGCAGCTGACATTGCAACAGTCTAGTCACTTTAAGATCACAGTTACATTTGAGGAATGCCGCAGCTTTCTGGTGTCTGGGCTACTTTACTAGTAGATGTTATAGAGTATCGGATCAAGTACAGAGTCCTGGGGTACTCCAGCTCTGCAGCTAAAAAGAGAAGATTTTGTCACCGAGTTTGATTTAAAACTGTCTGTCACTGAGATAAGAATCCATCAGCAGGTAGTAGAAGTGTGCTGAAAGGTACTTTTTAATTTCATAGAGTAATCCTTTATGATAAACCCAGCTGAAGCCGCAGCGAAAGTAGACGTACAGGATTCTTTCTTTTCCAAACATTGTACTGATTATGGTTAGTATGGTTTCTGCCAAAATTTATGGTCGGGTATACTATATTACATGGGTCATACTTAGGCAAGGGAATAAACGAGCAAGAATGATCCTTTTCCATAAATTTAACAATACAAATGTCAGATTAATTGAGCGATAAGAGAATTCGTTAGGCGACTTTCCAGCCTTATGGATCATTTCCAAAGTTAAGAGACTTGCGAGGTTCTTCTCACTCAGTGTGGTCATTGTCAAGACCATGGACTTCATGGTGATCAGATCAAATGCAAGTGCTTTACGAGGGTCCATTTAGGCTATTTCTTTAGCTTAGCCATCTCTCTTAGCGTTAGTTCTTTCGTTTCAGCCGAAAAACGTCCTGCGCCGCTCGCATCCAGGCACTTCCTGCGACCTTCAATCCTGAATCCTCTCAAATCACAATGGGAAGGTTTGGCAGCACAGCACCTAGAATGGCGGGAGATTGTGTTGTGTAGAGGCGAGTCTGCGAATTCAACGAGCAGCGCATAACTGAACTCGACGCAAAACGCGATGATGTAAATCCCGTCCATCTGCCGCCATTCACTATAATTATGTTGGCGGCAGGTAATTACTCTTAATGTGCGAGGAGTTTGCCGTGAAGATCGGCTATGTAAGCCATCTTCGGGCGCACCAGCGCCGCTAAGACAGCTAAGTCGAAGTGGTCACCATGACCGAAATCGGTCGGATGAATCATCATCATCAGTAGGAATCAAAGACAGGCATAGCTGCAAGTCTCGGATCAAGTCCAATGCTTGATCTTATTTTTTTGATTGAATGGTGGATTTTTGGATTGTCCGTGTCAATGGGTTTAAATATACCGGCTTGTCATGTAGCAAAGGTCTGAGATTTTTCTTGTCAGTTCGCACTCATGTATTACCGGACCTAATAAGCGGAGAACACTTTGAGGGAGGTACTTTGTTGCCTTCCAGAGGTTGTGGTTCCCATTTGCTTTCCGAGACATATTTGACAATCTCTGTGTGTGATTCGCTTAAAGTATAGTCCAATAGTGTGGGTTATCTGCCAGACAAAGGCGGGGATTTTTTTCTTGACAGCAAGAGGGACCGGCGCCTCTCGCCATCAATTATTTACTAGACCAAGCAGTAACTTGAATAATGTACTTGATTAACTGTTAATATAGTTAGTATTAAGTTATTCAATCAATTATTAGTATATCAACGGCATTAAGTTCGCCTTGTGTACTAATTTATGTGGCATTCATCATTTCAGCCATAGGACGTCCACTGCTGAACATAGGCCTCCCCCAATGCTTTCCATGTTGATCGATTGGTAGCGGCCTGCGTCCAGCGCTTCCCTGCTACCTTTACGATGTCGTCGGTCTACCTTGTAGGTGGACGTCCCACGCTGCGTTTTCCGGTACGCGGCCTCCATTCCAGAACCTTTCTGCCCCATCGGCCGTCAGCTCTGCGTACTATGTGCCCTGCCCATAGCCACTTCAGCTTGCTAATCCGTCGGGCTATGTCAGCGACTTTGGTTCGTTTACGGATCTCCTCATTTCTGATTCGATCTCGCAAAGAAACACCAAGCATAGCCCTCTCCATAGCACGCTGTGCAACTTTGAACTTCTGTATAAGGCCTATAGTGAGAGGCCATTATATGGCATTAAAGAATAAATATTATAGTTAGTTCTTCTGTTATATGGTTTACTGATGGGTCAAAAATGGGCCCTAACGTAGGCTTTGGCGTGTATGGAGAGCAGCCGAAGCTTAGGCTATCTCAAAGCCTGGGTAAATTTGCCTCTATCTTTTAGAAGTCTACGCCATTATTGAATGTGCGGAAGCTAACCTGCGAAAAAATTATGCCAACCAAATAATTTACATTAACTCAGACAGTCATGCCGCGCTGATGGCCTTAAACTCCAACTTAATCACCTCAAAGTTGGTAGAAAACTGCATGAGTCGACTGAATACCCTAGCAAAACGTAACAGAGTAACGCTGAGATCGGTTCCAGGTCACGCGGGAATCGTAGACAATGAAAATGCCGACGAACTGGCCAGAGCGGGAGCGGAGGGAACACAATATGGTCCAGAACCCTTTTGTGGCATTCCCAAAAGTCTCGCTCGAATGACCCTGGAGAACATCTATTTAAACAAATCCTTTAAGGCATGGTCAGACACGCTAGGATTAACTCATTCCAAAGCTCTTATAAAAGCCTATGACCGAAAATACTCTAAGCAGATCATAGGACTGAGTAGGATCAAAATGCGCATCTTAGTTCGAGCCTTCACTGGACACTGCAGCTTAAACAAGCACTTGTCCACTATGGGACTGTCCAAATCAAGAACGTGCAGGATGTGCCAAGAGGCAGATGAAACGCCACTACACATTCTCACGGACTGCGGACCTTTGATGCGCAAGTGGAGCTTACGCCTGGGCAAACACATCCTAAGCCCACAAGATGTAAAACATATCGCCCCCCAAAAGATACTGCAATTCCTAATGGATGCAGGACTCGGAGGCGAACTATAGGGAAAATCGGCGATCACAATAGATCGGTACCGGTCGCAGTGATACTAGGACTTTATTGAACTAGAATAGCCGCTCAACTCAATAAAAAAATAGTTCTTCTGCGTTTGAAACACAAATTAGTACAGTATAGGAGAGGAATAAATTGCAAATAGTTTGTACAGTATCAGTATCGGCGCGCCGACAGCTGGTCGTCGGCGGCGGCGGCGTGAAAAAATTCGCGGCGGCGGCGGCGCGCCGGCGTGGCGCCCACCTCTAGTGTGAAGTGCCGCGCGTGTTTTCCATACCTAGTATTATATTATCTGTGTTAATACTTTTAGACTGAGTAAGTACTTATTTAAGAGTGAATTTAAAAAAGCTTGTAAAAAGGGACACATTTTTCTATGTTAAATAGAAATATTTCAATGAAACGTCCGAAATCGCTATGTGAATTGTTTATTAGATATCTATTAAAACATAAACAAAAGGAACGAGTATCAAAAGAGGCAACGAACGGAGGCTCGGGCCGCGGGCGGTGGAGGCGGCGGGCGCGTCGGGCTGGCGGCCGGCGGCGCGGCGCTCGGCGGGCGGCGCGTCGGCGGGCGAGGGCGCGGCGGCGGGCGAGGGCGCGGCGGCGGGCGCGGGCGCGGCGGTGCGCGTGGGCGCCGGCGCCGGCTCCTCCCCGCCGTAGTCGGCCGCGTTGTCGCCGTACTCGCCCGCCTTCAAGTACGCCCGAGTAGATCGCGACGGGGTCGACGCGTGGGCCGCCTAGAACCACCGTTCGCGGCACTAAGGCGCCGCGGGGGGCGCCGGGGGGCGTCCGCCGCGCGCCCGCCGCTCACCAGCGATGAAACGAAAACAGTTACATTAAACTGCTTTTTTCATTGCTCGTGACAGTAGAGATAATAACCTATCTATGTTATAAATGAAAGGTTTTCCCCATAGGGATATAGAGAGATGCCAAATAATGCGCTGAGTTCGAACCTCAGTGTCGCATTAAAAATTATTCACACAATCATTGCTTTCACGAGCAATGTGTTCTGTTTTTGGGCATATTGCTGAGCACCGGCCCCGTCCCCTTGTCACATCTTTTTTTAGTTTCTCTGTGATCTGTGGTTAAATATCCCTTTCCGCTAGGGCTAGGCGATTAGTGAGTAGATAGTTATTCCATGTTACTTAAGTAAGTACTAATTTTCCTACGAATATTCGCTGGAATCGTTCGTTCCATTACCGAAGTGAAAGGGTTTTACAATGACTTAACCTCTACCTCATCTGGAATCTAAAGGAAACCCGTAAAAATAGGTATTAAACTTAAAAATATATAATTTGTTTTACCTTGAAGTCCGCTCGATTGGGTTCAAACTCGAACGAGGGCCTCGAGGACGGCGTCGCGGCGTCGTCGGCGGGCTCCGGGAGCGGCGCGGGCGGCGGGGGCGGGGGCGAGCGCGCGGCCGAGCGCGTGGGCGGCGCGCGCGTGGGGCTGGGGCGCGCGCGCGGCGAGGCGCGCAGCATCTCCGTGTGGGTGGGGTAGTCTGTGGACGACGCGATGACGTGTGAAATCAGATTTGTTACGGACCTGATGGAAACGAATGAAGAAATAATCAAAAACAGTACAAAAGACGCTAGGCGTGGTGGTGATGGTGGTGACGGTGGGCTTCCGGGGACGCGTGGGCTGCGGCGGCGGCGCTGGCGGCTCCGAGGCCGGCGGCTCCGGCTCCTCCACCAGCCGCCGCTCCACGCACAGGTCTGCGCAGTCGCCGCCGCTGAGGGACACGTTGTGAGATGTTCGTTTAACTGTAAAACTACCTTAGATTAATAAAACCTAGATGGATAGTCTTCATACAAACGCTTCGTCAAGAGTGAGGCAAAAATCTTATGTCATTAGTGTCAATTTTGTTGGGGAGTGTAGACAGTGAAGGCGATTTTCCCGAAAGTAGGGAAATTTTTAATACGTTTTTAATTATTTTATAACTAACAAAAACAAAACGCATCATGTACTTACTTATTTATTGAATTCAAAGTACCTACCTAATTACAATAAGATAAATCGACTTAAAAGTTTCGATTTCATAAAAAAGGAAGTGTATTTGTACGGCGAACAATTGGGAAATAAATTTTCTTGTTTCTGGTATCATTCCCTTATTTAATTTTTGAAAGCCAAATTCAAGCAAAATACGCGTCGAATCGTAGTACTTACTTATGAAATGTAACACTGGTCACTTTCTTTAGTTTTTCTGATATATTTAGACACCCTTTCACAGCACAAACCGTCTTAATTAATTAAAAGTCGTCGGACGTGTTTACCAATTTTTCACTTTGACAGTTCATGTGACGTTTACGAGTAAGCCATTCTGGCTCACTAAAATCTGCCTCACCTTTCGTGCACTGACTATCTATCTAGGTTTTATTAATCTAAGAAAACTACCTTATTTAACTACAAAAAAAAAGTTACTTAGGTTATTTAATAAAATTACTTAAATGGTCTTTGGACAACAACACATCTACACACAAGCACAATATGCACACACTCACCACTCATTCCTAATGCCCTTTCCTAATTTTTGATTCCTTTTCCTTTTATTCCTTCCTCCACAGGACAGGCAGGCAATGCCTAGTGTGGAGGTCTGTCTTTTGTTTTGTACTACTAGATCTGGCAATACTTAAATACTTATTTTAATTTTCACATTCCCGTTTAGCGACTATTCTCGAATAGCAGCGTGTTTATTTCATGCTTTACTACCTACAGTCTATCGCTCCGCGGAGTCACCCATTGTTGGGTGTAAGTTGGTTAGTACTGTGGATATAAAATTTTACTAAAAGAAAACTTTCCTTATTTTTAAAAGAAAGAACTGCATTGAAAGATTTCCAAATCTATACAATACCGGCCACAAGCACGTAACGTATGGGCGCAGTGCAAAAATCGCCGCCAAAGCGAAACGCTCTGCGCTGCATGCGTGTCGCCGCACTCCTCGCTCGCCGCCGCGCCGCCCGCGCCCGCGCCCGTCGCCGGCGCCGAGCGCACCGAGCGGCTCAGCACGCCGCACAGCTTGCCGCCGCACACCACGCCCCCGCCCCAGTCGCTCTGTCGAAGTCGGAGATGCATGTCAAATGACCACTGTGACGGTGATCGGCAAGTAGTTGTAGATGGATGACGGACGAAGACGAGTTTGCTGTGGTGTTGTAGTGGTGTTTTTAAGAAAAAGACAAACACTGGGTGCATCATCCTTTATGTGAAAGATTGGACAATGAGGGTTTTCGCGTATGAAAAATCCGCCAGATGGCAATACGTAGACGCGAGGTCCAAATGCTGCATGATTGGTTATTTTTTGACATGACATTGACAGATATGTCAAAATCCACATAACACGCAGCAGTCAGACCCCACATCCACGTCCCGCCATCTAGCGGATCTTTCATACGCGAAAACCCTCATTGGAAACACTACGTACAAAATAATCTGTGTTTAAACCACTAGAACTTCTGAGTCTCGGTCGAATCCGACCGGGAGTCGGATGCGACGTAATGGAAACTGGGCCCAAATAGGAAATAGGCCAGTAGAATTAAACACAAAAATTGATTAAATCGGAAATAATTCCTACAAAAGATTTTTTGCTTTAATGGCTTCATTGGTTGCCCATTAAGACTCTCCTAAGTTTTCGACTTCGACGGAGTTGTGCTTAAGTGGTGGGGGCCCCCGAAAGGGGCGTTTTTTCGGTTTTCCGGTTATACCGCGTAAAGGACTTACCCTATCGAAAAGTGGTCTTCTTGACGGTTAAAGGGCACTTAATCCTGCATTGAATAAGACCAAATTCATATGTTTTGGACAAACCGTTCTCGCGCTAAAGTTCGGCAAAGTAGAAAATATACGTATAATTAATGACCCTCTCCACGTCCAATGGCTTGATACCCACATGCTTCCAAGCCTTGTAAAGGGTCGCCTTAACCAGTGTAACCCTCACAAGGCTCACGAGTTTGATTCGCTTATCCTTGTTCGTCCCAGCCGTTCCTTAACTGCGGTTGCTGCACCTCTTCCTGGCACTCTCCTGAACGACTCTGTGTTACCTAATGTGGCTGCCCCTCTTCCTTGTACCCTCCTGTACGATTTCATTGCTTAGCCATATGCCTGGTCCAAGGTTCGACGCCACAAAATCAACTTCGTACGAGTGAAAATAGTTTAAATACTATTTCCCGTGCTTGCAACATTTTTCTTTACTGCTTTGCCTCTATTAGTCGTAGAGTGATTGTATATATCCTATAGCCTTCCTCAATGTATGAGCTATTCAACACAAAAATAATGATTTCAATCAAACTAGTAATTCTTAAGATTAGCGCGTTCAAACAAACAAACAAAAAACTCTTCAGCGTTTTAATATGAACTTGTTGTTGTTGATTTTTGGCGTCGAACCTTAGACCAGGCATACGGCTAGGCAACGTAGTCATGCAGGAGGATACAAGGAAGAGGGGCAGCCACAGTAGGTAACACAGAGTCGTTCAGGTGAGTGCCAGGAAGAGGTGCAGCAACCGCAGTTAAGGAACGGCTGGGACGAACAAGGATAGGCGCATCAAGCTCGTAAGCCTTGATAGAGTTACACTGGTTGAGGTGGCCCTTTTCAAGACTTGGAAGCCTGTGGGTAACAAACCATTGGACGTGGAGAGGGTCATTAATTATACGTATATTTTCTACTTTGCCGAACTTTAGCGCGAGAACGGTTTGTCCAAAACATATGAATTTGGTCTTATTCAATGCAGGATTAAGTGCCCTTCAACCGTCATGAAGACCACTTTTTGATAGGGTAAGTCCTTTACGCGGTATAACCGGAAAACCGAGAAAATGCCTCTTTCGGGGGCCCCCACCACTTAAGCACAACTTCGTCGAAGTCGAAAACTTAGGAGAGTCTTAATGGGCAACCAATGAAGCCATTAAAACAATAAAATCTTTTGTAGGAATTATTTCCGATTTAAAAGCTAATTCTACTGGACTAAAAAGAGAAGACGCAAAAATTACAAAAAAACGTTAATACCGAACAAAGTTCGGGGCCGACGAGACAGAGAGCACGATCGCGCACGGCGGTCCAGTAGACGGCGGCGCGCGCGCAGCGCTCGGGTGGGACCACGTCGGCGCTCACGATGCGAAGGCGCGCGCGACGCGGCGCGGGCGGCGGCAGCGCGCGCGACACGTGACACGCCGCGCCGCCCGCGCACTCTGCGCCCGCCGTGGCCATGAGGATGGGCCGCGCGCGCGCCGCGCTGCCGAACGGCTCCTCCAGCTCCGCCACCGCCAGGTCTAGCGCGCCGCCGCGCCACGACTCCGGCGCCGTGTCCGGGCCATCGCCCACCTCCTGCGACAGAACGTTCGGGTCGGGTTCGTTAGATATTCCGTTCCTCCCTGCTCAATCTTTCGAACCGGTGGAAATCTACGCGGACTCACCGCGTCGGCGCCGGTGGCGACGGCGACGCGGGCGACGCGACGGGCGCCGTGCAGGCGGGCGGCCACGGCGGCGGGGCTGGACGGCGGCGGCGCGGCGGCGGCGGCGGCCAGCGCCCACAGCTCGCGCGCCGGCAGCGGGCCGCGCCCGCGCGCGCACCACGCCGACGTCAGCGCCGTGCGCAGCGATACCAGCGAGCCCGAGCATCGCCACCCGTCCGTGTGCTCCACCACTATCTGCGAGATACGTTAAGGGGTATCAGTTCTTTGTGCTAGGTTTCGTTCTTACATTCTTACATCGTGTCTTAAGTCATGTCACTTTCTGTCGTTACTAAAATCTTTGCTCTCGGTTGCGTAATAATTAAGTAAGCCTGAGTTCCTACCATGAAAGGTGCGAAGTCTCCTTCACCATCGTCGT
This sequence comes from Ostrinia nubilalis, assembly GCF_963855985.1. Taxonomy (NCBI): domain Eukaryota; kingdom Metazoa; phylum Arthropoda; class Insecta; order Lepidoptera; family Crambidae; genus Ostrinia; species Ostrinia nubilalis. The sequence continues at coordinate 16,723,271 of NC_087098.1, forward strand.
CCACGTCCGCCTCCTCGCTACTTGAATCTGAAGACTCTGCTGCTGCGACACTAAACTCTGTGTAAAAAAATAAAACCAATTAATGATAACAGACCGTTTTAATTATGACGAGCTTAGCCTAGTGCGACCCGGAGCCCCGGAGTCCCGGAGCCCCGGGCTGCCAGTGGACGCTAGTGGACAGTACCGCTCGCGGCGGCCGCCGCGCACACGAGCAGCAGCGCCGCGCCAAGCGCGCGCGCCATCGCCGCTCTCGCGCCGCCACCGACGCGCTACACACACGCTAGCTAATGAACCACTCTTACAAAACGCAAACTTTATCATTTATTATTTGCTGTTCTGTCATGTTTTGTTGCCGTCAGCGTCGTCAGTCATCATGACAGAAGGGGTAAGAGTACATAAAAAGTACCGGTGCATTCACAGAGGTTTTCTTATGGCCGTTTTGCGGTCGTTGGTCGGTGACACAAAATCTATTTTGTGAGGTTTTGTGAAGGCGGACGGCGACGATGCTTCCTGCATGCTCTTGTGCAGCGTAGGTATTGTGAAAACCTAGTTTCGTTTCAACATCCCAACTAATATTATAAATGCGAAAGTAACTCTGTCTGTCTGTCTGTCTGTTACGCTTTCCCGCTTAAACCTCGCAACCGATTTTGATGAAATTTGGCATAGAGATAGTTTGAGTCCCGGGAAAGAACATAGGATAGTTTTTATCCCGGTTTTTGAAACAGGGACGCGCGCGATAAAGTTTTTCTGTGACAGACAAAATTCCACGCGGGCGAAGCCGCGGGCGGAAAGCTAGTAAATAATATAAAATTAATTTGCGTTTTCAATGCATTTTTTTTAATAAAAAATAGTAAATATTTGATCGTACCTAAGTAGGTAAGGTAGATAAAGACAGATTTTCGTTCGTTCGTTTCAGCCAAAAGACGTCCACTGCTGGACAAAGGCCTCCCCCAAGGATTTCCACAAAGACCACTCCTGCGCCGCTCGCATCCAGGCACCTCCCGCGACCTTCACCAGATCGTCGGTCGATTGTCGTTTGACCGCTGCTAAGTACCTATTTTGTAAGCATAAGCTTCTTCTTGACAGGCATATTGACTCAATAACTTCTAAACCCACAAAAACCCTTGGATTCGTAATTAGACTCACGAAAAATTTTAAAATGGCGAAGTCACTAAAAATATTACATTGTTCACTGGTTAGAAGCCAGCTTGAAATGCATGTCAAGTGTGGAATCCCCAATATGATTATTACATAGGGTAAACCACCCAATCATTGGCACCCTACCAATTTATTGGCATGCTCCAGTTTTTTAAGAAAATTAAGGTTTTTTGTAGCCAAACCTTATATTTTTTAGTAGAAATTGTACAGTAATATCATTTATTACTCAACTGGCTACACACGTTTTTTATTTTTTCAAACATCGCGGCGCTTCAACCATTTGTTTGACAAACCGGGACCTGTGCGAATAAAACAATCGAAATATTCGTTTTTTACTAAGGTAAGAGCTATCATAATCTTTTAAAAAAATGCAAATCTATTTTGTTGTCCCTATACATAATCATTTTGTCTTATTATTGAATATATTAACTGCCTTTTTAAAACATTATTTTATAAATTAACCGCCAACTTTTAATTATTTGTGGTGTGCCAACATTTGGTATGCGTAAAATCTGTTTATCCATTTTATTGGCACACATGCCAATAAAAGGGTATTTAAAATAATTTGAGTTTATTAAAAATTATACCTTGTTTGTCTCATAATTGAGTTTAAATTGCATTTAAATTATTTTTTAACGTTTTGGATACACCAATCCAAATGTTGGCCCACTGCCAATTATATAAAAACCATTTATTGGCACGGGTGTCAAACATTGGTTAAAAAGGTGCCAATAAAAATATTATCTTTTCAGTCACTTTCATTCAAAGCCTTTCAAAGTCTTATTCCACTAATCCCCGTTGACAATCCCCGTCAACGGGGATTAGTGAACTTTTTGTTCATTAATCCCCGTTAACGCCAATGGAGTTTATGATGGGGATTAATAAGAACTAAAAAGTTAATTAATCCCCAGTACGTTAAAAATAAAATACTCATGCAAGAATCAGGTACCTTCTATTTATTACTGGATGAGAACTCACTTATTATTTTTATTATCAAATTAAATTAAATTTAAGACTGATTACAATACTTAAAAAAAATTAACACTTACCTGATTAACCAAAAACACTATGGATATTGAATCGTTATTCCCCATTCATCATTTAAAAGAAGATGGAAACGATTACATACAGATTTGGGCCAAGATGTAACAAGATAAAAATGGTGTAAATTAATAGCTTTGTAATCAGGCTTAAATTTAATTTATTTTATTATAAGAATAATCAATAAGTGAGTTCTTATCCAATAATAAATAGAAGGTACATGATTCTTACATTAGTATTTTATTTTTAACGTAGTTTTCTGAATAAAGAAAAATAAAATAAACTAAAAAGTTCATTAATCCCCATTATAAGCTCCATTGGCGTTAGCGGGGATTAATGAATAAAAAGTTCACTAATCCCCGGGATTAGTGGAATAAGCCTTTGAAAGGCTTTGAAAGTGGTACCACGGTCTACTATACAATTCAGATTGAAACATCCTGATCATCGCTCTAAGCCCGGTCCGTTCACAATTTTAACTGACGAAGAAGAACAGCTTTTTGTTGACTGGATAAAATAAAAATCAGTAGCAAAAAAGTATTATTTCCGAAGAGAAAAGAAGATTTGATAAAAGTGTTTATGGAAAGTTTAAAACCATATTTAAATATAAGCGTTACTTTTCTTATAACAAATGATTTTTTTTTGTTTATTTCTATCATGAATCTCTTTAAAACCTCTACATAAGACCTAGCAGCTATTTTTCAGTCTTGCGAGAACAGTGCCAATAATAGGTAATTATTACTGCCAATAAAAGGTTTGGCTATGCCAGGAACTGGTATTTTGAGGTATTTTTTTAAAAGGTACACTATATTGAATAAATGATTTAATTTATTAATGATAAGTACTTTATAATATTCTGCAAAGATTAAAAGACCAATATAAATGTTTTTTTCTTTGATAAAACATATTTTTACATGCAAATTTTAACGGTTTTGTGAAGTAGCTGCTTAAAGTGCCAATAATTGGGTGGTTTACCCTACATAAAATCGAAAAAATTCAGAATAGTTAAGTTTCTTAGATTTTTAATCTTCAAGCACCGGATAGTAGGTACGACTTATGAGGCTGACTGTAAACATCATCATCTACTTCCATTAAAACTGCGAAGAGAGGTCGCTGATCTTACCTTTCTCCATAACCTACTTAATTAAATGGTAAAATAGACTTCAGTGAACTTCTGTCGCGAATCAAGTTACAGGTGCCGATTCGTGCCAAAATCAGGAGAAATTATCTCAGACTCCACGTTGATGCATGTATCACTAATTATGGACGCAATTCCTTCTTTAACAGAGTTTCCAAAACTTTTAACAGCAATTATTCTGAAAATTTTGACTTTTTTCATATTGTGAGACCAAACTACTTCAAAAATCAAAGTAGGTAATAAAGAATTCTTTGACGACATTACTTAGCACTCTCCCGGTAAAAATAAAAGTCATTATTAGTATTAAAATAAACGTTAGACTGCTTAACTTGACTTGTAGACGCTTATATCTGTCGCTGTACTGGTTACATAGCACCACTGGGTGCCCACGACACAGGTTATTCCTAGCGTGGGACCTGCAGACAAAGCAATATAATGTTTACCGATTTAATTGTTACCAATTGTAATATTTGAAAGTGTATGCGTATTTGCGTAAACGGTGTGTTTGCATACATAAAATATTTGTATTTGTAAGTATCTGTTTATTGTAATAGTAAGACACGGGTCTTAACGCGACGTTAATTAATGAGTTACATTATGCACTCACGGCTTGACGTTTCGGCTGCGATGCTGCAGCCGTGGTCACAAGCAGACTGGCGGTTCGCGGCGTCGTCCTTTCGGGCGGGCTTGAAGACCTTTGACCAGGCATACGGTTAAGCAATGCAGTCTTACAGGAGGGTGCAAGAAAGAGAGGCAGCCATAGAAAATAACACAGACTCGTTCAGGAGAGTGCAAGGAAGAGGTGCAGCAACCACAGTTAAGGATCGGCTGGGAAGAACAAGGATAGGCGAATCCAACTCGCGAGCCTTGACAGGGATACGCCGGTTAAGGCGGCC